>NC_052630.1:102762134-103391468 GCF_016161935.1 Mauremys reevesii | reverse complement strand
GTCATCTTGCCTACAGGGCATCTACATTTCCACTGCACAGCATTTTCAGAGCCAGCTACACCCTGGCTCCACCCCACAGCTAATGAGCTGCTCAGTGCCCTCTCTCATGCTGATGCTCCAGAGGCCCGGGGATGTCTCACCAGTGGGGCACGATCCTGTAGGCATACTCTGAGCACAGCTAAGATCTGTTACTTGCCTGCCCCCCACAGCAAGCGGGCCAGATGCAGGGCACCAATAGGTGGGGGGGCGGGGTGAGTTGGGGTAGCACAGCACTTGCACAAAAGACAGCTGGGGGCACAGGGAAATGTAGGGAGTGTGTCAGTGAGGTATTGAGCATGAGCAGGAGAAAAGAAAGACACTTGGTGACTAGGGCATGAGCTACCTAAGCATCTGACCTCGCTCAGGTGCGTGACTCCAGTAGAGGGCCTGTGGCTGAGGATTCTGAGCTGAAGGAGGCGCCTCTCTCTGGCCCCTCAGCCAGGTGCACCTGGGTATACTAGGCCTGGGGAAGCTCTGCCAGATGCCCGGGTGCAGGTTTGGTGGGGGAAGGTTTTGCTTTATTATGCCCATGCAGGTTCCGGGGTGTCTGAGGAGGCAGTATGTGCCGTTCAGCTTCCTGGGTTCATCAGTGATCTCCCTGGATTCCAGAGAATCATAGAATCTCAGAGTTGGAAGGGACCTCAGGAGGTCATCTAGTCCAACCCCCTGCTCAAAGCAGGACCAATCCCAACTAAATCATCCCAGCCAGGGCTTTGTCAAGCCGGGCCTTGAAAACCTCTAAGGAAGGAGATTCCACCACCTCCCTACGTAACCCATTCCAGTGCTTCACCACCCTCCTAGTGAAATAGTGTGTCGTAATATCCAACCTAGACATTCCCCACTGAAACTTGAGACCATTGCTCCTTGTTCTGTCATCTGCCACCACTGAGAACAGCTGAGATCCATCCTTTTTGGAACCCCCCTTCAGGTAGCTGAAGGCTGCTATCGAATCCCCCCTCACTCTTCTCTTCTGCAGACTAAATAAGCCCAGTTCCCTCAGCCTCTCCTCATAAGTCATGGGCCCAGCCCCTAATCATTTTTGTTGCCATCCACTGGACTCTCTCCAATTTATCCACATCCCTTCTGTAGTGGGGGAACCAAAACTGGACACAATACTCCAGACGTGGCCTCACCAGTGCTGAATAGAGGGGAATAATCATTTCCCTCAATCTGCTGGCAATGCTCCTATTAATGCAGCCCAATATGCCATTAGCCTTCTTGGCCACAAGGGCACACTGCTGACTCATATTCTGCTTCTCATCAGGCCGGCTCCAGACCCCAGCGCGCCAAGCACGCGCTTGGGGCGGCGTCCCGCGGGAGGGTGGCAGGCAGCTCCGGCGGACCTCCCGCAGACATGCCTGCGGACGGTCCGCTGGTCCTACGGCTCCGGTGGACCTGCCGCAGACGTGCCTGCGGGAGGTCCACCGGAGCCGCGGGACCAGCAGACCCTGCGCAGGCACGTCTGCGGGAGGTCCACCGCAGCCGCGGGACCGGCGACCGCCAATGCACCCCCCGCGGCGTGCCGCCTTGCTTGGGGCAACGGAAATCCTAGAGCCATCCCTGCTTCTCATCCACTGTAATCCCCCGGTCCTTTTCTGCAGAACTGCCGCTTAGCCAGTCGGTCCCCAGCCTGTAGTGGTGCATGGGATTCTTCCTTCCTAAGTGCAGAACTCTGCACTTGTCCTTGTTGAACCACATCAGATTTCCTTTGGCCCAGTCCTCCAATTTGTCTAGGTCACTCTGGACCCTATTCCTACCCTCCAATGTATCTACCACTCCTCCCAGCTTAGTGTCATCTGCAAACTTGCTGAGGGTGCAATCCATCCCATCATCCAGATCATTAATAAAGATGTTGAACAAAACTGTTCCTAGGACCGACCCCTAGGGCACTCCACTTGATACCAGCTGCCAATTAGACATCAAGCTGTTGATCACTACCTGCTGAGCCCGACAATCTAGCCATCTTTCTATCCATCTTATAGTCCATTCATCCAATCCATATTTTTTAACCTTGCTGACAAGAATACTGTGGGAGATGGTAACAAAAGTTTTCTAAAGTCAAGATTAGCACATCCACCGCTTTCCCCATACACATCAGATTACTGATGAACTCAGGAAGCTGATTAGCAGATACCGCCTTCTCAGCCGCCCCGGAATCTGCATGGGGCATAATCAAAACTCAGGTTCCTTTTCAGGAAGAGACACTGCTGCAGCTTTTCCCAGGTGGGTTGGGGTCTGGGGAAGGGTAGGTTGGGGAGGCACGGCGCTCCTCCAGATAAGTGGGGAGGGGCTCGGGGTTTCTCTGGGCGGAGAGAAGCTCTGGCCACATGGGGGGCAGGGGGTCTCTGGGCTCCAGCTGTGGAGAGATGGGGGAGTCTCAGGGCTCCGCCCTGGTGGGGAGGCATGGGCAGAAGGAGCGGAGCCAGGGCCTAGCCTCCCTGAAGGGGGTCTCCACCCGCCGCCCATTTGCACCACGTCAGCTGCTTAGGTGCCTACGCTCCTCTCCTCTTCCTTCCCTGGCATTTCATTCCTGGCTGGGCTAGGCAGCTCCCTGCTTAGCTGACCAGCTTCTGAAAATCCCTTCCGTAGGCACCTGGCTCTGCCCATGCACAATATAGCCTGGGTGCCTTGCTGGGGGCTGAGCACTTCACCGGGCACAATGTGTAGGTCTCGTCAAGGATTGGGGTCTAAGTGACGCTCAAGCTCACACAGGAAGTCTGTGGTGGAGCAGGAACTTGAACCCAGGTGTCCAAAGCCCTAGGCTATTTCCCTGACCAATGGACCATCCTTCAGCCAGTAAAGTCACAGTAGATAATTAAAAGAGGCATGACTGGCTGATTTAGATCAGGAGGTATAACACATTCCCACAGGGTGAATTCCATTGAATAACACTCAGTTCCTGCTTAAATAATTCTCCCTTCCTGCAGGGAAGGTGGGGTTATAATATTAATGGCCCCTAGGCCACAGAACAATGTCAGACAAGGAATTTCACTCTCTGGAAACCTGGGTATTACTTAATTCCAGTCCTGGACCCCACCTAGCCCTGCTAATACAACTCAGTAGCAAGCAGCAGCGCCCCCTGTGGTCTGTCTTGGGCAGAGGGCTGAGTGCAAGAAGTGCTAAGACAAGACCCTGGAGTTCTAGTCATACATGGCAGAACAGAGGAGGATTAGGGGTTTGTGGGGCCCTGGGCCAAAGCAAGTGGGGGTCCTCCCCACCCTTTCCATAGTGCTCCTGCTGGGGAAATGGGGCCAAGATGCAGGGGCTTGCCCCACTCCACCTCTCTCACCCACGCCTGGCACTCCTGCCGGGGAACAGGGCAGGGCATGGGGGCTTGCTCCATTCCCCAGGAGGAGCGCCAGGTGGGTGGGCAAAGCAGGGCAAGCCCCCATGCCCCAATGCCACACCCCGGCAGAAGTGCCAGGTAGGCGAGTGAAGCAGGTCAGAGTTTGGGGCACCCATTTTTCTGGGGGTCCCCAATTATCTGGAGCCCCTGGGCATGGGCCCCATTGGCCCAGTGGCTAATCCACCACTGTGGGAGAGCACTTCCTTTCAGAGGCTGGCTGCAAACTCAACAGTATCATGGTCTCTCCATCTCACCTCCTTCGCTTCTGAAGTTCTTCTCCCTTCTCTCATTCCAAACCATCTTCATAGTTGTAAATCTGATCTCAGACAGAGCCACTCTGGAGGGGTGGGGAGAGAGTTTTAGCTGCTTAGTAAAGTGGAACACATGGCAACACTATTTCATGCTCTTCAGGGATCCGAAACCTGGTCTGAGTTAATTCCTGGAGAAGTACCTTCTGGACTAGATCTGGGACTGGGGAACACAGTAACTGACATAGCACAGAGCAGGCTTCAACTGCAAGACCCAAGAGTCACCATCATAACATATCATAGTGTCTGGCCAAAAAATTAGTAAAGAAACAAATTCACCCACAAATCTGACTACTGTGTCACCCAAACGTTTGCTGCATTACTAACACATCTGCAAAGCCAGCTGAATGTTTTTAATACAGTTTCCAGGCTGTGAAGTATTCCGGAGCCTCTAGCAGAGACAAGCTCCTCTTTTGTGTCCTATACTAGAAATTTGTTACCCCTGTCCCCACCCCCCAATCATTGATCCTGCAGCAAGAGTCCCCATCTCTCAGCGGAACATCGGCTGGAGGTGAGGCACCTTGCAGGACTGATTCCATGTTCGGTGCAGAGGTCTTTTTGCCAATGATTATCTACCCCACCTCAACTGCTAGAAAAGGGCCTCATCTTCCCTGATTGAACTAACCTCGTTATCTCTAGCCTGATTCTTGCTTGCATATTTATATCTGGAAATTTCCACTACATACATCCGACAAAGTGGGTATTCACCCACGAAAGCTCATGCTCCAATACATCTGTTAGTCTATAAGGTGCCACAGGACTCTTTGCTGCTTTTACAGATCCAGACTAACACGGCTACACCTCTGATACTACCCCAGTGGTCTGCAAAGATGCCCCAGCCACAGAAACACTTGGAGAAAGAACAACTGGCCCCATTCAATAGCCACAACATGTGAAACTTACAAGAATATCAGTGGGAGTTCCATCTCGAAGGGGGATTCAATGGCTGGCCCTATTTTCTCTGCAATCCATTTAACTGGTGTTTCTATGGGGCATTCTGCATTGCCTGGGAGTAGCCGGCATTTCATATACTTTCAAGCTGTTTTGTTTAGACAACTAACAAGATTTGAAATCAAAACCTGTCTCTTTCCAATTCTGAGGGGCTTTCCAGGATTGGATGGGTGAGGGAAATTAAATGGACGGCGGGTGGGGTATGGATGTTTTCACCTCCAGATTACTAGCTCAGATTCATCCCAGATTGCTATTGACTGAACATCAGGTGCTATGTGAAGTAACTTGGTAGCTTCAGTTCACATACAAACAGAATTTACCACTCCTCCAAGCAGCAGACTGGTCCAGACTAGAGCTGGGTGAAGTTTTCCATCCAAAACTTTTTTCAGAGAAAAAGGCAGATTCAGCAATACCAAAACATTTCACAAATTTGTGTCCATGTCACCAAATTGTTTGGATCAGGAAAAAAACAAAAATAATTTTGAAAAGCCCCACAAAAGAAATCTGAAAAAAACCCAGACATTTTTTAAACAAAACATTTTGACTTTTCAATTCAAAATGACTTTTCATTTTGAAATTTCCTTTAATTTTTGTTAATTAAAAATGTTAAAAATGCTCAAAGTCAAAGTCGATCCAGGCACTTAATCCCACTTGAAATGAAATCTGCTTTGATTTTTCTATTCGCCAAAAGTTTGGAAATATTTGGGGTTTGGTTTGACTCGAAACATGATTTTTTTTCAGAATTGCCAATGAACCAAAAAAATATCCATTATTCACCCAACCCTATTCCAGACTCTCTACTGGACTATCCCACCCTTTCTGCATACCATAGGCAGGGGATTGCAGACACTGGATCACCGCAGCAGTGGCCCCTAGAGTGCCAGGTAATTTAGAGATGGCACAGAGTCCCCCCCCCCTTTGGGCCTGATCCAAATCCCATTGAAGTCACTGGATTTTCAATCACGCTCTTGGGGGCAGAGGCTACAGATGCCCGTTTGGCTACTTTATTGGCACCGTCCCCAATAGGGACACTACAAGGCTGCACCTGTCAAGATCCACAGGTCAAGAAGCCAGGGTTGGGGAGTCCTGGGCAGCTGATGCCTCCACGTTGCCAGGGAGAGCCAGGCAGAGCAGCCTCCAGCAGTTACTGGAGGGATGGCAATGCAGGAAGTACCGCCCAAAGAGGACCAAGCGATAGAATCCTGCAGTTGTGAGTGGTCCACACAAACTCTTTAGACCAAAAAGTCAGCCCCTGGAACTGTCTAAGCAACACAGACTCGGGCTTGCTACTGCTACAAGACTCACCATTCACCTCATCTTGCTCCTGACTCCTTCCTTCAACCCCAGCCTGGCTTGACCTTGGTACCCATCTCCTGACTCGGCTTGACACCTGCCTTTGACCCCCATCCAGAGGACATTACTGTGCCAGCCACCTTTGTCCCGGTCATTACGTCACCAGCACAAAGGCCTTTGCATGGGAGCAACTGTCCCCTGAAAGACTAAATCATGGAACAGCTGTGCTGTGTTGGGTTTACTGAGTCACAACGATTCCTGGTTCCCACCGCACAACATTCTGTCACACTGAAGACATGCTTAGCAATATCTGGGTATTTTAATTCATCCTCTGTAGAATAATTTGGGAGGGATGAACAGCCACACTTGCTCTGCTTCCAGGAGCCTGAGGCCCTGGGATCTCAATATCCCACGTTCATGGCCACCCCTTCTTACATTGGCTAGACCAGGGGTCGGCAACCTCTGGCATGTGGCTCACCAAGGTAAACACCCTGGTGGGCCAGGCCAGTTTGTTTACCTGCTGCTTCCACAGGTTCAGCCGATTGCAGCTCCCACTGGCCACGGTTCACCGCTCCAGGCCAATGGGGGTGGCGGGAGGCTGTGGCCAGCACATCTCTCGGCCCACGCTGCATGCCAAAGGTTGCCAACCCCGGGCTAGATCATCCCTGCTGCGGGATGGCTCCAGGAGGGCAGTTGTAGTACACAGCAGAACCTTGGGCTGGTTGGGAAAGACAGGCTAATGTGTCTTATTTTCTCAGTACAGCGGGCCAATCATCAGTTACAATTTCCCATTCATGCTGTGAGACAGTGCAATCTCGCGGCCACAGTAGAGATCACCCACTTCTGGATCTGTGTGAGCCAGTTGTTCATTTAATATGGGCAATGGAGGGTCCGATACATGGGTTTATACTGTACTTGGGAGGAGGTGAATGTGAATTCCCACCTCCAGGCCCAGCGTTTGAAGCTGTGCCCTGAGAAGAAACCCACTGTCTGCAAGTTAGCTGTTCTCCAGGTACCAGGATCAAAGACTCAAACAGTATAAACAAGTGACACAGATTCATGGGCATCTAGTTCTGAGCTAACAGCTGTTCTGAACTTGTAACCACAGAAAAAAAACCCAGGGTGGAATTTGAAGGACTGACTCCTACCAGAATCCTTGTTGGAGTTGGGGTGATCTCTGGTAAACTTGTTAGCATGTGTGTAGGGTTTATTATTATTCATTATTTTAATATGTTTTCCTGGTCATGCTTTTGCCTTAAGAATAAATGTGCTTCTTAGAAAAGCTGTGTGTGGTCGCTTCTAACTGTGAGAGATTAAACTGGTTATAGCCTCCAAGGAGAAAAGCAAAGCAAACTGGCTGAAGCAGTCTGATTTGCTGGGGAACTCGCCGTGCAGGCAGGGAACTGTGTGGCCTAGAAAATCCCCAGGACAGGGAAAGACGCACATCTCCACCCGAGCAAGGTGAAAGCTGGGAGCCAGAAGCCTAAAAGTGGGTGCCCTTGCTGGGCCATAGAGAAGGAAATACAGGGGCAGTTGCCCTGAACTGTGACAAACAGCAGGGAGCTTTGTACGGTTGCATGTACACTGTTCACTTTGCTCTGCCGCCTCCCCTGCTCAAGCTCTATTAAAAAGATGGAACAAAATAAAAAACCGATTGGGAAATAAATGAGTGGGCTTCAGAAAGCGTTGCCTGGCATTAGAAAAAGGAACGACCTGATTCAAGATTTCAAGGCCAGAAGGGACCATTCTGATCATCTGGTCTGACCCCCTGTATAACACAAGCCACAGAACTGCCCAAAATAACTCCTAGAGTGGATCTGTTGGAAAAACATTCAATTTTTTAAAAGCTGTCTGCACTAGAGAATCCATCACGACTCTTGGTAAATCATTCCAATGGTTAATTACCCTCACTGTCAAAAAAGTACACCTCATTCCCAGTCTGAATGTGTCTAGCTTCAACTTCCAGCCCTTGGATCAGCATAGACCTTTCTCTGCTAGATTGAAGAGCCCATGAGCAAATATTTGTTCCCTGCATAGTACTTATAAACTGTGATCAAGTCACCACTTAACCTTATAACAATGCCACCCCTCTAGAAAGTAACCCAGGCAGCCTGGAACAGTAGGAAAATAAACCAACCTTATAATCGATCCACAGCATGGGAGCATCCTTATTTTGTTTTCTAAGGCTGTTCTCCCTTATATCGTAGGCAGGACCTCCATGCACAGAGAGCCTGGTGCAAAGCCCACTGAGAGGAATAGAAATCACCAATGTGCCAGACCTATTTGTAGACACCCTACAACTTCTGTGGGCTCTCCCTTCACCTAGCTGTTTCTGCACTCTCCTTGCACCAGGGAAGGTTATTCATTTTGAACTGATCACTCTTCTGAAAGGTAAGACTTTATCGTGGGAAGGGAAGAGATCTAGGCAGACCTCTCTGCTTATTACTGTTATTGTTGTGGTTGTCCTTGTGTCTGTGTTGGGGTGACAGTTGTCTAATACATTTCTGAGTTTATTCTCCAATACATATTGATTAAGCTGTACATGTATAAATGTAAAGAATAACTAACTGTAAAGCAGAATATACAGGAGAGGAACCTTCCAACCTAGGAATGGTTAAATACATTCTCCAGGGGATTGATTAAAAACCAACAAAAAAAATGTCAAAGTAAGGAACCAAATCCATCTCAAACATAACTCCAGTCTAGTTAATGGAGCTAAGGCAGGGACGAATTTATCCAGCATTTTCAGGGTATAATTTTTGGATAGATCCAAAACGTTCACACAAAATCTAAGCAAACTCAGCCGGAGTGGGGAAAAAATATCATTCATTCAATCACTGGCGTCCAACCTGTCTAGATTGACTGAAGCAATCCACAGACCCATTTCTGAAGGTGCGATTCCTCAGTGGTGTGAAAGAAACGTGTTTAAAAGGGTCGGGGGGAATCAATTAAGTTCTGTACAGTCAAAATTGTCTTCATCTAGCCGGCAGAATCCAAGCTGAGTGTTAAAACAGGAGCCCCCCCCCCCCGACACACACACACACACAAACACACCCAAAGTGCGGTGAAACTCTCCAGCAATTCTCCATTGCCTTGGAAGCCGAAGAGACCCACTTACCTGGGCTTGAGTGGGCACTCGGGGCTGGCCAGAGGCAGCACGTCCCCTCCTGTCCCCAGAAGTGCCTGGCAGGAGCAGAAGCAGCTGTGGGGAAGCCCCAGGGAGCAGCGGTCCACCAGCCGCACACCCACGGCGGAGCCTTCCCACGCGTGGGGCTCCCTCCTGCCTAGCTGCGCTCCCCCACCCCACGCCTGGGAAACTTTGCCCAGGCTCAGCAGCTCTCCGCGCCCTGCCCAGGTGTCTCTGCCGCCGCCGCCCCCCGTCCTTCAGCAGCCTGCGCTGGGCGAGGGGGAGCGGGGAGGTGCTGCCCACCGGCCCTTCTCGCTCCTGCTTCCCCCCAAGGCTGCCCCGGCTCCTCCTCCGGTTCCCCACCGGGTCCTCTCCGCATCAGCGCCAGGCTCTGCCAGAGGCAGGACCGGGGCTCCCCCGAGCCATGCTGCAGCCGGGGGGCGGGGAGACCCCTCTGGATCTGGCTGCCGCTGCCGCGGGTAACGCTCTGCCTACAGCGTCTCCCCCTGCGCCTGGTACCTGGGCTGCCAACCCCCCCAGGACGCCTCTGCCTCCGCGGCGATGCCAGCGAGCCGCTGTCCACGGCTGTGGTGCTGAAAGCAGCGGCCACCCCTTTTATTTGTAAAGCGGCCTTCTGGAGCTTCGCCGCTAGGGGCAGCCTGGAGCTTTCCTCCAGGGGAGGGTGATGGGGGGGGGGGGAAAGACTTTTTGATTCTTCATTGCCTAGGGAAAGTGCCTAATTGCAAAGGGTGAGATCCAGAAGGGGGGCTGTGGATTCCCCAGGAGCAAGGAATCCCTTGTAAGTCCGCTGTGCCAGTGCCCGATCTCTTAAAAGATACGTCAGTAATTTAAGGAGGTGAAAGACATTCCAGCCACAGATCCCCAATGAAATCTGTCTTCTCAGTGTGACATTTCCCTCCAGTGTCCCTCCTGCAGGCTGACTTGCCCAAACAGCAGCGAAGGCCAGATTAGAAGACGTGTAGTGAAGTCTTTGTATTTGGTGGGGGGGGGGGTGTTCAGAGGTGGTGATCTAATTGGCTCCAGCAGGCTTTGTGATATTGGATATATTAAAGTGAGATCAGAGCAGGGAAATAATCACAGGCTGGTGAGTGATGAGAAACAAAGAAGGAAAACCTTGGCATGCCTCCGAGAAATAGGAAAGGAGACATGTTTGTCATTTGCAAATGCATCACTATTCTGCATGGTGGGAGAGTATTAGCTTTGAGGGCCAATTATGTTTAGACACTGTCTAAACTCAGGATATTATTCACATTGTGAATAATAGGACCCCATTGTGCTAGGCCCTGTACAAACACACAACAAAGAGAGGATTTCTGCCCCCAAACTACTTAGCCCCGCCGCCGGAAGTGGTGGTCAGCAACTGACTCACCTGCACCCACAGCCCCAGAGTGTAAACTAGGGCAACCCAAGGTTTGCAATAAATGAGTTAATCGACAGGGGTAAATGTCTCTTAGCTCGATCAATGCAAATCTCTGCATGCCCTTAGCTCCACTTTGGGTACATCTACACCACAAGGTAGGGGGTAATTGTAGCATGGGTAGGCACAGCTGTGCCAGTTTTAATCTAACTACCGTGGGTAACAATAGCAGTCAAGATGCGGCAGCATGGGGTAGCCACCTGAATAAGTACCCAGGGTCCCCACTGATCTTGTTCCGGATGGTTAGCCTGGACTGAATCCCATGCTGTCCTGTCTTCACTGCTATTGCCACCTGCGCTAGTTGGAGTAAACCTGGCCAAGGTATGCCCACAATCACACCTTCGCTTGGAGTGCAGATGTACCCACTGAGTCAGCACTGCTGCAGCTACATTGAATGCTGGCTACTGGTGAATGTATGTGTGGGGGGAGGGCTATTCTCCAGTGTAGACAAAGGTTTAGGCCCTCAGAATAATACACAGAAGTCTGGAGGTTCAACTGGCATAAATCATATGCTCTTATTTACTTGTTTTCTCACCAGTCACTCTACAGCAAGGAAGAAGGCTGTGCATGCCATTTAGATGGAGGAGGATTTAGGTCAATAAACAGACCTGATATTCAGAAGGGAAAAAATGGCTGGAGAAGAATATATTCTTTCCTGACACACATCATCTTCCAGAGTACCAGCTCTGGCTAATGTAGCCAACAGGATAAAAGCAGGCTGCAGAATACACACAACATACGATATTCCTTACCCTTTCTGTAGCATTTGCCTTAGCTTGCAGCCTAATGGGCCTGATTCACTCCTACGTTACTCTAGTTTGTTTCTGGTGTAAATGGCACTGGCAGATAAAGAGAACTTGGGGTTACACCCAACAACGGGATACAACTTGCAGCCAGGTCAGAAGCATTTCCCATCATGTGCACAGTGAATTGTTCACCAGCCTTTAGACTCAAGGTAACTTCCGTCAAGAATTCACGATAGCATGCATCAGCCACATAGTGACTCATGCTCCCAATAAACTACCTTTAACAATTGTTTCAATGGAGATATGCTGGTATGAAATTCTATGGCCTGTATTATGCAGGGGAGAATAGATACTCATAATGGCTCCTTAAGAAATCTATGACAACTGAAGAATTGCTGTGGTGAATCAGGCCTACTATTTTCTCCTAAGTAGTAACCACAATCATTTTAACTGCAGAATTTATATTAAACTCGGATTAAATAATGGCCAGTCATCTCAAGTACCAAAAGGGATTTTTTTTAATTCCCACTGGAAATATTAATATAGAAAAACCATCAGTTACAGCATTTTTCATTTCTCTCAATACATTTACTTTAGGTAAATCATGAGAAAACAAGAGTCTGAGAAAGATCTGGTCAGTTTCTCCCTGGGAAGGCAAGTACTCTATTTTGTCTTTGTTACCCATGCTAATGGCACATAACATAACTCAGCCAATGGGACAGACAGGATAGCACAATCTGCATCTGACAGATTAAAATCAGATCCCCTTCCAAAAAGGTCAAAAGGGCCCCCATACCCAAGAGCCGATGTAAGATTAGGCACTGATGCTTGGTGCATTAAATATTTGGACCAGATTATGACCCATGATGCTCTTGCTCTGTAAATGTCCTTGGCGGTTAAGTTAGTAAGTTCCTCAGTTGTAACACTGCAGGGGAAAATATTGAAGTACTGAGCTTACTGATGTCATTCAAAACTTCTGCTTGTGACAGACAGTCTATCACTGATGGTTGCTTGTAGCTGCTTGCTATGAATACAGGGAGCCAAATTTATCTGTGGTTTGGCTCTGCTAAGGTCAGTAGAAATTACAACCGGGCAGAATTTGGCCCTTTATAGTTCATTTATTTAAAAGGTAGCCAATAAAACCATGTGCAGTTCTACAATTGCACAATCCAAAAGATGATCATGTTGAACGAGGCTGCAGTCATTTGATGTTGCAGTGGCCACTGCGTGACCCTCCATCACACTTTCTGCTGAATAGGCCATAAAACCAGTAAAAAGGGGAATTTTTTTTGAAAGCATCATACACTCAGGGCACCATTCAGCGAAGATTCAGCGTTTCACACATCTGGCCATGAAGATCTCATGGGCTGCATTCTTTGACTATAGACAAGTTGAGTCCTAATTCAAGAAGTAAAATGACAGGTCAGGTTCTCAGATGGCATCACTCAGCATAGCTCCATTCCATGTAGCTCTGCAATGAGGATCTGGCCCATAACTTTCTTCCCCATATGGGTTGGACTTTTAATTCTCCCACCGGCCCCACAGATTAGCACAGAACAAGAGGACCCCCTTGCAGCACAAATGTATGAATAGCAGCTTACACCGATAATACATTAAGACTTCAGAGAGCATGCATCAGCTCAACAGTAAGGTTCTCAGATCCGGGGTGCTTTGGATTCCCACTCCCTTTACGTTGAAAGGGAAACCTTGAATTCCCCCCATATATGTCCAAGAGTGCTGCTTCCAGGCTGTTGATTCTAATCAACTGAGAGAGACTGATTCTCCTCTAATTTAGGCCCGGCTAAAGCCAGGTGCTCCAAGCACGTGCCTAACTACATGAGTAGACCCACTGAAATCATAAGCCACCACAAGCATTGCTACCCCTCATTCCAAGTGCAAGGAGCTTTTCTGACCTTGCTGATCTCTATGCACTGCGTAGATACAGAGAGTTCATATTCTAGTTTTCATGTAAGCACTGGAACGAAGTCACCTGGAAGAGAAAAGCCTTGCTGACTGAGAACAACAAGCCTGGCAAGAAGTCCGTTTTTCAAATAAAGTGCGAATGAAGAGCAACCGACTGCAACAGTGATCGCTGAGCAATATTCGCCATGAAGGGAAACATCCGAGCCCAGTAAAGTAAGAGAGACAGACGGCTTGTGAAGTTATGGTCCTTTAAGGTCATTAGGTAGAGGTCCGGGGAGAAATATCCCCCGGCAGATTGACACAAGGCTTTGGAGAACGTGCCTCTCTTTGCATTTACATTCTAATTACTTGTCAAGTGAAGGCAACGCTGGAGTGGGTTTGCTTTTGTGACAAATTAATTATAAATACTACCAAGCCGGGCTAAACGTTGGGACGATGACATTACTGGTGCTCTTCATCCCCTGTGGTCAGGGCTTATTGCTATGGATTCTCTGCAGCAAGCCAGAGGACGAGGAGTTTGTTTCTCTTGCAGTATTTTGTAGCTGTCAGGGACGCAGTTTGCTTTGCTTCCAAGCTGTGTCCATGAGAAGAGAGGTGGTTTGAATCCCTCCTGAAGACTCACTTTGATCATGACGCTTCCTGATGTCAGCCTGGTGATCATGGCTAAGGAGATAAGCTGTTATTCTTCCTTTTTTTTCCCCTGCTTTACCTTTTCCTACTCCTTTCCTTGCTACACCTCTATCCCCGCTTAATCCATAGCCTGCTGTCTCCACCCCCTTCTCTGTGTCTTTAGACTTAACCCTGTCAGGGTACAACACTCAGCACATTGGGACCCCAATCCCAGCTGGGGTCTTTTGGCACTAGCATAATATAAATATTGAATACAATAGCACTGGGCTGGGACGCCGGAGATCTGGCGTCAATTCCCTGCCCTGCCACAGACTATCCGTGTGACCTTGGGCAAGTCACTTAATCTCTCTGTGCCTCAGTTCCCCACCTGGAGTTTCAGCCCCGTGCGGTGGGGCTTTGGCTTTCTGCTCTGGGCCCCAGCGAGTCTGATGCTGGCCCTGCTTGGCGGACGCCCTGAAACTTGCTCGTGGCCCCTCAGGGGGCCCTGGACCCTTGGCTGAGAACCACTGACCTAAGTCATTACATAGTCGTACATTGGAAACAGATCTGGCATATTCATGGTGAAGGTTTGGTCACTGAAATGGAATTGCCGATGGAGACTGGGACAGAGCCCAAACCAATCCCTGCAGACCTGACACCCCGACCATGATGAACTCACACATACCACACACTTGGGAATGCTTGAATCCAGATCCAGATGATTGTTTAGGCCCACAGGAAACTGGACTGGTTAAGGCAAAGAGAAATGCTTTGCCCCTACGCAGTTTTTTTCATACTTTCTTCAGCTCAGTGCATTTGCAGAACCACCAAGGCAATCAGCATGTATCTTGGACTTACTGCCCTTTTAACTCCAGCTTTGCAGTTCACTGTCAGGAAGATGATTTATTTCTATTAAAACCCTTTATTCCCCTCCACTTTTCCTTACTCAGAGAGCAATAACTTTCCCTTTGCAAAGCTGCTCCTGAAAGCTACATAAGGCAAATATGTGATGTTCTTGTCTTGAACGTTTGTTGGGGAAATCTCTATGCAGGCACCTGCCCTGCTACAAAGAGAAAAACGACAGACGCATCCTTTCTGAAGCTTCCTTAGAAAGGAAGGATATTAATGGGTCAGTTATCAGCAAGAGGCAAATATTTTTAATCACCTTGCCAGGAATTCATGTGTGCTGTGTTTAACTCGCCAGCATTTCCACTGGTGACCTAATTAGCAAGCAACCTGGCCTCAAGCGAGTCGGCTTTATCTCCCTGTGAGACATTGTCTGGATGGGTTAGTTCAGGGGTGGCCAACCTGAGCCTGAGAAGGAGCCAGAATTTACCAATGTGCATTGCCAAAGAGCCACAGTAATACGTCAGCAGCCCCCCATCATCCGCCTCCCCCCACCCCTGCCGATCAGCACCTCCTGCCCACCAGCAGCCCCACCCATCAGCACCTCCCCTTCCCTCCCCGCACCGCCCGATCAGCTGTTTTGTGGCGTGCAGGAGGCTCTGGGTGGGGGTGAGGAGTGAGGGCACGGCAGGCTCAGGGGAGGGGGCAGGAAGGGGTGCAGTGGGGGCCGGGCCTGTGGCAGAGCCAGGGGTTGAGCAGTGAGCACCGGGGAGTATTTCAGTCATGAGGGCAGTCAGGCCTAGGAGTGTGATGCATTTGTGTGAACAAGTTCGGACACAGTTTAAGAAAACCCCTGTGAGCAGGCAATGAATGGCTTTCTGGGTTAGCTTTTGACCGCTATGACAACTGGGAGTGATTAAACCTGAAAGGGGCTAACATTTAAGACCACATATCAGAAGTCTAGCCCAGGGCTCTACGGCAGACGCCTGCCCAGGTGGGGTGAGTCTGTGGTATGTGACTCTCTGCGACGTGGAGGGTGGGTCATTTTCCAGGATTCCATCTCTCACTTAATCAACTTTTTGCCAGTGCAGGGGCCTCAGGCATTGGTGTACATCCACCCCTCCTCCTCCGTAATGCCTTGGTCTAATTTCAGTTCTTGGGTTTAGTGTGTGGATGCTCACCTGCGATACACAGGTGGTCAGACTAGATGACCTGGTGGTCCCTCCTGGCCGTAAGCACTAGCCCACTCATGTAACACGACTTTATCTCTTAGAAATTAGCAGGATAATAAATGAGAAGCCCCAAACTGAGAGGGAGAGAAGAGAACAAGGTGCTTCCTAAGGCAGTGAGGCTCATCTCCCCCAGACATGCTTCAAGCTGGCGCTTTTCTGAATGACTCTCTGATCACACATCTTCCCAAAGAACCCCCTGTCCCGGAAGCAGGGTCTGGCACCGCCCCAGCCCAGACACTCTTCAAAGGTGATATCTTGCCATTTCACCACAGTCCTCACTGCATCACAGCTCGGAGACGGAACTCCCCGTGACAGGTATTCCCTCCAGGCCAGGTGT
This sequence comes from Mauremys reevesii, assembly GCF_016161935.1. NCBI lineage: Eukaryota > Metazoa > Chordata > Testudines > Geoemydidae > Mauremys > Mauremys reevesii. The sequence continues at coordinate 103,375,273 of NC_052630.1, read as the reverse complement.
GAGGTACCTTTGTGTGACAGGGACGGAGCCCTGTTCTTTCCTTTCCTCTGCCATACCAGCTCTCAGCACACCAGACCCTCCCAGAGGCCCAAGACACCAGATACACAACAGCAGGGTAGCACAACTACCTTTGACTGCATTCTTGGAAAACCTAGCTTTGAGGAGCGCCGGATCTCTTACACACATTGACACAGCTGGTGCTGCCCTCTTAGGAATACCCACATGCCCTTCCTCTGTCAGCCAGTAGCCAAGGTATCAATATTCTTGCTTCCCTATAGTGGCATGTAAGTGTGCGGACTCACCCCTTCGGCGCCTCCTGCTGGTCTCTCAGGGAATTAGCTCTCCAGCCTCCAGAGCGCCCTCTGCAGGCCGGTGATCCGCTGCCTCTTGGCCACCATGTCCCTCTCTGGACTCCGGTACCTCTTTATCTGGTGCTACCCCATGGCGGTAACCCCTTTCTCTCAGGGTCTCCCCTCCCCAAGAAACCCCCACCCACGATCCCCACCTCGCCTCAGTATAAGGCTACTGCCAGTCATCGTCTAGCCCCACGCCCTGGGGCAGACTGCAGCATCAGCCACTCACCACTGGCAAGGTTGAGTCTGGACCTGCTGCCTTTGCCTACCCCTGGGCTGCCCTCTGCAACCCCCAGTACCTGTTGGCCTTGTGCTAGGCCGCAGCCTGGGGCTTTCCAGGCTGGAGTTCCCCAGCTCCTCTGCCTTTTCCCCAGCCCTGCTCCACTCAGGTACCCGGTCTAGCTCCCTGCAGCCAGGCCCTTCTCCCGCTACAGGCAGAGGGAGCCTGACTGGGCTTCTGGCTCACAACCCCTTATAGGGGCCAGCTGGGCCTGATTGGGGCATGGCCACAGCTGAGCCTGCTTCCCCAATCAGCCCAGGCTTCTTGCCCTCTCCTGGGCTGTTTTCCACCTCAAAGGGCAGGAGCAGGTAACCACCCCACTACATGGCACCTAATATTCTTTTCAAAGGACTGAGAATTTACACTTGAAAGTTTGCAGTTCTAGAGTGGGGATTAAAATCTTGAAAGGCAGCCAGCACTGAAAGCAGAAGAGTCAAGGTGACACAAGCGATGCCCCTTAGGATGTCTTACCTTGGATACACAGGTGGTCTCGCCAGCTTTAATTTAAGCTTGCAGCACCTCTGGGGTTCATTGGGAGCTCCATCGGTGATACAGCTATGGCAGATTTACATCAGCCAAGGATTCCTCTATGCTGCGGGGCATCCTTGCCTTCCTGGAGTAGGGAAAAAGGAAATTTCGTGAGGATTGACAATCCGTTATGGCCGGGACACAGGCAGTCTGACCCAGTGATTGGAGCAGGAGTTAGGAGTCAGGCCAGCTCAGACACCAGGAGGTCAGAGACAGGCCAGAGGGCAAACCCAAAGTTGAGCGTCAGGAGGCAGCTGGGTCAGGTTAGCAGGAGATCAGAAGCAGGAGGCAGACTTGAGAGCAGAACCATGAATCGGTAACCAGAGTCAGGCCAGGATACCAGGAAGTCAAGCCAGGGGAGCTGGAGAAGGAGCAGGAAGCACAAAACACTTAGCCCAGAGCAAGGTGGATCCCAGTTGCATGGACAACTTCCTCTTCCTGTGCTGGGTTTATATAGACGCTGTGAACCAGTCAGGACACCCAGCTGTCTGCCAATCAGATCCCAGGACTGGAGTCCTCTGTCAGGGTTCAGCTTCTATCCTAGCAACTGTTAACAGGTTGCCGGGTGGAGGGGGGAACCGACCAGCTCCCACGAGCCCTGCAGACCAGCGTTCCAGACCCACAGGCCCTGACGCTATCTGAATTACTATGTGTATCGTGGTAGCTCCTAGGGCCCCCAATCATAGAACAGCAGGTGGATACAGGCAGTTGCAGGAGCATGAGGAAGCGAGCAGACAGCGCTGGCCAACATGAAACACCTTGGTCACCGAAGCTGGCTTCACTGCTCCATGTGGAATTCTGTTGATCTGTCAAAGACAGATTCCCTCCCCCCGGGGGGGGGGGGGGTTAAGACCTATCAGAATATAAACTTTCATGAGGTGCTGTTGGAACTCATTGCAGGCATGGAACGAAACCCCTGGGCCTGAGTTGGATTGCACTTGCATCGGTGTGACATGGGCATAACTCAAATGACTTGAGTTGAGTGACACCATTTATGCCACTAGGGGAGAGATCTGAGTCAGAGTCCAAGGTTACAGAGATCATCAGAATCCAGTGGAAGAATATAACAAGCAACTGACCTTTCTAGGAAGTCCTGGCTACAGAAAATATCATTCTAGGAACTGTCCAGTAAGGTGGTGCTGAAAGCAGGGTATGGTAGTGTGTTTCAGGGGTGGGGTTGTAATCCAAAGACAAATTCATGACTCTTAGTAGTTTGCAATAAATAGATTGCAAGTGCTACATGCAGTGTGATTTTTCTTCTAATACAGAGATATTGCCCAGTCTGTATGCAACACTCAGCAGGGAGAAAAAGCTTGTCCTCTTGTAAATTTTTAATCATAAAAGGTTCATTACAATAAATATACCATGCAAAACATATATCCCCTCCATTTTAAAACATATAAAGAGAACATTCTGTTTTAAGTCAATATCTTTTAGTCAATAAGTGCAGTGTTTAATAGCAGTTTGATTTTTTTTGACAAGTTTTTACTGGGGTGGGTTGAGGAGTTCAAATATTTCAAAGGGAAGAAAAAGCCCAAATAAAAGTGATATGTTGCAATGTCAAAAAACAGAGTGGAAGAGAAATTGACACAATATAGAACCAGACTTTAGAAGGCATTTCTTTTTAATGTACTAGGGTTGAATACTGCTGGGGGGGAGAAAGGACACATAAATTAAGTTAGAGCAAAAGGAAAAATATCATTTAACAGTAAAGGCAACTTTCAGTGGAAGGATATCAAATTATAGTGAAAAATTCTGTCTATTTCCTTAGCAGGTGTTAGCTCTGTGCTGTAAAATAGCAGTTGCTGATACACAGGGTTTTATTTTAAAACAATACCTGAAAGTCGCCACAATTCCCAGTGGTTCACAGTCCAGATGGAAGGGCATATCAAGTAGCGTCCTGCAAGGACCTGCTCTGGGTCTGGTTCTTTTCGATACCTTCCTACCGTATAAAGTTTGTGGATGAGACCAAGCTGGGAGGGGTTGCAAGCACTTTGGAGGACAGGATTAGCATTCCAAATGATCTTGACAAACTGCAGAAAGGGTCCGAAATAAATAGGATGAAATTCAATAAGGACAAATGCAAAGTACTATACTTGGGAAGGAACAATCAGTTGCACACATACAAAATGGGAAATGACTGCCTAGGAAAGAGTACATCAGAAAGGGATCTGGGGGTCATAGTGGACCACTAGCTAAATATGAGTCAACAATGTAATACTATTGGGAAAAAAGCAAATATTCTGGGATGTATTAGGAGTGTTGTAAGCAAGACCCAAGAAGTAATTCTTCTGCACTACACAACACTGATAAGGCCTCTACTGAAGTATTGTGTTCAGTTCTGGGCACCAGACTGCAGGAAAAATATGGAAAAATTAGACAAAGCCCAGAGAAGAGCAACAAAAATGATTTTAAAAGTCTAGAAAACATGACCTATAAGGGAAGATTGAAATAATTGTGTTTGTTTAGTCTGGAGAACAGAAGACCGAGGGGGAACATGAAAACAGTCTTCAAGTCCATAAAAGATTGTGATAAAGAGGAGAGTGATAAATTGTTCTCCTTTTCCACTGAAGACAGGGCAAAAAGTAATTGCAGCAAGGCAGGTTCCTAAGGGAGGTTAAGCAGTGGAACAAGTTACCTGGGAAGTTTGTGGGCTCTCCATCGCTGGAGATATTTAGGAACAGGTTAGACAAACACCTGCCAGGGATGGGCTAGATAATACCTCGTCCTGCCTCAGCGCAGGGGACTCGACTAGATGACCCATCAAGGTCCCTTCCAGTCCCTACAGTTCTATGCTTCGGTACTATACAGTCACATGGTAAGAGATAGTCCCGGCCCAGAAGAGTTTACAATCTAAATAAACAAGACGAAGAAAGATCCCCATTTTGTAGCTGGGAAACAGAGCACAGAATGATTAAGTGATGTGCCCAAGGTCTTACAGAAGGTCTGTGGCAGAGTTAAGGATTAAACCCAGATCTCCTGAACCCTACTGCAAGCCTTAATTACTACTCTTGATTGCACATTGTCAAATTTTCCAACAAGCCCCTTTGTGCTTCCTTCCACCACATGCACAAGGAGTGTAATGGCCCCTCACTCTCCAGCTTGGAGGGAGGCCACTTGGCCTCACTACGAGGAGGAATTGTCATCTCTCAACCAATCCATGGCGCATCTGATCCAAAAGCCTGGACTGCCTCAGGGCCCAGGAATGGCCAGTTCCAGTTGTTTCTTAGCCAGGTACACACCCCTTTCCCCAGCAGGACTCTGTTCTAGTGTTGCTCTGGAGACACGCTCTGGAGACACAGCGCGCTGGGTTGGAGTTCATGAGACCCACTCAGGCCCACTGCCGGAATGAGCCAGCGGGACAGGATCCGGAAGCCTGCGACACCGTAACTCGCCCCTTGATCAGGTTTCTAAATCCTGGGGCCCTGGAAACCGCATGTGATAGGGATACTGGTTTTTCTCTGTCACAATGAACTGCACGGGAGGGGCATTGCACGGGGGCGTGTAAGATTTCCAATCACTGCTGGGGATTGCCTCCAAACTGATACTTCCACAGGACACACCAGAATCAATGCCAGAGGCGTTCAAATAATGTCCCTAGGCTAGCTCAGACTCCCCCTTAATGGCACAGGGGACACATGTCCCAGGAAGTTAACCCTCTGCTCTCCAGGGGCAGCGTAGCCCTTGATCTACTGAAGTCTGCACGACGGCTTAACAGGTGTGTTCTGCTCTACATGTCGGGTCAGAGGTGAAAAGAGTCAGCAAGGTCAGTGCCACACAGCTCCTTCGTAAAGGGTCCTGCAGGCCCATACGTGGGAAAGCTGTGAGGTCGCTCAGCGTCTTGCAGGGTTGGAGCCTCCCTGCATTTACAGCACAGCACCTAAAATCTCAGACAGGTTTGTCTCCCTGAAAGTGTTTCAAAGCCAAACAGAACAACATTCAAATATGGAGCTAGAGGCTGCCAATGTGATATGAGTAAAACCCCACTCAAGTGATTAGGTCCCAATTCCCCTGCACCTCGCCCCCTGGAGCAAGTGATAATCCCTGCAGGCTTCCGTTCACCATCCTTTGCCTGCCCTGTACTACTGTACTTTGAATAACGTGTGGTGTGTATAGAGACTGATAGATTGGATGAGTGGGTGGGGTTAATTGGGTGGATAAGACAGACCCTCGCATTAAGTATGAGATGAGCTTGAGAGGTTCCCATCACTTACAAGTGGCAAAGGTAATCAAGGGGGAGGGGAGGTGGAAAACAGCAGCTGTTGGCTGAGAGAGAAGAAAAAATACAAAAAAACGCCCCTGGATGGTGCTTGACTTTTTGCAGTGTCTGTTTAGCTCCAGTTGTTAGATGGGGCTAATAAAACCCAGCATACCAGCCAGGAGAACACACTGGAAACATTATGTAGGAATTTATGAGTTTATTGGGTTTTGTTTTAACTTTTAACGCTCTGTTCCAAAACGCAACTGAATTTTTGATGCCCTGGGAGCCATGCAGAGTGCGGACCTGGGGGGAAAGCTAGACATGAGCATGGAGCCCCCTTAGGTGGAGTCTATCTCTGGGCTTTACTGTTTACAAGACCAGAACCTGGATAAACGCTTCATGTAAGCTCCACTGACTCCGTTAGAACAAAGGGAAGCAATATTGGTTAAGCACAGGGCTTAATTTGCAGTGAAAGAGGCTCAAGCAATTGTTTTACATTCATAACTGATGCAGCAAGCCAGAGGTGCCGGGGTTAGGAACTGCCAAGCCCAGAGATGCCGGGGTTAGGAACTGCCAAGCCCAGAGGTGCCGGGGTTAAGAACTGCCAAGCCCAGAGGTGCCGGGGTTAGGAACTGCCAGGCCCAGAGGTGCCGGGGTTAAGAACTGCCAAGCCCAGAGGTGCCGGGGTTAGGAACTGCCAGGCCCAGAGGTGCCGGGGTTAAGAACTGCCAAGTCCAGAGGTGCCGGGGTTAGGAACTGCCAAGCCCAGAGGTGCCGGGGTTAGGAACTGCCAAGCCCAGAGGTGCCGGGGTTAGGAACTGCCAGGCCCAGAGGTGCCGGGGTTAAGAACTGCCAAGCCCAGAGGTGCCGGTGTTAGGAACTGCCAAGCCCAGAGATGCCGGGGTTAAGAACTGCCAAGCCCAGAGGTGCCGGGGTTAAGAACTGCCAAGCCCAGAGGTGCCGGGGTTAAGAACTGCCAAGCCCAGAGGTGCCGGGGTTAGGAACTGCCAAGCCCAGAGGTGCCGGGGTTAGGAACTGCCAAGCCCAGAGGTGCCGGGGTTAGGAACTGCCAAGCCCAGAGGTGCCGGGGTTAGGAACTGCCAAGCCCAGAGGTGCCGGGGTTAGGAACTGCCAAGCCCAGAGGTGCCGGGGTTAGGAACTGCCAAGCCCAGAGGTGCCGGGGTTAGGAACTGCCAAGCCCAGAGGTGCCGGGGTTAGGAACTGCCAGGCCCAGAGGTGCCGGGGTTAGGAACTGCCAAGCCCAGAGGTGCCGGGGTTAGGAACTGCCAAGCCCAGAGGTGTCGGGGTTAAGAACTGCCAAGCCCAGAGGTGCCGGGGTTAGGAACTGCCAAGCCCAGAGGTGCCGGGGTTAGGAACTGCGAGGCCCGGAGGTGCCGGGGTTAGGAACTGCCAGGCCCAGAGGTGCCGGGGTTAGGAACTGCGAGGCCCGGAGGTGCCGGGGTTAGGAACTGCCAGGCCCGGAGGTGCCGGGGTTAGGAACTGCCAAGCCCAGAGGTGCCGGGGTTAAGAACTGCCAGGCCCAGAGGTGCCGGGATTAAGAACTGCCAGGCCCAGAGGTGCCGGGGTTAGGAACTGCCAGGCCCAGAGGTGCCGGGGTTAGGAACTGCCAGGCCCAGAGGTGCCGGGGTTAGGAACTGCCAGGCCCAGAGATGCCGGGGTTAGGAACTGCCAAGCCCAGAGGTGCCGGGGTTAGGAACTACCAGGTCCAGAGGTGCCAGGGTTAGGAACTGCCAGGTCCAGAGGTGCCGGGGTTAGGAACTGCCAAGCCCAGAGGTGCCAGGGTTAGGAACTGCTAAGCCCAGAGGTGCCAGGGTTAGGAACTGCCAAGCCCAGAGGTGTCGGGGTTAAGAACTGCCAGGCCCAGAGGTGCCGGGGTAAGGAACTGCCAAGCCCAGAGGTGCCGGGGTTAGGAACTGCCAAGCCCAGAGGTGTCGGGGTTAAGAACTGCCAGGCCCAGAGGTGCCGGGGTTAAGAACTGCCAAGCCTAGAGGTGCCGGGGTTAAGAACTGCCAGGCCCAGAGGTGCCGGGGTTAAGAACTGCCAAGCCCAGAGGTGCCGGGGTTAAGAACTGCCAAGCCCAGAGGTGCCGGGGTTAGGAACTGCCAAGCCCAGAGGTGCCGGGGTTAAGAACTGCCAAGCCCAGAGGTGCCGGGGTTAAGAACTGCCAGGCCCAGAGGTGCCGGGGTTAAGAACTGCCAGGCCCAGAGGTGCCGGGGTTAAGAACTGCCAGGCCCAGAGGTGCCGGGGTTAAGAACTGCCAAGCCCAGAGGTGCCGGGTTAGGAACTGCCAAGCCCAGAGGTGCCGGGTTAGGAACTGCCAAGCCCAGAGGTGCCGGGTTAAGAACTGCCAGGTCCAGAGGTGCCCGGGTTAGGAACTGCCAGGTCCAGAGGTGCCGGGGTTAGGAACTGCCACGCCCAGAGGTGCCTGGGTTAGGAACTGCCAAGCCCAGAGGTGCCGGGGTTAGGAACTGCCAAGCCCAGAGGTGCCGGGGTTATGAACTGCCAAGCCCAGAGGTCCCGGGGTGAAGAACTGCCAGGCCCAGAGGTGCCGGGTTAAGAACTGCCAAGCCCAGAGGTGCCGGGGTTAGGAACTGCCAAGCCCAGAGGTGCCGGGGTTAGGAACTGCCAAGCCCAGAGGTGCCGGGGTTAAGAACTGCCAAGCCCAGAGGTGCCGGGGTTAGGAACTGCCAAGCCCAGAGGTGCCGGGGTTAGGAACTGCCAAGCCCAGAGGTGCCGGGGTTAAGAACTGCCAGGCCCAGAGGTGCCGGGGTTAAGAACTGCCAGGCCCAGAGGTGCCGGGGTTAGGAACTGCCAAGCCCAGAGGAGCCGGGTTAAGAACTGCCAAGCCCAGAGGTGCCGGGTTAGGAACTGCCAAGCCCAGAGGTGCCGGGGTTATGAACTGCCACGCCCAGAGGTGCCGGGGTTATGAACTGCCAGGCCCAGAGGTGCCGGGGTTAGGAACTGCCAAGCCCAGAGATGCCGGGGTTAGGAACTGCCAAGTCCAGAGGTGTCGGGGTTAAGAACTGCCAGGCCCAGAGGTGCCGGGGTTAGGAACTGCCAAGCCCAGAGGTGCCGGGGTTAGGAACTGCCAGGCCCAGAGGTGCCGGGGTTAAGAACTGCCAGGCCCAGAGGTGCCGGGGTTAAGAACTGCCAGGCCCAGAGGTGCCGGGGTTAGGAACTGCCAAGCCCAGAGGTGCCGGGGTTAGGAACTGCCAAGCCCAGAGGTGCCGGGGTTAGGAACTGCCAAGGCCAGAGGTGCCGGGGTTAAGAACTGCCAGGCCCAGAGGTGCCGGGGTTAGGAACTGCCAGGCCCAGAGGTGCCGGGGTTAGGAACTGCCAAGCCCAGAGGTGCCGGGGTTAGGAACTGCCAAGCCCAGAGGTGCCGGGGTTAGGAACTGCCAAGCCCAGAGGTGCCGGGGTTAGGAACTGCCAAGCCCAGAGGTGCCGGGGTTAAGAACTGCCAAGCCCAGAGGTGCCGGGGTTAGGAACTGCCAAGCCCAGAGGTGCCGGGGTTAGGAACTGCCAAGCCCAGAGGTGCCGGGGTTAGGAACTGCCAAGGCCAGAGGTGCCAGGGCTCAACCCTGGCCCAAATGAAGCACTGGTTAAGCAACAGGCATTCGTGTATTCTTGGGATGGTTAGAAGGGACACAAACGCATCGACGACCAGCAAAAGGACCATGGCCTCACTAAAGTCCCACGCAACTTCCCCCTGTGTGTCAGATTAATTCAGTTGCGATGAGATTTAACTGGTACCCTGGCCTCATAACAGGCCTCTTCACAGGGCTTCCTTTCACCCTAAAAGTGCAGTTAAACTTGTATGACGATAACTCACGGCGTTTGAGGTCAGAAGGGACCGTCATGAGCGTCACTCGACGGGATGTTTAGGATCTATAATGTGTTTGATCTGCAGCCGGTGTAAATCAAAGTGAACGGCGCTACGCTGGTTTGCACCAGCTGAGGATCTGCGCCACAGTGTCTCTAGCTTATACAGGGTCCAAAGAGCCCATACTGTCTACAGCAGGGTGCATGCTATCTGGAGCGGCTCACAACCGTGAGTGCCGACCTCAGGGCAGACTGTCAGAAAACAGGGCAGACATCCCAAACTGCTGGTCTAGAATTAGATTTCAGCAGGACAGTGACAAATGCGGACGCCTGGATCACCACATCAGTCTCACCATGGAGTCACAGACAGTCCCCTTAGACTCTCCAGTCTATCCTGCCACCCAAACTGGACATTGTGATAAAATGGTCACTTGCACCAAAAATCACATCACATTTAGGTGGCTTCCAGGCCAGAGAGACCAGTCACTTACCCCAGATCAATTGATAGTGTAGATCTTACACCAAAGACAAGGCTGGCAGCCAATTCTATAGTAAACTAACTACAGGTTTATTAGCTAAGAAAAAGGAAAGGAGAGTTATTGAGAGGTGAACACAGGTGAAATAGAGGCACAGGTGAGTCACAGTTTGTAATCCAACTAGTGGCAGAAATGTAATAAACTGCCAGTTTCCCAAAAGTCTTTTCAGGGTATCCAGATTGGACTCTTACAGGGGCGTGAACCAGATACAAAGCAGAGATCCCCAGAGACAAACAGCCCAGAGATCCAGGATCTTTCCTAGACTCCACATTTATAGCTTCTTCTCACAGAAAACAAGCTGACAGGGTCACTACCCACGTGGGCTTTTCCTCTGCTGGCAGAGAGTGAGGAATGCATTGTGAGTCTTTGGCCTCCGATCATCACACACAATGACCACTCGCTTTGAAATTAGCACTTTTCTGTTAAAGTTCTTCATCTGCATTCCACAAGGCTTCTTTCTCCTTTGATGGGTTATTTAGTTGCAGGGGTAACACAATGTAAATGTTTGCTACTCCATTATAACGGGATACAGATAACTGAAAACAATGCAAGTACCACCCCACTAGTTTTCATGATGTTTAAAGCCCAAATACACTCTTATGCATTTAACAATCACTTTGATCTATTCTAATATACAATTGAATTGGCCTGGGGCTCGGGCGTGAGCTGGCAACTGATCTGCCAGCATCATTTCTCTGACCTCCTGCACATTGCAGGCCACAGAACTACACCCACCCACTCCTGTAATAGACCCTTAACCTCTGGATGAATTATTGAAGTCCTCAGATCATGGTTTATAACGATGCAAAGCAGTTGCTGTAATTGGGTGTTTGTTGTTTTGCACAGCTATTATAAAACACGTGGTTTTGTGTAGGACTGACAGAGCAACAGTCCAACTACTAGGAGCCAGGAAGGAATTTAATCTAATCTACCAAACTCGGAAAATGTAATAATGCTGAGTTCTTACGTAGCACTCTTCAGCAGGAAAGAGAAGTGCTACCATTGTCCCTTTAAAGAGAAGGAAACTGAGGCACAGAGCAGGCACATGGCACATAAATAGCAGATGGATGAGATGTACTAGCAAGCTGGGCTGGAGGCAAAGTTGAGAGAATAATTGATTTTTTTTTTTTAAGTTCAGGGGCTGAACTGAACAATCAAAACATTGGTTTGGTTCAACCCAAAATTGAATTTCTTTCTCTGAAATGAAAATAACTTCTGGTTGAACACAACATTTTGTTCAACCCACAATGAAATGTATTCAGGTTTTTCATTTTGCTGCAGGCCGTTTTCAGGTGTTTCCTCCTTTTCCTTGTATATAAAAGCAAAATTTCTACATGAAACGCCATTTCTAAATGAAGAGTTGAAACGGATCCTTTGGAAATGGCCAGAACAAACCATTCTGACTTTTTCAAAACAAGATATATATTTTTTTAAATTTCAGCCACAACTGTTTACTTAATTCATGAATAATTCTGATGCCTTCCCCAAAAACCTACATTTTTAGGCAAATTTACTATTCACTCAAAAAATAGATTCGGTGAGCTCCAGCTGGAGGGAACAAAAATAAGAAGATATGCACAGTTCTTAGCCAGGCTGCTGCTTTCTCCAGGCAAGGTGTGTCCTAAGCAGCAATTCAGGTGATGATTCAAGCCTTTGTTTAAAGGAAACTATTTGCTGCATTCACCCAGCTCTGCTCTTTAGAGAAGCCAAATGGGAGAACGATGTTGTTTAGTTACAATATTTTTTTTTAATGTAACCATTGCTTTGGGTTTGCTGCTAGCATAACAGCATGAGACATCTGGGTTTAATATGAGATGTCTAGACAAACTCGCCCAACATGGAAAAGGTGACTGGAACGAAAGGTTGGCAAAACAAATAAATCAATCACAGTGTCTCCATAAGCAGAAAGGTGCTTTTGTAATGGTCACCTGACCAGCTAATTTTGCCGTGAGGAAGTAGGAGGGGAAATCATTAAAAGGGAATCAGGGAAATACCTGATAGGTTCAGTTTGTTGGTATTCTAAATATAAAATCCAGGCTCTTCCAAAGCATCTTTGAGAGACAGCAAAGCTAGGTGGCATTTAGGGCCCGATAGAGGTTCTGAGTAACCCCAGCCGCTATGGACTTGAAATGAATTGTGGATGCTCATGCAGGGCCCTGCGTGCCATTATGTGCCACTGCAGCAAAGAATTCCAGGGGCAATAACAGCCCCATTGTTATATTCAGCCCAGCCTGGGCACACAAACACTGATCTGATCAGACTCAGACATGGGGGTCAGAAGTGGGGAAGTGTGCAGTTTTCATACAGCAGGTGAGAACTGACGGGTGCCAATAAGGTCAGGGGGTCAAGGGAAGGGTAAAATTCAGGATAAAGGGGTGCTCTCTCCATAGGCGCCGACTCCTCCAGCCCTGGAGCACCCACCAGCACCCCTCCCCCCCGATCAGCTCCTCCCTCTCCCCCCCTCAACCCCAGTACATCCCACCCACTGCAATCAGGAGGCGTGGGGGAGGGAGAGGGCAGAATGGGGCAGGGCATGGGTGGGGGAAGGGGTGGAGTGGGAGCGGGGCCTGGGGCAGAGCAGGGGTTGAGAAGCCCCTGGCAACTCAGAATGACAGCATCTCTGACTCTCTCTCACACACCCCCTAGAAAATGCTACCAGAGCCTTGAAGACAAAAGGAATTTCCAAAGCTCTCCTTCCATTTCCTGCGATTAGCTACCCTCAATTGCCCTGGCAAAGTGATCTGCTAAGTGTGTGTCTTTCTTCCCTGCGAGGACATGTCTTTGTCCACCGGTGTCTGCAGAAAGCAGGGCCTGTGCCAGGAAGTGCGTCCTCATCTCGTTACTATGCTCTGCCCATTGCCTGGTTTAATTTGCCCAGACTGTAATCTATTAAGCAAGATGCCCTGAATGAATCATGTCACAGCTGGGTATTTTGCAGGTGCTGCTCTTTGTGATGAGCAGCGATAAATCAATCAACGCCAAGGTTTGGGAGACATCCAGAAGGTTCTGGGACTGAGCCACAGTAGCTGGTGAGAAAATAATAAATATAAATGGCACCTTTTATGAGCAGCTCTCTGCTGTAACATTCCAAGCACCTTGCAGACAGCAAAACCACTGAACACACAATACACAATTAAAGCCCATGTACCATTTGGGGGCCCCAATCCTGAAAACATCTCCCAGCAGGCATTCAGCACCTCGCAGCCTCAGGCTTTCTTTCACCTGTGGATGGTGAATCCAAATGAAAAGGGTGATTCCTCTCCCTGCTGCCTGCCTACGGCACAGGCTACCTTGCTGGATTAGAGAGGTTACATGTCACACGTGTCTCTTGGTTTTGGAGAGGGAGAATAGGTGTTGGTGCTTTTATATGGAGCATATTATATTGCTGTGAGTTGGGCTAAAGCTTCTTATAGGGCAGGTGTGGCTCTTGTCGGCCATTCAGAATAACTATAATGAAGCCATTGTAACCCAGGGGCTGAAACAACAGCAGTGGCACCCAAAATCGCAGGCATGTGGGAAAGCTGAGTAGATGCTGAATCATGCAGATCCCGAGTTTCAAATTCAGGGGACAGGGCTTTGGTTGGTGGAGCTAGTGTGTGTACACACACATGCACGCATGCCAGAGAGAGGCAAGACAAAACGGAAGGATTTCGGGCTGGGAGAGAGAGCCTGGACAAGGCCGGTGTAGGACCCTGGAAGAACCTAAAGGAGTGTCTTCTGGGGCTGGAGAGGTTTGGGGTTGCAACCAGAGAGACTATCCCCTGTTTTGGTTCCTCCTGCATTCGCAGAGGCAGGACTTTGTAAATGAACACGACGGGATCAAAGAAAAGATGAGATTCCATCATCAGTTTCTACTCCTGGCTGGAACACCCCACCAAGCTCCGAACTTTGATTCGCTGCTTGGGTCAAAAGGGGTAACAATATGACGAGCTAGATCGAGGGTTCACAGGTAGCGTATTGGGGAAGCAAACCACACCTACTAGATTGTAAGCTCCTTGGAGAAGGTACACCACCTTGTGCCAGGGGGTGCTGGGCCATAACTGGGACCCCTAGGTGCTACCTCTACACAAATACTAAATACTACTACTCCCAAGGAGTAAGAGTGGTGCTTCTTTATATATGTTTTGATGTGGGCCAAAACAGGAACCATGTAGCCAACCAAAGTTTGCGGGTTCAGATGAAATGGGACCCAGACCCCAACCCGCCCTGGCTTTGGTTTAAGTTCTGCAATGCGAAAACTCAGCCTATGAGGTCTGGCCAAATCCATGTTTGCCTAGAGAAGCCAACATCATATTCCCCCTCCCTCCCACCCACCCATACACACCCATGTCCTCACCAAACTTTGTGGGTTAGACAAATGGGACCTACCATGTGCCCACCTGAGTGTTTACAAAACCGCCTCCAGCTCTGGGCTTTGCCAGTCTCTCTGATCTACACGTTTAGTAAAGTAAGCCCCAATAGGTTTTTTTTAGCCTCTACCCCATGTCTTGCTGTTACATGTAGAATCCAGGTCATGGAGAGCGGTGATCGGAGGACTCCACGACACCCCCTCCACATCACAGATCCGTGCCCTGTAAGAACTATCTATGCAGGACCAGAGACGGACACTGAGTGGGCTGTCACTATGGCAGCAGGGTAGCCAATGGGTTAGCACACAGCTCAAAGAGAGTAGCATATAAACATAGCAGAGAAGGGACATAGGAGAGGCTTGGCTTACTTCTCCTTCCCAACCCAGCCTTCACTTTTTGGGGCAGGGGAGGTTTCCACTTCCTTTACCCCGGCACCTAGTTCCCTTGTGCAAAGCTCTCGTTCAGGCTTTGCAGAGGATCCCAGGACACGGCCCGCAGAGTCCCTTTAAATCTGCCTCGCCGTGGGTGCTGGGCCTTGCGGGGTTAACAGGCCACGCCTGGGCATGCATGATGGGATTGGCAGACAGGGCTTTATGCACAGTGATCATGCATGAAAGGAATGAGGGAGGATCTGGTTTTAGAAGGCAGCAAGGCAGGAATTAATCACTCACAGGGGCTGGCTATCTTGGCCCTGATTCCGAGGTGGGGAACTCTAGCAAGAATGCTGCTGTTGACACATCTCTCCCAAAACGCCTGGCTGGGTAGGTGATTGTTTAATGCTCCTCTTTAAGGTGGGCTGATGCTTCTGTTTCTGAGTGTTGCTAGAACAACTTGATGGCCCCTTACCTGACCTCAATCAACTTTAATTTAAATGCAGGTTTTTATTTGTCAAACATTGGTACCATAAAACATCGATTAAAACTTCGCTGCCCCTGCTCTGTGTAAAGGGATACAAATAATGCCCATGATTGCACCAATGAAGGGCTCAGGAAAAACCCTGGAGTTGACTTTTGTTATACTTCAAAGGTACTTCTTAGAGGCCAAGCAAAGGAGATTGTTAAAGGCGAGAGGTTATGTCAGATGAGGATCCTTTTCAGGTTTGGGGAGGGTGGAAATAATCTGCACCTGGGCAGGAATGGTTCATTACATTTCGGAAAAAGTCATTTGTCAGTGAACGTAATGCTCATGAAAAGTGACAGGAGGAAAGGCCTGAAGACTCAAGCCCCGTATCCACAGAGGGGTATCAGTTGGGCACAACAGGAGCATAAGGATCCCAGCCAGGGTCACACAGACCTAGAGAAATCAGGCAGGGAGGTCTAACACACAGCCCCAGTAAGAGGGCTTAATACCACATATACCCGTAGGATATTTGACACATGCAGAAGTCACAATAGGGTGTGGAGACATAATAGGTGTGACCGGCACTCATCTGGGATGAGCTGTATAAACGCATTTGCGGTTCTACCACTTCTGAGAAATAGGAGAATGATTATTTACCTTACAGTAATGCCCTGAAATCCCATTGTGCTAGGTGCTGTACAGACCGGACCTGATCTAGCTCCAACTGAAGTCAATGGCGTAACTCACATTGACTTCCGAGTAGCAGCACCAAGCCCAGACTTAGTCACTAGGCCCAGAACAGCTTACTCTGTAAAGGGACAAGGCAGAAAGGAGGTACCGCTATCCCCCTTTCACAGCTGGGAAACTGAGGCAGCAGGAGGTTAAATGATTAGCTCAGCCACACATGGACTTTGTGGCAGTCGGCAATTAGACCCAGATCTCCTGAAATCCAGTTCAGTGCCTTAAGCACAAGACCTTTCTTCCTCTCTAATCATCCCAAACTCATACTGAAAAAAACTTTTGCCCCACGCTAAATGCACTTGTTCTCTCTTGTGCTCTCCCTCCATATAAACTTACATGTGTTGTGGGTGCCCGTATATACACACACACACACGGTGCATGTAAACACCCACACACACACACATACTTGGTACATGCACAGACATTTCCATTTCCACTGTCTTTCCTGAAGTCTTTCGCTGGAATCTAGTTGTGTCTTTTCTTTGTTTCAATAACAATCCAAGATGTACCAAGTTACTCACACTGGGGGAGTCTAAGTAGGAGGCAGACAGATGGTATCACTGTCCCACAGGTAGCATGAGTGTTTTGCTGTAAGTACTAACTTACTGGCACAACATTTTATTAAAGAGCAGCTGAGCTCACCCTGGAAATTCTGAAGAACTATTTTCTTCCTCTCTTGACCTTGCCTGTATTTCTCCTCCTGCTGCCTTTATTGCAGAGATTGCTTACATGAAATTCTTTGCAGAACTTCTCCTTTGCTTGTTTTCCCACCTGCAATCCGTATCCTCGATCTGTGACACCACAATCATTTCCCCAGCAACCGCTTCGTGGAGTAGCTCTCCGACAGCCACATCCCACTTTCTCTCCTCCACTTTCTGATGTCCCTGATCTCACAGCAGCGTGGCACAAGGAAACGTGGTGGTGATGCCGCATCAAGAGAAAGCCATAATTCCAGACAAATGCCAGTTCATGGGCACGGCCTAATCCTCAACCCTGGAGTCTTGCTGCATCGCCTGACCATCTTCCACACCAGCTCCTGTGCACCTCTTTCATATATGCCAAGTTTCTTTCCTTTCCTTCACATCCCTCCTAAAAATAACCACTTGTTGCATCCTGTCTATGGGCCTGATCCTGATGGCAAGGGAAGCTGAAAGGTGCTCAGCACCTTACAGTATCAAGTCCTGTGTGTAGGGCTTAAATTCTCAGAGTATTTCCCAGAGCCCCCATGATTCCCCCCCCAACATGCTATAAAAACCCCAGGGGCCCGCAGGGAAGGGCTTCAGTCACTGGGCTGGCAGGGGGAGAGCCTGGCTTTCTGCCCTGCAGCAGGGAGGTGGAGCTAGGGGCTTCTGCCCTGCGGGGCGGCAGGGCTCTGGACTTCAGCTGAGGGGAAGCAGGGTCTCAGGACTTTAGCTCCTTGGGGGTGGGGCACACTGAGGCTTGGGTCTTCAGCCCTGCGGGAGTGGGGGGTAGGGTGCTGGAGCTTGGGGCTTCAGCTCCGTGGGTTGGAAAGTATTTACTGGAGCTCTGCTCCAGCCAGCTCCAGCTGAATTTAAGCCCTGCCTGTGAGAGCTAACAAAGAATCATATCCACCCACAACGCCTCTGTCTCCTATTTGTCAACTATTTGCATCACCTTGGACCAAGACTGTGTTAACTGTGCTACGTAAGTAGTAATTATTAGCATTACACTTAAAAGCATTAGGGAGGCAGTGTGGCCTAGTAGATAAACACCGGACTGGGACTCGGGATACCTGGATTCTATTCATGGATTGGCCACTGGCCTGCTGGGTGATCTTGGGCAAGTCACTGTACCACCCGTGCCTCAGTTTCCCCATCTGTAAAATTGGGATAGTGACCTTTGTAAAGCACTTTGAGATCTGCCAGTGAAAGGGCCAGACACCAGGTAGGGATTATATTCATATTAATGAATGATAATTCAACCAACCATGTCACCTCCAACTCCTCGAACCCCTTCACAACTTTCTGTCTCCTTCCACATCAGGCACAGTCTCTTTGTCTTCAAGGTCAGTGCTCCACACAGCAGACACGAAGAGGCTGAATTATTCCTTCACAGCAATTACATTCTTTGACAACAATGGCAGAGAAAAGGAACGTGCATTAGCCTTACCTAGAGATTGTGGCATCTGACTGATGGCCAGCCATGCCCCTGTAGCAGAGAATAGAGAGCAGGTGAATTACCAAGGCCTTGTTTAACCATTAAGGTCACTATGCAGCTCAAGAACGCATCCTGCAGGATCTATGCAGCTTCCTTGGACTGAGATCAAGGTTCAGTGAGTAAATTCCCTTTGGATCCAGTGTACTGTCCTGAACAGCCCACCAGACAGGGGGCGCTCAGGGGTGGGGAAGGTATATTTTGTGTCATTTGCAAGACCATAAACTAGTGCATCATCTTCATAAATACAGCATCAAGTCACATCCCTGGTAAGGATATAAATATACTATCATATCAGCCTGCCAGAGCTATTAATACACATCTGATATTTACACAGTGCCTGTCGCCCTCAAAAGTCCCGAAGCCCCTTTACATCTGCATACAAACACCACTCTGGCCAGGCTACCTCCAGCACCGGAAATTGGTAACCTCCGTACTCCTAGTATTCCACTTCAGCTCAAGTAGCAGGGGCCTGTGTTTTAGGAGCAGAAGGACCTCTGCTCTATCCACTGTTGCCAGGAAATTTTAAATGACCAGCCACAGCACAGTGACAGCCAAGACGACTCAGGTAGCCACACATTTGCACAGCTGCCGTCCCGTGACTGCTCGTGCCCTACTGAACAGGGAGCGGAATCTCACGAGCGCTCATCGTCTGAAGCTGAAAAGCAAGGTTGAGGAGGGACGCTTTAGAGCCAACGCTACTGGCAGTCCACTACCGCTGGGAGCCACACAGACCTGTGTGCTCTTTCTGCAAGTAAACAGAGCACTTGTCTTCCTAGCCTGCGCATTCCCTCCCTGGAGCAGCTGGTCCCTCGTAGCCACAGATAAGGGGAGAGCAGAATTACAGAACAAAGAACCTGGCCCCTGGGAGCTGATGGTTTAATTTAGTTCCATGCCGCAAGGACCTAATGCCTGGAACAAGGAGGCTAGCAGGAAATAGAGTGAATTCAGTGATTATATCTTGCGGTTCTGGGATCAGGCAGCAATGCATTGACAATGCGTTGAAAGGAGATCCTGGCTGGCAGGCAGGAGCTGGGAAGTCTGGTAAGGCAGCATGGATAGCCCCACAGGAGCGGAGGGGAATGGGTTTGAGGTAATGCTTGGAGCCATGTCCAGTCCCCGGCATCCAAATATCCCCCCAGCACCCCACAAAATAGTTCGAGTTCAGTATTGATATGATGAATGCCAAAGAGGCATGGAAAGACAGGAAGTGCCGAGAGAGTGTTTCCTGGGGGCTCGAGGATGGGACCGGCAGCCAGAACTCCATGGAGCTATTCCTGGCTTCACACAGTTTGGCAAGTCACTTACTCTCTGGTCCGTACACTTCCTTGTAGCTAACACTAGTTGTAACAATTGTTCTTATGACTGTACTCTCTGGAGATCCCAAATGAGATCATGCCCCATTGTGCAAGCCTCCCTACAAACACACACTCACACACTCTGCCCTGAAGAGCTTACAACCTAACTAAAGTAGGCTGACAAAGGAAGCATTATCCTCCCATCTCAGGGTGTTTTTAACAAAAGAGAAACCAAGGCACAGGGAGATTTACACGTCTTGACCAACTTCACAGAGGGAAGTTTGCAGCAGAATGAAGAACTGAACCCAGGTCTGACCCCAGTCCAGTGTCTTACCCACAATGCCACTCTTCCTCTATGAATGAGCATTCAGAGGTTTATTTAGTGAATGTGCATGCAGTGCTTTGAGATCATTGGTGAATCACGCTAGAGAAGAGCAGCGTCTTATTCTTCGGGTTACTATTTTTAAAAGATGATTATGGTAGATGCTTCCTTGCATTAAAATCTTTCCAGTGGTTGCGTACGGCATGCCAACGATGCTCAGAATAGCAGCATTTGGCGCGTGCAGCACAGCTGAACTAAACAGAACAGACATCCACGTGGTTCTATTTTTTTACCAAAATAAAACAGTTCAAAAACCTGTGTTCTTCTTTTGTTATTGTGAGCACAAATGTAATTAGTCTCATTAGCTCTAATAATATATCGCAGCTGTAACGACACACTGGGTTTGAATGAAAATGCTGTCTCAAGTGCAAGCTGGGACCTTCCTGCACGTTACGGCTCTTTTCGCTTGCATCAACTCTGATACAAACTGTCGTTCCTGCTTGATTTCTCATTTGAAGTACAGTGGGGTCCTCTCTCTTTGCTGGAAGACCTGGGCAGGACCCAATTAGTGATGTCACATAAGACAGCAACCTTCCCCCAAAGTAAGATGAGAGGATTTTGAATCTCTGAGGCTATGGACCTATTTACACCGGGCGGGGGGTGAGGGGGGAGAAGGAGGGAGGTCTTGCTACTATACACTCGTCCCCTGGCTTAGCTAAAATGTGTTTCCACCTTGAGGAGTACATAGGATAGAGCCATGTAGCAGCAACGTCCCTGAATTATGTTACAGTCTTGAATAACTTGCAGGTCCAGAGGCAGCTGGTCCATTGTCTAGAGCACTACAGTGGGACTTACAAGAACTGGGTTCTGTCACTGATCAGCTGCGTGACTTTAGGCTAGTCACTTCCCCTCTCACCCTTTGGCTGTCTCACAAGCTTCTTGAGGCAGGGACTCTCTTGCTGTGTGTTTGTACTGCACCTAGCACAACAGGGCCCTGATCATGGCTGGGCCCTCCAGGCATTAGTATGATATGAATCACAAGAGCAACACAACAGCACAGTTAAAATTCTTTCTGCCTTGCAAGACAGATCTGTATATTAACATATCAGGACATAGCTGTGTTGTAAATGCATCCTACGACAGTTGCTTTTGAAGCCTAAGTTCTGGTTCACAGAGCATTTTATCCCCTGGTGGATCTGCAACCGAGGCAAGCTGCAAAGTTGCAAGCCCCATGGCACTGGTCGAAAGCACACTGCACCAGTCGAGTCTACACTAGTGGCTAAAATCCCAGTGTAGACAGAGAATGAACTTCACCCTCCAACATCCTCAAACAAACAGCGTATGATTTCTAGTGTGAAAACAAGTAGGAAAAAAAACATTAAATAAAAACCTTTGAGAGAGTCTTTAGATAGCATCATAAAAGCAGTAAAAGCACATTTTTTGCTCTTCCTGTCCTTTTAAGCTCTGAGGTTTCACCTTTAAGCTCTTTCATGGGCAATGAAAACATATCATAAAGCAAAGGAGGTACAAAAAACTACGGCAGAAAAGAGAAGGTTGGGGCTCATTCTTTCTTCATAGCAATAACGAAACATCAACCTGTCCAGGGGTTCCTCCCACCACCACCTCTATTTTCCACTCCCACCATCCAGCAGCCCCAAGGACAATTCCTCTCAAAAGGATGCAGAATCCCCGATAATTGCACTTCCTGCCACAGTGTTGAGCACCGGCAGGCAACAAGGTTTGTTGCTAGATATTAGTCATCCAGACAAAGCTAATGAAAGCTTCAGGAGATGGACAAGGCGCAAAAGAGGAAACAAACTACAGTAATAATGAGTAATAATCCAGCTAACGAGCTCCACAAGGGAGTCCTCATCTGGAAGAGAATCAGAGCGTGGAGATACTTGAATGTCTAGGGGCAAGGGGAAAGATTTTAACAGGAGGTCCCAGTTGGACATTTTAATTCAAGGTGAGTTAGTATTTTCCTGATGGAGCTAGTTATAGCTTGCAGTGAAAGCAACAGCTAGCATTGCTGAACAGCCAGTTCATCCAAGGCTGCACCATTTTACTCTTCGCTTTGGGCTCTCTCATCATCCTCAGAGCATAGTCTCAACGTTTAAAATCAAATGTTGAGTTACCAAAAAGTTAACAGCCTGAGCTTATTCTGCAACAAAGGCAAGCACAAGATGAGACAATGAGCCTGTTTTAGGAGTAATACTGTAAACTTTCTGTCCTACTCAATCCAGAGAACTTTTCATCAACTTTTCGAAATGCTTTACAGAATTGGGCCAGATCAGCAGATTTGTAAACTTGAATTGCTTTATTGAAGTAATTAATGTTACCTCATAACAACTCTGTTACATAGGACAGCATTAGAGCTGTACAAACAAACAAATTGAGATTTTCACCTCATGGGAATATTTCAACTTTTCTTTCATCCTGATTTAGGATAAATGTTGTGGAATGAAAAATTTTGATTTTGAAATAGTGAAATGCTTAGCTATCCCCACAGATATCCGACTCCCATGATGCATCGCACCACTCAGACAGAGCGGAGACTGTTGCATCATGGGACTTGTAGTCCAGTCAGCAAGGAGAGAATAGCCGCATGAGACACCTGAACTACAGCTCCCATGAGACAATGCAGCACCATAGGGAAATGCAGTCTAATGTTGGACTAAGTAAACCAAATTATTTAGATTTGGGTTGAATCAACCCAAAACAAGATATTTCTTTTTGGTTTCCCTGAAGGAAAATAGAATTTCAGCAAAATTGAAATCTTCCAGCTGAAAATTTTCAATTTTAATGGAAGCTGCATTGTCCATCAAAAAAATCACTTCAACAGAAACTTCCCAACCAGCTCTAGTCAGAGGAATTAATGTCACTTTTCCCATTTAAGATGATGAATAAGTGCCTCATGTAAGGTCACATAGTAAATCTGTGGCAGAGTTGGACACAGAATCCAGTTTTCCGGACTCCTGGGCTTATGTTTTAACACTAAAAACCATGTCTCTTTTCAGTCTATGAACCGCGAACCAGTGATCAATGATTGGCCAGGAATCCATTCCCAAAAGGTGTCAGGGATTTATACAGCAAATCAACAGTAATTTGTATCTGGCACCAGAATGAAAGGTGCATTATCCTCTGTCATATCAAAGATCTCTAACCCTGTCTGCTGGAGCATCTCTTTGCTTATTCTCAATTCATTATTCTCCAAACCTGATAATTAAAACACAAAAACCTACCACTCTCACCCCACACATCTCAGCAGAAGAGGTAACAGCGGGCGATACAGTGAATAAGAGCTTCTGTTGCTAAGGCTTCAGTATTTTGACTAAGAATACCATAGGGCATTTACTCCTATAGTACACAAAGTATTAGCATAAATAATTGATGCCTGGAGTACAGTTGTCAGAACACATGAACCCAGATCATTTTGTGATACAGCTTCCTTGATAACTTAACTACATTTGTTTGATTATTCACAAATGCTGATATTGTGGAGTGACTCTGCCACTCATTATTAATAGCTGCTTATTATTTCTATTACTGTAGTGCTTAGAAATGCAGTTGTGTTGGGTACAGTACACACACACACACAAGTCCATTTTCATAGATTCAAATGCCAGAAGGGACCACGACATCATCTAGCAATATGACCTCTTGTATAGCACAGGCTATTAAATATTACCTATTTGTCCCTTTATTGAACCCAATAATTTGTGTTTGGCTCAAGCATCTCTCCCAGAAAGGGATCCAGTCATGATTTGAAGACATCAAGAGATGGAGACTCCACCACTTGCCTTGATAGTTTGCTGCAAAGGTTAATCACCCTCATGGTTAAACAATTAGTGCCCCGTTTCTAATTTGAATTTGTCTGGCTTCAGCTATAAGACATTGATTCTTGTTCTGCCCTTTACTGCTAGATTAAAAAGCCCTTTAGTACCTTGTATTTTCTTGCTGAGAAGGTACTTATTACACCGTAATCAAGTCACCTCTCAATCTTCTTTATGACAAGCTAAACAGATTGAGTTAAGTCTCTCACTGTAAGGCATTTTCTCCAGCCCTCGAATTGTTTTGGTGGCTCTTTTCTGCCTGCTCTCCAGTCGTTCAACATCCTTTTTTTAATGTGCACACCAGAACTTACGCTGTATTCCAGTATTGGTCTCCCCAATGCCATATACCAATGTAGAATTGCCTCCCGACTGCCCTGTCCATACTACCAGTTTTGCCACCGCATCGTGCTGGGCTCTCGTGTTGAGTTGCTTGGCCACTATGATCCCTAAATCCTTTTCAGAGTCACTGCTGTACAGAATATGGGCCCCCGTTCTGTAGGTATGGCCTGCATGTCTTGTTCCTTGCCTTGCAGAGCAACAGAGACACAGAACTGAAGAGCAGCTTGTCCCAGGACACACACTAGACAATGTCAGAGGCAGGAATAGAACACAAAGGCCTCCTGACTCCCAATCCAGTGCCCTACCCATTAGACCACACCGCCTCTCTAAATTAAGGAGGGCCTGTAGTTTTATTTTCCCCTTCCAGGAAAGGAAGTGACAACACCATTACCCCCAGGAAGCATGAGTACCCTCCCCCCACAAATAACTAACTCCCTTCCACATCGCACCGCTAAGCAACGCTTAGCTCTTACACAGCAGTTTCCATCCCTAGATCTCAAAACCCTCAGGAAGGCAAGTATCATTAGCCCCATTTTACAGATGGACAAATTCCGTCTCGGAGAGGTGCCCCAAATCACACAGCAGGTTCAGTGACAGAGCTAGACTAGAACCCAAATCCCCTGGCTCCCCGTCCCATTCCCTATCTACTCTCACCAAGTACTCCATCTTCCCAAAAGGGAGGAGAGCCCGGCCTCTGTAGAGCTAAGCAGGAAGAGATGAGCAATCAGACCAGGGTCCCTGGCAGTGCCTCCCCCCTTAAGATACCACGGCAGCAGCATGCACTACTGCAGACTAAAAGAGAAGCTAAACATACTCTAGGTGCATCGTGTCTATGCAGGTGATGGGAAAGGGGCATAGGTTTAAGGGTTATGGTTTTGAAAACTTTCTGCCTGCCTGGGCTGTTAGCACTGCATTCATCACCATGGTATATCAATGCCTTATAATTTTTAAAGAACACACTGACTCTAAGAGTCTCTGTCTCCAAGGAAGAAAAAGGGCAGACTCGATCAGCTTTGTTACAATGTCATTGTCCCATAAACAATGCCTTTTTAATTCATCTCCCTGTATTTTTTAATTTAGAAAGAGGGAAAAAAGACATACTGTACTTAAGAGGAGGCGATTTCAACCAAACAGCTGCAGCCGCATCTCTGAAACCCCTGTAAATATTAGGAGCCAAGGAGAATGCAGCGGCTCTTTGGAAACAGGGGCACGTCCATCACTTGAAGTCACCGGGTCCCCCCCCACACCCGACCCTCCTCCAGGGGTGAATTGCACCCTCGGCGTCCCTAGAATTAAGGCTATCAATTGAGATGTGCTCCTTTGCTTCCCAGAGTCCGTGTCTGATGTGAGGCAGGGGTAGCGGTCACCATGGCAACCAATCTAATCTAATTTTAATTTGTGCTGTAGAGTGGGATCCCATAGCCGTAGTCTCTCGCCCAAACCCATTCCCTTTGGTTAAACACGCAGAAGTCTTTTTTTTATATATATCTCGGGAATATGTAGGTTTGGGTTTGGGGGTTTTTTTAAATTTAATCTTAATGAGCCTGCAGACTCTGGCAGGCAGAGGGAAGAGGTACGCGCACACAGAGCGCATCATGCTGCTGAAATCTAACAGCTATGACAAGGGCTTAAAATGAATGAGGGTTGTGGGGAAGAGGGGGCGGAGGGGGGATTAAAACATTCACACTGTGTTTGGAATGGAACCATCACCTCAGGCATAACCACTTCCTCCCACCTCTAACATTTAGAGCTTCCCAAGCAGAGCTGGGCAAATCACTGATTTTTTGGTTTGCTGACAATTAAAAATCATCATCCTCCTAATTTGGGGTTGCTCCAAAACCAAATTTTCCTTACATTTTGGCAAATCAAAAAGCCAAAACCAAAACTATTCATTTTGCGTCAAAAGAAACATTTCGCGTTACCCAACATGAAACCTTGAAGAGAGCTTCTTTATTCAATGAGTTTTTAAAATAAAGTGGTTGAAAATTTCAAAATGAAAAGTCATTTTGAATATTAAAAAAAAACAAAAACAAAAAAACTAACCATTTCATTTCAAAACCATCATAATGTAACTTTTCCACTTCGGGGGAATTTGTCTTTTTAGGGTTTTTTTTTCCCAAACCCAAACAATACAGTGAATTTGATGCACATCTAAATGTTTTGGTCGATCCGAATCCGCATGTTTCACCAAAACAAGTTTCAGTAGAAAAATGTCACCCAGCTCTATTCCCCAATTTCCTTTCTCTACCATCCACAGTCACACCTCCTTCTGCGGGCGAGATCCTTCTCATTCAGGGGAGGGCCTGGGAAAGTGAAGGAATTGTCCCAGCTGGAGAGGATTGACAGCTGGATATCAAGTGGATGCGGGTGGCATTACAGCCCAAAGGCTTCTCCTATGTTGTATTGAGGCAATGATCTACTCTACATGAAATATCTTTACTGGCCCCTCCCAGGGTTTATCTGGTCTATCCCCTTTCCCTCCCCACCAGGTGGTCAATGATCATTATCCATCTCATTTTAATCATAAGATCCTTGAGGCAGGGTTGGTTTTTGTTGTTGTTTTTGATTACAGAAAGGCCAAAACTAGGGACATGAATTTGAACCTCATTGGTTTCAGAGTGGCAGGGTGGGGAGCTGTATTTGGAATCCTAAATCTGAACTGCCCCTGCCTCCACAGATTTTTTTGCTAGGGCTTATCTTCATAACAATGAAGAGGTTGTATAATTCATCTCACTCATGAGACGGTCTGATCCTGCAAGAGTTCCTTAATGTAAGATGGCAGATCTGAACCACATTCCATCTTATTTAGGTGCCTGGACTGCTGATGTTCAATACCAGCATGAAATTGATACCTATCATCAAGGTCCTCCAGCAGAAAGGAGACAGTTAGGGCTCAAAATTCTGAATATTTCTAATCTTTTTATGTGGCATCTCCGTTACCGGATGTTTGCCAGCATGGTAGCCCATTCTGTACTATCCTCTGCTAATCTCTTGGTGGATGAATAGGCCTTTTGAACCACCCAAGCTACCACACTGTCCAGCCCAGATCTTTTTCTGCCTTGCGCTATTCTGCCATCAACTTTCCCTTCCAGTGCCCATAATCATGCATCACCCATTGAACTTCTTAAAATGTGCCTTGCAAATTGAACCTTTCTTTCCAGTATATTAAATTAAATTCAGAATACGCATTTTTAAAAAAATCCTAATTAGGCCATCTTTGTGTAACATCACCTTTAGTCATCCCTGGCGACTGAGCCTTGGACCTCCAGGGCTAAAACCATCAGAGCCTCAATACCCTCACTGGAGGCTACAGTAGACTCACATCCTCCGTGGATCAGACACAGGAAGGGATGCTCACAGCAGGCTGAACAATGAGTCACATGTAGACTTCGCAAAGGGGACAAACTATTATTTTCTTTTGCTTTGCTGTTCACGAACTCTTAAAAGCTACGAGCCAGGCGAGAGCTGCATGGCTAGCAAGGGAAGAAAAGAAACCGTCCTCGGCTCAAAGTTCGGAGACAGTGGGGTGATTACTCATCACATGATCGCCTTCCCCAGCTGCTACAAAAATGAGGCCATTATGTCTAGCCCACGCATGGAGGAAGGGCCAGGCCGATTCACAGCGGATAAGAACATTGTTCCTTCAGGGTGAAGCTCTGATTTGAAGCTGCTGCCTTAGTTTAGTTTGATGCTAGCAGCGATGAATGTTAGCACCTGGAGAAGCAGCATCTTGGTGGAGGCGACGCTTTTAGATATTGCCGAGTCACGTTACCAAAAGCAAGAATGAAGAACAGGGGCTAGATCCTCAGCTGGTGTAAATCAGTGCAGCTCCATCAAAGGTTATGAATTATGCTGATTTACACCACCTGGGGATCTATACCATAGTTTCTACTGGCTCAAGGAAATGCATTCATTCAGTCCTACCGTTCGCAGCAGGCCCACGTTCAGAAAGGTGCCGAGTGTCTGTAACTTCAGCCAAATGCCACAAACTCACATCCCTGTAGAAAACAGACAAGGCCAGAGAATACAAAACAGACATTGCTGTCTGCTGTTACTCTGAAGGACACCACCATTGCTCTGACTGCAAGCAGGGCATTAAAGATCTATGGCAGGAGCAATTAATAATACTTGGACAATCTAAATCCTCCTCCTTAACAGCCATGTAAATCCAATCTTATGCAAGCCAAAGGGGCATGTGTGTTGCTTCCACTAATGGCTCAAAGATGAGTCAAGAAGGCAACGAGCGCCATAGGACTCTGCCAAGACGAAGCCTGCAGGCTGATTCTGAACAATAAGGTGGCAGTGCTGAGGCCAGGTGGCTGAAAGCCTCATGCAGCTAGAAGCTAAGCTGCCTTTTAAAGCAAGAGTTGCAAGCTAGCGTTCCCCTAGGGAGGAGCAAAGGGAAGGGTTTCATTGTGGGGAGCACTGCATGAGATTTTACAATTGTTCGCTTTGCCAGGGTTTTTTTGTCCATGTCAAATTCACCTCCCTAGGTTTTGGATACATCAGATCTATCCAAAGAGCAACCCAGATCCTCAGCTGCTGTAAGCTGGGCCAGCTCCACGGAAGTCCAGTCAGCTCTGCCAATTTACACATCGGCTTTGTGTCTGTTAAGGGTACGTACATTAATACCAGCTACGTGAACAAGACCTTTCCTTCATTTCAAATTCACAAATGCTTCTCTCGAGCCAGGACTGCTACATCTCGTCCAGATCTGAAATTCAGCTGAGTTTTCTGCATCTCGATGAATTCGCTTCCATTAGTAAATCCAGGCCACACAAAACCAGGAAAGTGGCGTATAAGCTCTTTGTAGCAGGACCTGGCTTTTTGATCTGTCTTTGTACAGTGCCTAGCGCCAGGGGGTCCTGGTCCATGACTGAGGCTCCTAGATGCTATTGAACTACCAATA
Source organism: Mauremys reevesii (assembly GCF_016161935.1). NCBI lineage: Eukaryota > Metazoa > Chordata > Testudines > Geoemydidae > Mauremys > Mauremys reevesii. The sequence goes on along the minus strand of NC_052630.1, from coordinate 103,346,726 downwards.
ACAACACGTTTTTAAAAGCAAAATCTGAGGGAACAATTTGTAAATCAATATAAATAATTATCTTTAATGGGCCACTCTCAAGTCAAACATCATGAGCTAGATTTTAAGCTGGCATAAAATTAGCATCATTTAATTGCCTTCAATGGAGCCCTGCGGATTTACAGAAGCCGAGGATGCATCCTCAATATTTTAACAGACAAATGCGTTTTGTTATATTGCAAGCCACACCTTAGAGAGTGTTGCATCTTAAAGAAGCTGTGAAAATTAAATTCATGTTTTCACGGTTTGTTTCTTTTTGTTTGCGTTATTCTCACTGCCCTGTGCCTCAGTTTCCCCAGCTGTAAAATGGGGATAATGATGCTGAGCTCCTTTGTAACATGGTCTGAGATCTGCAGCGAAGTAAGAGCTAGGTATTAATTTGGTTTAGAGCCAGCTTCTAGAGGGATTCACTTTCAAATGCTCATGCCCTAGAAATCCTGTTGAATTTCACTGTACAGAAGTTTTAACAGGCACTTGGGGGAGGAGGGGAAGCGGGGTCTGTGCTTGGAAGCAAAAGGAAGGTGGGTTTGCTGCAAACCTCAATGTGTCTTTCTGTTCCTCCAACACACAAAGTGTTGTGGGTGTACAAAATGACAATACTAACAAATAAACACAACTCCTTGATTTAGTGGGGTTTGAGAGTATTCAGCACCTGGAAGACTCTGACCCTGAAACTCAGCGGCCCTGCTTCTCCGTCGTCTTGTCCCCAGTGTAGTCCAGCGTGAAGTGAGTCTAACATCACCACTCCCATTCAGCTGGGGTTTTCCCCAACTACTTTGCACAGGTGTAAATAACTACTCAACATGCAAGTCAATGGAGAATGAGGCATTCCGGTGGCTGACAGTAAGACAGGACTAGACTGTCCCTTGTCCCCAGATCTCATGGAAATCCATAATTACTGCACAGGTCCATGTAAACGCATGAGGCATGGCTGCCGTAACACAGTCTCCAGAAATGGGGTGCACCTGGTTGCTTGCCAGCCTTAAAATGAGGAGGTGAAATCTGGGCAACATGACCCTAGAGCAGTGGAGGTAAACAGACAGGTCAATCCAGGTGTGAAGAAATGCAACGTGGGATAACATTGGGAGAACTGCCAGAGGTGGAAAAGTTGATCCAAAATACAGATGCATCCACATGAACCTTTCTCTGGACTAACTCATCCTAAAATAGCCTTAATCCACGTAATCAAAGGAGATTATCCAATTTGCAAGAAGTGGTGAAATAATAACCAAAAAATTGTCTTACATGGGTGCATTCAATCCGAAGAAAACAAAAGTTAATTAAACAAACCCCTCCCTCTGGAGACAATCTCCTTTTTATACTCACATAGCTAGAGAGAGCTGGAAATAGAAATATCCAGTTTTATATTCCTGTGCTCTAAACTAGTGTGGCGTCTGTCTTTGGAGAGCCGGCATTCTTCCTTTCAAACATTACGACGTTTGCAACAGAGAACGCTCTTGAGCAAAGCTGTCAAGATGCATCTGTTGCAAGCACCTCTTTTCACACACATTTCACTCCTGAACATTAGGTCAGGTTTTTCGCTCCATTTACTTTCTTCTTGCCCACTTAAGTTAAGAAAACAACGTTTTGTTTAGTACCTCCAGCGTTATTCCAGGCTGGTTTGCAATCAAATGACTGGAAAGCTGAAAGTTGGCCATAGCTTCCCTCATTAGAAAACACAGATCTCAAGTATTTGAACTACAGTGGATGGAATCAATAATTCATTGGCAGGAAAAGTGAAAGAAAAGAAAACCTTCCTGAAGTAGGTGGTGGTGGGGAGTCATTGACTTTGATGCCACTAGAAAAGACTGGCATCATCCCTTGAAGATACACCATGGAGTTAAATTCACAAAATAAATACATACAAGGCTAAGTGGCTGTGTGTGAACAGACAGAGCCTGCTGTTAATAATTCAGTCCTGGTAGCACTGCAGTCTTTAGAGCTGACATTAATGTGAAGAAAACGCTGGGAGGCCAAATCATTCTTAATTCTTGTAACCAAGCCAAGGCTACAGTGAAGTTCTTTGCATTTTCATTGGTTTAAACGCATTAACCGGCAGATCCTTTGGGTAATTTAGAATAAGACTTAAAATGTAAGCAATGTTTAAAAGAGGATGCAAAAAATGTATGACTGAAGCAATATATTGACAGACTGCTGGGACTTTTATGCCAGGGGGTGGACCTTAAAGAGAAATGAAAATGAGGCTGCTCCCACACTGGCTACACTCAGTGAGAAGCAGGCCTGAGAGAGCTGCTCCCTGGCTCTGAGTGTCTCCTGTGTTGTGTACTCACATAGGTCCCAAGCTAGAAAAGCTCTGAACTTAAAAGACGCCCTAAGGACTTCACTAGATCAGGACCCTGTAGTTGTGCCAAGTGGCTGCAGGACACTACCGGAAAGAATGTGAATTCTGCACCAATGGGGACATTTTATGCCAGCTGTGCACAGAAGTGTCCAATTACACAAGGTTGAAGGCGGAGCCAATGCCCTTATCTCCAAGATGTGCTGATCCGGGCTCTGGTGATAGGCTCTGCTGCACAAGACGAAATCTCTGAGCCTATAACACAGACTCATGGGAGAGAATGCCGCTAAGATGCAGAGGTGGATGCCTGTCATTGGAAAGCCAACATCCAGTACGCATGGATAACAGGTATTTGCATGGAAAGGCCCTGTGCTTTCATACAACTCCCTGGTATCCGTTCTCCATTTGAGGTACTTATGTGGTCTCCATTCCTATCATCTCTGAGCACCTGACAATCTTTAATTCTCACAACCCTCCTGTAAAGATGGGCAGCGCTGTTACCCTATTTTACAGATGGGCAGCAGAGGGACGGAGAGACTAAGTGACTTGCTGAAGGTCACACAGGAAGGGTTTGGCAGAGCAGGGGATTGAACCCTGGTTTTCCAAGTCCCATGCTAACACCCTAACCACTAGACTCTCCTCCTCCTTTGTAGACAATATAGTCTGACAAAGATTAACTAACCAGGACATAATAGGGTGCTCCTGCTAAGAATTCCATGGGGTATAGATGGTGAGGAAAGTTTTGCCTTATTTATATGCAACGGAGATTTCATGCTATAAAGGTTATCAAGTGGATGGTACACAGTGTGATGGAAACATGGGTAGCTTATAGTCATCTCATCCAATGGCCAGGAAATGTAAAAGCACAAATCATTGTGCAAATCATTCATCTAGAAGCAGAAATGAGCCTTAAAAAATAATGAGAGAAAATATATAGAGAGATCCAAAAGGAAAAAAAAAGTCAGTAAGCTATAAACCAACTGCCAAAGAAACTGCAAGAGGAAAAACATGAACAATTAACAATAGAGAGTGCCCTACCTTGATACTTGGTTGTATGGAGCTTTCAGATGACCCCGGAATCCTTCTTCCTTTCTCACATTCATGTCCTCTCCTTGGGAGTTGTTCCTTTGCTATGCTGCTTATCTCTTCCCAAGTTGCATGCTGTCATTATATGAATAATTAAATTGTTCATTGGCATAATAACCTGCCAGCCCTGAAATTCTGAGACACATAACCATGGGAATTTGCCTGAGTTTTCCCGACAAGGATTATAAACATAAGCTACTCTTTCACTTTTCATTGCTTTTGGCAAGGATTTCCTCAGCCTCCAATTGCGGGGAGAATCAGAACCTTTGACAGAATGCAGCTTACTCTGTATTCTCGTCTGAACCATTAGTAGACTCTGAAGTAACTGTCCCACATTAGTAGGGGCGACTGATTGAAATTTAAAAAAAATCTTATTACAGATTTTCAAAAAACAAATGGGAAAATTTTGGCAGAAAATGTCCCCTTTGTTCAGACCATTTGTAGCTCTAGTTAAAATGTTTGGAGTTTCAAAGTTTCAACAAAATTTTGAAATTTGGGCGGAGAAAGGAAAAAAATACAAATTTTCCTTCCACCTCAAAGATTCTATTTGCTAAATTGTGATTAGTATTTAACGTGTATTGCTGTAGCAGCTGGGAACCTGAGCCATGGATAGGGGATCCATTGTGCTAAATGCTGGGCAAACACAGAACAAAAAGACAGTCTCTACCCCTCAAGAACTTAGGTCTGATTGATTAGATAATCAATTGGTGCATCATTTCTTTCTCTTCTTTAACAAAATCCAATTAGAAGTTTGTGTAGCTACTGCATGGTTCCTCCAATGCAGCATTGTCCTTTTAAAGTACATGGGTGAAAGATTTTTTAGACAGCTTTGCATTAAATGGTGATATTTTATTCTTGAAACTTTCCTTTGCTGTGATATCTACCAAAAAATGGACCCCTCTTCGGCTGCTGCTGCTGCTCCGATATGACTGCCAATCACACTGATCATTAGTGTCACATTGTTTCCTTGTATTCCCCCAACTGTCCGTCTGTATCCATCTGTGTGTTGACTTATATTGTAAGCTGGTTGGGGCATGCGCCATCTCTTTGTTCTGTGTTCGTACAGCTCCTAGAGCAATGAAGTCCTGAGCCATGACTGGGACTATGGTAAGAATGGTGTCCCTAGCCTCTGTTTGTCAGAGGGTGGTGATGGATGGCAGGAGAGAGATCACTTGATCATTACCTGTTAGGTTCACTTCCCCTGGGGCACCTGGCATTGGCCACTGTCGGTAGACAGGATACTGGGCTAGCAGGATCTTTGGTTTGACCCAGTACGGTCTCTCTTATGTTCTAATACAAATAAATAATGTTGCAAGACTCCTCGTGCTCTTTATAGATCTGTTATTTCAGAGGAGAGATGGGCCTGAGAGGGGAACTTCAGCTCCAAACAACTGAATTCGGGGAGTCTTTGGACCCAGGGTGCCACATCTGTCGCCCTGGAAAACATCAGTTATCTGCTTCTGAGTTTCGGCAGTGGAAGATACATCACTCCCCCTGCCCTCCCTCCCCACCCTCACTCACCATTGGGCTCTTCCGGGATGGGGCTTCCATACGCCTCAACCCCCTCCGACTGTTCAGATGAATGCTGGCTGCTCCCCTTCCGCTACTTCTGGGAGGGTGAGGGGGGGCTTTTCTGATCCAACTCTGGCCCTAATCCAGTGGGATTCTTCCACGGGATAGTAGATGATCTGATACACACAAAGGGCAGCAGTCCCTGGTACTTTCTGCTCCTGTTACCGCCCACTACAGCTACAAATCCCAGAATCCCTTGCATGTTTGGCTAGAAGTCTGAACCCTGAGACCTTGAGCATCACTGCTCAGTCTGCTTTTATTTAAAAAAAGGGGGGAATGAAAAGCCTTTTTGCTTACTAAGACTTGAGGCCAGGCACGTGTACCAGAGGGAACTCCTTGAGAGCCCTGACTGAATCATAAAGGGGACATTAATTATTCCATCTTACATTTATATAGCATTTTTCATTACCAAGGGCTTCAGAGTGCACAGGAAGGAAAGTACTTACTGAGTGAGCAGCTGTTTAAGTTTCTTTTAATCTATTTGGTATTTCTTTTTGGCCTCATTATTCAATGTGCGGCTCCTGTATTAGCCATGGCCCATCAACCTGCACTCAATACAGAATTATTAATTTCCTTAGAAGTTTTTCGATGATGCCTTATTGTAGTCTCTCAGTACCTTAAAAACACTAATGAATTTATGTTCACAACACCCACGGGAGGTGAGGCGATATCTTTAGCCTCCTTTTGCAAACGGGGAACCGAGGTACAGAGATTAAAGCCCAAAGGGTCAAAAGTGTCCACTCATTTAAGGCATCTAGTTTGAGACACCTAAGCTTTATTTTTCAGAGTGCTTAGATTTTCTATGGTATTTTGTATGGTCAGAGCAGAGCTGCCCTTCACCAGTCAGTCAGTCATGGGGAAAAAAGTCAACCTCTAGAACCATGCTTACCCTCCCCCGCGACATGGGTCATCAGCAAGGCTGAGATCTCTGGTGCCACACACAGTCCTCAGCCACTTGTGCTAGCTAGCTAACTGGTAGCAGTAGAAAGCTTTTATTTTATATGTGGCTCTAGCACTAGAGGGGGATGGAGACACTTTACCAGTGGGTTTCACAGCTACCTGCTGACAATAATCTGGATGATGGGATGAATTGCACCCTCAGCAAGTTCACGGATGACACTAAGCGGCGGGGAGATGTAGATATGCTGGAGGGTAGGGATAGGGTCCAGAGTGACCTAGACAAATTGGAGGATTGGGCCAAAAGAAATCTGATGAGGTTCAACAAGGCCAAGTGCAGAGTCCTGCACTTATGATGGAAGAATCCCATGTACTGCTACAGGCTGGGGACCGACTGGCTAAGCAGCAGTTCTGCAGAAAAGGACCGGGGGATTACAGTGGATGAGAAGCTGGATATGAGTCAGCAGTGTGCCCTTGTTGCCAAGAAGGCTAACGGCATATTGGGCTGCATTAGTAGGAGCATTGCCAGCAGACTGAGGGAAGTGATTATTCCCCTCTATTCGGCATTGGTGAGGTCACATCTGGGGTATTGTGTCCAGTTTTGGGCCCCCCACTACAGAAAGGATGTCGACAAATTGGAGAGTCCAACAGAGAGCAATGAAGATGAGCAGGGGGCTGGGGCACATGACTTACGAGGAGAGGCTGAGGGAACTGGGCTTGTTTAATCTGCAGAAGATAATATAGTAGAGGACAGACCTGGCTTCAAGGGCTATCGCAATACAAATAAATAACGGAAACGTGAGTTGACAAAGGGGAATAGGAGACAAACCTTTTCCCCACCAAGCAGCCTGTAGCTGGGAGTCTGAGACTTCACCATGGACTTTGCTTTTGCTATTTGAACTGGTTGATAAATTTTTGATGAAAGACTTCCCTATCAAAACATTTTGCAAGCTCAAAATTTTAGGTAAAAAATGAGAGGGACAGACAGCCACTCACCAGAACAGCCAAAAGCCTGGTGGTGAAGGCACTCACCTGGGCTGTGGAAGACCCAAATCCAGATTCAGAACAGAGTTGGACATTAGGTCTCCCACATCCCAACCGAGTACTCCAACCACCAGGTTATGCTCAGGTGTGTTTTCATGACAAATTTCCAAGGTCTTGTTTTCATTCCATATAAATAAATATATGGAGATATACCTATCTCCTAGAACTGGAAGGGACCCTGAAAGGTTATTGGAGTCCAGACCCCTGCCTTCACTAGCAGGACCAAGTACTGATTTTGCCCCAGATCCCTAAGTGGCCCCCTCAAGGATTGATACTCCCAACCCTGGGTTTAGCAGGCCAATGCTCAAACCACTGAGCTATCCCTCCCCCTAGAATTTAATTAAATGCTGTCTGTGGGGATGCCTTGCTTATGACTAAATATCAGGAGGGAGCAAAAATTTTGAGGTCTTGAATGGTTTTTTTTGCTAAATAGAATTTGTTTTCCAGTCCAAACTGCTATTGATCTTATGTGGAAGTTGTTCAGATATTACGGTGATGGTCAGTAGTATAAAATTCAGATACATAAACCAGAAGGGACCAGTCATAGTGCTGGTATTCTGTGCTTCTCTGCTGTGTCTACACTTACAAGTGGTGAGTGAAATACATACAGTGCACATATCTCCAGCACGGTATGAAGAGCAGTGTAAACGGTGAGGCGCTGAATAGAGTAAAAACATGCCAGAACCTTAGGGTACATACTCTACATATCCAAGCAGTGACTCCCCTGAGTACATTGCTATTTTTAGCAAGGTCGCGTCCCACTGCCAGAGCCTTTCACTGCTGCACATAGCTATACACTGCATTGTGGACGCAGCCTGCAGCTGTGCATACTCTCCCCACCACCGCCAGTGTACACAAGCCCTTAGATGACAAACCGGCTCTTACTCTCAGAGTTCATTACCACCAATTTACAGCAATTTGCACAAAATCTGATTAATAAAGCAGCCCATCATTACTACTCCCATTAAGCCCACTGGCAAATTGTATAGATGAAGAGTTCACTTTATGAAGTAGTCTCCTCCTATTGTCAGAAGAGAGATGTGCTTACTGAGAACATCTCCCCTCTAAACTTGCAATAGTTTTTCACAAAACCAAAACAGAATACTGCTGCTTTCAAAACTATTTCTTCCAAGGAAAGTGCACTTCTCTACTGTACCCATCACTGTAGTTTAAGCAAGTCAACAAACCTATTTTGTGGCGAATGAAATCAAGCGGCAAGGGAAACAGGAGCCATGAGTATGTCTTGGTACAATTATACATTGCCTCAGCATTGTCAGGTCTTTTGGTTGCCATGGCAGTGTGTTTCCATGGAAGTCAAACTTGAAGCCTGTTTCTGCCACTGGAACCGTCCAAAGAAAATTATCAGCCTTGGAAATTAACCAAGCTGCTCTTACGTTGAAAACCAGCCCACCCACAGCTCCTGAAAAAATAAACATGTGTCTTTCCATTTCTGACATAGGAGTAAGAGGGAAAAACATACACCTAGGAACATTAGCACCCTTTTGTGCAACGCACAATATGGAAAGTAAACCCTTCTAAAAAGCTTTGCCAAGATTGAGCATGAATATTTGTATTAAGGTCACTTGAAGATATATCATGCGTACAGACTTGCAAAATGTTCTGTTCTGCAAGATTTAAAAGAATGTAATTCGGTACTTTGAGATTAACGCGGGTTGATTACTGTTCTTTTAACATCAGTAAGGGGTTAATTAAATGCTATCGGGATGCCTTGCTTATGACTAAATACCAGTTTACTAAAGGAAACAGGTTAGTGAGTGTCCCTAGCCTCTGTTTGCCTGAAACCAGGAGTGGATGGTATCACTTGAGGATTGCCTGTTCTCTTCATTCCCTCTGAAGCACCTAGCTTTGGCCACTGTCAGAAGACAGGATCCTGGGATTGATGGACCATGAACCTGACCTGGTGTGGCTGATCTTAGGTTCTAGTTAGATCTTTGATGCTTGCCAACAACCTCACTGCTTATCCGGTCAGATTTCACCTGCCAAGGCCCACATGTGGGAAACAACATACGACAGAAAGCCAAATTGAGGGACCAAGTTAATGCAGGAAAGTTTAAATGATATCCGATTCCTCCTTGTAGAGAAATGACTTTCTGTAATCTCACCTTCATAATCACGTGAGGTGAAGGGACACAAAGATGTGTGCAGAATGTGCGACTAAAGTAAAACATTCCTTGAAAGAAGGGACAACTGTGTTACAAGAAAAATGGTTATGCTGCTCACTGGCTCAGATAAAAGTCATGGGGATGATTCATCAGGTCCTGAAGGTGAGTGGGGCCTGTCACTCTTACCAATCTGTAGAAATACGAATCCTCTTTAGATGGCACCTTGATGTGTTGCAACAGGTCAAGGGAGTTCTCTCAATTGCTAACCTGAGTGATTCAGTGGTGATTCAGCCTCTTTTATATTGTCCCACTGGCTCGGATGTGATTCAGCAAAGAAATCGAGACACTTTCCAGTAGGCCACCTTAAAGGCACGGCTTGTGAAGACAAGGGCAAAACCATTGATACTCCAAGGATGCAGCTCAGCCAGTACCTAATCTTGTGTTTCATTATCCATCTTCAGGAAGCAAGAAAACTGAAGAATTTAAGCTGCTGGCAAAGGGGTGAATTTTCCACTTGTATAGGAAAAAATGGCAAAGACATACCAAATATACCAAACTCCTTAGAAAACACTAGGACCTAACATATTTGAAATCATTAATTCTAATATGAAGACACAGGAGGTAAGAGGGGTAAAAGCATTTAGTGGTAACAGAGCTAAAAAGCACTATTACCCCCTTTATGGATATTGTAGTACTTGGAGCATAACTCCTCTTATTTATGAAGACAAAAAAAGTGAACCTCCCTCTCCCTTTTGCTGTATTTCCTGCTGGATGCAAAAAACAGATGCATCTGACACACATTTTAATAAAGTACCTGGAACAGGATATGACCAGAGGGCTGACTTTAAAATGAAGGTGATCACCAAGGAGGGACTCAACAAGGTTGATGAATCAGAGATGCTGACTGTCTGGCTTTGAATTCTGGCCATGTTCAGAGCTCCTTGAGAAGATTTACTGAACACTACAGTATCTTTCATCTGCTTCCTCCAGTTTTTTTAAGACACTACACCCCTCAGCGTTGCAAGCTGTACTCTGCCTAGTGAACTGCTGTGCATTTAAAGATAAGACGGCAAATTTGTGATCATCTATCCCTGTAGGATCTGAACTAGGTTTGTTCATTCATTTTTAACACCACATTCAAGATGAAGATTTTGGGACAACATTCAAAACTTTAAAAGTTCTTAATGGAGTAAAGAAGGTTCCTTAAAGGTTGGTCAAGTTCAGGAGGTTCACTTAGCTTCTAACTTTGTATGGGGGGAATCTACAACCAGTTTCACAAGGTAATGTTTTTTCCGCTGAACACCTAAAAAAAAAGAACCAGCTAAAGTTAGCTCAGACGGCTGTATCCCTCCTCTTAAAATTCGTCATCTCCAAATCTTAATATGTGCCAACTAGAACTTGAGACTACAGGACATCAGGTGATGTTCAGAATCTTTTCATAAACTTTGCTTTGACACCAAATATATATTGTTCACCTGCATTTAAGGGCATGGTCTCAAATTTAAAGGGATGGTTGAGAAATGTCTTCTGGATTCTATGTATCCGAAGGCTAAAATTCTCTTCTATATGCACAGTAGTCTGTACCCATTTACGGTGTACAAATAGCCATAATGGTCTGCATCGATTGTAAGGGTGCACGCCTTTACATCAAACAATGTGACCACATTTTAAAATCAAAACAGTATGACCTACATTTACAAGAGCCAGATGCTACCCTAAGAGATGCTGAAACATCTCTCCTCCAGCCCTCCCAGCAGGACCTACGGGCAGCAGCAGCTCTGATTTTCAAACAGGCAATTCCTCATTGTATGTTTGTGTGTAAATATGTGCATAGTATGCTTCATTTCCTACTGTTCCCTACAGAATGAGCAGGGAGAATGGGCCAGTAAGCCAGCAGATCTTCCAAGATCCATGGAGATGCCATGGCCTCTGCTCAACTGGCCTTCCCTCATCTTGACAATGCGGCTCCTTCTACCTCCACTGGATAGTAGCATCTGCAGAGGTATTGGGCTTGACACAGGAGATCACTAGGTGAAATTTATGACCTGAGTTACTCAGGAGGTCAGACTGGCCTTAAAAATCTAGAGATTAGTTTTACCATAAAGAGATTATTACAACACCAGAGATGGATAAAGAAATAAGACAATATAGAAGGTAAATTAAGTTTAATTTTCAGTACACAAGTTAACAAGAGTGTCACAGAGAGGGGTAAGCAAATAGTTTCCTGAGTTTTCAGTCTCCAAAATCAGACCAGAAATACATAGTAAATGATGGAATGTATTAAATCTATAACTTAACATATTTTAAAAAACAAGGCTAAGCACAATTCATAATCTTTACCACTGACAATATATAAAATAGTTTAAATAAAGTATAACATTTTCTTATTAGTCACCAATACAGCATGTTGTATAAAAATATTTATATATAAAAATACACACACACTTACTTCTCAAAAGGCAAATGTGAAACACTCTGACAGACTGGGTGATGAAATCTGCTATAGTTCAGATTTCTCCATTTCCACTGGTTTGCTGGATTGGTTTCCTGTGTTCATTCTCTAGCTGTCTGGGATGATTAATCTCGAAATTTGAAGGCATATTTTTCACCTGCCACGACACACTAGTGTAAATTTTCAAAAATGACTAGCACTTTTGGGTGCCCAGCCTGAGACAACTTAAAGGGGCCAACGTTCGCAGTGTGGGTGCTGAGCGCTTTCTGAAAACTAAGTGTGGTTAAGGTACCTCAAGCTGAATACTTGGAATTGTTAGTGACTTTTGAAAATCTGGGCCAGCGCACTTCCATAGCAGTTCTTGAACTACCTTGGCTCAGTCTGCATCATGTAACAATGCAGTAACAAAACCATTCTGATCTAAACCTCACCCACCTGGTTTGACTGCTGCAAGTGCCTGACCATGCCCCCTCCCCCCTCACACACTGTATCTTCCCACTGGCTGGAAAAGCTCAGATTTCTCACCAAAATAATACTTGATTGGAACCTGTGCATTCACCCTCCTACATCAAGAAATACAGTCAGGATAACACAGGGAAAAAGTAATTAGGGATATGCTCCTCATGAGGTAAAGATTCCCTACATCATTATCCTTAGTGTAACATACATTTGTTTAAAGTTTCTCTGCAAAGACTACTGTATCAGATTCAGATTTAAGAATGTAACTGGCAAGAAAAGGTGGAATTTAATGTATTAAAACAGAGGTAAGTCTGAGTACATTCTACTTATGAGAATATAAAGAGGTGTCTGGTATAGAAATAAAACAGTGTTCTGGGTCCACACGCTTGCCTAAACCTCCTCCTCAAAAGATGAAAATCTACTTCCCGGCATTTGGTTCATTTCCAAGGCCCTGAGCCAGTTACATGCTTGAGCATCCTCAGCATCTTGCAGGATGTGCTTAACTCCAACTGAAGCCAATGGGAGTGGAGAGTGCTCATCAAATTGCAGGGTCCAGCCTTAAGAATCCTCTGCACTTCCTGAGTCAGTAGGTGTGAAGGAGAAGGGGCACTCACGGCCTTTTGGAGGGTTGAAAGAAATGTATGGAGTAGGTCATTAGCAGCAGCTCCAGCTGATGAAAGGAGCAGCACCATGGTTTCCTACAGAAGGGTGGTTGAGTTGGGGTTAGAAAGCCTTTGTGCTCTGACATGCAAAGCAAGAGAAGAACTTTTCCAAATGTCCTCAAGTCTACATTTTAAAGTGGGCTCTTTTAAGAGAAAACAAGGAAAGCTTAGTGGTTTATCATCTCTGGTAACAAAGCAGCAACCTTGCTTTCTTTAGTTTAAAAAGAATTTCGATTAAATTGTCCTAATCAACCAAATCCGCCAAGCAAAAACATTCCTACAAAATGTATCCATTTAAAGGTACAAGCCCCTTTATCAATGAGCTTCCTACTAAGTCATTAAACCTCGATGTCTATTAGACTTTAAAATACATGAAGTAAAACTGACCAATCCCATTAGAACCTACAACAGGGTCAGCATGTCAAAGGGCTGCATGAGCGACTGGTTGGAAGTCACCGTTTTTGGTGGCTTGGGTCACTGCTCTGCGTTTGGCTAAGCGGGATTTGGATGGGGGAGAAAGCTTCATGGAACACACGGCCTGAGCCATGTTCTCTTGCTCTTCGTCCAGCTCATTCTCGTGCTGCGACAGCTGACGGTTAAGGGCAATGGCCTCTGCCGCAAAAAGTGTCAGGTCTTTCGTGCTGCTGTTCCTTCTGCAGGAAAAGGAAAATCAGGTTATACAACGTATGCACAGAAACCACAGGACCCAACTATGCACCTGCCAAGTCTTCTTAAGGAAATATTTGTTTAGCAAGCAAGACACTTTCAGGTTTTGTTTTCATACTTGTACTTGTTAGTACGACTAGTGATTCACATTCTAATGTGGATCTGGGCCCATGGTTCGGGCACAAGTCTGGGACTCCAGAAACCTGGGTTCAAGTCCCTTTTCTCTCACTGACTTTGTGATACCTTGGGCGAGTCACAGTCTCTCTGTACCTCGTATCTCTTCTGTAAAATGTGGATAAGAGTTTCCCCTCTGACAGGGGTATTGTGTGGAGAAATACATTAGAAGATTGTGAAGCATACTGATACTAAAATAATGGGGGCCACAGAAGTAAGGCAGACTTAGAAAGCACTTCAGAAATAAGTGAATCCTGCTGCTATTATGACCTCAGCCTCTCTATAACTAGACACTGTACATAAACCTCAGTGAGGTAAGTACAATGCTCTTGTTACAGAGGGGAACGAGCCCCAAGAAGTTAAGTGACTCACCCAAAGACACGCAGTGATCCAGTGGCAGAGCTAGGAATAGGACCTGGGTGTTCAGACTTGCAAAACCCTTCTGTCACAGGGCCCGTCGCTCAGCATTTTTCACCAAAACTCTGTCTCTGAGGCCTGATCTTACTCCCTCTTGAATTAATGGCACAATTCCCACTGACTTCAATGGGAGAAGGATCAGACCCTGTGTGTGCAGCAATCATTCACCCATCACTGAAACACAGCTTCCTTAGACAAGGTGCGCCTACACATCTTTCTTCCTGTGCCCCACACCTACCATCTCGCCCTTCAAATCCCTCCAAGCATCTCAACACAGAGGAATGCCCTTTATTGCCTCTCCCACAACTAATCAAGATTAGATTAAAAAAATCCCAAGCATTAGCACAACAAAAAAATTATAGCAACCATATGTGCAAAATAAGTGTGCTTTCCCTAAAGGAGTGCTCCCAAGTTGTTACCCTAATGCTCTCCCCCATAACCCAGGTGGTGAGATGACTTTAGTCAGTAAGTATTATCTCAACTAAATGTCTCTTGCTCTCATGCCTTTTTATTCCATGGGGAACACAGGGCCTTCACCACTGCCTTCCATCTTTGGTGGTCTCCTGCTGCACTCTGGGATTCTTCCCATGGCGTTTGGACAGCTTTCAGTTCTGCTTCTACTGTGCAGGTCCATGTTAGCTTTGTTCTACCTTGTTGCCTCTTGCCCTGAGGGTTCCAGTCCAATGCCTGTCTTGTTATGTTATTCTCAACTAAAGCAACAGATTCTTAACAAGGTCAGTTACCTTTGAAGAACTTGTGGCGTGGGTAATCCCCTTTCAGGAGCCTGCTATAAAATTTTAATTACAAAGTTAGGTAAATTTCCTTACTGTACTTGCATTTGTGCTGCCCAAGATTTTCCAACTGAAATCTAGTCTCTGCCCACCCCCCATTGTTACAACCAAAACACTTCATATTTAATGACTGATTTTCTGTTTTCCAAAGACATTAATAGGACTCACATTTCTCAACTCCCTTGTCTTTAAAAGAGATCCCACAGGGAATTCAATAATTGCGCAACTTTAAGGCAGTTTAATAACTGAGAAGCTCTAAATATAGTATGACTACAAGAGCAGAACAAGCTATATTTGTATCTAGTACAAATATGATGTACATGCTCTCTTGAACTGGAAACTAACATACAAGATCATGCAAAATATTAAGGGTCCTCAAAGCCCTCACCTAGAATTTACCAGGATTCTTAATCACTGTATTAGAGATTGTATGTCCCCAAAATAATTTCTCCAGTCCAGTGCCTGGCAGCCACAGGGAAAGCTATTTAAATGCACAGGCCAGTAATGCTGGGGAGCAAAAAGAGTGCCTTACATTAGCACCTAGATAGATTCCTATTAATATCACATATCCATGGTGCATACAGCAGCTGGAGGAATAAAACCATTGGATTTTATTTACTTGATTAAACAAGGCACAGACCAATACAGATATGGGCAGTGGCCATGCCTGAAGAAGATGGCGGCTTGTTGTCTGACTCAGGAGAAGCCAATCTGCAATGCTTTAAAAGGATACTTACCCCTTGCAGCCATACATGCTGAAGAACCTGAGCAGCACCAAGTCTTGCTTTGGCATCACGAACTAGCAACTTTGAGATGAGATCTTTGGCATCACTGGATATATGAGACCAGTCCTTGTCCGGAAACTCATACTTGCCTTCCTGGATACTCTCAAAGAGTTTATTCTGCCAAAAGAATATTCATTTACACTAAATATTAACTACAAGTAAGAGAAAAGGTTTTGTTCCTGCCCTTTACAATGTTCCAATCCCAAAAAACACTATACCCTTCGAAACAGCAGGTCCCAACTTCTCACTCTTAGCTGGAGGGCTTTGGTAGTTTATGTTAAACCCAGCTAGTGACAACATAACCAGAGGCCCAAACTCCAAGATACAAGTCTCCTAGCCCATGAGAGGAAGAGGGGTTGCCAACTCTCAGACTGCAAATTTAAGAGGGACACTCAGTATATTAGCATCTATAACTCACATTTCTACCTCACCCTCCCCACTTATGAATTAAAGTTTATTCTCTCAGAGTATTACTAGTTGGGTTATAGGAAAAAACCAGAGCGGCTTGCTTTGCAGCCCAATCTCATGCGCCAGCCAGCCCTGTAAAGTTCACATGGTTATACAATCTCTCCCAAACATCTCAGATTATGCAGTCACCTGACAGACTCTGCAGACTTCTCCCCTGTCCCAGCCACAGTCTGTGCCACAGTTCCCCACAAAAGGGGGATAGCCACTGAGCATGATATACAAAATCACACCCAGACTCCACAGATCACAGCGCTTGTCGTAGAATGTGGCCTCCTCTGTGAAGACTTCAACCACCTCTGGTGCCATGTATTCCGCAGAACCACACTAGTAAACAGAATTCAAATTTGTTTTCAATGGGAGTGGTAATGAACGATCAATGCAACCAATACAACATGCAAAAAGGCGACCATGAAAGTGGATAAGATTGTCATCTTTGATGAACTACTTAAGAGTAATGCCAGGTGATTGTAAGAAGTGGTCTAAAGATGGGACCGGGAGTCAAGATGTACTGAATTTTAATCATGGCTCCAACAGGGGCAACGTAGCTTTGTTAAGTCAGAACTATTCAGCTTTTACATCCCTCAAGAATGAAATGGGGCTGCGGAGAGGCTTACTGTTTAGAAAGTTCTCTGACCATGCAAAATGCTACGCGAGATATCCAGCTCTAGCTTTCCTAGGTGTGCAGGGGTAAGAGGAGCACAGAGCACTTGAAAATTTTTGAAAAAAGTTTAATGTTTATGGTTTTTCAGAATGCAATGAATATCTAACTAATTGCCTTTATGACAAAAAAAAAATCTAGCAATACAAGTGGACTGTCTTCTATAAAAAATTGTAAAAATTAACTCCTGCTCCACTGTTAGATTATCCTTTCATTGCACTGCCAAAAATAAACTGTCTGGGTTTATGTAGCAATGTGTGTTACAACTACACAGACAGCGGAAAAGCAGTAATGTAGCTTGAAATTCAGTCTTCTGCACATAATTTAATTGCTCAGTCCTCCGAGGCTCAGCTACCAATTCCAAATATTAGGAAACATACTGAATAATATTGTATAAATACGTACTGAAAATGCGTTTTAAACCCAATCTATACCCATAAAAATAAAAGCTACGCAAAAGCCTCCTTATTCAAAAAACAAACGAGGAAGGGGAATTTTAGTAATGACAGATTTCACACCACTTAGAAGTGACCAGCAAAAAGGCAGACAAATAGCTAAATAATCAGCTACTATACCAGTTGCTGGGCAACAGTCAGAACTACCAGAGAAACAAATACACTAAATTTTAAAAGTTCTGAGACTGATCTCTGTCAAGATAGAGTGTTTAATACACATATAACAAATATTTTAGAATATACAATGCAAAAAAAGCTAGTTGGCTTAAGAGGATCACTAGCTTTTAGTCAGATGTTTTAGAGAATCCCCAAAATTATGATTCAAGTTGTTTTCCTGGCTGTGAATCACAAAGTCTCATAGACTGCACACAAGCACCAACTAATGCACACAGTATGTTACTGCTATCATTGGCTAACTACACCGCTGGCTTTTGGATGGCGCAGCAAGATTCGTGATGGCATTTGAGAAGGATAAATCATGTGAAAAAGCTGCTTGCAGAAACATGTGCAATCAAACAGAATCAAAAGCTGAAACAATTCCTTCGCAGTCAGTAGCAGATGGACCACCAGGGCACTTTTTCCATCCTTTTATTTTTGTATTGCATCCCCTCAGGACTGAGGAAACAAACCTTTTATGGACCGAAAACCACCTAAGCTGTTTTTGCAGCTGCCCAAGAAATATCCTTTGCAGATGCTAACTATATTTCATCTGTTAAACAATGAAAGACATAGAATGTTCATAGCAGGTTCATGCAGGCTGGGTAAGGAATGGTGTCCCTAGCCTCTGTTTGACAGAGGGTTCAGATGGATGGCAGGAGAGAGATCATTTGATCATTACCTGTTAGGTTCACTCCTTCTGGGGCACCTGGCATTGGCCACTGTCGGTAGACAAGCTCCTGGGCTGGATGGACCTTTGGTCTGACCCAGTTTGGCCGTTCTTATGTAATGGGTGTGACTATTGTCCTTTCCCTCCTCAGATGGAAAATCCCAGGTAGTGTATTAGAAATGGACAGTCCTAGCTACTAGACCTGTGCTCAAAGGGTGCATCTTCTACTGTGACGTGTTTCTTTATTCCTTTCCTATTTACAGAAGGATTATTTTTAAAAGAGAAGCAACAGAGCTAAGTTATGGTGATTTGATTTCCTCCCCCAACTGGAGAGAAGCTCTGTTTGAAGTTCATTATAACTGGAATTGCAATGGGCACATTTTAGTGTTTTGAACACTGATTTTTGTTCTATTTACTATTTATTATTTGTATGGGGCCAGTGCCCAGAGACTTCAGTCAAAATCAGGCATCCATCATGAAAACTGCCGTACAAACACAAACATGGCTCCTCACCCCCAAAAGTTTACAATTTAATTTCAGACAAGCGACAACTTGCAAATATAACAAATATCTCTTGTTTGCAAAAGGCTAGTAGCTGTGCGCATAACTGGATGTTCCCTCCCCTACCCCTTAAACAGAGAAAGCCTGCGATCCACAGTCTCTGCGCCCCTAGACCAGGAATTGGTTTAGTATGATCTCTCCATATTTAGAGTAGTTCCAGTAAGCCCTTTATAACCTTTCCTTTAGCGGTCTCAGTGGTTGCTTTACAGCATAAGTAATGGAGCAGGAAATAGTGGTTTACATACTGGAGTAGTTAATTCAGGAGTAGTTATTGGAGTACATGCACTGTTCAGTTTCACTCCACTACCAAGGTCAAAGTCACATATTTTCACTGGTGACACCTGAAAATGGGAAGAAGGGGGGAGGGAAAAAAAAGAAAAGAAAAAGAGTTAAGAGATTATGGAACCCAGAAACTAACAAAATAATTACACAGGTGTCAGTCCCCATGACATGAAAATTTTAACTTTAAAAAGGTATTAAGAAAATAAAAGAGCACCTTTTCTGGAGATTCACACAATATGTTTTCAGGCTTCAGATCCCTATGTGCAATGCCTAAAACATATGAGAAGACACTGATAAAATGTGCGTTAGATTCCCTCAATTTTTTATCTCATTCTACCTTTCTTCACTGCAAGGCGGCCTCATAGGGCTATTCGGAGTCTAGGTCTGATATAAAAAGCTACCTAGCCTAAGGTTCTTTAATGACAATAAATAGATGATGAGCAGCATATATTTGGATGGCACTGTACATGTCCCGCTGTGAAACACTTTGGAATTACTCAGTGCACACCAAAATGATGCACTAAGTGGCTTATTAAAACCAATGAGCTGTAAGAAATATTTACACATACATGCATGCATGATAGTTTAGCAGCCAATCAGAGGGGCTGATGGAATGACCAATCGGGGGGCGAGAAGGGCCCTTTATAAGACTAGCAGCAGAGTAGAGAAGTTCAGTTGCTGGGTGGGGCTCGAGAAGTGAAGACTGGATGACTGGTTGGCTGAAAGGGCAGCAGCAGTACCGTGGACAGCTCACTGCAGACAGGACTGAAGCCCAGGGAAGGCTGCTGAAGCCCAGGGTGCCTGGCTGGCATGAAGGGCAGCAGGATCAGTGGAAGGTAAATGAGGGTGGGCTGAAGCCCAGAGGGACTGAGCACAGAACCTGGCCAGGCCAGCGAGGTACCCAGATGGGCCCCGCTGGTCTGGTTGAAGACTGAGCCCAGGGAGGCCTGCTGAAACACCACCCGCTGCGGGTACCGACTGGGTGGCTGAAGAATGCAGTGCCTCTGGGAAGAAGCCTAAGAACTACGGCCCCATACCAGGGCCGAAATAAGAACTTGGGACTGTATACCCCGGAAGGGAGGACAGCGTATGCGGCTCGGCCGGAGGGCTAAGTTGCTGAAGACCTGCCAAGAGAAACATCAGCCGGGGGAGTGCTTGTGAGCGGCAAGCAATGCCCTGATGTAAGACCAACAAAGAAAACCAGGCTCATACCTAATTGAGAGAAAAAGGGCCATCCACGAGAGGTGGGTGCCTACGGCCCTCCCCCGTGAAAAGAGCTGTGTTTGCAGGCCAGAGAAAAGGGGGCGCCCACGAGAGGTAGGTGCTGACCCCGTTATACCAAAACCCAGATAATCGGAGGCATCCAGAAACCCAGAAAAGGGAATAATTTGGAAGTTTGTTTATTTGATTAACTGATTTCTTGAGGGCACCACAGAACAACTGAGTCTTAAGAAGGCACCTGAAACATCCATCCATACAAAAAACATATGAAGGTGGTTTTACAGCACTGAAGCACTTCTTCATGCACCTGATCAGCCAGTTACCAAAAATTAAATCCAACATTAAACTTAAGAACGGTGGTTATAGCAAATGAACCGCCAGAAGTAAATCACTGAACTGCACAACTAACCTGTTTGCAGTTTAATGACCGTCTCAGCAACATAATTTTTCAAAAGTTGCTAAGCTTTGACACACATGCTATTTACTATTTTGAAGTATGAGAAAGTAAGGGTGCTTTATAGATAACCAGGTAGGAGAAGAGTCAAAGCCTATTAGTTTAGGACATTAAGCCATTTCCTGCAGTTTACCAACAAAAATAGTTATATTTCTAACCAAAAGGATTCTTCAAAGTGTTAATACTGGTGCAACCCACCTTTGTGTGTGGAACAGTGTTGTGATCAAGATTGTCTTAAGACAACATGTCTGGGATTTCTAGCTAGTATCCCAATATTTGTCCCTCTATTTGTCCTCAGCTCCTACAATGTATTTCCCTGCTGTGTGTTAAGGTTTTGTGGGTTGCAGATTCTCATTTGCATTTTTGGGTCCATTATGTAACAAATTCACTTTGTAATTACTCCACAGTGCCTTGGAAGGAAAGCAACCGCCTTTTAAATATTTATACAATGGTTTGTTAGCTAGCCATGGGGTTTCTTCCCAAGTGTGCCATGTGAGTGTTCAGGGAAACTATCATTCCCTTAAGTTTTAGAATATCACTAACCGGAAGATTAGTTGTCTTGTTGATAAGGAACATTTGAGTTAAGAAGTCACTAGCAGCATTAGCACCATGACAAAATGATGTGTGATAACACTGCTTTAATTTCCTGTTTACTTTAATGTTGTGTGAGCCACTTACTAATTATTTTAATGCCACACAGTAGAACCATAAAGTAAATGGGAAATCAAAGGAGATATTACTGCAGGTGATTCTGCAGCAATGTTCGTGCTGTACTGTTCTTCACCAAATGACAAAATCCAAACCAGGCCAAACAAAAAGTTGAGTCACTGTTTATGAAGCCATTTTGCAAACGCTTCCCTTGTCTCCCCTTTCCAAAGGAAAGCTAATGATTGACAGTAATTACCAGAGCAAGGAATGAGCTGAGTGGGGAACTAAGCCATCTTGGATCTTACTAGTGACATTTCCCAGCACTAAGTGCCTCAATATTAAATGCAAACCATTTTTTTTTAAAATAAATTAATCTACTTTTGTTAGACACGCTCACCTCTCCACGTCTGGGCAAATGTGAGGAAAGCGCAACATGCTGACATCTGTGGTATGTCTTGAACAGTTACTACCATGGACAAGACAGTAACCCATATATAGGTTAACATATGCTTTTAACCTTCACAATTTCTGTACTTTCCCGACATACTCTGCCTGAACTTCCTGTGGCATCACTCTAAGCCATAACTCTCAAACCACACGACACAAGGGGCAGATCCTCAGCTGCTGTAAACTGTCATCACTCCATTAAATCTCTCCCGCAGCATTTACACTTGTAGATCATTGCCTCACCTTAGTCATCATATAGCCACGCTATTAAGATTAGCAAAACATCTTTCTCCATAAATCAGTTCCATCAGCTGGTTAGCTAGCTTAAGATCTTCTCTGTATTCCACCCCCCAATTTGACTTCTGTATTAAAGTGCATAGAGATATACAATATTCTATATACCTTAAGTCTGCCATTTTATTTGTTCCTCAATTGCTTAACATTACATTAGTAGCGGAAAGCCCATGCTGTTGTCCAGGTACAATTTCTAAAGTCACATGTATATAAACAGCTAAAAATGGTAAGAACTTATTAACTGGACATCAGACCACAAATCCCACTGATGATTGAACATGATGAAATTCTGAACAAAAACTTTCAACCATGCTTGTAGCTGCTTTAAACCCTTCACGCGGACTCAGACATTTTAGGCTTCAGAGTAACAATCTTGGAATTTTATTATATAGATTCTTTACCTTTTATGGGCTTAATCCAGCAAGGTGCTGAGCACTATGGCCCCACTCCAACAAAAGACTAAAGCACATGAGTAGCTCTGGGACTTAAAGATAAGCACATGCTTAAGTGCTTTGCTGAACTGGGACCAGAGTGCTCAATATCTTGACACACAGAATCCTAAATCTATAGAACATCTGCAATCCTGATTTGTAGGGTGGAACAAGGGCAAGCAGTAAATACCTTTATACAGTCCATTGCAGACAGAGAGATTTAATGTCTGGTTACATGCAATCTAATTCAAACACTCTGATAGTGCGGTGATGAGAGCAGGTGTCAATCAACAAAGTAACTTAATTCAGATAAGACCACCAAATGGCCAAATGGTAACTGTTTTAATTGTGCCCATGGAGTTCTGTGTCAATATATTAAAGCTGTGCAAAACACATACAACATATTTAAATTTAGAGCTTGAGAATCCACCCCAAATTGTAAAAAAGGACAGGGAACAAATTCTGCAGTGAGATGATTTTCCACAAAAAGACGTGCACATATTTTTGCTCTTGCACAAAGTTTGTCTTCAGTCAGGCATGAGGATTCGCTTGCTTGCAGCTACTAGCATGGTTGGAGTCTTTAGGCTGGAGAAAAGATCTTACTGTAAAAATAAGCTGCTGTAACTGAATAGAGCTATTCTCAATAAATACTGTGAAAAGAATCCAGGTCAGACTGAAAGGAGACTGTAAAAAGTAAAAGTAGTTCTGTTCCAATAGCCATCACATGCTGGTTTAAGCACCAAACAAAAACAGACCTAACTTTCAATATTAACTCTCCCTGCCTGGTGATTTAAATCTTCCAACAGGAGATACCCACTTAAACACAACTCGTACTAGAAAATGTTTGGGAAGATAAAGGAAAATTTGACATGACTGGAAGGTTAGCAAAGTTAATGCTTAGTTCTGAATATTTATGGATTAAACTTTGTAATTTGTCTGGCATGTAGAACCTCAATTAGGAGCACATAGAAGGGTTTTGGTTTTTTTACCTTTTGTATGCAGAAAATCCAGAGCAGACGCAATGTCTCTTACCACCCGGCTGGCTTCCCGTTCATTGAAGTGCTTTCGCTTTTGTATGTGGGCTAGGATGGAACCTGTGAAAGTGACAGGCCAACAGGAGAAGAGAAGACTATTTGAAGCAGAGCTACTGAATGCAAATACTGCCAGTATCAAACACCAAAGGCCCTGCATATATTGGGACTGGAGTTGTGTTAGCGTCAACCTCTTTGTAACTAGCACAGGTCTGATCCCAGTGTGAACAGTGCTAAAATTTAGAAGACTATTCGTAATTAGAATAGGATTTCACGTTTGCTCAGTTAACATGGTACATGGGTTTTGTTTCATTCGGTCTTACTTTATATTTTTATGGAAAACATGTCAATGTAACTAGGAATAGAAACTTTAGAATCCTTCACGTCTTTGATTATTCTTTGGATTAGCTTGCTGGTAACTAGCACATTTGGACAAAACTCAGAATGACAGAAAAAGGATACAAGAAGGCATACTTGATACACAGTCAGGGCTGGCTCCAGCGTTTTTGCTGCCCCAAGTGGCCAAAAAAAAAGCCGTGATCGGCAGCAGCTCTACTGCCACCACTTCATTCTTTGGCAGCAATTCGGCAGCAGGTCCTTCCCTCCGAGAGAGACTGAGGGACCCGCTGCCGAATTGCCGCCAAAGAGCCAGACGTGCCGTCCCTTTCCTTTGACCGCCCCAAGCACCTGCTTGCTGCGCTGGTGCCTGGAACCAGCCCTGTACGCAGTTTTGCAAGAGTGAAAATCTAGCATATTATAATGAACTGAAAGTGCACAATAGACCCTGATTTGGTAGAAAGTGGGTATTGCTGCAGATATGCAAATATGCTGTGTGTGTAAAATAGCACTGGCCTGGTAGTGAATTTCAAAAACAGAGCTAACCATGGCCTAGCACCTGGGCTGCTGCTGAATGTTTGCTACAGCACAGTGGGACTATATCTGCTGTGGTAAAGAATGACCTGGATGTCATCTAATTTTGTGTAACCTACGCCTGACTGACGAATAAATTGCTGTAGGATCAAGAGACACACTTTTGTCCCTCAGTGCCAAAAACAAAACCCCAACCTCTTCTTTTGATGTGCATTTAAAACTTCCTCTAAAGTCAAGGTGAGATCCTGACATATTTGGGCAGAATGTCCTGCTCTGTGCTAAGTCTTGTTCAGGATTCCATTCAGACACAACACTAGTGAACGCAGATCAACTTTCAGACAATATTAGTGTCCCTTTAATACAGGATAAAGACTTTTCTGCAAATAGGTGCAGATTTTCCTTCAACATAAAATCTTTCAAGGCTTACAGTTAATGTTGCCCAAAAGACTCCTACCACTCTAAATGGCCCTAACCTCCTTTTCTTTTTTCTTTTCGCACTCAGCACGATTGTTATATTTACCAGAAAGGTCAGGTAGTGAGGACCAAGGACAAATTGCTGCCTGCTGATATGAAATCCTTGAGGCAGTGGATGTTTATACACTGAGCTACTTCAGTCCTATTATTTTGAATTGGTAGATGCCCAGGAAGGAAACCTCACATACTGTACTATGTGGAGGGTGATGTTCCCCCATATTTATCCATTAGGCAGCTGTTGCCACTTTTGCATAGTATTAGTTTATACTAAAACCCATACTAGTGCCAAAAACAGACATAAAAATAACCTTTCTACTCCTTTGTGAGATTCTCGTTTATTCTTCCCAGGATTGCATTAGTTCTTTTGGCCACTGCGACACACTGGGAGTTCATGCGCAGCTAATTAGCAACCCTGAAAAAGATTTGGGGGCTGTGGTGGATAGAGCCCCCCATCCTGTAAGTATGGCCTCCATATTTTGTTCTTAGATGTATACATTTACATTTAGACGTACAAAAACGCACATCTGTTTGCTTGCGCACAGTTTACCAAGAGATCCAGGTCATTCCATATCAGTGACCTGTCCTCTTCATTTTTACAATTTCCCCATTTTTGTGTCATCAGCATCATCACTGATAAAATTTGTTATGTATACTGTATCATTTGTTCAAAAGGGACTTTTGGGAATGGAGAGAGAAGACCTTTCGGATGCTCTGGAATGAACAAATGAATGATATGTACTCTAAATTCAATCTTGTTCCACATTCAAGTGGGTTAATCATATAAATTAAGCAAAAAAACACCTAGATTTAAACATAAGCAATTTAGACATTTTGTTTACAAGCTCTCAGGCAAAGAGATTAGCGATAGTTGACGGTCTGTTTAACCAATTACCCGGTCACAGTAAGGCATGACTGCAATGGGAAAGTGCAAGTTATGCAACCCTCTGGCTAACTGCACAGTCACATAGCTCAGGCAATGAAGTCCCATACAAATATATTTGCAAAGTGAGAGCTGAATACAACCTTGCACATAAACCAAATTATAGTCAGAGGTGCCAGACACACTGCTGAGGACAAAACCAGTATCTGATAGAGTATATGTAGTGTTGCATGTCAGGCATAGGAAATTAGAGCTTCACCCCTAACTCACATTATTTCAAGTGTGTTTCAATGGTACTAGTTTCAATACACAGATATAAAACTTACACATAGACACCGAGTTCAGAGCCCAACCTCAGCTGGGAAGGTGGGCTGAAGGAGAGAGCCCCTCTTATAACTCGTAAGTACACCCCCACAAACCCAACTGATACAGGAGCTATACACCCAGCCCCTTTATTACACTCTGATAAAATGGGTTACAAGTTATTTGGGAAGAGCATGAAAGGAGGGAGGCAGACAGAAAGGGAACTCATGCTTTCAAAGCATGAACTTAATGTAAGACTGTTCCCAGCTTCTATTTGAGATAAGCCTTATTTAACTAAACTCGTATGGGAAGACTGCAATTCCTGCAAAAGACACAATTCAACATCAGAGTTTGGGGATGTTAACAGCCAGCATTTTAAAAGGACAAGAGAAGCATGTTACTTTTTGAAATATGCCATTACTACTGATGTTTCAATGGAAAATTTGTATCTAGTGTTTTGCTAAAGAAAAACCATGGATGAACACCGATACCCCTAGCACTGTCTCCTGTTAAGCACCACTTTTGCCCGTCTAGCAGTGGCAGAAAGCCCACTCTCTTGCGAGGTGGTTAAGACACCCTCCTTACTAACCCATCAGTTTCCATGTTGCTGAAAACCAGTGGCCAAGCATGCTTAATTGGACGAGCCCTCAAAAGATTCATAAGCAAGCTGTTACAACTGAGTGTCATAAGCCAGAAGCAAAGTATTATTTGCAACAGCTCCCCATAGCTTTCCAGAAATAATAAATGATTGAACATCTACATCATATTATTAGGAGGTAAAATGCTGCCACAGAGAGTGCTGTGATAATGTGACAGCGTGACAATGTGACATCCGGAGGTGTCTGTATCTGCTAAGATCATGCAAAACATTTCTGAAATTTCATCCCATTTCCCCCCTTTCTCTATTGATACTATTTGACTTGATAATTATACTCCAAATCTTCCAGCCTAACAAAGTTGAACATTTCATTATTTAACTATAAAGCAGAAGATTTGTAAATGTATGATCAGCTACATCAACATGCACCTTATCATGCATTTAAAATAAATCCTTCATCCTGTTTTAAAAAGAGATCTCTTTAAGACACTGAAGAAATGACAGCTCATGCTAACTCTTAATAAAAATTAACAAATACGATGTACAGTACCTCCTCGCAATTTCTCAAAGACAAGGTAATACCTTGTGTCATCTTCAAAAAATTCTATTAACTCCAAAATGTTCCTTAAAGAGAAAATAAAACAAGCAAACAATGGAAAAAGTGTGTTAAATATTTCTTTATATGCTAAAATTATGAAGTGCTAGAAGTAACCAAAAAATGAGAATACTAATTGGGAAACAGGTTATTTTTGTAGTCTGTGGGATTAAAAAAAAAAAAAAAGTATGTTCACCTTACACGGGTCAGATTCCACTACTTAAATTTCACATAACTGAAAAATAAAGTAGTTTACTAGGCAGGGTTATAAAAAGAAAACAGCTGAATGGTAACAGAGAAAAATGAGCTGTAATAGTTTTCAGTTAATAATTTGGAACAGCATGCCTGTCCTGAAGGCAAAAACAAAAATAATTACTCGCCATTCTTCTTCCCTATAAGTCATAGAGCGGAACTTAACACTGTTTGAAGGAGACAGCAACATCTGTCTGGTAGACTTTGGGCTCAGTGTGATACCCAACAGGTCACAACTAAGTGTTGCTTAGCTAGGCTGTGTTCATTGCGGCAGAAAGTATAAACATTCCTTGTTGCTTTAAGAATTACAACATACAAGGTCAGTCTGCATTTAAGTAAATATGAAATTCATACTTTGCACGTTGTCATTAAAGTTTCATTTTTTAATCACTTACGTATTGGATGCACATGAATTGTTAGGTGCATACCAGAAATGGAGATACGATACATCCCTCAAAGAATCTAACAAGTTCTACCAGTTGTTTTAGAAATGGCCTTACAAAAGCAGTTGTAACACCAGGCAGTATGAAAATGAAGCTTAATGAGGTGGTCATTCTTTCAATTGCCTTTGATAACTCAACATTATCTCCATCCCTCCAGTATTTCCATGGTTAAATGTGTTTGTACAAAGCCTGCCACAGTGGAGCTGTAATCTCGCTGCAGAACAAATAAATAATAAGGAACACTGCAAATACTGAGATAATGGTATCTAAGGTCTTTTTAGACAAATATGGGACTTTCAAAAAAAATTTATTGGAATGAAATCCATTTAACATTCAAGCATATTACCTCCATGCTGATCGGGCTGCCAATAAGTTTTAAAATTTCATTTTTTTCCCCAATATTGTCTTAACCTTTCAAATAAAATGTAGTAGGATGTGAGTTACACACCCAAAACATTAAGGCTAAATTAAAATTGATCTGAAGGAGAAAAATGCACTTCTGTCCCTTCCTACACCACCAGTTCTGAGAGACACCTTCTAAAGACGAAAATAAGCAATACTTACTTGTTACCCTGACATTGATACAATGTTTCTACTTCACGAAAAACACGACTCCGACTGTGTCCGGTATTTTTCTCAATTATCTGTTAAAAGAATTGGAATCTATATTTAAAAATGGCTCTGTGGCCCACATGTACAGTTGTGGCTTTGGGTTCAGAGATCCTGGGTTCAAATTCCAATCATGCCCTGTCCCAGGGAAACATCCATGGCTTGTCTAGTTTCACATGTGAAGGCGTTAGTCACAGCACTTAATGCAGCACTGGAAGGCATGCAGATACTATAGTAATGATGGCAATCTAAGAACTGGAAAAGAGGAGAAAAAGGGACATTCAAAACCCAATTACCACATTTTAAATTCACGTGGGCAGAAAAGGAAATCCTTTAGAGTTTTTACAAGAAAGTTTTATGGCATGACTCAAATCTAGCAATCAGAAATGAAGAATTGGTTATTACAGGCATCTAATGACACAGTTTTGACTTCACTGCAAGATGAGAGTTGGTTAGTTAATTCAATAACTTCGCCAAGTGTGATGCGTTCACAGGTCTGAGCAAATCTTTGTCAATACCAGGAAGCTGCAATACAATTCTGCACTTCAGGCACTGCTCAGGGGAAAAAACAAAAGGGTGAGGACTGGAAAAGCAAGGGTGTTACAAAAAAGTTGCAATTAAATGATAGATGTGTGGGCTGGAAGCTTGTGAAGCAGCTACAGGTTCTATCACTGGCTATATATCCAATATTATAGTTTCTCACTTTCACAAGCACAAAATTCGCCCATAAAAAAGGAAAGCTCAGAAGCCAATATTACCAGTGAAGTATATACCTTAATGTAGTTTATTCATAAAATTGTTAATGCTCTAGTCTCAGTTTTTAACCTCAACAAATCAAATGATAAAGGCTTTCAGTATCTATAGGGCCAGATTTTTAAAGAGGCTTCAAAACAGCTTCCATTTTTGTCTCTCCAGTATTGTGTCACAAGTGATATAGTGTTTAGACAATCAGGTAGTGAGATAGATGTCTAGATATTATCATTTACACTTGCAATTAATCGCTGCCTCAAAACTACAGGCACAAAATGTTTCTTTTTAAAAGCTGGTCGCAAATACTCTATAATTCCAAAGTTGGTGCCATTAAAGAGTTTGTTGCATCACTGTATTTACCTTTACCAAGGTATTTCCTACACTTTGAATGGGAAACAGCAGTAAACATAACTATAATGCAAGGGTAGGCAACCTATGGCACAGGTGCTGAAGGCGGGACGCAAGCTGATTTTCAGTGGCACTCACACTGCCTGGGTCCTGGCCACCAGTCCGGGGGGCTCTGCATTTTAATTTAATTTTAAATGAAGCATTTTAAAAACCTTATTTACTTTATATACAACAATAGTTTAGTTATATATTACAGACTTATAGAAAGAGACTACCTAAAAACGTTAAAATGTATTACTGGCAAACGAAACCTTAAATTAGAGTGAATAAATGAAGACTCGGCACACCACTTCTGAAAGATTGCTGACCCCTGATATAGTGGTTAGTGGGTGCACTCTGTATACTGAGCTGTTCTGTCAAATGCTCATAGCTATTTAATAGGCCACCTTGGACTACTCGCCAATCAGAAAGATAGGAGCAACGTAGCAGATGACAAGCTATTCAAACAAGTTGAAGAAAAATGCTTCCGATGGACTTTTTGCCTCCACTTTTATAAATTAAAACACCAGCTGTTAGAATTCCATTCAAAATAGGATGGAAAGGAAAAGTCAGGGAAGTCTAACCATTATATGGTATATTATTTTGTGTGAACTCTGTCCACTGCTAAAATATTTCAGTTCATTCCAGAGGGCATGGTACACAGAATGTCTATCAATGCTACTTATCACCAGAAAGGACTGTTTTGAGTTTTGGTTTTTGTTTTTTTTTTTTTTTAAATAAAGAAGCCCTCCATATTCCTTACTCAATTATTGCAGGTACTCTATCACTGAGTCAGTATGAGGAATAAGATATGCAGACACAAATGAAAACACTCCCTCCTTGGATCCTATACTTACTTTTACTGCATATTCTTGCCCATTTTGCAGACTAACAGCACCTTGAACCTTGGCATATGCTCCCTCACCAAGGAGCTCAGCGGTCAGCTTGTACAAGTCTGCCAGAAAAATCAGCACAAAGCAAACATTAGCAGAAGTATTTTGGTGAATTGTAAAGACAAGCTACTGTTTTGATGAAAAGCCTTAATATGACGGCAACTATGAGAACTCCCTTGGTAATAAACTGGGGAAGTTGCATTTATGCAGCATTTTCACTTAGATGCATCAGCTTTACTTACACTTCAATTTTTATCTGTTCTGATCGCCGCCAAAACAACACAGGAATGGATTTCCTTGTAGGAGTGAAACTGCAATCCTATTAATATTAGAAAGTGTTTCTAACTCAATGACTGCTGGAATCTCAACTACTTTTCCTATGTTCTCAATATCTTACCTAATTAGGGATTCAAAGATTAGAAAATCAGCCCTTAGTTTTCAAAGAGGAAAATGTTTCATTATTTCTTAATCAGAAAATGCTCTAGGTTTAGAAATCTATAGAATAAATACCTCCTGAAGTTTAAATATTAAAGCTAAAATGATATTTAGGGTAACTACCTCAAGTTTTTGGTTTTCACTCAGTGCTATTTTCTGCAGTTTTTTTTTTTTTAATTGATCAGTTCAGTTACATTGAGCTGTTCTAAAATGGTTTACGTTTGCAGGTACATGTTACTTAATAGAAACAGTTTGTATGCAAATATTCTAAAAAACCAAACACTTGTTTAGATATTCTGCACCTTGCCTATTCTAAAAACAAATTTACAATGGAAATACAGAGGCAAAGAGCTCACTATAAGGAATAAAGGCACTGAAGAAAACAAGTGATGGAAGAAATAAAAGATGAAGCAGTGTTAATTTTCGCTGCACTGGCGAACAGCAATTATTTTGCTTCGAAAATTGAAAGGGGCCAAGAAGACACAGACATTATAAATCAGAGACACTGCAAATTGACACCAACCTTCAAACTTCCCTGGGAGATGGTCTGTGGCTCTGGTCCTCCTTTTTTTCTTTTTCTTTTTGCCGTTATCTACTATGGTGAGAGGCTGACTGCTGACCATCTCTGTGTGGCAGAACAAAGGCAGCTTAAACAAACCTACCCTATGTTAGGAGGAAATCAATATGGATTACATGTGTGCTCTTAAACTATCCTAAATGTTCACTGCTTTTCTTCATCATTATAGGCGGACATCTCTCCACCAAAATCAGAAGAAAGCAAAAAAGAATTTGGATGCTAATTAAACACACACACGAAGTAGTGCTAGTTTGATAAGTAGGACAGAAATACAAGGTAGAAATACAAGCAATTATCATGCATCTACTGTGAAAGTAGCTCCTATTCCTGCTACCATGGTGTATACAAAGTCAGCCCTGCAAGCAGCACTGCTCAGACTGCTGCAAGAGCCACCTGCACGCTACCATCACCTAACAAAAATCCTGGGGATTCGCAGGATTCAGTGCAAGTACACAGGTGTTCGCAGAGAGCTACATTTTTTATACTTTTTCCAAGTCCTTCTGTTTAAAAAGAAAAGGGGTTCCCATAGCAGCAATTGGGAGAGTCAAGGAACAGGAAGGCACAGATTCTCAGACTGGTGGGAAAAATGGAGGAACGTAGACTAGACTTGTAAACAAGACAATTAGCATACCAAATCAGCCTACTGTTCCATTTCAGCTCATTCCCCAGCTCTGAGAGTTGACATGCTTCACAGAAATGTGCAAGCCATAACAAACCATTACACAATAACCTGTCCATAGGGGATGTTTCTTTCTGAACACAGATCAATGGTTTGCTTATGCCCTGAAACACAAGTGTTCATACCCGTTATATATTTGGTTCTCATGTTATGTAACTGTGGGTTTTATCCTTATCAGCGTCTAGTTAGTCTTGTTACCTACTTATTGTGCCCTTGTCTGGACTCAATAACCTCACTCACTCTCTGCCATTAATTTGCATTGTGTACAAAAAACAACCCAGCCTCTTGTGCTTGTACTATGAGAATGGGTAACTAGGAGCATCAGATTTCCCTTTTGTATCATGTCCCCTTTTATTAGTCTCCTCTCTAAACAGGCCTAATCTTTTCAATATCTCTGCACGTGTAAGCTTTTCCATGCCTCTAATGACGACTATCCATGCTGACAGATACCATGCTAGCTAAAATCAGTGTTCAAACAGTTAAGCACTGTTTTGCCATAACCTTGTCAACCATTTTCCAGAATTCTTGTAGGTAGGATTCCTAAAGAATGAAATGCAAATAATTCACTGTTTTACTTTTTTTTTTTTTTAAATAAACATAACATACTGCTGTGTTGTGCCACAGAAAACAGAAATCCCTGTAGAAGGTAATATTCTGAGCATACTGGCAAAAGGAAGCAAAGTAGATGTTAAGGGGATATTGTCAACTTAAATCTTTTTTTCTTAATTAACCAATTTTTAAAAAGGCTCCAGTTTCTAATGAAGCACCCACTAAATAACATCTTTTGAATTATTACTGATTTTTAAATAAGGGTTTTTCTGCTCTCCAGTGATGTTTGTAAAGGTCTTTTCAGAATAAGAAGCTATGCAAGTAAGAGTAAGACTACACAAAGTGCTGTCAAAGGCACAAAATAAGATGAACTACAGAGAAAAGCATTTTTCCTGCCAACACCTTTCAGTGATAGCAATTATGGGAGTCACTTATAATTGCCATATGTTGTGTACAAAATTTTCAGACTAGAGTGATTTGGAAATTGGTGAAAAATCTGTGTCCCTTTAATGCCACTCATTGAAATACTTAATGCATCACTCAAAGCCACAATCATCTTTCAGTCTCTCATCTTCTGATCAAATGTTACTTTAGATACACCGCAATGAGACTAAAATGTAAGCTTCAAAGAGACGGTTCCTCACACCAGAAAGTAAACTAGTCATTTAAATGCAAGTTGAATTAGTGAAAAGTTGACATTTCCAACTTGCGTTCTGTACTAAATTTGTGCACAAACAGGGATGCAAGATGTGTTAATTAGCTTTTTGTTCTGCCTGTGATCTGATAAGGATACCGCTGTATGACGACACCTAGTTTCCTTTTCTGTTGAAACTTTAAGAAAGGAGGAAGCTCAGTGCAGTTTTGTTCTCATTAGTCACTCGTTTGATAAACCACTTCTATGCTTAGGCTTCAGTAGCAACTTGAATAATATGAGAAAACTCCTTTATCCCAGCAACTTGTTTTGGGGCCTCACCTCCTTAATGGAGTGTTCTTTGGAGTAAGTGTTAACAAGAACAAGCCTTTACACTTGAAATCTGGATAGTTTAATGGGAACAGTCAACTTTGTCACCCAATTAATGGTAATTTTATATTACGGTTTCAGAGGTTTAACCTTCTCCCACAGACATGACTCCTTCATCTTCCCAGCAGTTGATCCTGGGCCTGGTATTAGAGGGTCTAGAACAGGGTTCTCAAACAGTGGGTTGCAAGCCCATTTTAATGGGGTCGCCAAGGCTGGTGTTGGCTCTGGGCCCTAGCAAGTCTGAAGCCCAAGCTCCACTGCCCAGGGCTAAGGTTACATGCCCCCTATCCAGTGCAGAAGCCCTGGGACTTCAGCTTTGGCCCCTCCCCAGCCCAGGGCGGTGGAGCTCAGTCTTCGGCCCCTCCCCAGCCCAGGGCGGTGGGGCTCAGTCTTCGCCCCCCCCCCTTTGGGGGGGGGTGTAGTGATTTTTGTTGTCAGAAGGGGGTCATGGTGCAAGGAAGTTTGAGAACCGCTGGTGTAGAACACGAATGCTAAGTTAATACACTGAGTGTATTCATTCACTCGTTTTTTTAACTGTCATTTTTAGCAGAATATTTGACCTCTTGAAAGAGTAATGGGTGAGTAAAAATAACCAGCCATTTTCCAGTCAGGTACATAAAGAATTGCCTATTGGGCATTTGAATGAGTTTCCCTAGATTGTGTATATACTGTTTAAGAAATGAAAAACAGAAGAAATTAGTTTTCATCGCAGCAAGAAATTAACCTCAGGGTGCCAAAAAAAAGTTCTATACTAGGCCTGGTGTTTACTATATAACTTATTAATGATTTGGCAACTGTGAATTTTGTCACTTCAGTGCTTCACCACTAACAAAACCCAGACTAGTCAACATCAGATGAATGAGGCACTTCAGAGGGACCTAACCAAGCTAGATGAGAGGACAACGTAATGGGAGATGCAATTCACTGTTGATAAATGCAAAGTTATATGCCTTAGAGGGAATAACTTACACTGAGTTAGTAGTTAATAATTCCTGAGTTGCTAGTTAATTTAGAAAGAACTCTCAGCATCACTGCAGATAGCTCAATAAAGACCACGGCTCAATGTGCAGCAGTAATCAAAAAACAAATAAACCCAAAATGTTAGGATGCAAATGGAATGGGAGAGAAAATAACAGGTCGAAGGAATGCCCTCCTCCACATTACGGTGTTCTCTTCTTGCAGACTCATCTCAAAAAGGATACAGCAGAACTAGAGAGGGTTCATACATTGTAGACGAGAATGATAAGGAGCATGGACAAACGTATACGAAGAGAGATTGAAAAGAGTTGGATTGTTTACCTTAGAAAGTAGACAAATAATAAGTATACAAAAAATAGCAGAATAGATAGGGTGAACACAAGTTCCAGATTTACTTACTCTCATAATATGAGGCGACATTCAGACACATGCTTCAGAGCATATGTCAGCCTCTATCAAGGTTAAAAGGAAACTTCTGGGGGCAGGATATCCCACAGCTGCCTACTGGAGGGTTCCAATGAAGTAGCTGGTATTGGCCACAGTCAATGCCAGGATGCTGAAATAGCTGGACCACTGGTATGACATACTGGGCCACTCCTACATACAAGCTAGACTTGAAACACCTACACAACACTTAGTCACAAAGGCTAGAATTTATTTAGTTTCAGCAGAAGCTAACATTCAACCACAAAAATTTCTTACTCACCAGTAAGAGGACTTTTTAAAACCCCGTCTACAGTATAGACTAGCTCCTGCTTCCACTGAAATCAATGGGAATTCTTCCACTGACTTCAGCTGGAGCACTCTCAGGCCTTCTGTCAACAGTGAAAACAAAGACATACTATGCCCACTGACAAGAGATGAGAGAATCTGAGAGAAGCTGTGGTTCAAATTCTCATTTTCCCTTCTGTTGGGTCTAGGCATTGCAGCTCTCATTGGAGCCAAAGAGGTGAAGCTCTCCTCCTTGTATTATCAAGGGACAATGAAGAAAGCTAAGGGCAGAATACATTTTGTAGCAGCAATTCTGCCTAAGCCTCAAGTACTGCTGCTCTAGTAAGTGCTAGGGATGGCAGGCTGGCTGGCCGGCCCGGGGTTAACGGTTAAGGTGTGTTAACCGATAAGACTGATGCTTACCGGTTAACCTTTTACATCCCTAGTAATTGCCTACACACAGGTAAACTTACTTAGTATTAGAGCCAATGTTAAATACATACAATAAAGTCCTCCCTGGGATAGTCCTGGATACATGAGAAAAGCCTTCTCCTTCCACAACTATGGCCTCCTACAACACCTCCATTCCACTGGATCAATGAATCCATTGACAAGAAGAACGGCACTCATGGGTGCCGAAGGCAGAATTTCAGAGAGGCAGGAACAAGAACACAGAACACATCACCAGAAAAGATTAAAATGACCACAGTTGTGCATTAAGTTCTGGACGCAGTGAAACCTAACTGTTGACATAGCTTCCCCACAAGTAAGTACTCCTCTCTCACACATGCAAAAAACCCAAACAAAAAAAGCCTTAATTCTAAACACCTGGGTTGCAAAGACAGGGATATATAATTAGCTCTAACTCCTGGGGGGAAGTTGGGTACTACAGCGATGGACACCAGTATAAGAATTTGAGAGATAAAAAGTGGATACCTGGTCTGTGTTGGACTGACTTCACTGGAAGAAGGGAGTTTGGGTAGACAGGCTGATTACCATTTGCTTCAAAAACAGGACTTGCTGAAGTAGGATTATTTTGTAACTAAAAAGAAACAAAAGCATATTCAGAGTCACAAATCATTTATCTTTGTTATTTATATTACAATAGTGCCTAAAAGCTCCAGAGATCGGGGTCCTGTTGCTCTAGATTCTGTACAGACACACAGCAGGAGGAGACCTTGCAATCCAAAAATAAGCAAGGCAGAAAGAGGCTGTATTCCCAGTTTACAGATGGGGAGCTAATGCACAGTGAGCTTAAATGAATTGCACACAGATCTCCCAAGTCTTGGGCCAGTCCTCAAGCACAAAGCCAACTTCCCCCAAGGAAATTTACTATCCTATTTAGATTAGGAGTACAACTTCTCACTTTCCATAGACATGAACAAATTAGAAAGAGTCAGAAAGACAACCTTTGCATACTCTGGGGTAGAGCCTCAGCTGATACAAAACTGCCATAGCTCTATTATCTTCAATGGAGCTACAACAATTTACTCCAGTTGAGGATCAGTCCTGCACTCTCAGCACATTCCTTACATTACTGATAAAACAATTAAGTGGAGTCCTAACATTATATTCCAATTGCCACAGCATCAAGGGGTATTTATTAAGGAGAATCACACACTCCACCTCCCATTTGAAAATGCCCCGGTGACAGGCGCAAGAGCCTCCAAAATGACTATGTAAAGACATACCTTGCAACCAATCTTGAAGGCTCTGACAGACCATGACAGTGAGTAAGCAATTTCTACAGCTAGGGATCTTCTGTTGAAAAGCAGGGTCACCAAAGCGCAACAATTTATCCCTAGCAACCAACAGTAAAATAGCCCCAAATAACAACTGTCATGGCAAGGCATTGAGAGAAATAGAGGAATGTGAATAGTAATCTGGAGCCAGACTCTTTGGATTTTCATAGATTATAACCAATGTTCTGAATTTCACTTGGAAATAAATCAAAAGCCAATGCAGAGAACAAATACCTGGAACAACACACTCTCAGCCTACTGAGGTAAGTAGTTAAATAAGCACAACAATACATTGGACAATAGAATTTCACTATAGTCACAAGTAACCGGTGGAAACAAGTGAGAAGACTCCCTTCCAGAATTGCAACTCACTAAGATCTTTTTTAAGACTTTTTCTACCCAGGGCTTAAAAATTCATATCCTGTTTCTGCTGGCTAGTAATCACCAAGCAGGTGGCCCTCCCTAGTAGAGTAGTCCAGGCATTCTAAATACAATAAAAACTTTTCTTCCTGGGGTTTTGGTTTGTATACAGAGGCCAAACATTTTCAAGCCAGTCTGCATACAGCTAAACTAAAATCCAAAACTAGGCACCTGAAGAGAAGTGACCTGATTTTCAACAAGACGCTGAACAACTTCCAACTCCCACAGAATTCCACCGCTGTTGTTTGGGCTCAGCACTTTTGTAAGTCAAGCCATATTTTGACACTGAGGAGCCTAACTTTGGGCATCCAGAATTAAATCTCTCAGAAATTTTCAGCCAAGACCCTCACTTCCCAGAAAGTTACCTACATAAGCCACAATTGCAAGTGTCAGCCAAATAGGACTCGCTTAGCAGGTGTTGATCTTGCTGGAACACGCTAACTAGGTGAAGTCACAGAAGAACAATGCTACTTTATTACAAACACTTGTGAAAACGCTTAAGTGCATTACAGGCTGCCAAATGTAGAGAGGTGAACTGGTTCAGAGTGAAAGAAACCTATTAGAAATCACATTATTCATTACAGCACTGTGTTAAATCATGTCTCTTGCTCCAATTCAAAGAGACACAGAAGGAGGGAAGATACGTTTTGAATTCTGTCAGAGAAAAGGCATTTCTACTGTTCACTTATCTATATTAATAATTTGGTAAATCACTCTAGTAATTAAAATTGCCTGTGGGTGGTGTAGGGAGTGCCTCCGCTATCATAGTTAGTGTTGGACTTTGGTGACCTAAACAGCAAGATGAAAAATGAGCCAGAAAAATATCCTATACCACATACATTCCTGACAAAATGTAAGACTAATATATTTTGGGATGAAATTCTGAAAATCTACATGAAGTCTAAGTAATCTGACTCTGTGAAAAGTCTACCATGGCCAGCTGCAATCCAGCCCAGCCATAGCCATTAATGAAGTCTAGTGACCCTGGCTGCAGGAGGTTTTGAGCTACAGCAACTCCTCCCTTAAAGTCGTCCTAGTTAACCTCCTTCCTTGTTATGTTGCTGATCAATTAGGGAACATGTTCATTTAAAGTTGTGCAATGCTCCCTGATAACATTGTTTGGCAGCTGCCTGCTTTGTCCACTGCTTGAAGGAAGAGCAGCCCGTTGCAGCTAGCTGGTGGGGGGTTGGAACCAGGGTGGACCGGCAGCCCCCCACCCCCATCGGCTCCCCGCTCCCCTAAGTTTCCTGTGCATCAGCTGCCCAGCAGGCGATCAATTGCTGGCAGTTCAGCTGTCCCTCCCCACACTGCCCTGTGCTGCTCCTGCCTTCTAGCTGCTGGGGAGCCTCCTGCTTGCTGTGCAGGGGAGGAGAAAAGAGAAGGGCTAATGTCAGGGTGTCCCGCCGCCCTCCTCTCCCCCCCACCCCATCCCTTCTCCATATAGAGCAGGGGGGAGACACAACGGGACCAAGAGAGCTGGACACAGCTGCTGTCTCAACTTCCTGATCTTTTTAAAGGCAATTTACTTAGAGTGTGGTGTCAGCATACTTAAAGGGGCAATGCACATCTCTCTCTCCCCCCACACAAACAGGGTGCGTCTCTCTGTCTGCCATGCTGTCTCCCCTCCCTCCATTCCTGCTGCCTTGTAGAGTGTGAGACTACATTAACAACAGTGTGTTAACCCTTGAGGGCTCAGCTGAGTGCTAGTTCATCATTTAGCAGTAAGGCATTCCCTGGGAAATATCCCACCCTCTGACTTCACCATCTCAACCAAGCTTCACAATCATCATTGCTGTGTACAGTAATTTTGTTTAAAACTTATATTGTGCATACATATATAATATAGTTTTTTGTCTGGTGAAAAAAATTTCCATAGAACCTACCCCCCACCACCACCACCCCATTTACATTAATTCTTACAGGGAAATTGGATTCACTTAACATCGATTCACTTAAAACCGCATTTTTCAGGAACATAACTACAACATTAAGCAAGGAGTTACTGTACTTAATCAGCATAAGAACGAGTCCAGTGGCCTGCCTTCTGCACTTCCTCTGCAATGGCCTCCACACTGCCTTTGATCGCCCATCTTCCAAGTGTACACTGAATGGAGAGGCCAACCCTATCGCTGCTCAGCTACCCACCTCTCTTGCAAGGTAACAATGGGGTTTCTGTGGCATGGAGAGTCAAGTCCTCTCAGAATGGGTCAATCTCACACTTTTCAGGCTAGCACAGATTGATTTTTAAAACAGATTCCTCCCATTTCAAATCTGTTACTACTTCTCCATGATAACTATTGGAACGCTGTTAGAGAACACAGTGGAATATAGGACAAAAATATTTGTTGCTTTTAAAGTTTAAATTTCCTCTTGGGAGCAGGTCATGTACTTTTACCACAAAATTTATTGCCACTGATTTTTTTGTAACGGAAATATATCTATATTGACATAGTCATTTATACAGCTTTTTAAAAGCGTTCTCAGAATATCAGCCAGGTAGGCAAGTGTAATTATTCCTATTGGCCAGGTGAAGAGGCAAACAAAGTAAGGTTAAGTGACTTGCACAAAGTAATACAATAAGTCAGTTAGCAAGGGTAAGAAGCAAGACTTGAGGCAACTTAAAAATAAGACTGAAAACTATTAAGTTTATTTATTTGGGGGGGGGGGGGAAATGGGAAAACCAGTGACCTGGCTGTACTCAAAGGCAAATCAATATTAGGGATGAGAAGGCATAACAGCAACCAGTGTTTCATTCAGCAGAAAATGAATATGAGAGGGTCAGTCTCATGCAAGGGTTCCCTGGCATATCAGTTGCTCAATGCATTGAGGATCATTTCCTTTCCAGTTTCCTTCAGAGAAGTAAATATATTGGACTAACAGGAAAGGCTACTTAATGCTATTGATCAAGGGAAATAAGCACTCTTCATCATGTTTCTGTACGAATTAAGTTGCAAAGTTATGTTTGAAATAACTCCTCTTGAGTTCCAAAAGACAAGATAACAGTAATAGTACTTAATTTGACTTAAGCAAGTCAATTTCTCTGATCCTCAAATCAGAAAGTTGTTGAACTGTTTTAAATTACAGAAAAAAATATACAGGGTAAGTAAGTTTTGACAGCCACTTATGAAAGACTAGCATTATGATTTTTTTTCTCCATTTGATTGCTTAGGGAACGCTCTTCATGATCTCAGAATGAATCATCAAACTCCTATTTGCTCGGCTAATTTCCTGTTACTCAAATATAACCA
Source organism: Mauremys reevesii (assembly GCF_016161935.1). Classification (NCBI taxonomy): domain Eukaryota; kingdom Metazoa; phylum Chordata; order Testudines; family Geoemydidae; genus Mauremys; species Mauremys reevesii. The sequence goes on along the minus strand of NC_052630.1, from coordinate 103,306,070 downwards.
GAGATGGAAGCTTTCTAGGAAGTGGACTTTGGATTTTTGGTTGCTTTTTAAAATCTCATGCACCTATTAGTAGTTTATTTCCTGCTCTTAAGAGACTCCCTCAAATCAGATATGATATTTCTTACTGGAAGTTAAGCTATACAACATACTTCCTTCCTTAGGCCATGTCTATACTAGCGATCTTACAGTGGCACAGCTGTGAGATCGCATGTGTAGCTTATCTATGCCGACAGGAGAGAGCTCTCCCATTGACATAATAAGACCACCTTCCCGAGTGGTGGTAGCTATGGGAGAAGCTCTCCGGCCTACATGGCATTGTCCACGCCGGCGGCGTTTGTCGGTGTAACTCGTGATGCACAGAGGGGTGTTTTTTTCACAACACAGAGTGACATAAATTACATTGACAAAAGCGGTAGTGTAGACAGCCCTATCTACAGTTAAAATATTTATTGGTTGTAAATTACTAAGTGCTAGAAAGTGATTTTTCCTTGTATTACCTTCCTGTACTTTTAATTCTGATTATTTAGAAAGAATGAACCATGTTAACCTCCAACTTGAATGCTTTAGGGTATGCTGCCTTGATCAAGCAATAATGATCTTTTCTATGGTGTAAAGGAATTCTCCCTTACCATAATTAGACCCTTCTTCTAAAAACAAATGCTATCATTTGTATATTCCAATACTTTTACATTATGAAAGTTCAGTGTTCTTTACAAAAACGAAGAGGTTTAGTTTAGCAGTAAGTAGTGACTAAAATATTCACTGAGAGTTTAGACTTGCTGTAGATGAAACAATTTCAGTTTACCATAGTGACAAGAAATTACACAGGTTCCTGAAAGTAACACATTAATAGAATTACCATTATTTTCAGCAGAGTAATTCTGAAACAATATGTAATGTCCCTCTCTGACAATCCTGGAGTTTAAAATAGTGTAGTTTTCAAAATACAGTACTGGATATTTTAGGTAAAAGCCACTACTAGCTTTGTTTTGCTTGTATACAATCTAGTAAAGATAGATAGTAATACTTGTATTGAAATAAAATACCAATACCAAATAGCCATTTACATTTGACAATTTGTAACCAAGGTAACACCACATTACCTTTGTCATAACTAATTTTCAGCTATGGAGTCATAATGACTAATCAATAATCTAGTTAATATTTAAAACTGAGTATTAATTTAGTATCTGAGCTGAAAATTTTCAGTTTAAGGCCAACCAGCAAGATTTCATAAATTTTGTTCCAATCATTTGCAGTTTAATCACCAACATTTTTTTTATAAGCCCCCAAGGGATCTGGAACTGGGAGAAAGTCAAAATGGTACTGATATGTATTTTTTTAAAAATTAAGTCTAAATTTACTAGCGAGCCAACTCAAACTTTGCAATACTGATACTAATGATGCCTTTTCTGTAATTTGTATTTTTCAAAGTCTTTACTCAGTTAAAATTAGAGTTAATCTGAGCTGTAGCCCACATCACGTGTACAAACACACTTGCTACCTTTGAGCCAGTTCTCATATTACAACAACTTGTTTTCATTTACAGAATTCTTTCCACAGACAATCAGAATGACAGCAATGCCCAAAATATTTTTCCAGTAAGGCACAGGCTCTGGCTAGGTCTACACTTAAACCATTACAGTGGCACTGCTGTAGCATTTCGGAATAGCCACTCACTACAGTGACAAGACGGGCTCACCGCAGTTAATCCATCTCCCCCAGAGGCGGTAGCTAGGTTGACAGAAGAATTCTTAAGAATGCTTTTAAAGTTAGCTAAAATATTGCTTTTAAAATTAAGAGTTCTTAAACTGTCTGCATACTGGAACAAGTTTTTCCCCAAAACTGAAAATATACAACTTCAGAATGCGTGCAAGTGTGAAGGCGCATGGATCAAACATAATGGGAAACTTGTCAGCAGTAAGAGTGATGTTAATACTCTATATGCTTTACCTTAGAAGAACAGAGGAAGTTCTTCAGTTCCGCAATTTTATTTTGCCTCACAATATCCGGCATCTAGAAGGGATAAAGAAGAACTTATTTTTGAAGAATGTCAAAGTGCACTCCTTACTTCCTCAGTCATCAGAACATACACTGAAAAGCTCAGATGAGCTTCTACATGTAGTTTCTTTATTTGAAAAAAAGCTTTTAAGGCCATTTAATTGAGCAGAAATATAAAAATATTTTAATCACTATTGTTTTAAATTACATGTACAAGAGCTCCTAGCATCAGAGTGGCTAGAGCTAAGTTTTGGCTACTGAACAGCCTTTTGAGATAGTAGCATACTTCCATGCAGGAGTTGTTAACAGTATACTGTTTCTGTCGTGCATTTGCTGTGAATCGTCTTAAACTGCTTTAAAAGAACAAATATCTGGTAAAAATTCTAAGAGATACCTGCATTGAAACTAAACAGTCTTTCAACATGTTTCAGAGGGTTTGCAAGTCTTAATTTTAAGATAGAAGAAAAATATAGTAAATACTGAATTCCAAGTAGCAAGGATTAAAATTAGGGCTGTCGATTAATCGCAGTTAACTTGCACAATTAACTCAAAAAATGAACTGAAATTAATTGCAGTTTTAATCACACTGTTAAACAATAACAGAATACCAACTGAAATTTATTATAAATATTTTGGATGTTTTTCTGTTTTCAAATACATTGATTTCAATTATAGCACATATACACATATATACACACATATATAAATAAATAAAACAATTATAACAGAGTATAAAGCATACAGGGTTCACTTTATATTTTTTTTATTACAAATATTTGCACTGTAAAAACAACAAACAAAAGAAACAGTATTTTTCAATTCACCTCATACAAGTACTGTAGTGCAATCTCTATTGTGAAAGTGCAATTTACAAATGTAATATTTTTTTTGGTTACATAACTGCACTCAAAAACAAAACAATGTGAAACTTTAGCACTCGCAAGTCCACTCAGTCCTCCTTCTTGTTCAGCCAATCGCTAAGACAAAATAGTTTGTTTGCATATATGGGAGACAATGATGCCCACTTCTTATTTACAATATCATCTTAAAGTGAGAACAGGCATTCACTTTTGTAACCGGCGTTGCTAGATATTTACGGGCCAGATGTCCTCTGGAATGGTAGTTGATGCATAAACGGACATATGAATCTTTAGAATATCTGGCACAAATATCTTGCAACACCAGCTATAACAGTGCTATGTGAATGCCTGTTCTCACTTTCAGGTGACATTCTAAACAAGAAAACGGGCAGCATTAGCTCCTACAAATGTAAACAAACTTGTTTGTCTGAGGGACTGGCTGAACAAGAAGTAGGACTGAGTGGACTTGTAGGCTCTAAAGTTTTACATTGTTTTGTTTTGAATGCAGTTATTTTTTGTACATAATTCTACATTTGTAAGCTCAACTTTCATGATAAACAGATTGCACTACAGTACTGTATTAGGTGAATTGAAAAAAATACTGTTTCTTAGAGTGCAAATATTTGTAATCAAAAATATATATAAAGTGAGCACTGTACACTTTGTAATCTGTGTTGTAATTGAAATCAACATATTTGAAAATGTAGAAAACATCCAAAAATATTTAAATAAATGGTATTCTACTATTGTTTAACGGCACAATTAATCATGCGATTAATCATGATTAATATTTTTAATTGCTAGACAGCCCCAATTAAAATATCTAAAAAACACAGTAAATATTTAACAGTGAAACACAGGGACAGGTATATTTCCCCATCTCCCCCCACCTGTCCCAAATATATTCTTAATAGGAAACATCAATTTGATCACAGCATGTCTCTCGCTATATAAAGTACAGAATTCCCTGAGTTTGATGCTCTTATGGAGTAATTATACACTAAGCAATATGAGTCTTCCATGTTGTTTTATCTTGCAAAGGTGAGGCTCCAAGACTTGAAACTCCTTCACATAGTACTCAGCTCCCAAATGTTCAGCTATATTGCTGAACAGCATAACTACCGTTTTATTGTATTGCTTCTGAAGTGATAATACTGGGATGCAGGTTTATAGCAGTGGATGCAAACCACACCTTCAAAAGTTGCAATAGTTCTGAATACTCTTGGAGGGGGGGGGGGGAAGAAAGGGGTGCACAACGTACTTTAAGTGAAGCCCTGATGTTTATCTTAGAACAAAAGCTGAAATTCTCCAAGATCAGAAGAAAAACCCAAACCTTAACTTTGCTAGTAGAGCCCAATATTCCCAAGAACAGTTGTTAGCTCTGTTCCTCACCCTGGACACTAGTGGCCAAGCCCAACAACAGCCAGCAGTCAGACTGTTGTAACCTCTGCAGCAGCAGTGAAAGCCAAACCCACTCCCTCCTTACTCCCATTCCAGTTCCACTGATTGTCCCAGCCCCCAAACTGGGGCACCCCGGTTTGTGGGGGGATAAAGGGTGGTGGAGGGCACCCCAGGGGCCATGAGGGATAAGGGGTGGGGGACAGGACCCCAGCTCCCACACAAGGGCACCCAGTCTAGGGGGGAAAAGGGGGGGGGGCGGGGGCCCCGGGGGGATAAGGGGTGGGGGACAGGACCCCAGCCCCCACACTAGGGCACCCCAGTCTAGGGGGGATACGGGGTGGGGGAGGGGACCCCGGGGGATAAGGGGTGGGGGAGGGGACCCCAGCCCCCACACTAGGGCACCCCAGTCTAGGGGAAAAGGGTGGGGGAGGGGCCCCGGGGATAAGGGGTGGGGACAGGACCCCAGCCCCCACACTAGGGCACCCCAGTCTAGGAGGGATACGGGGTGGGGGAGGGGACCCCGGGGATAAAGGGTGGGGGAGGGGACCCCAGCCCCCACACGAGGGCACCCCAGTCTAGGGGATACAGGGTGGGGAGGGGACCCCGGGGATAAAGGGTGGGGAGGGGACCCCAGCCCCCACACTAGGGCACCCCAGTCTAGGGGATACGGGGTGGGGAGGGACCCCGGGGATAAAGGGTGGGGAGGGGACCCCAGCCCCCACACTAGGGCACCCCAGTCTAGGGGGGATACGGGGTGGGGGAGGGGACCCCGGGGGATAAAGGGTGGGGGAGGGGACCCCAGCCCCCACACATGGGCGCCCCGCGGCCCATGGGGGAGAAGGGGTGGGGGAGGGGGCCCCAGGCTGTGAGGGGCTCCGGAGCCCCGCCCTTTACCTCCATCGCTGCCGGAGCACGTCCCTCTCAGTCACCTCAGCGGGGGGAGGGGCGCCGCTAAGGCCAGGACACGGCCGCAGAGGAGGATGGGAGGGAAGCAGCTTAGCGCAGGCGCACGGCGGACGGAGACCACTGGCGGAAGTCGGGGAAGGGGGAGGGTAGAGGTGTGCGCAAGCGCACCGCGGACAGGCGGGGAACTCGTGCGCAGGCGCAATCGCTGGCGGCGACGGCGGCGCGGGCGGAGAGAGAATTGCTCAAGTCAAGGCGTTCTGAGGGAGGGGAGCGCGGAAGCTGCGCGCAAGCGCAGTGCTTCCGGGAGGGAAAAGAGGCTGGGGGAGGAGCCAGTCGAAGCCACAGGCCACGCCCTCCCCCAGGCTGTGGGGCCTAGTGGGGTGACAGGGCTCTGGGCGCTGCTCAATCCCTGCCAGGCTGGCCAGTGAGGGACAGTGGGGGTCCATCCAAGCACAGAGCCGGGGGGCTCTGCCCTGCCCTGCCCTACCCTGCGTGGCCATGGGGTCAGGCCATGGTTGTGGCTGGAGGTGGGGGCTCAGGGGTCGCTGGGGACAGTTGGCAGGGGGAGGTAGTTCTGCTAGCGAGTATGTGACAGCCACGCGGGGGTCAGGCCAACAGCCCGTCTAGCCCTGCAGCCTGTCTGCCAACAGGGGCCAATGCCAGGTGCCCCAGAGGGAATGACCAGAACCGGGCAGTTATCGAGTGATCCGTCCTCTGTCGTCCAGTCCCAGCTTCTGGCACTCAGAGGTTTAGAGACACCTACAGCATGGACTTGCAGCCAGGGCCGTCCCTGTACTTCCCGTCACCAGTGCGTGCAGGCCCAGCCCTGCTGCAGTCTTCAGGGGTGGGAAGAGGCAGGGCTGGGGCAGAGCAGGGGTGTGGCTGGGGCGGGAAAAGGTGGAGCAGGGCGGGGGCTTTGGGGAAAGGGTGGAGTGGGGGCAGGGCTGGGGCAGAGCAGGGGTGGGAAGAGGCAGGGCAGGGGCAGGGAGTCTGGGGAAGAGGTGGGGCAGGGGCTGGAGCAGTACGCAGCTGCGCAGGGCATCAGGAAATTTGGTGCCCCAAGTTTCCTGGTGCCCTACGCAGCTGCGTACTTTGTGTATGGGTAAGGACAGCCCTGCTTGCAGCCCTGACCATCTAATAGCCATTGAGGGACCTAGTCTCCATGACCTCATCTAGTTCTTTTTTGAACCCAGTTAGACTTTTGGCCTTCACAGCATCCCCTGGCACCTATAGGTAGGAAGTGCTGTAGCTCTTTCTTGAGGGTGGGGAAGAATTTCTGGAGCATCTAGCAACAGGTAGCTCCTGGAGGAGGCTGTGGTCCCCAACGCGGTTCGCGTGGGTGCCAAGGCGCCCTCAGGGGCATCTTAATGCACCCGCGTCCTGGCCCCTGGGAGAGCACCCGCCGAAATGCCGCCAAATTTCAGCGGCATTTCGGCGGGGATGCCTCTCGATGATGACGCTTGTCGCCGACAAGTGATGTCATTGAGAGGCGTCGCCCCCGAATTTCGGCAGGGACGCCTCTCGACGCCGCTTGCCATCGACAAGTGACGTCATCGAAAGGCGTCGCTCCCAAATTTCAGCAGCGACACCTCTCGATGACGTCACTTGTCGACGGCAAGCGGCGTCATCGAGAGGCGTTCCTGCTGAAATGCTGCCGAAATTCCACGGCATTTGGGTGGGTGCTCCACCGCCGCAGTGGTCCTTCGTCTGGCGCCTGCCAGACAAAAAGGTTGGGGACCACTGCTGTAGTGGATGCTGGGGGCAAGGGGCTCTTAGCCTATAATTTTGACTATGTCCCCACCCCTCATTGCAGCCCACCATTGGCTCCCTTTTCTGTATCACATCAAACATAAGCTACTTGTCTTCACTCCCCACCTTACATACGCTTTCCTACTTAGTATCCAGAGGTCAGTTTGGCCAATGATGCAAGCCTCCATGGCCCACTTGTTACATTTTGAAAGAAGCACCTTTGTGCTTTCTCCCGTACTGCCCTTCGTACTTGTCAAGAGTGCCCCGAAAGCATCCACAAAACCAACTCATTATTCTCCTTCAAAACCCTACTTAAAACTCTTCTTTGTTGTGAAGCCTAAAAAAAAATGGTGAGGCTGCTGCCGTGAAGAGACCCCTGCCTGTCATCTTGACCATATAGATTCTTTGTACTCCTTTGTCAGTGTTTGTATCCACCTATCATCTCTTGTCTTAGACTTAGATTGTAAACTCCTAAGGGCAGGAATTGTCTTTTGGTTCTATGTTTGTACAGAACCTAGCACAATGGGGTGCTGGAATGTGACTGGGGCTTCCAGGTGCTAGGACAGTACAAATAAATAATGAGGCAGCCTGTTGCAGCTCAGAAGTGAGGAAACCTGAGACCAGTATTTAACCTGATACCTTGACCCAGATCCTCAAAGGTATTTAGGCTCCTAAATTCCAGCACTGGTGCTGCTGTCCCCAGATTCTTCTTCAGTCACCGTCACCGACTCCAGGGCTCTAGTTCCAGCTCTGGGGAGGGAGATGAGGGCTCTAGTCATCTGCGTGGCAGGCACTAGTGTGGCTTCTAGTGTCCAAAAGGCTCATCTGCAGACAAATGCCTGCAACCTTCAAGAAACAAGAAAACAAAATTCAGGATATGCTGCTTAAAGTGTCAGAAAATGTCCAGTCAGGTTCTGAAAATGCAAGCGTCAATTTAACTTTTCATACTATAGTGAATGTTTATTCTGGTTACACAATAGAGCATAACAAGAACATTTATCTCATGGAAATCTTTTATTCAAGAACATCTATTTGGCTCAAGTACTTTCACAGAAAGTTAGTACTGTGTTATATTTATGCATGTGGCATCCCCTACGCATCACACAGCTGATATTTTGAAGCATATCTCCTTTATCTGTTTTCTCTCATTTCACATACTCCTAGCTGGTGTGCTACATAAACCACGGGTTTTTTAGCGATTTCCAGTTCAGCCTCAGGATCCAGGAAGGTGCTTGCATATGTCAGCAGTCTGTCCGATAACACAAAGCACAAGTCTTCCACATCTTTGCCTTTACAGCTGTATGGCTAAAGTCAGTGGGAGTTGTGTTATGTCTCCAGAAATCATGTAGACCAAATATCCCTCTAAGTAGATCAGATTAAGAACAAGAAGAAAAATAAAGTAACATTAAAAATAAAATTAGCACAGTGTATCCTCATTTGCAAGCTACATCTGTCCTTGGGTTCAGTCTAAAACTATGAGGCCAGCTGCAATTGTGGCCAACTGACAAATCTTTTGTGTTTTGTCACAAGCTCTCCATCTTTTGTGTTCTGCATCTGATTGCTACCATTATTAAATCTCCATAAGCTACATAGTGCATTTAAGTCTCTGAAGGCAGAGTAACTTCTCTGAAGAGAACAAGACCACTCTAGTCCCCCAGTTTCTTGGTGCAATGCCATCTCCACCGATGGTGACGAGAATGCTTTTGTTCTAGATTTACTGCTAGTGGACCAAATTCTACCCCTTCCTTTGCCTCCTGTCCCTTCCTATGGCATGTAGGACCTTGACTGCAATGCAACCAGAGCAGCAACACTGCATGGGAATGGGGGCAAGATGTCAACATCTGCACCCCTTGCATACCATAGGGGTGCACTTTTCTAGGCCTCTCATCTCAGCATGAAAGAGGGATTGAGCAGGGGTAGATCTAGGGGAACCGAGACACACAGTGATGAATGAAAGCCAGAATCTCAGAAGGACACCATGACATTTCAGTGCTGTAGGTTACAAATCGAAAACCTGCACCTTCTGCTGCCTCCTGGGCAGGAATTGTGTCCCTAGCCTCTGTTTGCCAGAAGCTGGGAATGGGCAACAGGGAATGATTATCTGTTCTGTTAATTCCCTCTGGGGTACCTGGCACCTGGCCACTGTCAGAAGACAGGATACTGGGCTAGTTGGACCCTTGGTCTGACCCAGTAGGGCCATTCTTATGTTCTCAACCCTGAACAGTAGCCAGTGACTAATCAGCGACCAAACCTCACCTTCTTAGCCCATTGCTAATATAATCACAGACATTTTATTAGACAAAGTTTTCCTATGTTACACTCTTCTAATTTGCCAAACTTCTTAATTTCCCGAAGATCCCTCCTCATCTCCCCAGATTGGCTTCGGTCCCCCGTCCTGGGGTCCTTTTTGCCATTCACAGATCAAGATGAACTCTTCGTTTGTGATCATTGCAGCCATAGGACATGAGAATCACAACGGCAGTGAGCCAAGGCAGAAGAAATTAAGCAAACTGCTTTTGAATTTATTGTATAAATACTGTGGGATAAGGACTTTGTTGTGATGACTTTACATTTTAAAATAATAAAACAAGGATCAAGGCCATATTGTGTTAGCTGGTCTACAAAAGAATATAGTTTACATTTCTCCACTGAAATTCTACCTGCCTGATGGGGATCTTCTACATTACAGAGTGAATTCCATTGAACAACAGGGAATTCCTGACAAATGAAAAAGATGTTCTTTTCCTGCAGAACAGATGAAATATGAAGGCTCCAGATCCGCACACAGGAGCATCATTAAATGATAAAAACCAGTATCAAATATCGGGGGGTAGCCGTGTTAGTCTGTATCCACAAAAACAACAAGGAGTCCGGTGGCACCTTAAAGACTAACAGATATAAGTATCAAATATATATCACAAGAATCAGAAGAGGACATACTGTGTTTATGCAGCCAGTAAGCAAGTCCTGTTTCAATGCAGTTGAGCTCTGCGGTGACCCAGTTCTAAATTAAGAAGCTCCAGTCCACCTCTCTGCAGTTAAAAAGGCCTGAGGGAAGACAGTTATCCATGGTGAGTAGTTCCCGATATAGGAATGATCAGGGGAGTTGGAGACTTGTGGACAAATAGCACTGGAACTAAAGAGCTCTGCTACTGTTCACTCAGGTTGATATTTACAAAGGTCATCTGTTTCAGCGACTACAAAATCTGCCGTTTAGAGGGGTAAAGCAACTAAACACAAACTTTGTAGAGCTAACACCCATATGAATTGAAAAGAAACATACAAGTAGATTAAAGTAAGGAGCAACAAGAAGCAACTTGGCTGCCTTAAAACACTCACCATCCAATGATCTCAGGACCATTATTAACACATTAAGCCTCTCAACACTCTTGTAAATAGGCGCCGACTTCCCCGCTTTCCCCTGGGTGCTCAACCCCCCACTCTGCCCCTGGCCCCGCCCCCACTACACCTTCCATGCAGCCCTGCCCTGCCCCACTTCTTCCCACCCCTGCCCCGCCTCTTCCCCACCTCCTCCCGCGAGCACGCCACGTTCCTGCTCTCACCCCCCACCCCCACCCCCCAGAGTGTGCAAACAGCTGTTTGGCGGTGGCCAGGGGAAGTGCTGGGAGGTAGGCGGAGGAGCGGGTACGCGGCACGCTTGGGGGTGGGGAGGAGGCGAGCTGGGGAGCGAGGGGAGCTTGGTTGCCAGTGGGTGCAGAGCACCCACTAATTTTTCCCCATGGGTGCTCCAGCCCCAGAGCACCCATGGAGTCAGCACCTATGCTCTTGTAAGGAGGAAAACATTCCCATTTGACAGAGGTTAAGTGACTTTCTCACAGTCACACAGGAAAACTGTGGTCATGCATTCCACATAGCGTTCCACAGACATTATACAGGTTTCAGAGTGGTAGCTGTGTTAGTCTGTATCAGCAAAAGGAACGAGGAGTATGTGTGGCACCTTAGAGACTAACACATTTATTTGAGCATAAGCTTTCGTGGGCTAAAACCCACTTCATCGGATGCATGGAGTGGAAAATACAGTAGGAAGATATATATCAGGGGTAGGCAACCTATGGCACATGTGCCAAAGGGCCACACGAGCTGATTTTCAGCGGCACTCACACTGTCCGGGTCCTGACCACCAGTCCGGGGGGCTCTGCATTTTAATTTAATTTTAAATGAAGCTTCTTAAACATTTTAAAAACCTTATTTACTTTACATACATCAATAGTTTAGTTCTATATTATAGACTTGTAGAAAGAGACCTTCTAAAACCGTTAAAAGGTATTACTGGCACGCGAAACCTTAAATTAGAGTGACTAAATGAAGACTAGGCACACCACTTCTGAAAGGTTGCCGACCCCTGATATATATACACAGAGGACATGGAAAAAATGGGTGTTGCCATACCAACTCTAACGAGACTAATCAATTAAGGTGAGCTATTATCAGCAGGAGAAAAAAAAACCTTTGTAGTGATAATCAGGATGGCCCATTTCCAACCATTGACAAGAAGGTGTGAGTAAGGGGGAAATTAGCATGATTACCCTCGTTATAGTTAGTATGGCAACACCCATTTTTTCATGTCCTCTGTGAATATATATCTTCCTACTGTATTTTCCACTCCATGCATCCGATGAAGTGGGTTTTAGCCCACGAAAGCTTGTGCTCAAATAAATGTGTTAGTCTCTAAGGTGCCACAGGTACTCGTTCTTTTTGCAGACATTATACAGTCAGCACTTCAGATATCCTGTCACCTGAATGGGAATCAGAGTGAAATTCACCCCTATGCTACAGGTTCAACAGTTGAAGCTTAAACAATGAATAGGCTTTGTGGTGCCCTTTGCCCAGGAATCAATCAGGACTTAAATGGCTCTTTGGGGTGCATAGGGTTTGTGCTGGCCCCTCTTTATTGGGTGGATTGTGCCTCATTATTTTGAAGGATTAGCAGGAGAAAATAGTATCAGAGGGGTAGCCGTGTTAGTCTGGTTCTGTAGAAGCAGCAAAGAATCCTGTGGCACCTTATAGACTAACAGACGTTTTGCAGCATGAGCTTTCGTGGGTGAATACCCACTTCTTCGGATGCAAGTAGTGGAAATTTCCAGGGGCAGGTTTATATATGCAAGCAAGAAGCAAGCTAGAGATAACGAGGTTAGTTCAATCAGGGAGGATGAGGCCCTGTTCTAGCAGTTGAGTGAAAACCAAGAGAGGAGAAACTGGTTCTGTAATTGGCAAGCCATTCACAGTCTTTGTTTAATCCTGAGCTGATGGTGTCAAATTTGCAGATGAACTGGAGCTCAGCAGTTTCTCTTTGAAGTCTGGTCCTGAAGTTTTTTTGCTGCAGGATGGCCACCTTAAGATCTGCTATTGTGTGGCCAGGGAGGTTGAAGTGCTCTCCTACAGGTTTAATCCCCTCCAGGCCCAACAAGCATCATGGAGCTGGCACAAGGGGGAAGTAAGCTACACCCTGGTCATAGAGGTTAAGGCCAGAAGAGACCATTAGATCATCTAATCTGAGCAGCTGTGTAGATAGCCCAGGCCAGAGAATTTCAGCTGGTTACTACGGCACTGAGCCCCAAAATGTGGCTCAAGCATACTTCCAAAAAGGTGTCCAGTCTTGATTCAAAAACCGCGAGAGAATCCACCAGCTCCCTGGGTACTTTGTACATCTCCGTTAAATAGCAGCGCTTTATTTCTCTTTGAATTTGTCTGGCTTTAACTCCCAGTCATGGGTTCTAGTTCTGCCTTTCTCCATTAGATTAAAGAGCCTGTTAGCGGCCAGTATTTTCTCCCCGTGAAGGTACTTACACACTGCAATCAATATAAAGGGACCCCAGTACGTTACTTCAGCCCAGATCTTCAATGGTAGTTCAGCTCCTAGCTTCCACTGAAGTCAGTAGGACTTAGGAACCAAAATACATTTGAGGAGGTGAGCCTTCCTTTTCCAGAAGCAAGGAGGGGATTGTCACTCAGGCACAATTCCCTCCCAGAGCGCCTTCTGGCATGACCCAGCTGCACATCCGCCCCTTACACAAGGCAAAACTAGGCTCAGGCCTGGTCTACGCTTAAAATTTAGACCGACCTAACCATGTTGCTCAGGGGTGTAAGAAATTCAGTGTAGAGGCAGATAGGTCAATGGTAGAGTTTGGACCACCTAGCTACCGCCATTCGTGGAGGTGGATTACCTGCATCAAAAGGGAAAATCCCATCCATCGCTGTCGGACGTGTCTATCCTCCGGCACTTTAGCAACATAGCTACAACACTGCAGCACCTGTAGGGTGGACATGGCATCAGTCTAACCCAGCAGTTCTCAAACTGTGGGTCGGGACCCTGTTTTATTGGGGTCGCCAGGGCTGGCTTAGACTTGCTGGGCCTCAGGGCCCAAGCCCAAGCCAAGGCTTCAGCCCTGGGCGTCAGGGCTCAGGTTACAGGGGGAGGTGGGGCGTTGGCTTTCCTCTCCCACACCCGGGATGGCGGGGTGTTATATCCTTGGGGCAGCCGGTGTAGGAAGCAATCACTTGAGGCCAGAGAACAGGCAGATAACCAAAACCTCCATTTTATTTACATATATACAGAGCTCCTCAACCGGTTGAAACCGGTTGAGCTAACCCATAATAATCTAACTCAGTTGCCATAGCAACAAAACCATGACAACCAAATACACAACACGGGGCATGGGCAGGCTCAGGCTTCGGTCAGGCTCAGACCCTCGTGGGGTCCTGTAGTCATTTTTGTTGTCAGAAGGGGGTCGCAGTGCAATGAAGTTTGAGAACCCCTGGTCTATCCCTTTATAACAAATAAAAGAAAGGAACTGTTCTTTGGTGTCTTCTTTGGGCTTTATTTTTTGCTTTCAGTAGCTTTTCAAAGCACGCTCTCTCCTAAAAAGGGGATTCTGCTTCCAGGAAATCATTATGTGTTGATATTCCAGGAATTAATCTTATAAAATGGCACCAGAAAGAACAATTATGTTCATTGGCTAAGGTGCCATCTACCGAGCACACTAAAATAATTTTTCACAGGGCCATTCCTTTTTATTTACTCTGTTAATGGCTTTGCAGGTAGCTGTTGGGTTTTAAACCATGCCGTGGACAGCAGCAAGAAGAAACAGATCCTCCATGTGAGGAACCACCGGCTTCTAAACAAAGACGAGAACATTAGTAAAATTAGATTTGGATTTTACTAGCATTTCAGCAGTCTGATTGGATCACAGCACATTGGCCAATCTATTATGATTAGAATGAATACAAAAAAAATGGATGGCCAGAATTTTCAAACCTCTGCTGCCTAAAACCAGGCACTTACATCCATAATAAGGCACCCAGACAGGTTTGGCCTGGTTTTCAAGAGCACTGACTCTATGGAGCTCAAAAAATTAGGCCATTTGTTTAGGAGACTAAATATGGATTTAAGTGTAAACAGTTTGAGCTCTTTAGTTCTGGAGGCAATGAGGACCATGCTCATTCTTCTCTCATGGGAGAGTTTCACCATCTAGATACGTCTATGAAAGTTCTGTTTCCTGCTTTCTAAAGCCTTACACTATGGGTCTACAGTTTCATTTTCCCAGTGGACTACAACTGGACTACAGGCTCCTTATGCACCCACTTGTGAAGCTGGTATTGAAGCCTGCACAGTGGCATCCTTACTTATATTTTTAACAAGCTAGCTAGAGTACAGCTCTCACAGGTATGTCTATATGAGCTGCCATTCACAAACCCGGCTACAGTATAAACATCTCCTCCACTAGTCAAAGCCCTCCATGGGAAGAGCCATCGGCACAGAGACCTTGAATTGGGCTCTGTGTTCAATGGAGAGATGGTGCAGAATGTGGTGGAGAACTGGGCAATGTACTCTCAGGGACCCGTGCTGTTATGGAGGTTACCACCAGCAAGGCTGCTGTGAAAAGTTGAGTTTCTGTGGCCCATTCAGCCTTGGCCTTTCTGCTAAGACTCTCAAAAGAAGTATTAATTAGTGCTAACCATGCTGGTTACCGTGATGGAAATTCCTATCTAGTACAGCCTGGACTGAGATCATGAGCTTATTTCACATTGCCAGGCTGTCCTACAGTGGCTTAAGAGCCTGAATACCAACCTCAGGTCAGGCTGTTAAGAAGCAGGGCACAAACCCCAAACTGGTTGTGCATTCCATACTCAGAGTTCCCCCAACCGATCATCAGGTGTGAACTCCTCAAGTTCTGTAACAGCCTTAACATGGAGTCCCAGGCAGCCCCCTTTGGTACTCCAGTCTATCTTGCCACCTAAATCACAACAATGGTCAGGTTACTCCCAATCCCCAAAGACCAATCACTTACCCCAGGTCAATTGCACTTCAGATCTTACACCAAAGAAACAAAAAAAAAAAAAAAAAAAACACCCCACTTGTAACCAATCCTAAATTAATAAACCTTTAGTTAATTTATTAAAGGAAAAGAAATAAGAGTTATTTACAAGGTTATAGCAAAAAAAACCTATACAAACAAATGAGTTACAGTCCTAAGTTTCAAAAGGAAGTAGAGACTTCTATAATAAGCAAGCTGTATATGTCCCACAGGGTGAAGCCAGGCCAAGAACTGGGGATCTTTTACTTATGTTTAGTAATCTTTTCCCCTCAGGCCAGGTCTACACTACAGAGCTATATCAGTATAACGATGTCGTTTGGGGTGTGGACATAGGAGCATCTTCACGTTAGCACTACAGGGCGCAGCTGCGCTGATGCAGCATTTTAAGTGTAGATCTGCCCTCAGACTCCAAGCAGCGTAAAAGATACAGTTGCTTCTTGTTGGGGATTTTTATTCCCTTCCCCCAGCGTTCATGGATTAAATCCATGTGAAAATCTCCTCTTCATGGGTCTTGAGGGGCAGCAATCGAAGTTTTTTGTCTTCTGATGTTCCACCATGGTTTGTCTGGTGCCTTCTTCTGTTAGCCAGGCGATAACACCTCCTGTGGCAAACTAATATTTTTCCCACTTGGTAATGCTTCTCTCCCGACTGGTAATGTATAGTTACAGAGCAAACATTTCAATATTACCTTGTAACATGGGATACCGATATAAGTGAGTGACGCATGGAGCAATCAACAAGCATTTCATAAAGTCTAAACACATTTTTATAAATCTAGTACCTGTTTTAGCATTATGAACACACTGAGCTAGACTGGTTTCCAGCTATGTGTTGGTCCGTGTTCAGTTAAGGCCTGGAAGCCTTGGCCTGAGCTGACACCTGATCTGCCAGCATCAGACACATAAGCCACCAAACAACTACTAGATGGTGGAAACTTGCAATCATCACTGACCTGAATTTGAACGGGCAAATTACAGATGAACAATTCATCCCAGATTCTTGAGCCTTTCAGCCCTTCATTGCACCCACATTTTAACAAGCCTTTAGCCGGAAGAAAGCCCCAATGTATTAAGACGACATGTAATATGCAGAGGGTAGGAGATTCGCCTTGTCTTTCTAAAGGGAATGACAAAAAATTCTTGTCAATTCACCATCTCTCCTGCTTCATGGGGTAGGCAGCTTCTTCAGAGCTAAATTTATGATTGATTGCCTAGCATATGTCAGTGCCGTACTGCTAGACTTGACAGGAGCTTGTTCTGTGCTAATCATGTGTAATTTTTCTTTGCTTTCTCCCTACTTATGGAGCTTTATCTCACATTCCAAATACAACTCACGTAAATACCATTATTATGCTCCACAGCAAGTTTGATCTTAGATTTGCTGGGAAGCATTCAGCAACTTGACACTCTGGCTGTGTAATGGGTTTCAATCCTTTTGGCCCTGAAATTTCTTTGCAGGCTTACTTCTCCTTACACATGCTCATGGTGAAATAAGAAAATCAAACATGTCTTCAGTGGTTTGTAACTTTTTTTTAAAATATGGCTTGAATGTTGGAATTCACTATATTCTTAAGAGGAACCACGGTGTTTTTTCCAGAAACTCTTTGAAGGTGAAGTGAAGTTACCTGTTCAGCTGCAAAAAAAGAAATCTCTCATTCAGCAATGGGGACAATCTCCCCAGAGTGCAATCCAGGTCTGTTGCTACAGGATATTGTACTTTACATATTATACAGCTTCCAACCTTGTACTTGCCAGCTACCTGTTCTTATAGGCTTCCCTGTATTTCCACTGAACTAGCCTTCAGTCCCCATCACCATTCCACTCGATAAACCTCCTCTGCAGGTGCTAATAAAAGTTAACTCTTTGCATACTGAGAAACAAGGCAGGCCTCTGGCTTTCATCACAGCCCAGATGCAGTTCACGTCTAGTATACCCCGGTGCACACCTTTCCATCAAAGAAGAGTCTAGTGGTCAAATAATGACAGAAGTGTTCTTAATTTACAGCACTGTCAACTGAAGCAAGCATTCTGGAAAGGAAAAAAAAATCCAGGGTTTCATCCCCTCTGGACCCCTCTCAAGGGGAAAAGCCCTCAGAAGGTGAGCTGTTTCCCTTAGAAGCAAGCTTCCTTATTGGTTATCAGTGAGCAACTTTGATCTGGCAATCGAGTGACTCATTATCACTGATTAGAGCTGGGTGAATTTTTTTCAGCAAATAGTACATTTGCCAAAAAATGCATATTCCAGGGCACTGGAACTATTTGCAAATTTGGGTTGAATTTGGTGAATAGTTTCAGTAAAGAAAAACAATGTTCCATTTTGACAGTTCCAAAACAAAATGTTTTGGCATTTCATTTTGAAATGGTGGTTCGTTTTGGAATTTACCTAATTAAAAAACAACAACAACAACAACACACACACACACACACACACACACACACACACACACACACACAGAAAAACACCCCCAAAAATCTGAAATTAAAAAAAACAAAAATAAATTTTGGTTTTGGCAAGCAAAACTGGGGGGGAAGAATAGTTTCTGTTCTGAATCAAATACATTTTCAGTACAACCCTCAGTGAAAAAATCCATTACTTGATCAGCTCTATCACTGAACATGACTGGAAGGTATAAGGACACCAAGAAGGGAGAACAATTGTATATGGTTATGGAACATGGTGTAGCGAGGAGTAATGAGATGATATGGAAGAACAGAAGTTTTAGGTTGAATCTCAAGAGAACCAAGTTTCCTGATGGTGAGTTTTATTAAGTTATGTAATAGTCTCCCCCATGGGAACTGGTGGAAGAGCTTGTGCTTTGGATATTTAAAACTAGACTGAGCACTAGAAAAAATATTTCAGGCAGCAATCCTGCAATAGCAGTGAGATGGATTAGATGGTTCAAAAGGTCTTTAGAGAGACAAGGTGGATGAGGTGATATCATCTCACCCACCTGGTCTCTCGAATGTCCTGGGACTGACACAGCTACACCACCACTGCATACAAGAGGCCTTTATTAATCTAATCATTCCTATGATTTCTAAGACGGGGGAGAGTCAGTTATCCATGGATAACAGAAGGGGCCGAGAGCTTAAACATACCGCTGATTACATTAAAAATAGCCACAAGTTCAGAGAAATTCACACTCCCTCCCAGAGTAAGAGCTTCGACAGATGGAGCGGGAGGGTACACAGCCAATTTGTAAGGAAATGATAAATGCACAATGACTTACTCCCCACTCCACAATGGCATTACTAGAAGAAGCTAGACACGCAGAAAACAAATTGGTTTTCCTTGGTGGCTTCTCCAAGCTCAGCAGTGCTGCCTTGAATATCTTAATTCCAAGGGCCCAAGCTGGGCTCTGCTGAAGTCAATGAAAAATTCAGCAGGGCCCCCCAGCTCCACACATGTGCTGTCATGTCCAGCTTCAGTCAAGGAGGTTTATTCCTTTACAATGGTTAATGAACAGAACACAGTCTTAACTCAATACCTGGTCCCCAGGCTTCGGGGTCACCCAGCTCCTCACCTCTGCTCCCCTCCTGGAGCTGCAGCCAGGGGCTTGCTTCCCTGAGCCCCTGCTCCCATTACTCACCACAGGAGTCAGCTCCACTCCACCATGACTGTGCTCCCTAGGGCTCAGTTATCTCAGTCCTCCCTCCCAGTTACCTACGAGCAGCCCTTTATAGGCCCAGGTGTAGCGCAGCCCTCTTTAATTAGCTGGAGTCGGCTCACCTGCTCCAGGCCAGGGTCGCCCAGCTCAGTCTCTCCACAGAGACCCGCTACCCTGGGACAGACTGGCCATGCTTAGGGTCTAATCCTGCTAACCTCACTCCAGTGACCAAACCTTCTTCATATGAACGCTGCCTTGGCTTGAACGGCATTATTTGCAAAAATAGAGAGTACTCATATAGAGCTATAGGATTAAACAATGGATTGGACATTGGTATGTCCAAGAATATAGGATTCATAAAGTCATCCCTACAGTTCAGGGCCAGGACAGACCATAAAATCTTCTAGTCTGATGTTCTGCACATCACAGGTCATCACATTTCATCCAGTTGCCCCTGTATGGAGCCTAGTAACTTACGTTTGGCTAAAGCATCTCCTCCAGAAAGGTACCAGAAGACATCAAAAGACAGAGAGTCCACGACTTCCCTTGGCTCCAGTGGTCAAGCAGCCTCACTGATAAGAGATAATATCAGGGGTTTTAATAGCACATATTTAACAAAATAAACAAGAGTTTTGGAAGGACTATTAACCCTTCTGCTCCAAGACATGAGTCGACCTCAAATGGGGGTCAGGAGGAACTATCCTCACAGGTGTTTATCTCCTAACTGCCTACTGCATGATTGTTGCATCTTTCTCTGAAGCAGCCTGTACTCGTCAGCTGGTGACACAATACAGGGCTAGAGGGACCACAGCAATTCCGGTGTTTGCGGTAAAGATTTCAGGATTGGAACCCGAGACACTGAAGGCAGTTTCTGGGCTTGTCTGCATGTCATGTTACTATGCGGTACAGCAGGGTATGAATCTACAGTGCAGCAGGGCACAGTAACGTTCTGTTGGTCTCTGCTTCAGTGCAGTGAAAGTTATGGTGTAATAAACCAAGCTACACTCTGGGACTTTCAGTGTGTTCTAGCAGGGTCCACACAAGACCTTACTGCACAGCAAGCTGGCGTGCTGTAGATTCACACCCTGGCTTGCTGCGTGGTATCTTGCCACGTAGGCAAGAACCTAGAAACAAACTAAGTCACACGTCCCATTATTTTTTCCTCCTTCCCATTCCTCCGTTAGTTCCTTAGATGTTCCCCCATGAGCTGACGCACAGTTAACACATACCTCCATGATCCTCTTCACTCCCCACTATCCGTCTCCATGCACTGCATCCTAGGTATTCCACCTGAACAACTACAGTCCTGATCCTGATCCTACAATTCTGTATTCCCAGGAATAGTCCATGGCCACTGGCTTCAAAGGGTCTGCTCTACTCCAACGAGTCCAGGCTATACAAGCAAGGATATACGTATGACTGCTCATTGTCCCCCTGGTGGCTCCTTTTAAATAGGTAATAGAAATATTTTGTTTTTCTCCACAGGAGGAGTCGCTAGCTCATCGCCTTTTTGTTGCTTGCTAAATATTGAGAGGAAGAGAATGAGACGTAAAATGCTGAGACCTTATCTCCTTGGCATGAATAGTAGAGCTGAGATTGTCAAAGCTGTGTAAGGGATTTGGACATTCCATTCCCTCAAAAATGAATTGGGAAGAGAGTGTCCAACTACCTTAGGTTCCCTGTGGCATTTTCCATAAGAGCAGCAGTTTGCCCTAGTATCCTTGGCCAACATTTTTCCACTCTCTCACTTTGTGCACTGTATGTTCCTCCCCAATGAGCTACCGCCTCCATCCCAGAGGTGGCTGCATTTCAGTGGTGCTGGATATATATATTAGTTTGAAATTCGGGCCCTCTTGACTTGGCAAAACCATACTTTAGTTCAATAGAGTCTGAAATTCATCGGTAGTTTGTGAAATGGATCCTTTGACATGACAGGTGCTATATACATGTAATATATCATTATTCCTGAGGATATGCAACAAGCGTGCTTCATTGCATGGTTGGAGTGAAGTGGATTGCTTGTAATGCTCTACAGACTCCCTTTTGGGTGTTGGAAAGAGACAGCATTACGCTGAGGGTGATGGTTTTAATGAATTTGGGAGCTCAAGGGACAGGAGCCATGTCAAAGAAAGACGTTTACAGTAATTGCTTAGAACAGAAGTGGGAGGCTAATTTTTAAGTGGTGACACCTTTGAATGCAGAGCCTGGTGATGCTAGGTTCCTTTTTTTATTGACTCTATTATTTGTTAAATCTAACACAGTTATAGTGCACATAAATTAAGGAGGTCAGGCAAGAGCTACCCGAGAGAGAAGCTGGAACAGCTGCTACTTCTACAGAACAGTGATCACCACATGTCCCAGCAAGGGCATTTTACATTACTTACAGGTCACGAGAAGAATACTGTAAAAAACAACCAAGAGTCCTGGGGCACCTTATAGACTAACAGACGTATTGGAACATGAGCTTTTGTGGGTGAATACCCACTTCGTCAGACGCATGTGGTAGAAATTTCCACCACAAGCATCTGATGAAGTGGGTATTCACCCACAAAAGCTCGTGCTCCAATACGTCTGTTAGTCTATAAGGTGCCACAGGACTCTTTGTTGCTTTTTACAGATCCAGACTAACACGGCTCCCCCTCTGATACTTGAGGAGAATACTGGGACTGCACTGAAAGTGGCCTTTAAGAAATAAGTACACAACCATTAAGAGGTAAAATGAAAAGTCACAGCATCAGGAACCCAGAAACTTCTCCACAAAAGCCTCTCCGTTCTTACCCAGCCATCCTGAATAGCCATACAACAGGGAAGGTGGTTCTGCACTATGTTTGCCCAATAACCAAGAGAAAAGAAAGTAAGGAACCTATATGCCCGGCCACTAGATCGTTGGGATGTAGTCCCAAACAGTGTATGTAGGGCCAAATTTGTCTGGTGGACAGAGGATACTGGAGAAGATGGACCATGGATCTGATCCAGTATGGCAGTTTTATGTCCTTATATAAGCAGGTAGAAGTTCATTGAAGTTAATGGCCCGTGGTGAATTTGATCCATCGTGTATCATTGTAGCCCTCTCCTCTAATGAGGAGTAGGGGGAGGATACGTGAAAAAAAAAACTATTAGATCCATCCCTCTGCAAGGGTGGGTATATAGTCCCCTGAGAGAGAAAATATCAGGTAATTCAATTGATATAACAAATAGGCGTAGATGGGTACGTAGGAACTGCCATACTGGACCAGATGAGTGGGCATCCAATGACTAGGACCAAGTGCTTCAGAGGAAGGTGAAAGAACCCCCATAGTGGAAAATGATGGAAAAATCTTCCCATAGGGGAAAGTTCTTCCCAGTCCCTAGAGGTGGAAACCTGAATTTCACATCCCTTCCCAACTGTTGAATTGTGTGGGTTGGGTACTTTTCCCCTTTCTCCTAAATCCCATCTTAAATAACCATAGATGTTCCCATTGGCTTAATTCTGTGAGAAGCTAAGGCCTCACTGAAGGTAATGGGAATTAAGGTCTTTCACAGCTTCATAGATTGGAAGGCCACAAGGGACAATTGTGATCAGCTAGTCTGACCTCCTGTACAACACAGGCCTGAGAACTTCCTAGAGCAGATCTTTTAGAAAAACATCCGATCTTGATTGAAAAAAATTGTTAGGTGATGGTGAATCCACCATGACCCTTGGTAAATTGTTCCAATGGTTAATTACTCTCACTGTTAAAAATGTACATGCAATTTCCAGTCTGAATTTGTCTAGCTTAAACTCCCAGCCACTGGATCATGTTATATTTCTCTGCTAGAAGGAAGAGCCAGAAATGGACACGAGATTCCTGCAGCTGTTGCACTCGTGCCAAATACAGAGGTAAAATAACCTCTCTGCTCCTACTCAAGACTCCTCTGTTTATGCATCCCAGGATCTCATTAGCTCTTTTGGCCACAGTGTCATACTGGGAGCTTATGTTCAGCTGGAGCAGGGACTGTCTTTTTGTTCTGTGTTTGTACAGCACCTAACACAATGGGGTCATGGTCCATGACTGGGGCTCCTAGGAGCTACAGCAATACAAATAATAAAATCATCATAAATAATAAGTATTCTGCGCTTTGCAGACTCAGGCTCAGAAAAGTCATCTATCAGCTTGAAACGGAGAGAATAATTAATGCACACTCTAATGTAGCCTTTAAATATAAACTTTGATAAGAGTTGGAGGAAGGAAACAAAGGAATAATAAAGATGGGGCCAAATTACTGTCATTTAAATTAAAAAAAAAAGATCGTTTTCTTCAGCGGTTACAAAAAACATCAGAACTTTTCACTTTCTCAAAGAGAAGCTCATTTCTCACATTAACGTGTCACCTTCTTCAGCGAACACGCCTACCAAAAGAGCAGCATACGGAACCATTCTGTGATAGATGTCGCAGGTGGAAAATAAGCACAGATCTCTCCACCAGTGAAATTAGCTTGTCAGCTGCAAAAGTTTCAGTTGAAGAGGAAAGTAGCTTTGGGATTGAAAATTAAAAGGTCAGCATTGAATAGATGATAATTTTTTTAGTAGTCCTTGTAATACAGGGACTTTTCTGCAAAAAGAGGGTGTATTTGCCCCAAGGCTTTGTTTAGTAGGTTTTTTTTTAACCTGTTCTTACACCAGTTAGATTTAGTTATATTTTTGGTTCTGTTCTGTAGTGGAACATCACCAGGTGTGGTTCTCCTCTCATTCCATGGATCAGAACTACCTCCATTGAAACCAGCAAGTGTCACTGTCATGCATGCGTTCTGGAGGCTGCAACTTCTTCTGCATATTTCTAAATGGGAGGAAAGTCCCAGAATGGAAGAGTTTGGGAAGCCCTACCTTAGTGCAACCTTCTCTTATCTATTCGCTGTCAGAGAATTTTATATGACTGGGTAGTCTGGACAAGCAGTACCTGTCAAGTACACCACCGGTCAATGATAATCCAAGGAAAGCTCATTAGCACTGAAGTCCGGGGGCAGATGCAGGTAGCCCTTGTGAGAATGGATGTTAGCTCACCCAGCCCACCATGCCTCAGCCTCCCCTTCTGTAATGGGTTGGAAATAGTTTTGTCCTGTCTTCACTAGCAGTTAAATTGGTTTCCTTGCCAGATAAGGGGGAACCTTTGCTACCACCCAGCAGCAGCAACGGGCCACTTTGCTAGTATGGATGGACCCCAGATCTTTCTCTGCTGTCATAGAATCATAGAAGATTAGGGTTGGAAGAGACCTCAAGAGGTCATCTAGTCCAACCCCCTACTCAGAGCAGGACTAACACCAACTAAATCATCCCAGCCAGGGCTTTGTCAAGTGGGCCTTAAAAACCTCTAAAGATGGAGATTCCACCACCTCCCTAGGGAACCCATTCCAGTGCTTCACCACCCTCCTAGTGAAATAGTGTTTCCTAATATCCAACCTAAACCTCCCCTACTGCAACTTGAGACCATTGCTCCTTGTTCTGTCATCTGCCACCACTGAGAACAGCCGAGCTCCGTCCTCTTTGGAACCCCCCTTCAGGTAGTTGAAGGCTGCTATCAAATCCCCCCTCACTCTTCTCTTCTGCAGACTAAATAACCCCAGTTCCCTCAGCGTCTCCTCGCAAGTCATGTGTCCCAGCCCCCTAATCATTTTTGTTACCCTCTGCTGGACTCTCTCCAATTTGTCCACATTCTTTCTGTAGTGGGGGGCCCAAAACGCAATGCAATACTCCAGGTGTGGCCTCACCAGTGCGGAATAGAGGGGAATAATCACTTCCCTCAATCTGCTGGCAATGCTCCTACTAAGGCAACCCAATATGCCCTTAGCCTTCTTGGCAACAAGAGCACACTGCTGACTCATATCCAGCTTCTCATTCATTGTAATCTCCAGGTCCTTTTCTGCAGCACTGTCGTTCCTATGTGACCTCAAAGAGAAGCTAGAGCTCATGCATGGAAGGGGGAAGCACTCCCATCCCAATCCAGATTTGGTTTGTTAATAATATTTTAGATAGACAGCACTTTCCATCCAAAGAGCTCTATGCATTCTGCAAGCATCAATTAGATTAGTCTCTCAACACCCTGAGGTATGGACATATTCTCATTTTATATACCAGACAGTTCAAGCAGAGAGAGGTTAAGGCCTGGATCTACAAAATAGCATTGCCATGCCAAACTTATAAACACTAGAAAAATCACAGGAACCACACTGCAGTCCACAAAGCCTGATAGGTGCTTGGGCTCGCTATACAGTGCATGGAGGGAGACGGGCCCTTGGACTGTGATCCACAAAAGCATGCTGGCTAGGCAGGGAACCACCTAAACTAGCCAGCGGGAGATGCCAAGTCTCTCCCCTTCCACAGAGTTCAACCCTTATGTCCAGGCTGCAGGGAGGCGCCTATCTCTGCTAGGGATCCATGAATGGGAACCAGCCACCTGGAGTCCAAGCGGAGCAGTGGGGGCAAAAAACCTAACTGGCTTCAGGACTGAGCTTGATATGTTTATGGAGGGGATGGTATGATGAGACTGCCTACAATGGCATGGAGCCAATCTGCAACTGCTAGCAGCAAATATCTCCAGCGGCCGGTGATGGGACACTACATGGGGAGGGTTCGGTGTCACTACAGAGAATTCTTTCCCAGGTGTCTGGCTGCTGGGCCTTGCCCACATACTCAGAGTCTAACTTATCACTGGTGATATTTGGAGTCAGGGCGGAATTTTCCCTCGGATCAGATTGGCAGAGACCCTGGGGGGCGGGGGGTTGCCTTCCTCTGCCGCATCATGGGGTCACTTGCAGGGGTGAAAGTAACTGAGGACACTTACTGGTACGGGCTGAGGGTGGGGGCGCTCTGGTCCCACAAAGGGGCGGGGCCTCAGGCAGAAGGGGCAGGGTTGGGGGGTTCACGCCGCCCAGGGCTCCCGTGTTGATTTAAAGGGCCCGGCGCGCCGGACACCGCTGCTGCAGTAGGGGCAGCGGCATCCGGAGCCCTGGGCCCTTTTAAATCGCTGGCCCCAGGGCAGCTGTTCCCTTTGCCCTCCTCCACCCTGCCTGTCAGTGGCCGGGAGGAGGGGGGCAAAAGGGGCAGGGACGTTAAAGCACTGCAGGGTCCTTTGCTGCAGCAGCGCTTTAACGTTGCTGCGCCTCCCCCCGTCGGCAGCCCTACCAGCGGGGGAGGCGCAGCAACGTTAAAGTGCTGCCATGGCAAAGGACCATCCTTAAAGCGCCGCCGCTGCGCTTTAACGTCCCTGTCCCTTTTGCCTCCCCTGTCGGCGGCTCTGCCAGCCCGGACCCTACCGGCAGGGCCACCGACGGGGTGGGGCGGCAGCGCTTTAAGGACCGTCCTTTACTGGCTCACTTTCACCCCTGGGCATGTGTCACTTGCTGGTTTAAACTACTGTAAATGGTGAATTCTCTGTAACCTGAAGTCTTCAAACCATGAGTGGAGAACTTCAGGACCTCAGCCAGAGGTTAGGGGTCTATTACAGGAATGGTGGGCGAGGTTCTGTGGCCTGCGATGTGCAGATGTCAGTCTAGATGATCACGATGGCCCCTTCTGGCCTGAAAGCCTAGGAGTCAGGCAGCTTAGAGGCCTACGCTGGTTTTTGCAAGAATGAGTTAGGCACCTACCTCCCACCACACAAAATGGTGGCGGAAGCAGGTGCCCATGTGTAGCTTTTAGCCCTATGGCTAGAGCACTCAGCTGGGCTATGGGGGACCAGATTTAATTCCACACTCCCTGATGGGGAGAAAGGATTTGAACAGAGGTCTCCCACCGCTCAGGTGCATTCTCTCATGACTGAGCTGTGGGATATTCTGATGGGGAGGAGCCATCGGTCTCTCTGGTTGAAGCTGTCCCACTCTGGATAAATAATTAAATAGCCATGGAAGCAGGTGGATTCCCGCTCATAGGTGGGAGCTCTAACCACCAGGCTACAGCAAGATTCTCGGTGTCTCTGTCTGGCCTAATGACTCTTGAGTTACCCACAGCGGAACAAGAGAGGCACAGAGCCCCACATTCAGAATGTCCCACTGCTCAGCGGTTGGAGCACCCACCTGAGAGTTGGGAGACCCCTGCTCAAAGTTTTTCTCCCCACTAGGTAGAGGGGGATTGAAGCTGGGCCTCCCGCAGCCCTGGTGAGCGCTCTAACCACTGGGCTAAAAGCAACACCACCACCATGTCCTCCTCCTCCTCGATTCTGAATGGGACCCGATCCCGTCGGCAGCCTCTGAGCACGCCTACCAGATTGGATCCCGGACACGGTTCATGGACTGCTCAGGGGCTGAAATGACAGACAGGAATCTGGCCTAGAGGTAAGCCGCAGTGCCCAGGCCCAAAGGCCAAAACGTAGGCACTGAGGGAATGTTACCCTGAACACTTAGGCACCGAGTGCATTTAGGCACTTCCAGGGTTCGACGGGAGTTTTTTGGATCACAGTGGAGCCAAAATTGGGATGGAGGAACCTAAACTCCAGCCTTTGGTGCCTAAATCTGGGGTTCAGGTGCCTAAGTACTTTGGTGAATCCTGCGGTGACACAGGCAGCCCGTGACAGAGCCATAACTCAAACCCAGGTCTCCTGAGTCTCCAGTGGCTGTTAAAGCCACTAGACCGTCCTTCCCCAATTTTCACAGGGTCGCCATCTTGCATTAGCATGTGGCCTTCTGCAAAGATCTGTGCAGCCACGGACCTGACGCCCCCATGCATCGCCTCACATTAGGAAAGCCAGCTTCCTTTCCAGTTTGCTCTGACTACACAATGGAGCGTGCTTTGTGGTTGTGTCTATGGCCCTGCCTGACCCAAACATGTCTGTTCAGTCATGGGGTGACCTTCCTGGAACACGGTGACATTACTGATTAAGTCAATCCTATCAGAGCTTCTGCAAACACACACTAATTAGGCATTTGACATCAGGCCAAATCCCCAGTTTGACAGCAAGAACACCGATGAGTCACCACATCACCGGCTCAGCCCTTCCAAAAGCTTCTTTATTGTTCTTAGATTGGGACTGGGCATCACATGATCTTATTTCCCTTATGCAAAATGACATGCATCCTTCACGCCTGAATGTTCGGGGTGGAGGGGAGTAAACCAAGTAACAGTTTTGAACCATCTTGGCAAGTGTTCTGCTTGCTGTGCTCTCGGTCTCAGCGTACGAGCTGGAAACGCACGAGCAACAGTTTGCCTAGGGTTTCAGATTTCACACTTTTCCTTCTCGCATGCAGCACTAAGAAGTTTGTTTGGAGACGCCGAGCAGTCTGTTTACAGGGGAGGAAATATTGTCTCGTAATCAGAGCAGAGGAACGAGGTGTCAGGGACAACTAGGTTTTTTTTATTCCCTGCTCTGCTACTGACTTGCTGTTGGAGCTAAGGAAGTCTTATAACCTCTCTGCATCCCATCTGTAAAACGGGAACAACAATACTCAGCTCCGTAGGACAGGGGTCCTCTTTTAGTATAATACCTGTGCTGCACCGGCAATGGAACTTCACGCTGGTGGGGCCTCTAGGGGCTATCACAAGAGAAGTAGCTCATTCCGCTCCAGTGGGTTTTGCGAAGCTTAATTCACTGAGGTTTGTAAAGCGCTTTGTGATCCTCTGGGGGAAGGGGCATGAAAATGAAAAGCAGTTTTCTCAAGTCTTGCAAGAACAGTTCTTCGCGTGTGGCTTTCAACAGCGAAATCTCCCACTCCTGGGGACACAGCCCCAGCTTCGGAAGACTGAAGAAAGCTCATTTTTAGTGCCCAAGCCCTCCAGAATGACTCTTCAATGGGAAACAGGCTGCAGCGAAGGCGTGGGCAGGCTCCGTTCTTGCCATTTCACATTTCACCCTCGGCAGCTGTCAGCTGCTTCCGTGCAGAGGGAATCAAAACCTGCCACCGAGTCTGAAACTCACTCAGCCTGAGCGAGCCAGGAATCTTCAAGATGCTCGAGTCAGTGGAAACATGCCAGCGCCATACAGATGAACACTTTTCATCCAGCCATCGCACAGCACTCTACCAAGGTGGGTAAACAGCATAATCCCTGTTTTACAGAGGGGAAAAATTGAGGCCCAGAGGTCACGTGATTTACATAGACCCTAGTCATACAGGGAGTCAGCATATGAGTTAGGAAGAGAACCCAGGTGTCCTGGCTCCAAGCGCTGTGCCCTGTTCATTGAATCGTGCTACCGCCTTTACTTGCATTTCTCCATGAGCACAGCACCCACCCACTCAGGTCTAGCCCCCTTTTCCCTAGCAACAGAGGCTCTTCGCATGGGTGCGCCTGCTGTCTGAGCATTACACCGGCAGCTGTCATCAACGTATCTCCTAGCTCAGAGGGAAACGAAAGGGGTCCTTTAGAATAGAATTGTGACTGGACACCGGGGGAAATAGAACCCGAGGCAGACAAGTCTGCTGGGTTGTTTCGCTGGAGAAAGCAATGCAAATAATTACAATTCCGCGTTTCGGAGAGTGCCTGCAATGTGCTAGATGGTGTACAAACAGAAAGTCAATCCAAGGTATTTTATCCCCCCACATTCCCTCACATGGCTCTTATCTAAAGCTGTAGCAGACTCGTCAATCTGTCACTGAGCTAGAGGCCACTGGAGGGGGACAGAGCACCACACCAAGCAGGCAGGGCTTACATATACATGTAGTGCTGTTTCAAACAGCACTAATCAAAGCACACTAGGGAACTTTTAGAGCACACGAGCAGGGTCTACAGCGACCAATTAATGCGTAACACATTAGTGAATTTTAGAAAGCATACCCCCTGTAAACTGCATTATTGCTCCATGTAAACAAGTGATACAAGCGAGGGAGCAGTGGCATCACTTATTTAAACAAACTGCACTGCAAAAGGGGTGAAGTTAACATGAATTTAGTAACCATTTCTAGTGTTTGTCCAGTGTTTATTGCATAAACACTGGTTATTTTATTGGGGATATTTTATCTGTTTTTTTTGGTTAAAACCTAAAATCAGAAACCTTCTTCATCCACCATAGAAGCAAGAATTAAGCATAATTTCATATACTGCAATAAGAAAAATCCAAGACAACCATGCAAGTGAAATAACACACCAATAAAGAGCTTAAAAATTACAGGCAGGAATTTGCACCATACTATCCCCCAAAAACACACAGGCTCTTTATCTTGTGACAGTTTCTCTCTTTCTTTATTGCTAATTTAATTAGCCCTTCATTTCCCCGGTAACCCTTTCTAAATTCCCACTGACTTCTGGTTTGCTCATCCGTAGAAGTAAAGGTAATCAAACACCAGAAATCCCCACCCCCCCCCAGCTGCAGAGCTGAGCAGAAAGCCTGTAATGACTGCAGCAGATATTATGGCTTTATAAGCCTGGTTTTTTCCATTCTGCCCTGAAGGGAGTGAACGCCAGAAACTTCAGGGCTGGAATTTTAACTCTTGGTAACCACAGGTTAAACAAATAAATGGTCACCAAGACAATTGTCTTAAATCCTGGTCCTAGCAGGGTAACTTGTAACCAGGCGCTGCCCTTTTAAGGCCAGAGGAGGCAATCTGGGAGGCCAGTTACCCTGTTCCAGGTGGCCCGGGGAAGGCAAATGAAGGCCAAAGGAATAACTGAACCAGACAATGAGCAAGAGGAAGATGGTCGCGGGGAGCATCTGAGGGGGGGAGGAACAGGAAAACCCAGGTCATGGTGCTGTAAGGGACCAGGATCGAGACTGGACGAGGAAGTGGAGGGCAGGCTCCTCTCACTCCTGGACCGGGTTTGGGGTAATTAGACCCATCTGGGGAGGGTAAAGGTGTGGTCAGGTGGCTGGGAGGGTGAATCAAAGAGGAGGCGCCAAGCCCAATCAAGGAGAGTGAGAGGGAGGACGTAGCCGGGTCAGTTCCCAGAAGGAGGCCTGTAAAAACTTTGAACTTAAGAGGAGAGAGTTTTTGGGCTGGGGAGGCCATGGACAGCCCCGAGAAGGACAACTGTGGAGCCCCCAGTGTAAGCGGGGGACAAAGGGGGGCTCTTTTGGGAGCTGGGGATACTCAATAAGCTAGACCCCAGGAGAGAGGCAGTATTGTTCTAAAGTCTCTGGATGTGAGGGGAGTACTCCTGAAACTCAGAGGGGAAACTGAGGACGGCAGGGGCATGCTCAAAGACTGCCTCGCTCCTAGAGTAGCATATCGTGGTCTTTCCTAGGATAGTAGTTAGTGAACACAAGGCAGCTGAATCCAGATAGCAGCCCAGCGGATGAAAAAAATGTCTGACCACTTGAACAACTGCTCTCCTGGTGTCAGTGGGGTGTGGGCAGCGAGGCCTAGTGGTTGGAGTAGTCAGGAACCAGGCAGGTTGCCACGGGTCAGAGCCAGCCTCAGGAGCAAGGCTGGAGCAGGGCTGGGAGGCAAGGCAGGCCCAGGAGCAATCACAACTGCGGCCATAAGCATGGAGCAGCTAGCCACCTGCTGTGGAGCTTACAAGCTGGCTGAAGGGAGCCAGCCGGCCAGTCAGGCAGTCTGGGCAGTTCTGGTGTAGCTCAGCTGTGTTCATTAGTCTGCCTGGAGACCGAGCCAACTAGTCCCAGGCTCAGCTGCAGGCTCTCATTCCTGACCCCTGGGCCTAACGCTGACCACGAGGGGTCACGTTCATGCCCCACCAACACAAAACCCGAGACAATGGGGTTGGAGGGTTGGGAGTTCTGCAGTGGTTGCGGGGGGAGGGTGGACTCCAGTCCCTAAGCTGCAGGCAGGGCACATGGTAACTTTCCAATCCCCCCGCAGCTGCTCCTGACTTCTGTGCACGCCCAACATGAGGGCCCAGCATAACTGAAGACCTAGCGGCCACGTCCTCGCCCAACTTTAACAGCCCTTCCATGCTACGTGACTTCCTTGGACAGCACCCAGCTAACGAGGAGTCCCACTCCACAGCGCACAACTGCTTTCAGATTCCACTATCAACCCCCAGCCTTGGGACAGGTTCAGAGAGAGGTTGGCCAAGGTTCACGAACCCTTATGTCAAGCCTGGGCCGCATTCCAAGCTCACCGAGGCCAATTTTTAGCTTTGGGTGGAAGCCATGGAGAACTCAGCCTTTTCACCGGCTTTCCACTCGCGCTGCGTTTCGGGATTCCCGGCTCCATGCGAAGCTCAAGGAAGGGCGGCAAAGGTAGCAAACCCATCAGACCTGAACCAAACAGGTCCCAGGCTTCACCCGACACCCTTCCACGGAATCCCGCTTCCCCAGGAGCCAAAACCGAACCAGTTTTATACAAACCTGTTGTGAATTCATCCACCAGGAAAATGTCAGATTCCCACAGGAGTGGATGAGAGGCTGAACGCCATCATTGTGAGGAGCAGGAGGGCGCAAAAATAAGCAGAATTTGCCCCACACATCATGGTGGCTGCCGTTAGCACACCGGTATTCACCAAGCATTGCCGCACTCGGGTGTCAAGCCAAGCCGGGCAGTGTGGACCTGATGATAAGCCACAGACCTAGAGAGGTAAGAGAGCTAAGTTCTAGTCATAACCGGTTGTGTGACCTTCTCTGCCTCCCTTTCGGTAAGGTGGGGATATTTATTCTTTCTAAAGTTGCTTTATAAGGTAATTTGCACCTTTTTCCAGGCCTTCCGCGAACAAGTTAGGTCTATTCACCAATGTGTAACTCACCCCACTTCCATATCACCTGTGAATTTGCCCCAAACAGCCAACTGACAGGAGCAGCGGCTGAGGCCTTAGGATAATACTAAAGAATATAACATTGGCACAAACCAAACGACACCGTTTCTCCTTTCCAGCAGGAGAACATGCTAAACTCTTGACAGAAAGCTCTCCCTGTGGGCAGGCCCCAGAGGTCGAATAACAAGGGAAACCAAACTAAGGAATCATTCAGAGGGTCAAGACTCGCACTCGGAGCCTAGAGGGTTGTGGGTCTCTTCAAACCACGTTGCAAGTGAAATTGTAATGATGGGGACCTGCTCTGAGACTCTCACCACTATTGTGCTGGGATGGGGATATACTCTTGGGGCATGTATGGCCTGTTTACTGTCTTGCAAAGGGTAAAAGAAGATACAATCATCATCCACACTTTCTGCTCCATAAACCACTCCTCTGGCAGAGGAGGCATTTTTATGACTAACTGCCTTCGAGATGGTGAGATGCTCAGATACTCTGGGAATGGGGGACATAGACGTACAGTGCCTCAGATAGAAGATATTTATATACAGCGGAGGTGCTTCCAGGAAGCGTTGCTGCTTTGTCCCAGTGGCGCTAAAGAGCCGGACAATTCCGGGCTGCAGTCTGTGAATTCCACGCTGAAGTCTCGCTCAAATCGGAGCCTCAGCGGGAAAATCGTAGGTGTCTAGCCTCAGAGCTAGAGAAAGCCACCACTAGCTCTGTGACAGCGGTAGACTATGTATAGACGCTGGGAGCTGCCACTGGAGCGAGACAATCACAAGCAATCACAGTATATTACACAACACCCCGGGAGCGAGTGTGACTCACCGTCGGTGCCACCCAGTGGTCAGGCAGGGCATGGCAGGCCCTCGTCTTACCTAGCACCCTGGTTGACAGTCACTCTGTTCCTGCCACGGTCTTCCCCTTCCACGACTCAGCTCTCCAGCCAGGCCACGTGTTTTCTGTCTGGCCCTTTCCAGGTACATAAAGAGTCCAGCAATGGGGCAACTCTGTGGGTTAGGTGGGTATCTCCAGTCTCCCACTGGGTTGAGGTCTCAGGGTCTTGCCTTTCAGTCCTCAGGGCCTTTTCTCCCCTAGACTCCCCATATTAAGTGTCTGTTCCTGCTTTCAGCACCCCCAGGAGTTGGCAGGGGAACCCAGGCCCACCCTCTCCACCCGGTTCCGAACCAGGGCCCAGAGTAAGCAGCTAAGACCTGCCCCTCCAAAATGCCATACTCCTGCCTGCCTGGATCGCTTCCTACATCCCCTCTCCCTCCACAGGTAAAGTAAATACCTGGAAATCAAAGACAAAGTCTCAGACCTTCTGAGAATCCCAAGTCTCTTTCCTTTGGGTGTGGCCCTCGCCATAGCCAGGCAGGCAGGGGGAGTGCCTGCAATGCTCCTTCCCAGGAGCTCAGCACGCAAGACAGTTCACCTCCTCTGTCTGCTGGCCTGTTCTCCTTTTGAACTCCTCCTCCAAGCCAGGCTTGCTTTGCAGGTGTGGGGCTGCATGGGGCCACCTGGTTAACCCTTTCCTTACTGGTGCAGGGTTGGGTATACCCCGTCACAGGTATATTTCCCATTGGGGATGGGAAAAATAAAAAGAGAGGTTACGACTGGCCCAGTGCCTTTGAGGGAATCCAGGTGGCAGGAGGGATTAGAACTCCAGAATGATGGGTAGATAGCTATACGCCTGTAACACCAGATCTCCCTCGCCTGTGTGTATTTACAGAATACACAGATCTTCACTGGGAGCCAACAATGCAGCTTCTCCTGTGTTACTCCAGGGTAAACTGTGCTCTCTTGATGTCAGTGCTGATACTCCAGATTTACACCAGCGTCACTGAGAGGAGAATTTGTCTAACGGGTTTCGGTGGCTAAATAAAATAATAACAAAACTATTCTCCATACCTAGAAAAACTGTTCCCCGAGATTTGCGTAGGGCCCGATTTCCAGAAATTCTGAGCGTCTTCGAAATCCGCCGAAGTCAACAGGCGCTGGCTGCAGACGCTCAGCGCACCTTTGCAAGTCAGGCTAACGCAGCGTTTGCCCCCGATCCTGCAAAGCTTTACACACGGGCTGAGTGTTACAAATGGGCGGTGTCTCACAGAACTCCATGGCACTATGCACAGGCAGCAAAGCTAAGCCCAATCAGGGCCTAAATTTTGTACATTGGAAAAAGTAGCACCAATTCTTTCCAGCTTTTCCTTTCTAAAGGACATTTTCCCCAGTGTTCTGATGCATGCATGAGCTCACTGAGACAAGGGGTGCATCCATTGAGGGGCACCTAACACATTCTCCCGCCACGTAGAGCAATGATCAGTAATACAGCTAACAAGTAATGTAAAAAAATTCACCACCAGGCATAATCCAAGAGCTAACTTCTGATGGCATGTTAGCTTGACGGGCTCAATATCGAAATCTGCCCCTATGTCCAATTCACGTAAGAGAAGTCGAACACAGTAAACTTTAAGCCCTGGGTACACTATGCTGATTTTAGAAACAACTCAGAGGGTTTTATCTTGGTCATGCGACCCAGTTACAACGCGGCTGTCTCCTAACCTAGTTCCAACATTGTTAACGTGCCGTCTGACTGGAACCTAGCTGTGCTGTAACTGGGTCACGCCAATGGGCTAAGTTAGTGGAATTAAATGATACTTAGCTCCTTTATAGCCCTTTTCATCCACAGATCTCAAAGTACTTTACAAGAGATAGGTAAGTAAAAGTGTGGATAATTCCAAGAGACACAAAATAGGCTCAACTCTGGTCTGCTACCCCTGTATAAATGCCATTGAGTTGCTCTGGATTTACACTAAGGTAACAGAAATCCAGATCCAGCCTTGTCTCTTACATTCATTTTAAATAATACACAGGGCCAAAACCGCTTACCTCGTTAAACTCACATCAAGATGAAAACAGGCGAGGCTCTCAATCTACAATCCTGTAAAAGTTTATGCACGTGAGTAACTAAGCACATGAGTAGTTCCACTGTGGACAACGGGATTACTCACATGCTTAAAGTTGAGCACGTACCTCAGCATTTGCAGGACTGGAACCTTAGTCTTCCCTTTCTCGGCCGATCCCTCGTGTGATTTGTTCGCACCACGCACTAATTTTCCATCAGTGGAGTTAATACTCCAAGCTGATTATCAGCAGTGGTTTGGGAGTCTTTTTTACCATACGGCCTTTCTGACCTGGAGAGCTGCCAGACTCCCTGCAATCAGTGGGAGTCAGGACCTCTGGATCAGGTCCATTGTCAGAATTATCCCAGTTTCTGATAACCCTACTACTACAAGTTAACCAGTGAAAACTGAAAACCGCCAGTTTGTTCGTGTTTCTTTAATCAGTAACAAAATGAGAACATTTGGAATTTTATCAGTTATTTGATGCATAAAATATTGGAGTGGCACTTTCCCCCCTTTTTGCTCCTTTTTTTTTTTTTTCTCGTTTCTCTGTAAAAAATTCCACATCTGGTATACAAGATTTAAAAAATAAAATAAGTACTTTGAGCACACAACTCTGCCGGTGCGTTTGAATACTGGCTTTAACATTTCAGTTTCATGAGCAAAAAAACAGTACAGCACATGATATAAATATTGACGCCATGTAAGGTACAAAACCTCTACAGAGAAAGGCCAGAAGACACAAACTTAACTATACTGTGGCTCAGATCATTTGATATATAACAAACAAAAAACCCAAGAAATCGCTTCACCTCTTGCCCGAAGGCCAGTGTAACACACCACTAGTTAGTAGGTATTACAAGCATGATATGGGGCATTTCTAACGTGTGATCTTAACAGCCCATCAGAGTTTAAATGGTAAGATCCTCCAAGGTGCAAGATTTGATTCCGATAAGGAGACAACATCCAGTAGCAGTGTCTGAGGCATTCAAAGCCGAGAGAGCTTGTCTGAAAATATTGATGGTTTCTCCCATTATGATTTCCTGCCTTCACTTTATATTGGGACATGCGGTGCTTGTCATGCAAAGTGCGTCTCCAAAGCGAAGAACATTCCTCTGAAGGAACATTCCCAGAGACTTAGAAACAACACAGAACCCATATTTCTCTGGCGAAATATTCCCCCGGCCCCGCAACATGGGGAAACCTATGTGCTGCTTGCTGTTAGCCTACCAGAAGCAGTAACGGGTAGATGAATCATCATTCGGTGCCACACCGCTTGGTTCCTTTCTGTAAGTCCTTTATCCTTCATTTTTGCCCTAAGTCCTCCATAGAGCATTTCAAAGGAAGGAAGGAACCATGACAATACCTGCAAAAATGACACTGGCCTGATTGGAATGCATCTGTCACCAAGGCCACCTGTACCTGATGCTCCAAGACCCATGTAGAATAGCCCAGACTGATGAAGTTATCTTCACTGAGGGACAAGAGGGGAAATATTGCTCCTTGCAAAAATGGTCCCTGTAGGGAGGCAGCAGCTGGTGGGGAAGAAGGGATATGCATGACTGTAATGACTATGTTTAAAAGTGCTGCATGGGGTTTTAGCCACAGGAAGTCCATGGGAATTGCATGGCACTGGAAATGTAGGGATGGGGATGGTGGTATAATCTTTTATTGTAACGGTAACCACATTAACGATCCTTTACCCACAAAGGGCCGAGTTCAGTGGTTGCCCCTGCAGTGAATTTGGCCCTGAAACCAGAAGCTACTAGATTGTAAACTCCTAGATAAGAGTGGTGTGAAACTTCACGCACATCTTGCCATCACCTGCAGCTGCCTGGTTGTTGGAGTTTTGATAAAGACTTGGAGCCCGAACATGAGGTGGGTCAGCCCTCAGTGCTCACAGATTGGCCTGGGGATGCTCATCTCACGGCATCAGGCCCTTGAAATGCCTTCCTTGAAAAGCTTTCCAGGGAAACCAGGCCTGGTTTGGAGGGAGCTGGGGCTCACTTTAGGTGCTGTTACAGGAGGACTCGCAGCTTCACATGGTGTCAAAATCAGACGAAAAAATCTGCAGTTTTGAGTGAGTTTTGACTTCAGTTTTGGGGCTCTGCTCAACCCCCAGACTCACTGATTCTGAACCCCCAACACAGAGCCAGAACTAGTGGGGACAGTTTTTGTTCCCATGAAAAATCCTGTTTTCATCTCCATTTTCCTTTAAAAAATTTGGGGGGGGGGGTTTGTAAAAAAAAACCCCAACAAACCACCCCCCAAATAGAGTGGCAGATTCCAAGGTCAGAAGGGACCACTGTCATCAGCTAGTCTGACCTCCTGTAGAACACAGGTCAGAGAACGTCCATGAAATAATTCCTGTTTGAACCAGGGCAGATCTTTTAGGAAGACGTCTGATCTTGATTTAGAATTGCAGTGATGTAGAACCAACCGCAACCCTTAGTAAGCTGGTCCAATGGCTAATGACGCTCACCGTTAAACATATACCCTTTCTTTGCAGTCTGAACGTGTCCAGCGTCAACTTCCAGCCGTTGGATCTTGTTACACCTCTGCTAGATTACAGAGCCAACAAACTGAAAAATCCTCAGTTGAAAACTGAAGATATGGGGGGATTTGGCCAAAGTGTTTCAGTTTTTGGATACTGGCGTGGGGAGGTGGGGGAACCATTCCCATGGAAACTTCCATTTTGAGGAAGAAGCCATTGTTCAGTGAAAAATTGTGTCCACTGTCAGTTTTGACCAGCTCTAGTCAGATTGACTCTGGCTCCCACAATCCCCCTCGTCCTCCCTGCTGCAAACCACGTCAGCTGAACTTCACCCAGCCCTGTTACATGGTTGTCTTTGAAGCCAACCTTCCAAGTTTGGAAGGAAGAGCTCTCAGTGACCATACCAGGATGTGCGTGGGTGAAATTCATCCCTGGTGTAACACGACTGACTTCACTGGAACGTCAAACAGGGTCCCAGGAGTTTTAATTAAGCACAAGGTCCACCGCCGAACTAAAGGAATCCACAAGAACTGGGATTAGCCCCCCGGCCCTGTATTCAGATAATGAGCAGCTCCATTTGACCTTTGGAGATCACAGAGGAAATCAGTTCTCTTGGTGCTAGTCGTCATGCGCGCCCCCACGCCGCAGCTTCCCTTTGCCTGGCTGACACGGAGCGGGCCACAATCAGTGAGGAGATGTGATCACTGGAGCATTTAGCTAGGGATTTCACCCTCCAGCCATCAGTGCCATAATTAAAGGAGAGCCAAACCAGGTGTGTAGGGGATGGGCTGGAGGGGGAATAAAGAAGCAGGTGATCAGGGCTCGAGGGGATGAGCATGAAATCTGCGGGTGTGTATTTAACCCCACACACGCGCACGCACATACACACACTTGTCCCATCCCAGTTCTGGCCAATGGTTTCTAAAAATAAAGTATCCATGTAACAAAGACTGGGATAATATAAACACTGTTCCCTGGTACAATAAGGTTCTTAAGCATACTCGTATTTCGGTGCATTTCAAATCTCCACAGCAAGGTCTCGGAGTCAGATTGTCCAGCATTCCGCGTTTCCATCCCATTGCAAGTGGGCTCCGGGGGAGACAGACGGACTTCTCGGCAGAAATCGGCTCAGTGGCAAATTCTCTCTGTCATTTCTTTCTGCGTGGAAAAAAAAAAGAACAGACAAAACAATGTGTTTTATCAAGGTGGAATTTCAGCCAGCTTGGCAGTTCCGCAATGACGAAGCGCCATGAGGAAACTGACATCACTCTCCCAGGCTGCCTCATGGGTATTTTTCACCAGAGGCTCATACTGAACCGGGTCCCTCTGGCTTGCAGATGGGACTATGTTTCAAGGAGACAACAGCTAAAACACAGCTTGCAAAACAAACCCCACTCAGACAAGTTCATTCCGGCCTCTCCTGCTCCTATTTCTGATTTATTTATTCACCAAATCACCTTACTTGGTTTTGAGATAAGAGAGTTCTGGGGAGGAAAAAAATCTGTCTGCACAGTTCTGGTTGTTGTTTCTACATTCTCATACTCTTCCTCCCTTTAAATAACGCCTTACGCCTCACCTTTATTGCCTGTGGAGTACAGCGCTTCTCGGCATGGGAAAGGCTGTCAGAATCTGGCCCTAAAAAGAGAACAGTGACCTCTAATTTCTTGTACTCCCTGAGACTTGCACCCACGGCAGTGTACTAAGAATTTCTGATTACCACTTTAACATAGTTAGCAAAGCACTTAAGTCCCCTAACTAAGCACGGGCTTAGCTAGGGGAAGCTTAATTGCGTCACTGAATCCCGGCTTTCACGTTTAGGATCTTTCTAGCCTTGCAGTTGTTCATGATGCGCACAATATGCTGAACCAATAACCAAGCCCCTGCTCCAAACAGCGTAATCCTTGATCCAATGAGAGTCTTTTCATGGACGTCAATGGGCTTTGGATCAGGCCCTTCCAGCCCAGTTGTACCCAGTGTTGAGTCCCTCTTGCAAGAGGGCGGACGCCTTCCAGACCAGCTGGAGTGGAAATGTTTAGACAGGAACATGCAGGTTACATGGAGAGTCTCTTGGATGATACCTCAAACACTGTCTAGATCAGCAGGCACTAACGATCCCATAACACTTTTCTATAAGAGAAGGGGTTTGCCCTGCTGTCCGTATCCAAAACTTTCCTTTCCCTCCACTTTGGAGTAGCTCATGAAGGGCGTGATCCAACTCCAGCTGAAGTCAACAAGAGTGTTTCCGTCAGAACTGGATGGGCCCTGTGCACTGATTGGCCACTGCACTCCACCTCAGAAGCAACTGGACGGCAGTGGTGTGGAGGTACCTTTGGGATGGAAGGCACTGTTATAAATGGCAATTACTGTTAACCTGGGCTGCTGCTTCCAAAGCATTGCTGCACTGTGATGCATTGGTTTTGTCTAGGTCCTACATGCACATTCATTTAATCTCAGTGATGGATTGGTGAACTTTTATAATCAATTGGGCATTGATCTTCTAACCCTGGGAGTGCTCCGTAGTTTCCACCAGGATGACACCTGTGAATGGAGGATTGAGGAGCAAATAGGACCGGGCTGCTTGTTCGGATTTGGTGGGAGAATTTCCTGTAGATGGGGGTAGTTCTGGTCCCAACTCTCTGGGGGGAGGAAAAGGGTTTGACAGCTGGGCACAGGACTGGACACAACTAGATACCTAGGGAGGGAATGAACAGCTTTGTCTCATGACCAAATCAAGTCGTTAGAATGATCATAAAACACATATTTATCAAGCTAATGATTTGCCTTCTTTAAGAAGAAGCCCAAGAGTGTACCACTGCTAAAACAAAACTCCTAGCTGGGCTGCTAATTAGCTCTGCAAAATAAATCACTTGGGGGGGGGAAGAAAAATCAGTATGCAAATATGCCTCTTTTAGGAAATAAATGCTGAGCATGGAGAGCTAATTACTTGCTAGAGGTCTATTGTCATTAAAATAGGGTCATTACTAAGCTAGAAGAAGAAATGTTATTTATACAGTGGGCACACACAAAGACATTACATTATCATTTAAGAATGTTATTTAATAATCACAGCAGTGAACACCTTCTCAGATTTAAGGCTCTCAATTCATCCTTAAAGGGGCCGTGTCAACATAAAAAAAAATCTGCTACATTATAGAGAAAGCCTAAAATTAGTATAACTGAAAGATTAGAGAAAAAGATACTTTATTTCGTCCATTTTCCCAATAAATCAGTGTCAGTTTCCCCTGTACAGTCAGACAGCCAGTTTCTTTTGTTGTAGGCCTATCATACAACAAGATGGGAGGGGAAATACGTTTAAAAGGAAAAAGAAAAGAAAGCGTGATTGTAAAAATCACAAGGACTGAGAGTGGGACTGGGGGGCAGGTGTGGAACCTGAGACTACTTTTTGAAACTGACTAAATTCCACAGGGACAGTGTCACTCCCTGCTGCTGCTAAATATTACAGCAGGAAGATCAGTGCATGATTTACATACCATCTGTGCTGCAGTGCCTCAGTGTGGCCAACCCCTGTGGTTCAAAAGTCATGAGCCAGCCTCCTCCACCCCCAAATGATGAGATTGTCTTACAAGTCATGAGATTTTTAAAAAGCAATCCTGGATTTTTTATTTGCCTTTTCAGCCTTTAGAAGTCATGTTTTCAAGTTTTTCTTCACAACTGTGAGGGCTAGAAACCTACTTTAAAAAAGAGGAGAGATTCTCACATAATCACATGATTCCAGGAGCTGGGGCTTTAAGAAAAATACAAAGTACCGTGACTAGCTAATGCATGGTGGAGGGGGGAGGCAGTGGGCTAATCTAGATATTTATAATTAAATGGCTATTTCCATGGTAGGCTGAATAGGCATCCTGCGGAGAGCTTGGAAACAACCCTCTGCCCCCGGGAGTTGTTTAAAGAAATAAAAAATGTTTAAAAGATAACATCTGTGGGAGAAAGTGCCATCTCCTTGCAGAAAGGGACGACACACCAGATGCTTACCAGCCGCAAGGCAAAGAGGCAGCCAGTTGCACAAGGGTTAGCGTTAGGGTTTGTGCCAAATTTAAGTGGCCAGCTTCAGAAAAGCACAATGAGTGGGAACTTTTCCCTAAGAGGGTAAACGCTGCAGTGTTTGTAGGGACCAGGAAGACGCTGCCTCTGCGTTGTGAATGCCCCCTTATATCACATCTCTAAATGCACATAACAGAAATTAAGGATTCTTTGCAGAGCCAACACAGAACCTCTCAAGCTAAACATAACAGCCTTTACAGCTTAAACTAAACAGCCAAGGCAATTAGCTCAG
The DNA here is from genome assembly GCF_016161935.1 of Mauremys reevesii. Classification (NCBI taxonomy): domain Eukaryota; kingdom Metazoa; phylum Chordata; order Testudines; family Geoemydidae; genus Mauremys; species Mauremys reevesii. The sequence continues at coordinate 103,263,932 of NC_052630.1, read as the reverse complement.
ACGCCGTTGCAAACTCAACCTCTTTACGTGGTCTAACCACTAGGCGGGGAGAAGAGAGCCGCACATCCACTCTCCTAGCGCCAGCTTAGTCCCCCAAACCAGTAGCCTGACTGCCCTGTGTGCCAGCTTCTCTCACCCAGCGAGCAGTGTATGCTCTTTGTTCAGAGCCTTCGTATATAAATACTGGCCCTTAGCCACAGCAGTTGTACTCGGGAAAAGACAAGACAGAGGCCTCTATAGAAAGCCAGCTCTGTTCAGGCAAATGGAATGTTTTCCTTGCAATGCATCTGTCTTTCAACATCAGCTATATTAGCTGGGCAAGATTCTCGGCTGGTGGAAATCAGCACCACCTGTTGACTTCACAGGAGCTAAGCCGATCGCAGGTTTATACCAGCTGAGGATCTGGTCCAATAGTTCGGCTCAATCATTTTGCTGCAGGAAAGCAAGTTTCTGGTTTTTTCCCCTGGTTCACAATCAGCTGGGCGTGTATTTGAGAGGAATTTGTAGAACTGCCAGAGAAAGGTTAGTAGGAGTGTTTTATTTCATTTCTAAACTGGATCTAATTGAAGACACCCTGAAATTTTCAGAATTGAAAGGAGGATAGCGCTGAAGCCGGACATGGGCAGCAAAACAGGACAGCTTCCTTAGTGCCCCTTTAAGAGTTGCCTTGGTGATATTGCCGAGGAGGTCACAAGACGCTAGAATCCATAAAGGCCTGTGCTGTAAAATCTAATTTCAGCCTCAAAGTGCTTTAAAAAAAAATGTAGCAGGAAAAGTATCAGCGGAGAGGACGGAGTTGATGTGTAAAAACATCTCAGAAATCAGCTAGGTGATTAACATTGTCGGATGAAAGTTAAATGCAACTGCTGCTGCTGCTAAATAGTTTTCCACACAAACGGTGCGGGGGGGGGGGAGGGGGAATCCCAACTTCCCATTTCAACAACAAAATGCAGTCCGCCCATAAATACAGCCTTGGGTTTGATGCCTCGTTATCAGTACAGAATCAGAATGCATTGTGCTCATGCTTGTCCCCAAGAGATACAGCCCCAAAGATCTCCCTTGGGAGACTGGAGACCCTGCACGCTGGAGCTGGAGAACTGGGGCTCTGGCGGGAGAAAGGGCAACAGGGGAATTGCCGAACCTGGATTCTTGGAGTTAAGGTCAGTGGCTCCCTGACTATGCTCCATGGGCTACCAGAGATCTAAGGAGTACTCCACGGTTGTCTGCAGTGAGTTGGATGGGTATGGGTGGCAGGAAGGTGACACTACAGAAGTAGCTGGTACAGAGCGACTATGATGCTACGTGGCAAAAGTTGCAAAGAGTCTTGTGGCCAGGGGTGAGCTGCAGACGGTTCGCGACGGTTCGCGCGAACCGTTTGCTAAAATTAGACGCCGGACAGAGAACCGGATGCTAAATTTTAGCAAACGGTTCACGCGAACCGTTGCGAATTCTGCCTCCACCTCCTACCATGAAGCTCCTCCTTGCTTCTCCTCCCCCACGGCTTCCCGTGAATCAGCTGTTCGCGCGGGAAGCCTGGGAGGGCTAAGAAGCAAGCAGGCTTCCCCGGCCCAGGAAGACGACCCTAAGGTAGGAAACTAGGGGAGCGTGTGCGGCCGGTCCTGGCGCGGCCCGTCCCGCCTCCCGGCCGCGACCCTGCCCGCCTCCCGACTCCCCCGAACCCCTCCCGGCCGCCCGGCCCGGCCGCACCCCCGGCCCTGCCGTGCCCCACCTACCGTCCCGGATCCCTGCCCGACCCTCCTGGCTGCGTCCCCCACCCCAGCGTTCCCGGCGCGACCCTGCCCGGCCCCGGCCCCGGGTCCCCGCCCGACCCTCACCGGCCTCCTGGCGCGTCCCCCGTTCCCGGCCGCGACCCTGCCCGGCCATCCGCCCCGGGTCCCCACCCGACCCTCACCGGCCTCCTGGCGCGTCCCCCGTTCCCGGCCGCGACCATGCCCGGCCACCCGCCCCGGGTCCCCGCCCGACCCTCACCGGCCTCCTGGCTGCATCCCCGCGTCCCGGCCGCGACCCTGCCCGGCCGACCCTCCCTGGCCGCGTTCCCGGCCCCGCGTTCCCGGCCCTGCCCGGCCCCCACCCTCACCGGCTGCGGCGGCCCGCGTCCCGACCCCCTCCCGAACCCCTCCCGGCCGTCCGGCTCGGCCGCACCCCGGCCCTGCCGTGCCCCACCTACCGGGATGCTCGGCACTGGACACGGCCCCCACCTCCAGCCCGGCCTGGCCCGTGGCTCCAGCGCCCCTGCTGTTTTGCCAGGGGCCGGGCCCGCAGCGCGGGTCTGGGCGTGGCGGCGGCCCCGGCTGCCCGGCTCCAGCTCTGGCCGCAGCCCTCCCTGGCTCCACCCGGCCAGCCACCTGGCTCCGGCCGCTGGGCTCCCGCCGCATCCTCCGGCTCCGACCGCGCGACTCCTGTCCCGGCCCAGCCACGTCCAGGCAGGGAGGGGGTGTTGGAGAGAGGGTAGGGGAGTTTGGGGGTGGGGGGGTCAGAGGGCAGGGAACAGGGGGATTGAATGGGGGCAAGGGTCCGGGGGAGCAGTCAGGAAAGAGCAGGGTTGGATGAGGTGGTGGGGGCACTCAGGGACAGAGAGAAGGGGTAGTTGTATGGGGTAGGGGTTCTGGGGGGCCATTGAGAATGAGAGGAGGGGTTGGGTGGGGCGGCAAGGGGCAGTCAGGGGACAGGGAAGGGGGGGATGGGTCAGGGGTCTCGGAGTGTGTGTGTCAAGGAACATGAGGGGTTGGATGGGGCACGACCCCCCCCCGGAGGGGGGGGAAAAGGAGGGAACCCGTTGTTAAAAATTTTGGAGGGAGGAGGGAACCCGTTTTTAAAAATTTGCCAGCTCATCACTGCTTGTGGCACCTTATACACTAACAGACATTTGGGAGCATGAGCTTTCGTGGGTGAACACCCACTTCGTCGGATGCAAGAGTGGCAAAAGTTGTGGTCATTGAGCCATGGCCTCTAGCCCTCTTGTATGGGCCATGCAGAGTGTCCAGAAGGCCCATGTAGCCCTTCAGGGATGGGGACTCCCTCCCAAGGCTGGTAGGCAAGATGGAAATTACAGCTGCAAGCGGCTGCATGGGCAAAGTTAAGGCCTGGTGTAAGCCGGTGCAACCCCAGTGAAGTCAGAAGTCTCGCTTACAGAAGGGATAGAGACAGTGAATGTGTCTTTTCACTTAGCTTTAAGAAGAAAGTATCTAGATACCGGACCCCCTTTCTACTAGGACCCTTCCCCCAACTAAATAGCCCGCACCTCCTGAGCTCAAGTTACATGCATGCATCTCTGCAACAGGTTTGGCATTTCTTAGATGGTGATGAGACTTTCCAGAGGTCACCCAGCAACAGAGCCAGGAATGGATTCAGAGACCTAGGCTCTCTATCCACTGCTCTACGAGTCCACACTGCCGGTTACGTCTGTTGTCTCCAGTTTGCCCATGGGATCCACATCATGGGGGATTCTGGATAGTCTCAGCCTTTACAAACAAATCCAATTTTTTTTATCATCCACGAGGGCTTTGGGGTTTTCGACTTTTGTCTCCCGGATCTCTAAATTGTTCTATCATTCCCCTCCCCCGGCAACACACATCCACACACTCTTTTAAAGCTAAGAAACAAGCTTGAGAGAAGCCACTAATTTGTTACTTCTCAGCAATAAACACCCACTCCGTTCTCTTAGCAAGACTGAGAGGAAAATACTAAAGAACCACAACGGCAACAGACAGAAGCCAAGGAAACACCACAGGTGGGTGATGCTAGTGACCAGTTTGCACTGGGTTTGGTGCTAGTGATTTCACGGCATTGGCTGTAAACAGTAAGCCCGATGGTAAGCTCAGTGTCGTATCTTTGCTCTCGACACAAGAATAATGTGAGAAAAAAAGAGACAGAGTGGGGTTCCAAAGAACTGGGTTTCTTATTTACATAGACTTTATCTATCTATCTATATAGTTGCTACGCTAGGATCTGGCGGCTTCTGCAATAGGAGACAAGGAGGGAACTCCCAAACTGTTTAAAGGGATACCCTCCAATTCCTATACACGACGCTCAGAAACGAAGAAATGGCAAGGGATCATTCAGCATGTTGCCAGAACTGACCTGCCCAAGTTTCAATCAATCTGACTTTTCTCATGTCTTCTTGGGCTTTTTTAAAAAAGGAGATGTTACAGATATTTTTTTCAAAAAGTTTGCTTCAACATTGACTATTTGCAAAAACCCAAAACCTACCTCCCCATAACAACAGGCAAACCAAAACGTTTTCACAAATTCTTCTGATCATACCCTTGACATACAAACCTTTCTTCCATTGGTCAGCAGGATGAATCCAGCCCAGCTCAGCAGTAAGTTGAAGTCATTATCACTTACGAGGCTGTTTGTTGACTTACATGAAATTAGCCTTTCGACGCAGTCCAGTTCCCAAGTGCCCACAACACCACAGTCATGATCTACTACCCTAGAAACGACACGATCCTTCCTACACAATGCTGGCATCTCCTCTGGTGGCATCCATGTCTCTACCAGAAACCTGCAAGTGCAAATGACCGCTGACAAAATTTTGCCCCACAGTTTAGGTCACTTCGGTGTCAAAATACCCAGTTAGTTGGACCAATTAAGTGCTTTGACATTAAGTAGCGTAAACTACAGCTGCAATTATTTGCATCTGCAAAATTCCACTTGCAAAACTGGAGGTTCGATTAAGGCCAGTCTCGCTCTGAATAGTTTGCATGACTTTTCATCCGTACATCAATAGCCTCACCTTTCATTCTCTTAACCTAAATTGCCCAATCTTCCTTTATTTGGTCCCTCGCTTTCCTCTGCCCTCCGGGCTGCATTTTCGCTTCGGCTTTGTGTCACTACCTGGAATTTCTGTAATTCCCATTATGATCCCCACCCCCTCCCCCAAGGAACAGTGTAATGCATCTTGGTGTCAAAAGACACCCATTACACTCAGAATATCCCCACAACAGTGCCTTGCTAAGTCATAACCCAGAGCCAATGTCATGTCTTCATCCCCCCCCCGAGATCGATTCCGCTGCCCCCAAGGAACTTTCTTAAGACCCACATTTTGTTGAGTTTGTGGTCTTGGGTGACTGCAAGACTTATATTGCTTAGCTGTGTGTATGAATCAGGAGGATGAATCCCTCCTATGAACAAATGAAAACCACAGACTTCCATGGGGCCAGATTTTGGCGACTATGCCCCAGGAGGTAGAGAAGTTATTAGACTCTCATTTTTAAGGGCACTCAGTGAGTCAGTGAGGAAATCCACAGGTGTCATTTTTTCACGCATTCTGATCATTTTTTTAAAGGTTCAGAGGTTTTTTGTGGCCTGCCGAGCTGTTTGCTGGTTCGGTGTTTCTCCCTCTCCTCTCCTCCCTCTCTGCTCCTCCCCTCAACCCCCATAAGCAGGCAGCTAAATGGCACTCGCTCTCTCCACATCACTCCACCAGCCAGCCTCTGTGGGGCAGGGAGGCGGGGGCTCAGGCTCCCCACCCCCTGCCCTGCCCCCCCTCCCTCCGCCCCCCTCCCCTCCCCCTCCCTCCCCTCTCTCCTCTCCCTGATGACTGTCCAGCACCACGCGCGCACTTCCCTAGAGGTGACAACGAGATGTCACTCAGACACTGCACACTTACCACAGCACAGATGGACTGCAGTTTAGGAACACAGACTTTTTATGCCTTAATACATAGGCCTAGAGCTCCAGGCCCCTGTAATGCTAATCATCAGCGCGATCTCATTCAGGCGGCTCACATCATAGCAAAGCTCACTCACTGCCGCAGTCCCTGTCCCATTTACCACACCCCCACCCCCCTGAGGCAGGGCTGGAGGATTACCCCCCTGCACAAGGGCACAAGGGTGGGTGACTTGCCAAAGGTGGCACCACACTGTTGTCCCTCACAAAACAAACCCCAAACCCTCCCCAATCTACCTAATCTCCTTTCATCTTGCTGTGGCACTAGGCCTGGCATAAACTAAACTAACACTGAGCAGCTAAATGTCCCTTCTGGCCTTGGGATCTGTGACCTGGGCCAGGGGCAGGGCGAGACTGGAAGCAGGAGGGACTGAGAGGGACAGGAGAGGAAGCAGAGAGGGGAGGAGGAGACCAGGAGACAGACGAGTTGGAGAGGTTCAAAGTCACTAAAGTCCTGTGAAGCTCCCCCCCGCTCTCCCCCCCGCCGCTCCAAATTAGTGCCTACAGATCACTGTGCTGTTCTACAGATCACTGCAGCAACGCACCAAAGCAGACCTGCTGCACAGTAATAAGATAACACTGGATATCTAGTAGGAGGGATCTTGAGGGCTTTAGTGTAGGCTTATGGAGGTAGGGAGCGAGGTAGGAATCCCCTGTCAATCGTGAATGGGCCGTGTTGGGTCATTATTGGGCTTTTGGGGCACAAAACTTCAACACAAAACTTCAACAGCAGCACACTCCCCCACTTGCGCAAACTTCAGGATGCGGTGTGCCATATAGAGCCAATGACACACAGTTGAGTCATTCTGATTTCATCCACTGGAGAGTATTGATGTGTGTTACTATTGCAGAGACTATTGCATTACAGAGAAGGGAGCTCTGGTGGGTGGGGCCTGCAACTGAACTCTGGGCCCCAGGTTCACCCTGGCTGACCTTGCTGCCTGGGTGGGCCTTCAGGACTGCCTGGGGGACCTCACCTCCTGTGCAATGGGGGGGGACTGCCCTGACTCACAGGCATGTGGTGAGAACAAACACATTAGAGATATCAGGCACTGTGATGACAGTGTGGTGCGGTGTGTGTGGAACTAGATAGACCCTCTCCGCTTCATAGCTACAGAAAGTGAACACTGGCGTGGTCGTGTGAGTCACACCAGTGAGTGAGCGGCAGAGCCCAGAATAAAGAGCCATGTCTCCTGACTCCCAGGCCCTGTTATAGCCACTTCACCACCGTGCTTCCACCCGGTAAGAGGAGCAAAAAGGGAGTTTGGCTGAGGGAGCAGGAGCAGGGCAAGAAGGTCTCTGAGGCAGCCACTCTCTGCAGATCTTACATTCCCCAATTCGCCACTTAAAAGGACTGACTGAGTCTACGACCTGAAACAGAGTCAGCAGCTGTCAAGGCTGCACACAAATTGGCCATCCCAGCTGCTTCTACATTGATTTTCAGTGTAACATTCTCCGGCGGGTGAGAAAACGGGCATTAGTCTAACTGCCAATGGGCTCGCACTGGCCTCGCACAAATGGAAGCTGGATTTGGGAAGCAGCAGCCGGCCTGGATTGGAGGAAGGTGTTATAGATGTATATTCCAAATGAACAACAACAACAAATATCTAGAGAGGAGCTTCATGAAAGGGTGCACGAAAGAAATCCCTATCACCATGGCTAGGGGCAAGAATCTGCCCTGTGTTATACGGGTCAGACCACACGACTAATGGTCTCCTGTGTGGAGCAGGGGCACTGTAGACTAGTGGTTAGAGTGGGACCCTGAAAGTTCTGTTCCAGGCCCTGCTACTGACTTGCAGTTTGACCTCAAGCAAGTCACTTAGTCTACCTCTGCCTCAGTTTCCCCCTTCTGAAAAACAAGATAAGTTCATTCATCTTGCTAAAGTGCACTGAGGTCCTTTGCTAAAAGGGGCGATTTAGGTACAAAATATTATTTTCTCATTCTTACAATTCACATCAGGACATGGCCAGCAAACCCCCCCCCCCCCCAAACAAATAAACAAAGACCCGTGACTTATTGAAACGGTGCAAGGATGTTAGCACTGAAACTTCCACTTATTGTGTCTTAAAGGAAAGAGCATTAGGGAGGGGAAGTGGTTTATTATAGCAACAGTTTTTTTCCCTCTCATCCTCTTCAGCTTCCTGGTCTTTAATAGTGTTTGGGGCCAGAGGCAGAAAAGAGCAGCTCCCAGATGAGACAAGCTTAGCACGGCTCCCGCTGTCTCAGCCAGCGGGAGGCTGTTTGGGGGAGCACGGGGGCTCAGCTGCTACCTCCAGCCCATGGGATTCCGGTTGGAGTCTTGGCTGCACTAACAAGCCATATTTTTTACGTGTATAGCAGAGAAAAGCACTTTACAAAAACGACTAGCTAGATCTTACTGAGTGATTTGGCCTTCTACACACCACCCTGGCAAAATGCAGCCATCTCTGGGGCAGACTAGAGCAGTGGCCAGCCAGCACACGGTCCAGGGGAAGGCAGTTTTGGAGAAGGAACCCAGGGCAGATCCCCCTGCTCACAGGAGAAGTACCCTGAGCTATTTATGGACCACACACAAGCAGATGGGACCTTGATTTTCCATCACTTCTGAAAGTGAGTGAATTGCACAGAGGTCCGGGGTGCCTTTGGCAGTCAGCGCCCTCTCACATCTGTGCGTGATGCCACGGCCACTGCCTCAGTTTCTCTCCCCCCACCGTCAGTCATCTGGCCCTGGGCAGGGTGGCTTCCTCTTAGGACTCCAGCTGAGTTGTCTATAGCCTCTCCCCTTGAGGGGCCGTAAAATGTCTGACAGACCAGGAGCCCAGTCCCCCCAGCAAAGAGGCAATAATCCCAGCCCCCATAGACTCCAGACCCCTTGGCTCCAAGAGGTTTTACTATCCCCTTGGCTGGCGGATGGTAGGAGACCCCAGCCAGGCCTGCTCACTCCTCTGGGTTCCAAGGGACCCTGCATTAGGCAGCAGGGACTGGCTCCTCGCAATCCTTTGCTGCTTCCCGGTCCACCGCTCCTGTAACCCTCTTCCAGACTCTCAGTTTCTGATTCTCTTTCTCTAGAGGTCCGACTTCTGGCCGCTCTTCCGCTGAAGGAGCCTCTCCTTAGCCGAGAGATCTGGCCTACCTGTTAACGTCTGCGTGGTCACGGCAGCCTGCGGTCTATGCACCCCATGACCCCAGGACTCACTTTCTCTGACTCAGAAGAAGAATTTGCCTTGCTGGGGTTTGAATCACTGAGTCAGAGTATTTGACCTAAGACTGAGCCATTGCCTTGGTCCCCAGGTGGTCACCCACAGAGCAAGCCCATCTGCTGAGCACGCGAGCTATCAAGGATGGTTGGGTCTGTTGGTGCGTCTCTTAATTGGCATTCAAGAGCCAAGGAAGATGAAGTTACACCAAGGATGAATCCAGCCTGTTCACCTTCAGATGAACACCGGCATCATCGTACCAAGCAGCTCAGTCTCTCGTGGCCTCTGAGGACCCCATCAGTCACCCCTTCTGGCAAATAAGTTATCTGCTTTGAAATCCTTTGAGCATCTTCAGGCTCCCATTCCAGCCACGTGACACTCATGCATTCGACTAGCCGGGAATCAATCCAGCATGAACCACAATGGGATGGAATAGTTATTGAGATGCAGCTCATCAATACTGAACAAGCTCATCATGATTAGTGCCATTAGGAAGAGGAGCTAATCAGGCTGAGGTGCTACTTGCCAGAGCTCCAGGCCATTAGATCAGAATTAGTTCATCTTAAACTATTGATAGGGACGTCACATGAACCTGAGTGGTCTTTGGCCAGCTGAGCTACCATAACCTGAGTCAGAATCACAGTGATGAGGCAGGATAGTTAATTAGGGACATGGAGAGGTTTCTTCCCCACCTCTCCCCAAACTTCCACAGACCTAAATTTTCTGTAACTCCCTTGCATCAGCCATGTGGCACTACAAGGACACTGTGCAGTGCTCAGAGGCAGGAAGAAGACTGATCAGGTCAGGAGATAATGTCTCTCACAGCCGGGCAGTGGGGGAGGACAGTGGAGTTAAAGGCATGGATATAGGCCCTGAGCCTGCAATCAGATCTGCGAAGGAGGAACTCTGTGCTCATGTGGAGCCCTCTCCATTCAAATGACCCTTCACGTCATCACAATTCTCCGCATCCACAAAATCATAGACGTGTCGGGCTGGAAGGGACTCCAAGAGGACATCAAATCTAGCGCCCTGCACTGCGGCAGGACCAAATAAAACTAGACCATTCCTGACAGGTGTTTTTTAAGTACAGGTTGGACAATCTCCAGTGTTGGGGATTCCACCACCTCCCTTGGAAACCTGTTCCAGAGCTTAACTCCCCTTAGAGTTACCAAATTTTTCCTAATATCTCACCTAAATCTCTCTTGCTGCAGATTAAGCCCATTACTTCTTGTCCTACCTTTAGTGGACATAGAAAACAATTGACCTCCTTATATTGGCCCTTAACATATTTGAAGACTTTCATCAGATCCCCCATCAGTCTTCTTTCCACAAGAAGCAACATGCCCAGATTTTTTTTTTTAATGTTTCCTCATAGAGCTCAGGTTTTCTAACCCTTTGATCATTTTGGTTGCTCTCCTGTGGACTCTCTCCAATTTGTCCTCGAGTGTGGCACCCAGAATTGGACACAGTATTCCAGCCGAGGTCTCACCAGTGCTGAGTAGAGCAGGACAATTACCTCCAGCGTCATACATGAAACACGCCTGCTAATATACCCCAGAATGATACATATCAGCCATTTTTTGCAACTGCATCACGCTGTTGATTCATATTCAATTTGTCATCCACTGTAACCCCCAGATCCTTTTCGACAGTACTACTACCTAACCAATTATTCCCCGTTTTGTAGCTGCGGATTGGATTTTTCCTTCATAAGCGCTTTGCACTCATCTTTCTGTCACCATGGCTGGCGTCCAACCAGGTGGGCTGACCTAAGTTATTGTTGTGATTGTGGTAGCATGCAAGGCCCCCAGCCAGGGGTCAGGGCCCTGTTAAACGAGGCGTTGTACAATCAGAGACCCTGTCCCAGGAGGGCTCACAAGCTTGGATATGGACAACAGGTGAATAAACAGACATGCAAGCATGGGTGAGGGCAAGGCAACAGTATGGAGAGGTGTGTTTGCACAGGTTAGGAGCCAGGGCGGTCTCAGTAGCCACATGGTCACCAACCCAATTGATACCAGGAGGTATTTTTTGGGTGCTGTGGTGGAGGCAGGGTTTAAGGAATCACTTAAAAAGAGGATCAGGTGGTGGTTTGGTGAGTTCTTCCTAAGCATAAGGGAAAAAGCATGGAGGTGCTCATGGGAAAAAATGGAGAAGAGGGTGATCAAGGTAGGTACTGCTGGCAGTACATCAATGTGAAAATAATACAATGGAAACGAAGAGCAGGGTTCAATGGCGAAGGGCCATTAAGGTGAGGACAAGGACTTTGTTGGGGGAATAGGCCTCATGCTCTCTCTCTGCAGAGAGGTGAATTTCACCCCCATGTGAAGTAATCAACTTCTTACCAAAGGCTCCAGCTCCCGGTGGTCAATGAGGCTGAACTCTTTGATGAAGTAGTAAAAGTGCTTGTAGCAGGTGTTGACATGGGCCTCGGCGCCCATGCTGATGATACTATCGAAGTGATGGATGTAGACGTGGACGAAGACTCGGAAGAGGCGGGTGAGGATCTTGGTACACACCTGCTGGAAGTTCTTGGGGAAGGGGACCCCTGCAAGGCGGAAGCAAAAGCCATTTTCAGCGTTTAAGCATTTGACAGTTTCCAAACAAGTAACATTTAAAAGGCTTGATACATCATCATCACAGTAACAATATGGAGCAGTCCACCTCACTATTTATTGCAATGATGAGCGTCATTTTACCATTTCCTGGCACTTCTCCCATCCGCTTGCAGTGTCCAACTGTTGTCTCTAATCCAACCCTTAAGCACATTTGTGAGTCTTTACAAGAACAGGGTCTAGTTTTATGCCCTGTGAGAAGCTCCACTGAAGTCACTGGGAAGAACCACAGTGGGTTTTGGATCAGGACCACAGTTAAGAGCTGTTCAAGAAACAGAATATTTCTTTTGTGGGAAGTTTTGAAATGTCTTTTCATTCTGAATCGGAATTAAATGTCAAAAGGAGCCAAAAATTTTGCTATGTGAAAAAAGACCCAAAGAGGGTTTGTAATTGGAAAGATCAACATGGCAAATTACCACATTTTAGACGCAAACAAAAATTTTACAAAATGTCGAGGCGAAATGTTTTGGCTTCGTTTTCAAGTGGCCATTCAAAATGCAGGTCTTTGTTTTGATTCTCCCAACTGGGAAATTTCATCCAATCAACATTTTTCCAGCAGAAAATTCCAATCTTGGCAAAGCCACGTTTTCCAATGGGAACATTTTTCAGTAAAAAAAAAAAAATGCCGCCAACTCCACCCACAGGGCATAAAGTTAAGCACGTGCTTAAGTGCTTGCCGGCTCGGGGTCTTAGACTGTAATTTCTTTAGCCCAGGGGCTGTCTTTTCATGGAAGGTGTGCACAATGCCTAGCACAATGGAGCCTTGAGCCCTGATTGGACTCCATAGGTGCTACTGTAATACAAATAATTATCAGTAACAATAACAACCATCAAAGCTCTTAATAGACATTAGCTAATGAATCCTCCCAAATTCCTATGAGAGGCACGCGTTATTAAAGCTGGCTGCATGCTTTAAAATGACAATAGTTTGTTGTCCAGCCACCTTTTCATCAGGCTGTCCAGCCACTGACTTCAGCAGGCTCTGGATCAAGCCCTTGATTTGATCAAGTAAAAGCCCTAAATATTTGAGATAAGCAGCTCACCTGGAGGCAGAGCTGCTGTTCCCGCATACAGAGGGAAGACAGAACATCATGGCCCCGGCGGACTAAGATCAGGCTGGAAAACAATGAAGCAGCAGCCAGCAACGCTCCCCTTAATAAAGAGGCTCCATCACGGTCAGTGATGTTTAACGAGTGTGTGTTTGCGGCATTACCACTGGGAAATACCCTCTGCTCTCCAGGGGGCCTTCAGAGATGCATGGTGTTCATAACACTACCAAGGACTCAGCAAGGGGCTGTTGTGAAGGAAGCAGCGAACGCTGCAGCTTTGTGTTTGTGACCTAGTGTTGGTTACGCATCCTGCTTCCCTGATCCCTTTTCCGACCAAAACAAGAAGCAAGGAAGAAACTTGATCCAACTGGCCAGTTTTAGTTTATGCTGCAAACCACCAGTGGGGCGCTGCTTATAAAATCGGAGCACATGGTAAAAGCAGGTTGCGGGGCTGGGGTGGGAAATAAACTCTGTTTCCCAGAGCTAGTATTGTCAGAGGACTAGAGTCTTTGCTCTGGCTGAGTTTACACTTGGGGCAGGACCCAGGGGAGTGGGAAGGTAGCTTTACACCACTCTGGGTTCCGGGGCTGGCCAGGAACCAGTCCAGACTTATGAGTGCCTTAGAGCAGCCTCGGGGCTGCTCTAACTTACATCTGGCTGCCAACAGCTCTGCACATTCCAGCAGCTGGGTACCACTGGGGTGTAAAGACAATCTGGCCGCACCCCTTTCTCCATGAGAATACCCAATGCACCTGGGCAAGGGAGGTGCCACCCAGCTACATCACCGAAGAATTCTCTCTGGGCAAGGGGCAATTTAGAGGGCAGATTCTCAAGTGCTTTGTGACACCAAGCCAGCGATCGGTAGGGAATGGAAGTTCCCTGTTCAGACAAGGAGATGGAGGAGTCCACTACTGAGAACGCAGAGACGCTGTCTTCCCAGCCAGAGTCACCTCCTGTGGGCTCACTCCCAACCTTCTCTTTAAAAGATCAACAATCACATGGCCAAGAATTGATATTGCTCTGCCATCGCTTTCTACAAGACTGTTCTTCCGCTGATCACTACGCCTGTGTTAGTTCCGTGGAGCTCAATGCCCAGCCCTCTGGAGGGATGAACGCCCAACGAGACAAAAACGGGGGGAAAAAATGTTTGCATGAACTCCCATGCACCAAATTCATCAGCTCCAGTTACCACAGCCCAAGACTGATAGGCTATTCCACATTTCTGCCACATGGTGTCACAGTGTTATGATTCCCCATGAACACACACACAAGCCCACACATGCCCATGTGGCACTGGAGTGGGTATTGCCTTTGATTTGGAGTGTGCGGGGGACGTTGACAGGCAGCTGGGGTGAATAAGGCAGAAAGGTTTCCAAGTGATCAGACACGGTGACATCAGGCAGTTCGGACAAACCGGATTTGGCAGAGACCCCTGAGCACGGGCTTGACGTTCAGCTAACTGAACGTGAATCTCCACATCACGCTCTCCTCTGACATGTCAGTATGTTGTCCGTTCTCATCCACCGCTACATCCCATCACACGGCTGCATAAGCTGCCACATCAGCCTTTATAAGATCTGAAGAACGATACCCCGTCCTAGGGAGAGGGCTCATCATCATAATACAAAATTTGCTATCCCAGCCCATCGAGTCCAGATTCCTGCTGCCACCCTGCTTTGGATGAAAGGGAAAATAAGCACAACACACCAGTGAATGGGAGGTAGTAATTCCTTCCTGACCCCCCAAGATGGCCAGGAAATGACCTGAAGCATAGATATGTCATTCTAGAATCTTAGCTTCGCCCGGCAATTGCACCAGATACAGGAGAAAGTATATCCCCATCATGCTCAGAAGCAAGTCTTAACACAGACCGTGCCAAAGTATTTAAAAAGAAAGAGGCACTCTGTCTGTTTGTGGTACGCAGGACCTACTCAGCATGGTGGCCTGCAAGATGATTAAAAAGCCTTCCTCTGGACAGGAAGTGGGGTGGAAATCTGATAAGCTTCCACCCCTCTCTCTTTATGTGCTGCTGTGAATTTTCAAAGCCCTGAAGGCTTCTTAGCACCCTGCTGCTCCTACCCGCAGCTCAGCATCGGAAAGCAGCAAGTTCCAAAGCAACAGGGGCCAACCTCGCCTCTTTTCTCCCACCAGCAAGGAGCTGGGGACACTCAGCTTCCCCTTGCCCTGAATCTAAATTGGATGGATGTTCTTTCGGATACCGAGCCAGTGCCCCGGCAGCCACTGCACCCCGGTGAGACCAAAACACCAACACCAGGCATGTTCCACGTTGAGCCACATCTCCTCTAACCCTTATGGAGCTGCATAAATAACTCACCTGTCTGCTCCTCGAGCCATCCCATCTCAGCTCTTAACCGAGCTGCTCCCTAGAATGATGGAGCGTCGTTTGCCACGGGGGCAGGGACATCTGGAGCTAAATGAGCCTCCCTCTCTCCCCATCCTCATTAGAAGAAAGAGGAGCCTTCCTGGTAGAAGACAAGGGGACGATTTCTCGAGCCAGAGGCATACAGGGCCATTCAGCTATAACGAATCTGGTGTCAGACAGGCTTGCGTGATGCTTAACAGGCTTTCCCTTCAGCTGATCTTCGCTGCACGGATAAAATTGCCTCACTGACGGCTCATTAGCCATCGCTGAGACATTAAACTCCTTCCCCAGCCCCAATCAGACCCTTCTGAAAAGAGCTAACCTGGCTTCCAGAGATTCCCAGCAGCACCGACCCTGCCCTTCCAGACACTCAGCTTTAAATCACGACTGAGGACGTGGAGTGGGGGAATGAGGTTGGCTGTCAATGCGGAACGGGGTTGCTTATTGGAGAGGCATCACGTTATGGAGCAGAGCGGTAATGGGCCCCCTCTTAACTCGCCCAGTGAGGCCCCGATCTTGGTTGTGACCTCTAGGTGCAAATGTAAATAACAACAATCCATTATTATAATTCCAGTCACAAAAACGGTGACTAATTCTAAAATCCAGGCCTGCTGCTTTTGTCACTGTGTTAACCAGAGTCCTGATACAGAACAAAACCTTCTGAACGGTTGCCCTATCACAGTTAAAATGACACACGATGGTGCTGCCATAATCCTACGTGATAGGATTTGTTTTGACTAGAGTGAGCAACTCAGGGCTACTCTACCCAAGAAAATGAATCCAAATGAACTTTTAAAAGGGATTTGTTAAACCACAATAAATCCCTGTGTGGACACTGATACAGAATGAAGGTGGCCTTAATTTAATTCGCTTTGGAGGACAAGCCCTCAGATATAGTGACTTTGATTCCCAAACACTTTCCAAACTTCACGACATAACTGGACAATCTACACTAGAAGAATCATGTTCCCCTCTACAGAAATGCAGCCATATCTGAGGTGGAGCTTAGCAACGGCTTAGCAGCACTCAGGAACACTACAACAACAAGTGAGGCCACGGAGTGAAGAGAACTGTATCCATCAGAAACCCTGGGAAGGATACAAGTACTCAGAATTTAATTACCTTAATTGATATTTGGCCAGGACCCTGGTGTTAGGAGCGACTTGCAGCCATACAATGGTTTAGCACCTTAATTTTAACTTTACTGGGACGTTTTACTTGAAACCTCCCTAGGGTTGTGCTTTAAACGCTCAAGGAGATATGTTTGCCACACACTGCACTGATTGCTTCAAAACACAGAAACCATGTGGGACAATGTGAGGAAAGACATTAAAATGAGAGAAATCCAAACGCATACACAATTATGGAAACAGAATTCTAAGCACTCTTTGTATCTTCCCTGCCAGGAGTCTGCCTATGTACCACTAGTGCCAGCTAACTGCATTCTTTCATTACTAATCAGTCCCATGAAATTGTAGAAAGGACTAATTCACGTCAACAGTATTAATACAATGAATTATTATTAATTAATTATTATGATTATTAAATCCCGTTTTGGCAGCTTATTGTTAACAGAACGGCCCCTTCCTCTTTAAGTCTTTTATTTTTAAAAACCACTTAAAATTAATGGCAGGACAGCAGCTGCAAACTATACATGGTGTTAATTTTGGAAGGAGATGGGAAAAGACAAAAAAAAACAACCCTCCTTGTTTTCTCAGCTGGCTGGTTTTACAATCGCATCACGCTGCATCCAAATGGGTTTTTTTCCCCTTTATTATTGGGAAAGTATCCAATAGTTTTGTTTTGTTACTTGTGTTCTTTGGGAAAGGGCATGGAAGGCCCAGATTGTGTTTAGAAAGAAAGACCTTCACATAGTTGCTTAACTATGAACAAAGCTTGTTAGTTTCACCGACAGAATTTAAAAGGGTGCTCAGCGCTCTTTTACAAGCTTCAGGCCTGATCGACGCAGGTTTTGTGCTGGTGTCACTATGTCGGTTAAGGGTCTGATTTTCTATGGATACAGTTGGATCAGTACAACCCCTAGTCTGGCCGCAGTTAGACCAATGTAAAGGTCCTGCTACCAGCATAGCTTATTCCTCTTCCCATAAAGGAACAAGTCATTCCAGCATGAGGCTCTTTATACTGGTATAACCGCCTCCACATTAGGGTAGTTGTACAGCTGTAACGATATTGGCATAGTACATCAGTACAAGGTGTGTGTGTGTAGCCAAGTCTTGGCCTTAGTAATCCAAGCTTCTACATAACATAATTCTGTGAGGCCTACAAACACCCCCCACCCCCGTCCCGATTTGTCACATTTGCTGTCTGGTCACCCTAAGGCAGCTGGCATGCGGATACCCCGGCCCCTACTGTCTCATTGTTCCTGCCTGTCTGCATCCCTCTGTTGCCTCTTGTCTTAGTCTTGGATTATAAACTCTTTTGCAGGGGAGGGGAGTGTGTCTTTTTGTTCAGTTTGTACAGGCCCTAGCACAATTGGATCCTGTTCCATGAACTGTGCTCATAGGTGCTACCACAATGCAAACGATACTAATTCCTGTGTGTGAATGTCTCACAGCACTGTGTGACAGTAACCATCTCTGGGACAGGAAGCCATCCGTGAGCGGGCACAGCAGATCAGCCAGGCCTCAGTCTAGCAACGCCCCAGCCTTGCTCAGCATTCCCCTCAGGCCCACAGAAAAGCTCCTCCGCTGGGATAAGATATGAGCTGAGCAGTGGGCGGTAAAGTCCTTCCCGGCTACCAGAGGCACAAGGCCTCCTCACGGAAGATAACAGAAGGGTCACATGCGCTGATCACCACCCCTCAGCAGCCTCGCTCCTTTGACACTGCTGCTGAGGGGCAAACCCTGCCTGTGGTTCTGCAGCCCCTGAGGGCACCCCGGCAGCAGGAGGGGGGTGGGGCCCCTGGCCAAGTGGATCTGAGCTCCGGCGGGTGATCCCCCCCCCCACATGCAGGGGACCCACTGCTATGTGGCTTTTCCTCTCTGCCCCTCACCAAGTGGCCGGTGGAGGTAGCGGCTGTGGAGCTGCTCCCCTGACTTGGTGGGGGGGGGGGGAAGGCTATTTCCCTGATTCATCCTACACATTTGCCCCACTCAATCAGTATAGCCCCTGGTCAGCCCTGAGATGTCCCCGTGTCCCCTCAGGGACTCCAATCAGTGTGGTTCCTGCATCCCCCATTGCAGAGCCACCCCTCCCAGCATGGTGGCACCAACCATTCTGCATTCTCTTTAGGTGGAAGTGCTGGCCCAGGGCACACCTGCTGGTCAACCCACGGCAAGGTGCCCCCTCGTCAAGATCTTGCTCATGGTTGGGAAGCTTGGCCTGACGGGAGTTGCCCCTTAGTGCTCAGAGGGCTGGGCTGTAACGGTACCATCCCGTCCCGCGCACGGGGCGGTGCTGCAGAGAAATGAAGGAGTTGGGAGCCCAAGTCACGATTCCTCACCTGCTCCCCCTCGCTCTGGAGTAGCGCATCCCCCTGCCATGCACCCCATCAGTTAAATTGGTCAGGGACTAAGGACGAGCGGTGGAGCTCAGGCCTTTCACAATCCATGCCCCCCCCCACCCCACCCACACCCACACCCAGCAGTCACCCACAGGGAGCTGTATCAGATACATAACTCCTGCTCTCCGCTCTCCAGGCTGGAGTCTCACTCTCAGCAGGGCCGAGGAAGGGGAAGAGACCTTAGTTCCCTACCTGGGCACGGCAGGGCTGTGACAGTCGAACCCACCGTAACTGCACCCGCAAATCCAGGGCCAGATTCGGCTACGCACACGGACGCTGAACAGACCCTTTCCTCCATGGGAGCCAGTGGGACGGCTCAGAGATCGAGGGCCTAAGGGTAGCAAAATCTGGCCCTTTGGAAGTCTGGGGCTGCCATACAGACTCAGAGTCTGAGCTCCCCAGCGACCCGTCCTAGCTGCTAACATGAACAGCCAGATCCTGCACTAGTGTATATCCGCACAGCTCCACTCAAACCAAAGCAGCTCTGCAGATGGACATCAGCTGAGTACCCGGCCCTAAAAACCAAATGAGTCAATGAAACCTTGAGCCAACCCTCCGGGCTAATTTCCATCTGCTTTCCCCAAGCCAGGAGGAACAATTTTCCACCCCCAGCTGCACAGAGTGCGTTGCTTTGTGGAGCAGCAAATCTCTTTCCTGCCTGTCACTACAGCTGCCTGACTAGCCCTGCTGAACTGCGCCCTGCCTCGGCGTTTGTGATTTTTGGAGGACTTGGACAGCAGAGGAGAACCGCAAACAACATTTCTGAGAAAAGCTCCATTTGTCAGCGGTCGGTCAGCCCTTGCCAGAGAGCAGGAGAGATTACGCACCCGTGGGGAGTTCCACTGCACATGGCAATATCACGCGGGGAGGGGAAGCATGCAGGACCAACATGAGAGAGAATGAGACACCAGCACCCACCTCCTCTAGTCAGTATCCGCCTCAGCTCAGAGCGTTGCCTGAGCGAGTAGAATCCATAAGGATGGAGCCCCATGAGAATAACGCTGCCACGGGAATCATACGACATGTCAAATCTTCGTGGGACTCCACTGTTCAGCTGCCCAGGCGCTGAGTCCAAAGAGGAATTTCTGGAGTGGGGCTTAATTCTCTGTAGCCAGTGATTCACGGGATGAGTTTTGCCCTTCTGTCTGCATGTGATTTACCCTCAAACAGAGGCGGCTCTACTCCTTCGTTGTCCTGAATCGCAGGAACATTTTACAGTCCGGGGGCCGTTTGCAAACTAGTCACTCTGTGTGTTAAGAAGCAAGAAGAAGAATTGGGGAGGGCGGGGGGAAGTGCACCCAGCTCTGGGAAGGTGAGTGGAGAATGGGGGACCCTGCTGTTGGGGAATGGTGGGAACCCCTGGTATGCAGGGAGGGAGGAAGGTAGGCCCACACAGCCCCTCTCAATGGAGGGAAGAGGATAATAAGGGTTCACGCAGCGCCCCTGCTGGGAAAGGGAATGGACAGCATGGGGTGTGCACACAGCCGCTGGTATGGGGGTGGGGGGGAGAATGGGGGACATTGCAAGGAGAGGGGGTGGCCACAGGGAGCCTGTGGAGGGGGCAGAAATGGAGGGATGCAAAGAGCCCCGGGCTGTGCGACGAGCTCAGCCTACACAAACGACAAGGGATACAACCCCTAGTTACTTTAACCAGGAGACGGCGAAGAGGTGACGATCACGGTCTCCAGGCACCTCCCCAGGGAACAGGCCGCCGATAACAGACAGCTCATTAACGCAGCAGGGGAAAACCCGGTAACCAGACCCACTGGTGGAGAGCGGCCGCCAGACGAATTCAGACTAGGAATCGGGTGCAAATATTTAAGCGTGAGGGGAATTAACCATTGTAACAGCTCACGTCGGGCTGTGATGGGTTCTCCCTCACTTGACGTCTTCAAGCCCAAACTGGTTTCTTTCTGGACGCTCCGCTATAGCTGTCAGGCCCCAGGGGTCTCAACTCCCAACAGGGACCCGGATTTCATCACACTCCAATCCTCCACTGGCGGCTCAGTCAGCAGCTGGGACGGGGCCCATGAAGCCCAACCAGGGCACAAGCCCCACCCCTCTGCTCTGATTGGACAAGCTCCTGATTGGGCTGCAGCCCCTATTTAAGCCAGAGGAGGAACGAGGAGGTTGTCTGTCCAGTTCAGTCTGCCATGAACCACTGGTCTGCTGGTCCTGCCTTCTGATCCTGACCTCCCGGTGTCTGGAGTCTTGGTAACTGACTCATGATCCCTGCCCTCTGGTTCCTCTCTGGTGTTCCAAGCAGGCCTGATTTCTGGTAGTTGGCTCCTAGACCCTCGGGCCGCTCCTAATGCTAACCCTAAAGCCAATCCACTGGCCCCGATAGGCTCCAACAGAAGCGATGGGCTTGATGCAGGCATTTTTGCAGATTTTATGGCCTGTGTGATAGAGGAGGTCAGGCTAGATGATCGTAATTGTCCCTCCTGGCTTTAACATCTCTGAATTCTGCAGATTCCCCCTGCCCCAATTTTTGGCAAGCTCAAAATAGTCTCAGCCTTCCCTCCACACCCCCTTGATCCATTCCCAGTGTATCCCTCAGCCCTACAAGGTCTGGTTCTTTGCAGAACACATTGAGCATCTTCTTTTGTTTATGTGCTTTCATTCCCTCGACTGGCTCCACGGCCCCGGCCTTGTCACTCTCACCCAAACTCCTTCTATTGTTGAGTTCATAAAAAGGAAGAGCCCTCATAAGAAACAAATAAATGTGGCATTTCCCTTTCGCCCAGGCAGCTCCATCTTCTGAAATGCCAAAGCTACAAAGTGATTAACCTCAGCTCGTCAGAGTAATTAACTGGGGAAGTATTGACAATGGCATGCGACTGTGAAAGGCTCCATCCTTTCAGCGTATGTCTCCTCTGCAATTAGACACCTGCAGCTGGCCCGTGCCAGCTGACTCAGGCTTGCGGGGCTTGAGCTAAGGGGCTGTTTAAGTCCAGTGTTTGTTTTTTTTTACTCCATCGTCTGTTGCTGGTCTTCCTGGGGCTGCTGAATACAGCCGTTTGGCCTTTTGGGCAGCACTTCCCAACTGCACGTTGGGGATTAGCTCTCTCTCCGAACATGCTCCCCTGCACTCAGGAAAGGAGACGTCTTCACACTTGTCCCAGCACTGATTGATACAGTCTCGGCACAGTTTGTAATTAGCGGGTCTGTAAAGTAATCCCGACAGATCGAGCAAATAAATTCATCCAGGAGCCGTTTCACAGTTTCGGGCTCAACAGCAGCCATGGCTGCTCCAGCAGAGACAAATGTTTTGCAGGCATCACAGTAAGTCCAGTGTTGTCCCACCTCGCAGGGCTCAATGGATACGGACCCATATTCTCTTACTCTCAGCCAGAAAGAACGTCCACAAACCACCACAGCCAGTTCCTCGTCTCCGTTTGTGAGGCTCCGGAGAGGGGTTCTGAACGTGAGAACATTGTGTCTGTTCCTGGAGGTCTGTCAATAACTCTCTCTGAACCCCAGCGGGTTTCTGCAGAATGGCATATGCTTCTGCGGCACTGACTAGGACACGGTGGTGCAGGTGGAAAATAGCTGGCAACTGGACCACTGAAAAAACCCAGGAACGGCCCAGTACAGAGTGGTTCTGGGCTGACTGTCACAGGAAAAGCTTTTGGGAAGCAAAAAAATAAGTGGTCAGAGAAGCTGGTTGAGAAAACCCTAATGAAACGTATCATCGGAATTGGCCAATTCATGTAGATGGAACTGTTTTGCAGAGATAAGTTGATGAAGCTATGGTGGAACATAGACAGGGCTGCTACAGAGCCCCATCTGCCAGGCAGGATCCTGTCGGATGACCCACCTGGCTCCTCGGTAGCCCGCCTGGCAGACTGATGGAGCTAAGACCCCAGGAGCCTGGCTGCTCAGGTTCATTGCTCCCACTATGTTTCCAGCATCTGTGGCTGCAGGGGGGCAGCCAGGTGGGCTTCCCCAGGGTTGGGGACCCCAGGACTTTGCCTTGCCACTGAGAATTTTGATGTTTTTGACTTTCATTCTGAATCAGAACAAAACCGAATTTTTAAAACTACCAAGATCGCCCACAAAACTAGATGACCAGCTTTAACCTGCCTTGCAACAGACCCGCTCTGGCCCAACGCCCTTCTGCACTCCCAAAATAAAATACAAGAACCTGAAACTGTAAGTCACCCGGCAACCCTACCACCAAGCAGAGTTTTAGCCCCACGAAGAGAGATGTGCCAGAGACGGCCTGTAGTCCATTAGAGACTTCGCTGCTGCTACCGAACTCACGCAGAAGCCACGCAGATGACGAACAAAAGCTAGCTAGATATTTTGTGATAAAGGAAGAGCTGGAGAGCCCAGCTGAAGGTTTGCGATAATGGGAGCTGAAAGTTAGGCTCCTAAATCCACATTTAGGCATCTAAATAAACAGCCTGATTGTTCGAAAGGCCAAGCACCCAGGGCCGGAAGGCACTGCTGGCTGATCAGCACTTCTGAACGTCAGGTTACCTATTGATGCCAGAGCCTGTGATGGCAGCAGTCAGGTCTAGCGGCTGGAGTAGAAGTCAGTCGCCAGGGTAAGGAGACCAGGCTCAGAGCTGGGTTAGCTGGAGTAAAGCAAGGCTGGATCCAGAGCGGGATGAGGCTGAGAACAAGCAGGCCTGGTACTAGGACCACAGGGGGTGAATGCTTCCAGCAGCCGTTAGCCTAATGCTGCCGCTGGGCTTAAGACGATGCCCGTTGGCAAGGGCGGCAGGTATCAAAGGTCGGAGCAGGCTAAGCCTCCTCTAACCCAGGCTGTGGCCCTACCCATGCGCCGCCCTGAGGCCCTGCCCCCCACTCCGCCCCAGAGCAGCGAGGACTCAGCTCTGGCCAGGGGCCTGGAGCTTGGCGGGGGCCAGGGGTGGCTTGGGCGGGCCAGTGGCGCGGGGCTCAGGCAGCTGCTCCAGCCCGCCAGCAGCTTGGGGGTTGTGCTGCTGCTCGGGCCAGCTGATGGCCTCGCTGACGGTAGGGTCACCAACCCTCCTGGTTTCGCCGTGAGTCTCCCGGAATCGGGCTCTATCTCCCAGAGGCCACTGAAGCCAAACCAGGAGATTTTACGCCGCTAACAGTCCGGCGGTGCAGCGGGGCTAAGGCAGGCTCCCTGCCTGCTCTGGCCCTGCACCACTCATGGGACATCCCTGCAGCCTCTGCAGGGGAGGGCAGTGGTCTATGCGTGCTGCTCACGCCCCGAGCACCGACTCCGCAGCTCCCATTGGCCGGGAACTGTGACCAATGGGAGCTGCAGGGGCGGGGCCTACAGGCAGGGGCAGCGTGCGGAGCCCTGTGGCCCTCCTCCCAGGGGCCTCAGGGACGTGCTGGCTGCTTCCGGGAGCAGCGCGCGGAGCACCCTGGCCCCCCTTACCTTGAGTAGCTCCTCGGACAGTAGCACAGTGGGGCTAAGGCCAGCTCCATCCCCACAGCTCCCATTGGCCGCAGTTCCCGGCCAATGGGAGCTGCGGAGTCAGCATTTGGGGAGCGCACAGGGCAGGGATGTGTCAGCCACTTCTGGGAGCAGTGCAGGGTCAGGGCAGGCAGGGAGCCTGCCTTAGCCCCACTGCACCGCTGACCGGGAGCTGCCCGGGGTAAGCCTACCTGGCTGGCCCCTGCACCCCTCACCTCCTCCTGCACCCCAACCCCCTCTCCCAGCCCTAAGCCCCCTCCAGTACCCAAACTCCCTCCCAGAGCTTGCACCCTGCACTCTCTCCTGCACCCCAGCACCCTGCCCCAGGCTCAGCCCAGAACCCCCTCCCACACTCCGAACCCCTCGGCCCCAGCCCAGTATAGGCCAATGGAGATTCTCCTTTCACGCAGGGGGCTGTACTGGGCGAGCAGGAGACCCTCAGTTCTCTCTCTGCTACCCTCACTTTACCCCCTTGGCAACAGTAGCATTGTCCAAGCGCCAGAGAGCTCAGCAATCCCAAACAGCAGTCGAGAGGTTCAAGCTGCGAGGGCTTTTATCCCCTCATTCAGGGAAGCAGCAGCTGCCTCCAGAACATCCAAACAGCAGCCAGGGGCATCTAGACGAGCATTTTTAGCTCGAGGGAAGAGATCAGCTGTTCCCTCTGACCCAGAACTCTCTCTATTTAAAGTGTTGATCAATCCCAGGTTAGGCCGAATCACATGTAGCTCGGTTGTGTGTGAATATGAGGCGGTGCTGTGATTCAACAATGAATGCAAGCTAGTCCTCCAGTGCTATCCCACAATCCTCCAGAATCTTCTCAAAAGGTAGCCCATCTTATCCTCTGCCTAGCCTCTGCAGCCAAACAGTGATCCTGGCTGGGAGCCACCTGCCAGTTAATATTGTCCTGCACCATCACTTCACAGAATATCACGATTAGAAGGGACCTCTGGAGGTCATCTAGTCCAACCCCCTGCTCAAAGCAGGGCCAATCCCCCCTAAAAAATCATCCCCAGCAGGACTTTGTATGCCGCCTTAAAAAAACCCTAAGGAAGGAGATTCCACCACCTCCCTAGGTAACCCATTCCAGTGCTTCACCACCCTCCTAGTGAAATAGTGTTTCCTAATATCCAACCTAGCCCTCCCACCCTGCAACTTGAGACCATTGCTCCTTGTTCTGTCATCTGCCACCACTGAGATCAGTCTAGATCCATCCTCTTTGGAACCCCCTTTCAGGAAGTTGAAAGCAGCTATCAAATCCCGCTTCATTCTTCTCTTCTGCAGACTAAACAATCCCAGTTCCCTCAGCCTCTCCTCGTAAGTCATGTGCTCCAGCCCCCTACTCATTTTTGTTGCCCTCCACTGGACCCTTTCCATTTTTTCCACATCCTTCTTGTAGTGTCAGTTTGGGCCTTTCCTTCCATAATCCTCCAGGTGGCAAACAAGTTCCCCCAGCATGCTCTGTGACATTGCACCCAGCACGCCAGAGTTTGCAGCAGTGCTGAGAATCATTGGATGCATGCTCAGAAACCAAAGTGCCCAACACATGGGAGTGCAAGGCCAGCTGAGAGGCACAGCCACTGTCCACGCATATGCATTGAGCCTGGATGCACCGCCTTGCATTAGCGTGCATTGCGTTAAGTTACCAAGACAGGCTCCATCAATTTAAGCATCTGCCAGTCGTGCCCCTGAAGTGTGGAACAGTCTCCCAAATGAAGAAATGGAAGCCCCATCAGTTAAGTCATTGGGAATCGGACTGGAGAATATGAGGATGTCACTGGAGCCGTGCCACTCGACACCAGCTGAGGATTTCGTTCAATAAACCCGCACTGGTCTTTTCCATCCCAGATTCCTATGGCTTTCCCACCAAGGTAACTAAAATAGGAACCCTCAACTGCAGTGACTGGATTCAGATTCACAAGCCCATGACCCTCTGGAAAGCAGTAATGGTGAGGAAGACGCGCCAAGGGCTGTGTTTCACTGGAAGGCTGATCACTATGTCTTAAGATTCTTAAAGCTTCCCTTTGGAGGAGGAGGAGGAAACAAAAAATTAAAAATAAAAATCAAGCGTTGCTCACTTCATCGGAAAAGGAACCGCTTCCAAGAGCGCCATGTGGGCTTGGCAGCTGGGTTCAATACAGCTGAACCACGGAGAGGACCGACTGCTATCTAGGGGGAAGTTTATTTATGGAATCCGGGTGCTCCATGAAGACGCTGAAAAGAGCAAGAGCCATCTGTATGGAAACAGGATTGCTGGTATGTGTCCATCAGACCAAATAATGAATCGCTGATACTGATCAGCAAACCCAGTAAACTCCAATCCCCGATCTCCCCAAAGAAGGCAGATGAACCTAATTAACATGTGTGATATTAACACCATAGTTACCCACAGGGGTAACGAGGATTAAATCTGCAGGATGGGCAATAAAGAGGGTTAGCTCACAAACATTTTCCCTCTGGAAACTGGGTTAGGTTATAAGAATAACTGTTTGTGGTGGGCCACTTCCTAGTGGAGATTTGTCCTCATTGAAAAAGCCACATGTCCTTGTAGGCCACAGGTAACCTAGGAGTGGAACAGCAGGGAATGTCATAGGTCAGGGGTGGAGTGCATCGTCACAGCTACGTACAGGAAGCTTGAGTAGCACCACTCCCCACACCCTGCTTGGCTTTAACGAGTGCTAAGAGTCCCCCACGTCCACAAAAGCACCAAATGTAGGGGGGAAAAGGATTCAACACACAGAGTTCCTAGTGTCACTTCATTAAGCTGGTTGCAGGACAGAGCTGGCATATTTTCCTTTGCCTTTCCAATGAATGTTAAAAAGAAGATGCAAAACTTCTTTAACAGAGAAAGTAATTATCCATGGACACATCCATGGTGATGTGCTAGATTCTCCATCCCCTGGAGTCTTTACAGCATGACAGGGTGATTAGCTAAAAGATATGCTGTGTTTCAAGACTGAGCCTGATAAGTTTATGGAGGGGAGGGTATGAGGAGGTTGCCTACAAGGGCATATAGTCGATCTGTGACTGCTAGCAGCCGATATCTCCAATGGCCGATGATGGGACACAAGAGGGGGAGAATTCTTTCCCAGGTATCTCACTAGTGAGTCTTGCCCACATGCTCAGGGTCTAACTGATTGCCAAATTTGGGACCAGGAAGGAATTTCCTCCCAGCTCTGATTGGAAGAGACTCTAGGGGGCTTTCGCCTCTCTCTGCAGCATGGGGCATGGGTCACTTTCAGGTTTAAACTAGTGTAAATGGTGGATTCTCTGTAACTTGAAGTCTTTAAATCATGATTTGAGGAGTTCAGTAACTCAGCCAGAGGCTAGGGGTCTATTACAGGAGTGGGTGGTTGAGGTTTTGTGGCCTGCAATGTGCAGGTCAGACTAGATGATCATGATGGTCCCTTCTGGCCTTAGAGTCTATGAGTAACCACAAGCCATTGGGGCCGGATGTGGGAATCCCTGGGTGAAGTTCTATGGCCTGTGTTATGCAGGAGGCCAGATGAGATGATCACAATAGTTGTTATCTGAATGCAAGAACTACAGCCCACTTACCAATCCTGGTAGGAAAGATGTCTTCATTGTTAATGAGCATCTCGATCCATTCCATTAGCATACACATGTACTGGGGTGCCGACAGCTTGGTCGGCCTCTTGTACTTGTGATCATCCTGCCACCTGTATTCGTATTTGAGCCCACCGGACATGATGGGGCAGCTCTTCTCGGTGCAGAACTCCGACATCGTCCCATAGATAAGGTTTATCCTGTTGAAGAAGTCAACCACGTGCACCGCTATCCAGTCATTGATATTCTCCCCAGGTGGCAACTGGACCACAGTCTTCAGATCCAGCCCAGATTTGAGAGAGGCCTGGGCTTTCTTGTACAGCTCAAACCGCTGGGTGCCGGGCTCGAATTTCTTACGGGGGCGAAAGGTTTTGTCTTTGTTGAAAACTTGGCTGAGGCACAAAGCCATTCTGGGCTGGGGCAGCCAGGTTTAAAGGGGGCAGTGGTGCGTCCCAAGGCAGATTCCTAGCCTGAGAGCTTCAGGGTGGACATCGTGGGTTTCTGAAAGGAAAACAGAGAAATAGTGAACCCGTTATTTATGAAGCCAACTGTAACAGGCTCTCCCTTACTGTAGCTGCTCACGACGAATTGGTGGCACATTCAAGAGACTAGATGGTCTTGTAGCTAAGGTATTGGATGTCAACTGAGGGAATCTGGGTTCGATTCCTGGCTCTACCCAGACTCCTTGCGTGACCATGACCTCAGTTTCTCTATCTGCAAAATGGAGATAAAGGAAGGATTGTTGTCTTGTCTATTTAGATGGTGAGGTCTTGGAGGCAGGAATGTATTTATAGCACCTAGGGCAACGGGGGACCCTGAGGCATCTCAGTGCTGCCATAATGCAAATGGCAATAAATTTTTTGCTGGTGCTACCATGGCTGGCCCGGTGGGAAGCCTTGCGTGTGAAAGATGGGGGCACCTTATGTTGACAGCCTCTTCATAAATCAATATCCCTTGAGTAACAGCATGATCTTTGCAGGGAAAGGCTCTGCTCACACCGGTATCTCAAGGGCGGCTGCTCTAAAGCAAAATAAAAAGCAGTAGCAGAAGCGTTCAAGGCAGCTTTCCTCCCTCCCCCTCCCCTGTCCAAGCATCGCTCGGATGGCTTGGTGTTGATTTCCTTTGTGGTTACACGGGAAGTCCCCCACCCGCACAAAGAGCTTCCCAGCTCATAAAAGTGCTCCCTGCGGCCTGCCCCTGCGGCCAGCCTGGCAATTCCCCCAGGCTCTGAAGCGAGTACGGCTAGCTGGCCAGTCACGCCACTCTATTATTTACCAGAAAATGGAGTTTGTCTTCTGTTTCTTTAAAGCCCCTTAGGCCCAAATCCCATGTACAATTGTGTCCCGAGGGAAGTACCGTTGGAGTGTAACAGTGTGATATAAAAGGAGAGACTCCCCGACCCATACAGCTGAAATACAATGCAAACTAGTCACACACAGTCTACCTCCTCCTGCCACGTTGCTGGATTGCATCAGCTGCCATCTGCACCTTGCTTTAAAATAACAAAGCCGTGTCAGGTCTGACACCAGCTTTGGCAGCTAGTTCTGCATCTTTGCATCAGTAGAAGCAGGGTGCTCCCGGATGGGATGGCCAGGGGGTCTGGAGGTCGCCCTGAACACTACCGTGAATTGTGGGATTACTTGCCATTTAATAAATGGCTAATTATGCCCCTAGATGCCTTCCTGAATTTACTACCACGGAAGCGGAGGGTCTGTGTTTCTCCTGGACTCAGACTATGAACTGAAATCTGTGCTTCGCTTTCAAAGAGCCAAAGGCCTCGCCAAACATCACCGATCAGCTAAAATACATTTTGCATCGTCCTACAGTTCCCAGCGTTAATACTATTAAGCACATGAGATCGGAGCTCCACTGTGCGAGGCGCTGCATGTCCACCAAGTGAGAGACAGTCCTTGCCCTGAAAATCTTGCCAACTACTTTGACAAGTCAGAGCAAGTGTGGGAGAGGAACAAGGGGCGCAGAAAGGGGAAGTAACTTGCCCAAGGTCTCAAGCAGAAGAGACGAGAGCCCAGGCCACCCGAGCTCCAATCCAGTACCCGGTTCACCTGTCACAACAACGGTCACAGATACACACTCAGGTCCTTCCATCCCAAAGGATCCTAGAAGGGGCTTTGCAGACTCCATTATAACGTACACTGGAATCACGTCACCCACTAGAGAAGAGCAAATGCCTCTTGGGTGGAACGCCGCAGGTACTGAGGAGCCCACTGCAGCAATAGACGGAGAGCATGGCTAGAAATCAGTAGATTTGCAGGGGGAGATTTCCCCTGAGGGCAAATTATCCAGACATTGGAGTATTAAGTGTTGTCTCCAGTTGTTCCTGAGGGACAATAGCTGGTTGTTGTTAATGCTCATCTCTTCATTTTGGATGCCCTGTGCCTCCCTGCCTGGACAGCCGCCTGCTGTTGTGTGAAAGCAAGGGTGACATTCACCCCGTGCAGAGGGCAGCACAAGCCCCTCAGTCCCATTGGGGCACAGGGATTTTCTTGCCCGTCCGGCCAGGGGTGGCTGTTGCTCCACATGAGAGACCAAACGCTGCTCTCAGCCTAGCAGGGTGTCTGCCACTGACGCCAGTGAGACCTGCGCCTGTCGGCCAAGCGCGCTGGAACAAGGGGGACCAGGAGCCATGGCTCCATCGCTTTTTACCAGCTGTAAAGGCAAGCAACGGGGGGAGGGGCGGAGCTAAGCGCGCAGGGGGTGGAGTCTTGGGGGAAGAGGCGGTGCGAGGGTGGGGCTTCAGGGGGGAAGGGGACATGGGGGGCGGGGCCACGGTTTGGGTGCTGATACCGCCCCCACCTTTTAAGGCGCTTTGGTCACTCCTGCTGTGGACTGAAGAGCAGAAGTTGCCCCTTAGCATGGGAAACAGGCCTCAAGCCCTCTGAGGCAGAATTCAGTGCCCCTCTATGGCAGTGCTTGGGGGGAAGCGGGGGCAGCGGGGCGTGGTAGCAGCCCTCAAACTCTCCAGCAGCATCCCGGCTTCCTGCCTCGCAGCACAGAATAGCCTGAGAGGGAGGCTGGTGGTTTGTAACCCAAAGCATCCACCCAGTTACTGAGTCTGGAACTAGTGCCAGATAAAGAATGAGCATTATCTTGTACTTTCCTGCATGGCTGTCACATTTTCAAGGCTCACCCTGCTGATACCGATAAGCTTTCCATGACTGCAAGTTTTCTGGACATTTGGGTTACATCTCCTTCTAAAATAGACTTCCTGGGGCCCCCCCATCCAGCAAAGTGCTGAAGCAAGCACTTAACTTGAAGCATGCAACTTACTGGACTCCTACTGACTTCAACAGAGCTAGTCACATGTTTAAAGTTAAGTAGGTCCGTCAATACTTTCGCTAGATCAGTGCCATAAATATAATTGATACACGCACACACACACACACACCCCTACCTATTAGGGCATTGGTGGTGACTCCATAGTTAAGGTCGCATTGAGATTTGCACTTAAAGTAGGATTCAAAGTCCCTCACGCTACATAACATGCACCCGTAGCTGGAGCTCAGTCACCATTGCATATGTTTGTCATGGTTTTGCTTAGTGAGCCGCTGTCGGCGCTGCTGCCAAGCTGCACAGGCCTTGTAAATCCTTACAGGAATTTGGAAGAAAACAGATCTTCAGAAAAAGTAGAAGCAGAACGTTCCCCTTCAAAGCAAAGTCAGTCTGTAGAGCCACAAACCTACAAAGAAGCCAGGTCACTTCTCGATCTCTCTCAAGAGGGGTCAGTTTAGTATTAGCGCGAATCTTGGATGGGGAGGGCAAAGCAAAAGCTCAGAGCCCAGGGACCTGGGGGTGAAATCTTGGCCCCACTGAATTCAGGGGAGTTTTGCTCCCCCCCCCCCCCCGGCAACAAGGCCAGGGATTGCAGCCTTGCAGTCTAATAGCTGCTCTGGTTCTTGTGGTTAAGGCACTGAAATGGGACTTTAATTCCTGGCTCTGACACAGACTCCTTGCATGACCTTGGGCAAGTCACTTTGCCCCTTTGTGCCTCAGTTTCCCCAATTGCAGAATGGAGATGATGATCCTTTTCTCCCTCACAGGGGCAGTAGGAGTGCTTGCAGTGGAAGCTGCTATACAAAGTATTATTATTCATAGCTCTGAGCTATGGTTTCACCCAAAGGCCTGGAAATTGATTGCATTGACTTCAACAGACTGAGGGGAGGAAACCTGCAGTTAAAACTGTAGGACCAAATTCCCCCCTCCCCCATAGTAGCCTCTGATTTTGGGCACCCGACGTTATTTACAGAGAGCGAACACACAGAGTGGGGCTGATGATGTTCCAGCCGTGCCCATAGGCTCAGGACTGCTCCATATACACAGTAGGAAGATGGCCAAGTCTCAGGCCATTCTAGGAGGGCTCAGGGAGGCTCAGTATATGCTGCAGCGGCTTCTCCTCAGACAGCCGCCTCACACCATTAGACACCCTGCCCCGATCTTTCCCACCTCTTCACTGAATGCATCCTGGAGCAACACAGTGGCCTGGAGGTGCACATTTTTGCTTTTAATTTTCACATTACAAAACCAACTCCTTCCCAAAGCATCAAATCCGCAGGGGGAAGAACAAGCAGCAGCTGCAGTCTATTCCATTACAGCAGGTGCCTACAAACCCTACCAAGGATACAGCTGAAATAAATCAAAGCCTCTGGATGTCTAAACCCCAGGCCTACAGGGAAGGGGACCTGGGGTCAGCCTCTTGCTTTCTAGTCCCGATTTGCTGCTGCATTTGGGGAAGTCACTCTGCCTGCTTTGGTTTCATTCTTCTCTATCTTACCAGGGTGCTTTGTGAGGCACCACTGATCTGTGATCCTGGATTGGGGCACTCACCTCTTGAGCGCCTCCAAGTGGCAGGGTGCAGTACTGCCTTCCTTTTCTCAACCCTGGTGCCACCTGCACGCTGCTGGCCGCCCTCAGGGCCTCCCGCGGCTTGGCCCTCCAGCTGAATCACAAAGTCTCAATGACCTTCCAGGGTATTAAAGAGTCTAATAAATAAACAGTCGATTTGCCCTCGCTGGAGTCTTCAACTGCAGCTCTGGGCCCTTTAAATTTGGCCCTTTGTTCAGAGTCCCAAAGAAGCCCCATCCCCTTTGTGGGGTTTACGCCAGTGGCTGGTGGCAGAACCTGGCTCGCTCACTGCTCTGGGTTCCAGCCCAGGGACCCTATGCACAGTAGCACATACTGCCCTCTCCAATCCATCACTGCTGCTTCCTTGGGCTTCATCCAACCAGGCCCTTTATCTCCAGCCCTCGCTCAGGGCCAGTGTCCCCAGGTTGCTCTCTCTGCAATCCCAGCTGTGCAGGTTCAGCCAGCCATGAACTCTGTGTATTGTCAGGCCCCTGTGCCCAGAGAGAGACTCCCTCCTTCTCTCCTCCAGTCCTAGCCAGGGACTGCGCCACTAAACACCAGGCAGCTCCTTTTATCTGAGTCAGCAGGGCCCTGATTGGCTGCTGCTAGCCCCTCTAGCCCTGGAAGGACCTGGTCTCTGTGGTTTTCCACAGTGACTACTCCAGAGAGTCCTCTTTAGGCAAGCCTGGAGGACCCACCTTGGCTGCTCTTTTCTTCTCAGCTCACAGCTTCTTAGGGAATCGTGTAGTAGGACCCCAGCAGGGAACTGCAAAGGGCTAACACACTCCATCACAGATCTGTAGACCAGCAGGTGAAAAGCACTATACAAGTATTATTATCTTCTTTATAAGAATTTGCTTAGATATTTCTCTGGGAGGCCCAGAACTCATCTCTGCTGAGCAACATCAGCCCTGCCAATTGCACAGGGGATCGCTGTGATGACACCCAGGGGTTGAATCATGGAGCAAACGGGGAACTGATCGGAAACCCCAGCCTTTCGCTAATTTGTCCTAGTGACCAGGAGACCCATTGCAAAACAAAGTTGCTGAATCACGAATCAGTTCTTTCTCAGCTGTTGTTTAATCACTGGTGATATTTCCGGGCATACCAGGATATGTGCTGGAGTAGATCAATAACCCTTCAACTAACCTTTGGCCTAGTTACAGCCATCGGCAGTGCGGAACCAATGCAACCCATAGTGCAGATGGACAGAGCTGCTGTTTGTCCCAAACGAGCTTTCCCTTGCTTGAAATCGCAGCTGGTTCCTACCGGTGCTAATTACAATGTAGCCAGTCTGCATAGGGATTTGCCCAATCTAAGGTACTTATATGGCCCCTGTTACTATAGTATCGGAGCATCTCATGACCTGTAATGCATTTACCCTCACCACACGCCGGTGCATTATCCCCATTTTATGGATGGAAAACTGAGGCACAGCGTGTCTTAGTGAGTTGCCCAAGAAGTCTATGGCCAGCCAGGAGACTGACCCCTGCACAGTCCTGCCCCTCCATACAGAAGAAGTGTC
This sequence comes from Mauremys reevesii, assembly GCF_016161935.1. Classification (NCBI taxonomy): domain Eukaryota; kingdom Metazoa; phylum Chordata; order Testudines; family Geoemydidae; genus Mauremys; species Mauremys reevesii. The sequence goes on along the minus strand of NC_052630.1, from coordinate 103,230,123 downwards.
ATACTGCATCAGACCATGGTCCATCTAGCCCAGTAGCCTGTCGCTGACAGTGGCCTGTACCAGCGCTTCACGGGGAGCGTACAGAAAGGGCCATTATGGAGCGATCCACTCGTGGCTTCCGGTACTCAGAGGGTTCGATCGCCCCCAGCTGGTGATACCTTACTACAGCATTTGCTATTAGTTCCTTGCTGAGGGGTTGGGAGAAGCCACCCATTTTTTGTTGCATGGCTTGGCCAGGTTCCATGCTCCAATGGTTGTTTCATTTCATGGAAATCAGTCCACTAGAGGCACCAAAAAGCCACAGAGCCTGTCAAATCAACCCTGAGGACCTAAACTTCAGGAGGGCATCATCCTCCCTCCTGCAGAGACCGGGGACACTCACACCCCGGGTTTTGGGCCCATTGCTAACTGGATTGCAGGGAATTTCGTGAATTAGAACTAGCATTGCAATAGCATCTAGAGGCCCCATTTTACCAGGCACTCTACAGACATATAGTAAGAGAGAGTGTCCCTGCCCCTAGAGAGCTTACAATCTATATAGCCAACAGACAGGAGGGGAAACTGAGGCACAGGGCAGGGACGTGACTTGTCTGAGGTCACTGAGCAAGCCCATGGTAAAGCCAGGAATAGAACCCAGGTCTCCTGACTCCCAACCCAGTGCCTGAGCCAATCAGCCTGCCCTGCAGTCTCCCAGGTATTCACAGCACCAGCTCCGTCCAGTTTCCCAGCCCTCAGCGAGCAGCGTCCTCACCCCAGCGTCAGGATGGACGGAAGCAGATGTGGGATGCGGACAGGTGGCCGTCCCGGCCGGAGACCCCGCTGCCTTTCCTGCTGCGCTGCCCCCATTGTGAGTGGGGCCCTTCCTGTCCCAGGTGGGCCTGTCCCGGCAGCCGTAGCTCACAATTGAGGAGGCAGGAAGTTGGAGAGCGCCGGCTCCCTCCCCCTCCCCACAGTGCTCCATTCACCAGGCAGCGTCCCAGATTCTTTTGCCAGTGAGCTGCAGCAGAAAGGCCTCAGTACTGTAGACGAAGGAAGGAAGGGGGAGCCCTGTTCCTGTATCTGCTGGGTCAGGCACGAATATAAGCTCCAGCACTGACTCGGCTGCCAGTTTCATCACCAGCTGCACTGTGTTCATTCCTCTAGGCACATGGCCTTGTCTACACTGAGAAGAAGCACCAGTTTAGCTTAAACTGGTTTAATTAAATCAGGGAAAATCCAGATCGGTTTAAAACCGGTTTAATTGGTCTAGTTTGTGCCTGTAAATTTACTACCTAAGCCAATGCTCAAGCCACAGCTAAGCCAGAATAGGTGTCCACATGCAGAGCTGTAACTTACAGCCTGTCTCCACTAGCAAGTTAAAGAGAGAGTTATACTGGGAGAAAAGTGTTTTACACTGGTATAGCCCTGCCTGTTCAGAAAGGGAAATACACCGCGCCAGCAGAAGCACCTTTATAGCAGTATAACAGTGTCCACACTAGGGGTTGTACTGGTGTAACTATCTCAGTTAAAATAATCATGCCCCTGTCCGATATAGTTATATGCGTACAACGCTGAAGAAACATAGGGCTTCTCCTAATAGTTTTCCAAGAACAGGTTCCTCTGTGCCTCAAAAGGACATCTGTTACCGGTGCAAGGGTTAGAGTTTTTCAGATGCAGACTGACAAAGCTCTGGGCCAGTCCCGTCAGCTCCATTGCACAGATGGGGAAACTGAGGCACAGGTGGAGTTGCGTGAGTTGTCCAAAGTCACATAGCAGCTCAGCGGTGGCACTGGGAGTCGGGAGACCTGGATGGGTGTTCCTGGCTGTGTTTCTGTGTGACCCAGGGAAGTCGCCGAATTGATGCCTGTTTCCTCTCCCATTCTTTGTCTGTCTTGTTTATTTAGACTGTAAACTCTGAGGCACAGGCTCTCTCTTACTATGTGTATGTACAGCACCCAACACAATGGAGTCCTGACTGATTTACCTCGGACTAGAACCTAGCTCTCTCCCGACTCCCACTACTCACTAGACCACATTGCCACAGCCAAATACAAAATGAATATTCATCCAGGGTCACAGGTTTCAGAGGGGTAGCCGTGTTAGTCTGTAGGAGCAAAAACAACGAGGAGTCCTTGTGGCACCTTAGAGACTAATAGGGTCAGATGCAGAAGGAAGCCACAAACGAAAACAGCACTCACAGCCCATCTGGCTAAGTTTCAGTTCCCCTAGTCATCAGTCCAGCTTCAGAGACCTCTCAATAGGCACAGCAACCTTTAAACATGAGAAGTCCAGCCAGCGTATGGTGTAAGATGCAGGGCACAGCGGTAATCAAACAGGCTCTCACGCGTCATCTCCACTTTGTTACACAGGTACACACAAAAGAGGAAAGGAAAGTCGCACGAATGGGGAAAGTGATAAACAAGAGCTAGACTGGGCAGCGGGGAGCTCCTGAGTTCTAATCTAAGTGCCCAGATACCAAGGTGATGGGCACAGTATGAGAACAGAACAGAATCCCAGCTCTGATTCTGATTTTCTCAGGCAGCTGGGCAAGTCACAACCTCCTTGCCTCAGTTTCCCCCATTTTTAGAACGAGGGTATATATGGTGCACCCCTCTCCTTGCTCAGCTCTGCTGTGTTTAGCTTGAAAGCTCCTCAAGGCAAGGACCAGGCTTCCTTGTCCGTTGAAAAGCGTTTAGGCCCAGATCCTCAAATATACTGTAGTTCTAGAAATGGGGACACTGAGGCAGGGAGGTTGTGACTTGCCCAGGTGCCTGGAAGCTAGCCACGTAAATCTCGTTTAGGATCTGGGCCTTCCTACATTGTGGCTGCTACCAGAAAGAATGAATAAGTAAGTATTATTAATAAACCATGAGAAAGCAAACTCAGCAGCCCCGGGTGACCAAAACGAACAGATCAGCCAGGAAAATGTATCCATCTGCTCATCGGCTGAGAAACAGCTTGGTACTTGATCTACAATTAAATGCAGTGCTGGGAGGCTGTTTGAAACCTTTAATGAATTAAATCCCCTCTCGCATGCCAGTGGTCAAAGACTCACACAAGCATCTGGCTCCGATAACCTCAAACAGCCACTGAGCAACACGATCCAAATTTTAAAGAAGCGGAACAGCTGCTCTCACGCTGGGACGGAGCGAAGCATTTAACATCCTAACACCAGCCTAACGATGACTCTGACATGCCGCCAGCTCCTAAGGAGGTGCTCAGCCAGGGGCGGGTCACAGATCACAGGCTCTCACATCCATGCGTGAATTTCCAGTGGGGGTAAAAATCCATCTTTAGGAAACGCAGGGCCCCAGTTCGAAGCAAGGGGCCCCAGGCCTGCTTGCATTGTTGAACCCAGGGGTGGGAAGGCAAGCAACCAACTTTTGGGGGGGGCCTCTCTGTAAAATGTGAGTGTCCCTCCAAACATCCAGGCCTGGCTCAACCCATCTGTTGGAGGCTGCCTGAATCTGCGCAGAGCCTGAGTTTACAACAAACTGGTCTGCATGCCCCTGCAACGCTGCTCTCTAGTGGACAGACTTGGTCCTACCCCTTTGCCATCACTACACCCCTGCCCTGCTCATGAGTGTACCAGATCTCTCTACCGGCCTAGTTAAGAGTCACCCTTTTAGTTCACCGACTCTTGGGTTTGGGGAGTTGACAGTCACAAATTGCCTCTCTCGTGCCACCTGCACGTGGCTTGTGGGTGACCTTGGGGCCTGAGTATCTGCAGAAAAACCCAAACATGGCAATGCCTCTCAGAGCCTGAGTCTACTGACTTAGGTTGGCAGGGCTCGTCCAACGGGGCTACAGATAGCAGTGCAGACGTTCCCGCTCGAGTTTCAGAGCCCAGGCTCCAGCCATAGGTGCCGATTCCATGGGTGCTCCACAGCTCAAGCACCCATGGAAAAAAAAATAGGGGGTCCTCAGCACCCACCATCCACAGCTGTTTGGCGGGGCCCTGGGACTAGCCACCCAGCAGCGAGCGGCTGACGGGAGGCGCTTGGATGATGCAGGGTGGAGAGGAGCGAGCAGTGGGTGGGCGGGGAGGGCTTTGGGGGGAGGGGGGAGCGTGGGCGGAGCCCTGGGGCAGAGCGGGGGTGGAGCGCCCAGAGGGAAAAAGAAACGTCGGTGCCTGTGACTCCAGCCCAAGCAAGAACATCTACACTGCCATTCTGAGCCCCGCGAGCCTGAGTCAGTCGACCTGGGCTCTGAGACGCGCTGCGGTGGGGTTTGTTCTTGCTGCCATGCGGGCACACCCGAAGAGACTCCAGCCAGGCAAGCTCTGCAGGAGAAAAGAAGGAGGCCTGTAGGACTCCTCCTAGCCGTCTCAGTGGCTGACTTCAGCTCCTCTCAAGTTTGACTGCACGAGTCTTCCTTTCAATGTCATGCTTTAGGGAATTCCTCTCTGCTCTCAACAGTAAAAGAGGAAAGTCCCCTGCTGACACATGACTTCGACAGCAGATGAGCATTGGAGAAGTCAGCGAGGAACCTGCTAGCTGAAGCTTTAAAGGGATAATGGCGAGATATTTCGAGCGGATATTAACTTCTCCAGCCAGCTGTCCCATCAGGCACCTGCAACTGCATTAACTATTCTTAGTTGGGCTCTGATCCTGCATTCACCTACACACGTGCCTCTGCAGTCAACGGGATGAGGGGGCTCACAGTTAGGCATGCGCAGAAGCATTTGCAGATTTGGAGCCTTGTTGCTGTTGTAGAGAAACCCTGATACAAAGAGCCGTATGTCTGGAAATGGATCGGACGTCCCCTAGGGCTCAGCAGCGTTATGGCCAAGTCAGCCATCTGCACCCTGTCCCTGTACAGCCTTTGAGTTTAACTCATCTAGGGGGACGTGACATGATTATATTTTAAAAATGGTCACTTGGCCATAATGTTCCCCAGACAGGGCTGGTTTCTCTTGGCTTCCTGCTGAAGCCAGACCCCCGGCTGCGCTGCCTTGGAGGAACGGGGTTATTGGCCACAGATCCCAAGTGCCGTCACAAAGGATGGAAAATTCCAGGAGACGTTCCAAGGAAATTGCTGGGAGGGGGAGTTTGCTGGCCGGGGCGTGAAGGGCTGGGGGAGAGGCCAAAGCGAGCGAGCCTGGGAGAGGAAGATCTGAAGAGGAGTCCCAGCTGAGAGATGTTGCTCTGAGCTCCTTGGAGATCATCATTTACCTGCTAGACGTCATGGGAATCTGTCTGTGGGTCCCAGGAAGGGAACTTCCCACAGTCTCAGCTGTTCGGATGCAGCACCAACCACCATAGCAACTAGGCACCAAAACCCAAGTAGGGAATCACCCTTCTGGCTGCTGCAGTCAGGACACAGCCTGGGAAGCTGCAGCCAGGAGAGTGGAGCCCAGGTTACTCCTGTGGCTATTTCCCACCAAATCGCTCAGGACTTGGAAACCCCCTTCTGTCCCCTAGTGCGAAACACTATAACCGTGCCAAGCAGATTTCTGCTTCCAGACCCCTGCCCCCTGCCTGGTTTTGTTCACTCCCTCTTCACTCTGCCCACTGCCAGACAGTCCCCATCTGCTGCCTCCACGCCCACTGCCTGGTATCACCCAGCCTGCCTGCTCTCCCGCCACTGTCACATCTGTCTGCCCCAAGCCGGCCCATCACTCTGCCCAGTGCTAGCCCACTGAGTGCCTGGCATCACGCACCTCGGCTACTGCTCCTCCAACACCCTCTTAGAATTCGCTTCTGATCACGCCTCCTTGTAGTGTTTGTTCCCCAAGGGACCAGGAGCCAGCTTCAGTCTCTCGCGCCCCCGTCACCTCCTCACACCATGTCTTTCTCCTCCCCCCACCTCTGTGAGGTAGGGTGGTGCTTTTATCCGGGAACGGAGGCACATAGAGGCTAAGTGACTGGCCCAAGGTCACACGGGGAGTCTGTGGCAGAGGGGGGAATTGAACCCAGGTCAGAGGCTAACGCCTTCACCACCGGGCCAACCTTCCTCTCACTAGACCGATCCTCTTACTTGGAAAGCAGAAGAGAGGTGTAGCTCTCTGGCCAGTGTGTGTTACACGTCCCACTCTGTGCCTGATCCACAGAGGACATGGATCTACCACAGCTGCCAGCTAGGGGATTTGGGGTCTGTGTAATTCAGTAAAGGCTCATGCTCCTAGCTCTGGAGGGACCAGGTCCAGGCCTTAGTAACCGTTGCTACAGAGGCACAACCCCCAAAAGCCTGGGCTCAGTGGCTCCTGCTGCCTGTTCGGAGCATGTGAGCCGCGCAGCCCCCATGTGGGGGTCAGACATGATACCAAAAACACGACACACCAACCCTCTACAACTCATCTTCTGAGCAAACCCAAGCTCCTCCCGGACACCATGCTCTCACTCCAACACGTATGGACCAGCTTCCAGGACATGCAATTGCCTCACTCAAGCCACTAGCTATGGGACATGTAACTGCAAAACACTGCAACCACACAAAGGACATTTCTGCTCCCAGACCCTTGTCAGTTTCCTCAGCGTAGCCTTACAGTGACAGCTGGCCCCTGTCCAAACTCTGCTAAGCACAGAATACTGCTTCCAAACTGGCTGTTTTGGCTCCTCATCTGCTCCAGGAAGTGACATTTACTCCGCTCATCGGCTCCGAAAGCCACATTCATTCCCCCTCTGCTATGGCTGGCCCCTCACGCTCGCCCCGGATGTCACAAAATACGGGGTCACTAAATATTGACACGCGCACCAGCTGAGCGGACCCTAGTTTGCAGCATCCAGCTCCTGAAATGCCCCCTCCCCCTAAAATGTACCATCTGCATCTTCACTGCGGGGGTCCGAAGTTGGGGGGAATCAATCCCCTTGGCTGTGTTGCTCTTGTTCCCAGTGGGAGTGTGACACACAACAGGCTAGCAGGGAAAGCGTGAGGTTGGAGCTGGAAGGGGCTTTGCTGTGAGACAGTTATTCTCAGAGCAAACCAGAAACTTCTTAAAGAAAGTTTAAAAAAAACCCAAAACCAAACACTCACCTAACTCCAGAACTGATCTGAATTAGAGACCAAATCCCTCCCGAGTGTATGGAAAGGTCAACTAGCTAGATCCTCCGGATTCCTTCTGGGCTCCCTCGGTTTAGCTGTGAGATCCCAGGGTCAGGGAAAAACCTCACACACGCACCAACCCTCGCTGGGGTTTTCATTAAAGAAACTCTGCCTGATCTTTCCCGCCCCCCCTCCCAGTGATGTCATATCCTGAGTGTGTCCAGAGTACAGCTGCCTTAGCAATAACTGACTCAAAAAAAAAAAAGAAAGAAAGAACCCGTAGCTCGCCCTGCCCCCTACGCCTCAATCGCTCTGGCTCCTGCTTCCACTCTGTGGTATGCAGCGTAGTGGTAGCTGTGTTGGTCCCAGGATATTAGATAGACAAGGTGGGTGAGGTAGTAACCTTTATTGGACCAACTCCTGCTGGGGAGAGAGAAGCTTTGGAGTTTACACAGAGCTCTCCTTCAGGTCTGGGAAATCGCTCAGTGAGTCACAGCTAAATACAAGGTGGAACAGGTTGTTTCACATAAGTAGTTATATATTTCAAGGGATCATTCCAGGTGAAGTGGCCTGTTATCACCCCTCCAGTCCTGGAGGGCAGGAAAGCTGTGGAAGGGGGAATTTAGTGGGTTACAGATTGTTGTAATAAGCCATAAATCCAGTGTCTGTATTCAGTCCAGGGTTTCTAGCATCTAGCAGAGTTATGAATTTAAGCTCCCAGGCTTTGTCGTGCGCCGGTTTCCTTTCATATCTGCTATGATGATCAACACCCCCCACATCCATGGGTCCCACACATGCCTATCACAGCATGTGGCGTATCTTATCCAGTGCACTAAATGCCCCTATAACAGCCATGTGGGTAAAACAGACAGACATTCACCACGCTCTTGAATGAACTCACAGAGAAAAATGATAAACAAAAAACCCTGTATCACCTATGGGAGAGCACTTGTCACCAAGCGATCGCTCTATAGCTGACCTCTCAGTCCTCGTCCTCGAGGAAACCTGCACAATTCCTTCAAAAAATAAGACTGGGAGCTTAGATTCATTTGTTAGATGCTAAAAATCATGGACCAAATAGACACACTGGATTTATTGCTTTTTACAACAAAATAACCCTTTAAACCCCCACCTGCAATGACTGCAGAGGTGTTAACAGGCCTGAATGATCCCTTAGAATATGTGCGGCTAACTACCTGTGCTGAACAATCTGTTCTACCTTGTATTTAGCTGTGATGCTGGGAGAACCTTTCCCAGCCCCGAAGGGGAGTTCTGTGCAGCTCAAAAGCTTGTCTCTCTCACCAACAGAAGTTGGTTCAATAAAAGAGATTGCCTCACCCCCCTTGTCTCTCCACTCTGTGGAGCTTTTTGCTGTGGATCATGTTCCCCGGGAAACTGTAAAGCACACATCATGCTTTGATGCTGCAATATCTCCTTCGGCTGTGGGGTCTTTCATGGGGCTTCCCCTGGCTGGCTCCAGCCCACAGATTTACAAAGGAATGTGACATGTGGCAGTATAGCTCTCCCCATGAAGAAGTTAATTGAGGGGTGGGACCAGAGGAGAGAGAAGGGGAGAGAAACATTTACTATTCGCTTTCCCTCTGCCACTGAAAATCAGCTGGTGGATTTAGCCTTGTCACCAGTGTTCAGAAAAAGAGAGGTTCTCTTGAGCGAACTGGCTTTAAAGTTGCTTCCTTTAAAGTTCGCATTCAAAACAGAACTCGGATCCTGCAGGTCGGTGTAACTGAGCCTGACTCCGGCTATTTCTATGCGCAAGATTGGGTCTTTAAATCTGTATATGATAAAGTTCCTTAAGGGGGCCTATAAACCTGCAATCCTGGTGGTCCCCAAAGGCGCCTCTAAATCCTATGGACATTTTAGGGATGTGAGGAATCTAGAATCAAGCCCCCGGCAGTTCTACACAGCAAGTTTCTGTACTTGTGGAATTAACAACACCTTCAATTTCTATGCCAAAGGCTTTTACACATCCAATTTCCTTCACTGTTTGCTCCCTAGCTTTGCTTTTTGTCTCTCTCTCTCAGCTCAGCAGCTTAGCCTTTGCTTATCATCAGTTTCACCATCAGATTGCCTTGTATTGGCACAAAGCTACAGCCTTTGGGTAGCAAACACTGCTGGAGAATGTTTGCAAAAGGGGTTTTTATTGGGGGGGGGGGAAGCGCCATGGCAACATTTCTGTTGTTCTTAGCTTCTGTAAGCTCTTATTCTATACAAGGGAGATTTAGGGCCAAGTTTGTTCACATTTTCCATTAACTATTGGCTACATAAGCTATATAACGATCCTTCCCGGCACCCCCAAGATTGGCTTGTAGCTACTAACAATACCTTGATTTTCTTAAAGGGGACCATCAACATATATGTAATCAAATCCCTCTGCTACTCATGGCAGCTTCAGTTACTAAAATTAAAGAATGTGAAAGGTCTCATTTATTTCCCACTATTTATGGGCCTCGTTGAGCAGTCAGGGGCCACATGCCTTCCTAGATAGAGTCCATGGGAATTCAGCCAGAGTGCATCCGAAGTTACTTTACTTTTCTCTCCCTCTGCTTGGGCAATGAAGCTAGACTGGCTAGTTTAATTTTTAGGACCATGCAGGCTTAGACCAAAGGTCCACAGTGCCAATAACTTTCCTCCGACAGGGATCAGCACCAAAGATGCTTCAGAGTTAGATGCAAAACTCAGTTTTGCAACAAAAGGCTTATATTTGCATCTCCCTGTGGCAGTCCTTTATCATGCATCATGATGGTAGGTATAGCTCATGTGCTTTTAACCTGGTTAGTATAAATTCAGACACTAGTTATTACCCATATAATTGTCAACACTTTACTTTAGAGCCATCTTTTTCTCTAAAATGATATCCTGTAGCAGTGAGTTCCACAGGTTAATTGTTCCCAATGTACTTCCTTTCACCAGTTTTAGATTAATAACTTTTAATTTAATCAGATGCCCCTTGTGAGGAAGATGTTGCCAACTGGCCTTCTCAAGACCGTTCATTATTTTATATACCTCTGTCAGGTCACCTCCTTGATATCGTGGTTTATAGAACCATAGTCATTCTTAACAGGAAGCATTTATTCAAGAAGCCACAGCTAAAGACAAAAACAAACAGCTTCCATGTAGCTTGACTCCCAACTTTGTCTCCTTTGTTTACCAGCAGAGTCGCACCCTGCCTGGAACTCTGTACAGCACACAGGGTGAACTAGTGGCTGAATAATATACTGCAAGAAAATATACAGTTACCCTCACTGAAATCTGGCTCCGCCCCAACATTCAGGGATGCTCAGATCTGGGTGGGGTCTTGCTTTAAATCCACCTCTAACGATATTAAAATTTCACACAGCTCCGGTAGTAAAGTAAAACAGAGGAGACTCTGATCTTACTTCCACTGGTTCACACCAGGAGTAACTCCACTGAAGTCTCTGGAGTGACACCACTGTGAGAGATCCGGATCGGCCACCAAAGCTTTTGCTTAGTCAGGGACACTGCCTCCCGCTACTCCCCAGCCTGCCTGCATCACAAGTGTTGCCCCTTCTCAGCACTGTGGGCCTGGTCCGATGCCCATTGAAGTTAACAGACCCTCCACTGACATCAGTGGGCTGTGGATCAGAGCTTATGGCTAGTAACTGCAACAGGAGGTGCAGCAGTGTCACTGCCCCAGTCCATGTCACATTCCATTCCTGGGGCAGAGTGCTCCTCACCTGCCATCTCAGCCACTGGCTGAGCAAGACAGGAGGAACGGGCAGATTTGCCTTTCCCTTTTTATCACACTTCAGAATCGAGTTGAGCGAACATGAGTCATCCAGGAGGCAGGAAGCCACAGACCCATCAGCTTGCAAAAATCACAGACCCACCCTCCCTCCGTCCCCCTGCAGCTCTGAATTCTAAACTGTGCTGCAAGAAAAGGAAACAAATGAGAAACAAGAAGACATGCTCCCCTCAATCTGTTCCCTTTACAGGCCATCGGCCTCTAGGCCAGATCCTAAACAAGTGCAAGTCAGCTTAGCTCCACTGAAATCAACACAGCCACGTCAGGTCCCACTTGCTGAGCATCTGGACCTTTGTCCACAGTCATTTTGGAGTTACAGTAAATCGTGAGTCTCCGTCTCCAACCTCCCTGGGATTTCCCTTCTGCTGCTGTCAGCCACAAGGCCGGGGGCGGGGGCGGTTAATTTTTTGCATTAACTGCGAGGTTTGGAGGCACAGATGTTTGTCACGTTTTGCTTTCATCCTTTGCAGATGGCTTGACGTTTACACGTGGCACCAGGACAGCACATGTCTGACCTAAGAGTGTCTGATGTACATTTCACCTGCCACACAGAGGGCCCAACCCTGCAGAGCCACCTCCATAAGTCTTAGCATGACCGGGCGCTAGTCCCCCAAGTACGGACTCCACTTCAGATGATGTTGGATCTTGTTCCTTTTGCTACCAGCTACAGGGACAGTCATTGACAACAGTCATAATACTATAACCCAGGGTGGCAAGAAAGACTCTTCTAACCAGCTCGGGTTTGTTTCACTCACAGCCTCCCAAAGCAAACAGCCAGCAGAGGGACAGATAGCCAGAATCCTGGTCCCTTTAACTCTTAAAGGGGCCTGCAACAGATTTTTTTTTAATTGGGATTGTGCCCTTGTTTCTGATACAAGAAGGACTATCATCCCCTAAATTCAGGGATGCTCAGATCAGACTGAGATGGATCTCCACCTCTGACAATACAAAAATTTCACATAGCTCTGGCAAAACAGAGGAAAATATTCTGATCCAAACACCCCTGTAACACCATAGGCTGGCAGCAGAGGGTAGGTTTCGTGTGGGAGCTAGAGAGACCCACAGGGTTTGTCTGGATCCAGCAGCCCCACTAAAAACCTTTCAGAGGAGAAAACAAATGAGAGGAATATAAAAACAGCCATACTGGGTCAGACCAAGGGTCCATCTAGCCCAGTATCCTGTCTTCCGACAGCGGCCAATGCCAGGTACCCCAGAGGGAATGAACAGAACAGGAAATCATCCGGTGATCCATCCCCTGTCGCCCATTCCCAGCTTCTGGCAAACAGAGACTGGGGACACCATCCCTGCCCATCCTGGCTAATAGCCACTGATGGAACTAGCCTCCATGAACTTTAGTTCTTTTTTGAACCCTGTTATAGTCTTGGCCTTCACAACATCCTCTGGCAAAGAGTCCCACAGGCTGACTGTCTGTTATGTGAAGAAATACTTCCTTTTGTTTGTTTTATACCTGCTGCTTATTAATTTCATTTGGTGACTCCTAGTTCGTGTGTTATGAGAAGGAGTAAATAACATTTCCTTATTTACTTTCTCCACACCAGTCATGATTTTATAGACCTCTATCATATCCCCCTTTAGTCGTCCCTTGTCCAAGCTGAAAAGTCCCAGTCTTATTAATCTCTCCTCATACAGCAGCCACTCCATACTCCTAATCATTTTTGTTAGAACCTTTTCCAATTCCAATATATCTTTTTTGAGATGGGGCGACCACATCTGCACACAGTATTCAAGGTGTGGGCGAACCATGGATTTATATAGAGGCAATATGATATTTTCTATCTTATTATGTATCCCTTTGTTAAGGATTCCCAACATTCTGTTTGCTTTTTTGACTGCCGCTGCACATTGAGTGGATGTTTTCAGAAAATTATCCATAATGACTCCAAGATCTCTTTCTTGAGTGGTAACAGCTAATTTAGACCCCATCATTTTATATGTATAGTTGGGATTATGTTTTCCAATGTGCATTACTTTGCATTTATCAACAATGAATTTCCTCTGCCATTTTGTTGTCCTATCACTCAATTTTGTGAGATCCTTTTGTAGCCCTTTGCAGTCTGCCTGGGACTTTATATCTTGAGTAGTTTTATATCATCTGCAAATTTTGCCACCTCACTGTTTACTGTTTACTGATCATTTATGAATATGTAAATAGGATTGGTCCCATTACAGACCCCTGGGGGACACCACTATTTACCTCTCTCCATTCTGAAAACTGACTGTTCATTCCTATCCTTTGTTTCCTATCTTTTAACCAGTTACTGATCCATGACAGGACCTTCCCTCTTATCCCATGACTGCTTACTTTGCTTAAGAGCCTTTGGTGAGGGACTTTGTCAAAGGCTTTCTGAAAATCAAAGGACACTATATCCACTGGATTCCCTTTGTCCACATGCTTGTTGACCCCCTCAAAGAATTCCAGCAGATTGGGGGGGGCATGATTTCCTTTTACAAAAACCATGTTGACTCTTCCCCAACAAATTATGTTCATCTATGTGTCTGACAATTTTGTTCTTTACTATAGTTTCAACCAGTTTACCCAGTACTGAAGTTAGGCTTACTGGCCTGTAATTGCCAGGATCACCTCTGGAGCCCTTTTTAAAAAAATTGGCATCACATTAGCTATCCTCCAGTCATTTGGTACAGAAGCTGATTTAAATGATAGGTTACAGACTACAATTAGTAGTTCTGCAATTTCACATTTGAGTTCCTTCAGAACTCTTGGGTGGATACCATCTGGTCCTGGTGATGTATTACTGTTTAGTTTGTCTATTTGTTCCAAAACTTCCTCTAATGACACCTGAACTTGGTGCAGTTCCTCAGATTTGTCGCCTATCTCCCTCATATCCTCAACCATGAAGTCAATGCAAAGAATTAATTTAGTCTCCCTGCAATGGCCTTATTGTCCTTGAGTGCCCCTTTAGCATCTTGATCGTCCAGTGGCCTGTTTAGCAGGCTTCCTGCTTCTAATGTACTTAAAAAAATTTTTGCTATTACTTTTTGAGTAGAAGGATCTGCTCTTTGTCCAAAAGAGCCCCAAGCCAGGTGCCTTCACCCAACCAGACCACCCTGAGCAAGCTCCTATCATAGAATATTAGGGTTGGAAGGGACCTCAGGAGGTATCTAGTCCAACCCCCTGCTCAAAGCAGGACCACTCCCCAGACAGATTTTTTCTCCCCCAAATTAACAAATGTGCTATCCCTCCCCCAAATTAACAAATGGAGATATACTGATCTCCTAGAACTGGAAGGGACCTTGAAAGGTCAGCAAGTCCAGCCCCCTGCCTTTACTAGGAGGACCAAGTACTGATTTTTGCCCCAGATCCCTAAGTGGCCCCCTCAAGGATTGAGCTCACAACCCTGGTTACAATCGACAGTAACATCTCTGGATTTCCTGAGCCAGGGGGGCAGTGGGAGCAGATGAAAGGACCCCAAACAGTCTCCTCTTCAGGCACGTTTGTGAAGACCACATCACTCTTGCCACAGCCAGAGAGGATTAAAAACCACCCACCTTAGTCATCAAGGGCTGGTGCATGCCCAGGAGTATGGTGCTTGCCCAGACACCCTTTATATCCAGACAGGATTGGAAACACCAGGGGGAAGGGAGGGCATATGCTCACTACTCCCCTCCACTGAGCAGGTGGCTGGGAAATGTGTGGAGCTCCACAGCTGAGCCGGTTCTGAAGGGGAGGAGAGATATAAGGCAGCACTCAGTCACTACTCCACCCCAACAAGCAGGGCGGGAATTGTGTGGTGTTCTGGGGCTGTGTCCTTGTGAGAGATGGATTAACCCAAAAGGCAACAAGTTCCCTTCAGTCGCAGGTGCTGGGCTGGCTTGGCTGTTCCAGCTCAATTCATTAGCGGTTTCAGCACAAGACATTCCATGGATTTGTGTAATGGGAAAGCCTCTTTCAGAGGAGCTTGGCCCATTTCCACCACGCAGGGAGTCGATTCTGATCTCTGAGACCCGGGGGGCACGGAGCTCCACCGATATCACAGGAGCTGTTCCCGATCTGAAGCAGCTTTGCTGGACTCAGAATCTTGCCCCCCACTGCTTGCCAGATTTCTCCTCCCACCTACCTACCGCTAACTGGGAAGTTCCTTCTTTCTGTGGATTCAGGGACACTGTTTCCCCACCTGTAAAATGATACTGCCCTCCTTTGTAAAGCACTTTGAGCTCTGCTGCTGAAAGGCGCCATATAAAGGTTAGGGATTATTGTTTAAAAATACTTTTCTCTTGTCATGCTTCGTTCCTGCTGTTAAGATTAAACAATACTTTAAGAAGGCTGGTTTGGATCACTGTACTCACTTCCTGGTAACAGCTTCCAAAGGGATGAACCTCAGGGGCTGAATTCAGGCGGGACTGTTAGGCAATGAGGGTTGGTACACAGAGTGCTGTAGCCAGCACCTTATCTGCGAGTGAAGAATTGTGAAATTCCTCCCCAAGAAGGTGAAAGCTAAGGGCCTAGCACCTAGAGGGAGTGCACTCAGAGAGCCAGGGAGGGGTCAGAGGCGCAGCTGGCCCTCTCAAGGTCTGGGGGGAGGGGGAAATCTGTTTTATTCCAAGGACTGGTCTGGAAAAATTGGAGGGAAATTGAAAAGAAACTGTTCTATTAATGACAGGGTTCAGAGTAGCAGCCTTGTTAGTCTATTAAGTATTTTTCTCTCGGAATGAACAGTGATTGAGGAAAGAAAGAAGCAAAATTAAGGTAGGCTGTTTAAGTTATATTATACGGTTCATAGAATGGTTAGTTTTGTCTACAGTTATGACACTTACAGCATGTAGATGTATATCTGAGGATAGCTCAGTGGTTTGTGCATTGGCCTGCTAAACCCAGGGTTGTGAGTTCAATCCTTGAGGGGGCCATTTAGGGATCTGGGGAAAAAGTTGGTCCTGCTAGTGAAGGCAGGGGGCGGGGGCTAGACTCAATGACCTTTCGAGGTCCCTTCCAGTTCTAGGAGATTGGTATATCTCCAATTATTACCTATAATGCACTATTGAAGAGTTTGTTGTGGGGTGGTTTTACTATAAAGTTTGGCTATATACCTGAATTTACAGTTGGTCCTTAATATTGTGCTCTGTTAACTACATTACAGGGACATTCATTTTCCAAGCTTTTTCTTTGGAAACATGAGTTTCTTCTGTGCTTCCATGATCGTATCAGGCCAGGTCTATTTACATATTATTTCTGACCTGAAATGATATAACCTTCTCTTCTGTTTACAACAATATTGATGTTTTCTATTTGCGACATGTTATATTTTTATCCTATTTGCCAACAGGCAAAAATATACTCCTAAGTACCTTAGTGAGCAGCTGCAGCGCTGGCCCTAATGCTAGGTATATTTGTCATTACTCAAATCAAAACTAAAGAATTTCTACGTATATATTTCATAAATAGACCAAACAGTATTTTTTTATGTGCTAACGAAATTATCCATCAGACAATTCTGATTCCTAAAGAAATAAATAATGTTTAGCTTTGATAAATACACAACTACTGCAGATATTTGAGTTTTTCCCCAAATTTCTGGCTTTTGCTGGAAAAAAGGGGGGGAAACGTGCTTTTTTTCCACGCCTTCAAAATTTCTGCACATCTGACAAGCCTAGTCCTGACCTGCAATAACTCCCTAGATGACAAGAAGCAGCCACCCCTAGGGAGCAGCGATGTGTTTGACTTCCACTTTTTCCTTTAGCAGCTCCTATCAGCCTCTGGGACCCCCAAGGCCCTGTCCACACCACAGCTTCAGGAGTTGGTTGGCTCTAAACTTCTTTAAAAAAAAAAGAAAAAAATCAGTGCAACATAGTTAGCACTCAGTTGCCATGGCAACTAACCATGTTTCACTAGTACTCATAGACTTTAAGGTCAGAAGGGACCATTATGATCATCTAGTCTGACCCCCTGCACAACGCAGGCCACAGAACCTCACCCACCCACTCCTGTAACAAATCTGTCTCTGAGCCATTGAAGTCCTTAAATCATGGTTTAAAGACTTCAAGGTGCAGAGAATCTTCTAGCAAGTGACCCGTGCCCCACATTGCAGGGGAAGGCGAACCCCCCCCCCCCCCGAGCTTCTGCCAATCTGCCCTGGAGGAAAATTCCTTCCCGACCCCAAATATGGCGATCAGCTAAACCTTGAGCATTTGGTTCAGCGCTGAAACACCTGGGGAAAAATAGTTTTTTGGGTCAACCTGAAACTGCGGGTGTCCCCCTGTTCCCAGGTTGCAACATTGCACGGCGTGGACCCCTAACCACACGGGCGCTGACTTTTGGTTTTGATGGTGGGTGCTCCACCCCTCCCCCGCCTCTTCCCCCGAGGTCCCGCCCCCGCTCCGTCCCCTCCCGCCTGCTGCTCGCTCCCTTCTGCCCCCTCCTGCCTTAAGGGCGAGTGACGGGGGATGGGGCGGAGAGGAGGGAGCCGCGGAGGCCTTAGGGGACGAGGCAGAGCAGGGCGGGAAGCAGGGCCGGCTCCAGACCCCAGCGCGCCAAGCGCGCGCTTGGGGCGGCATTTTGCCGGCAGGCGGCTCCGGCGGACCTCCCGCAGGCACGTCTGCAAGAGGTCCCCCGGAGCCGCGGGACCGGCAGCGCGCCCCCTGCGGCGTGCCGCCCTGCTTGGGGCGGCCAAATTCCTAGAGCCGCCCCTGCGAGAGAGGCTGCCCATTATCACTGTGGTAGCAGGACAAGGCCCTGCAGTCAGGCTCCCTGGGCTGAGGGAGAGTCCAGAAACGGGCCAGGGAACAGCCTCGCAAGGGTTAACTGGAGCCTTGAGATGCTCTTTGAAAAAAACCCATCTGTCCTCTGTGCGTGGGTTGGGAAAGACGCTGAGAGGCAAGGGTGGATGTGCCATTGCTGTAACCCGCTCCGGGGCTCGGGGCAGGGAGGTGGCGCAGATGAGTACAGCACACCCACGGAGCACTCCGAGACAGGAAAACCTTCTGGCAAACTGCCCAGGTCGTGCCTTTATTCCCATGCCAGCCAACCTGCAGTGACAAGAGTGATGCTGGAAAGCTATTCAGCGTGAGCCAAGTGTGTGCGTTTTATGCTGAGCTACGAGGGCTGAGCGCATGAGAGCTGCTGAGAATCGCTGCAACAGGTTGCCTGGATGCTGTCTGTGGCTGGAGACGACAGCTCCACGCGCCTCCCCGGACCAGGACAAATTTAAAGGAGACCGTGGGTGGAATCTGACAGGTTGGCCTGGATTCTAAGAGCCATTCAGCTACAAAGCAGGGGAGAGCAGAGTCTATTTAGCCTCCTCATTGTAGCATGCGAGCGCTTCCCCATCACTTCCTCACACGACCACAGCCAAGAGGGAAACATTATTACGCCCATCTTACAGATGGGGAAACTGAGGTACTGAATGTTTAAGTGACAAACAGACTGATTCCCAGATCAGTGCTTTAATGTCACCACGGTTTTTCCTCACTTTATAGAAATACAACTGTGATCCCCAATGGGTATTTTGTGTCTGGCTCTCAGGAGGGAGTCCAAAATATGACTAAGATTGAGATGAAATAATGAAACCGATACATGTGGCATTCATCAGCATAAAGCTAACGTTAGTCACAGGAAAACCCCACCAAGTGATCCACCCCCATGCAGTGCACAAGCCACTGGGCTGCCATGAAATATAATAGTCCACTGCAGCCTGTTAGTAGCCAGAGTGTGCAGGGCTTTCACAGTTATGCTACCACCCCGTGGCTGCTCCAAGCAACTACATGCAATTACCCATGTGACATCACTGCGGCTGGCTAATGAAAGTGTTCCAAGGTTCATGGCTCAGCCCCAGTGCATGGTCAGTCCTGGGAATACAGCAGATGGCAGAGTGAATCCCACTGGCAGGACAGTACCAGGGCTGGAGGTAGGGAGGAGGGGGACAGCAGGAGAGCTAAGTGGGGGCTGGGACAGTACAGCACTTTCCGGCCTGGTATCAGGCGCAATAACGCACCCTCCAGCAGGAGACTGTGCCCCTCCCTTGCAGGGAAATGCACCCATTGAGCTAAACAGGTCTTCTCCATCTCTGTTCTTATCCCACTTTAAGGATAAAGGCAAATGCTTGTAAAGAGCCAAAAAGGAAGTTAGCCATGCAAAAAAGGACCTCTCAGTCCCCGCCAGGAGAGGAGCTAAACCTACAAGACAGTAATCGCCAGGATCGCTCGCCATCCCATTCTTTGAAGATTGGTGCTACATTTGCTTTTCTCCACCTTCCTCAGCAACCTGGCTCCTTTTAGCCCTTGTCCCTGATGCTAACCCGCTGTGTAACTTTGTCGTCCCTCTTGTGGCTGGACCTCCTAACACACCTAAGGTGGGTTAAACACCCCCCGCACACACAATCAACAGAAACCCTCCCATCAGCTTGGTGTGCACATCCAGCGCAGCGCACAGACTCTGTCCTTGCTGGGATTGCTAGTGCCAGTCTGTTCTGAGCGTGGTGTGAGCCGGGCAGTTTAGAGAGGACTGCTTGCTAAGAGGGTGATTGGGTGTCTCACGCAATGGCTGTTACTAGGATAGATCTGACAGCTCCGACAGAAACCACCACCTTGATGACTGACAGAATATGATGGCATTGCTGTAGAGTCTGTCCATGACTGCAATAGCTGGGCGATTCGCCACATGGTTTGGATGGGGAGCCATTAACATCACCTAAACATAGAGAGCAAAATATACTGCAACTCTGCACCTCCACCCTACCGCAGTGCCATAGGCATGCACAGTCAGTGCCCAGGCCTCAGCTTCAAACTCCCATAATCCTCTGGCTCACCACTACCTGACTAGAGACAACATTTCTTAAAGAAACACTAGCACGTCACAGAGTACCTCAGACCAATATCCAATACCACATGTGCCAGGATGCTATTTTATTCAAATGCCTGACAAACAGTTGGGATTAGTGAACTCATTGCTTAAAAAAAATATCAAAACCAACTCCCTTCAGTCCACAGCTGAGAAAACTCCCACTTCACAGTCTTGGGACTTCCAAGGAGAGCTCCATAAAAAAACCCCCACAACCCTTTATATTCCTGATCTTGTAAGTCTAAGGAAAAAACCTTTTTTTAAAGACAAATCACCCCCCCCACACACACACACACTTTTAAGCTTTTCTGAAACAAATGAGGCTCCAGCCCATTTCCCCTATCTTGGCACGTCATCTTTAAAATCCCAGGAGTTGGTTTTAAAAAGCTGTTGGGTTTTTTGTAAGAGATTTGACCGATCTGGAGGGAATTAAACTGCCCAAGTAGCTAGAGAGAGACCCCCCCATCCCACCCCTCAGTCAGTGAAGACACAAGTTAGAATGCCATCAGAACAGGTTATTGCTGGCTGGAGGCCAATGCACGGTTACCTAGCAACTTCTGAAGCGGTTGCACAAAAGCACCCTGCCACGCAAGCTTACATCACAAGAAGCTTTTACTGCACAACCTCAGAGGACTGAAGAAGTCCCCCTAGTGTCTTATTGTTGTAGCTCCTCCCCACAATCAACTCCTGGTTAACGAAAGCCTGGAGTGTCTGGCCCTTGGGAAGAAGATACAGAACAAATCGATGCATGTGTGATGGCCCCCGTCTTAGC
Source organism: Mauremys reevesii (assembly GCF_016161935.1). Taxonomy (NCBI): domain Eukaryota; kingdom Metazoa; phylum Chordata; order Testudines; family Geoemydidae; genus Mauremys; species Mauremys reevesii. The sequence goes on along the minus strand of NC_052630.1, from coordinate 103,209,795 downwards.
CAACACTGGGGATTGAACTGGCAACCTTCCGAGCTAAAAGCATGAGTCCTTACAGCTCATGCGAGGGAGCCAAAGCTTATAACAGCTTCACATCCACGTAGAACATACTGAGCAGTGGGTTACATGCGTCTCGCCCTTTATGATGTGTGTCCCGGTCTATTGAACTCAGATCTGCACTTGACCCCTTACAGCTGAGAGTCAGCCATTTGTCCTGGCTTTCCAAGACCATCCCAGTTGTATTGGGTGGATAATACGTCTCATGCTTTTGGGACCTAAAATACCTTCCTAGCCCCTCAACATGTTTGTCCATGTGATGTCACAGTGGAGCAACACCCTCACGTGGCATGAACGTGCTTCGAAGCAACACGGAGACCTCGTTTTCACCCTAAATTACGTGGGGTACTAAGTCCCAAGGCTTTTGTGACCTAAGTTTCAGAGGTGCTGAGCGACTACAACTCATTGAATTGCATGTTCTCAGATCAGGCCTTTGACCCAAAATAAAATTATGTTCACAGAAGAAGTGGAGACGGTAACTTGCTAGCACTTCTCTGTGGAGAACAGGGACACCAGATGGCTGCACTGTTCACTTGATGCAGACGGTGGGATCTAACCCATGGCGGTAGAAAAATAAAAGTGATAAAATAGAACCTCCAAAAAATCTTTGATTTGGGGAACTCAAATGGATCACTAAAAGACAGTGGTTTGAAATACCAGCCGCCAGCAGCGGACACCCAAGATGCCAGGAGACAAAGGTCAAGCTTTGATCCAGTTTAAATGGGAGTGATTAGAGACACTTGCTGTCGGTTCACCCCACCCCTTGCTGTCAAAAAGGCCATTTGTCCATCCAGAGTTCAGATCCAAGTGAGGAGGGATTTAATTTCATCCCTGCATGAGCACAGAGTTCAACTGCTTGAGGTAATTGGATTCTTCTCCTCAGACTAAAAAGGCCGGTAAACTTCAAAGCAAATGCCTGGAGGGTGGGATCACTAGAGACAGCTGCTGGCATCTCCCTTTGCTCACTAATGGCATTTAATTCATGAAGCCTTAGAAAGTAGGAGATGGTAGCGGTCCGTGGCCACACGCATTCTGAGGTGCCAATCCTGCTAGATGCTGAGTGGGTCAGGTACTTCCAGGCCCATGTCTCGCTGAGCATTGGGAGAGAGAATAGCATTAGCCCCATTTTACAGATGGGAAGGGAAATGGTCTTGTCCAAGGTTTCCCAGGAAGATGCTGAAGACAGGTCTGCCGTGTCCCAATCCAGCGCCTTAACCACAGAGCAGAAGGGGTCAATGGAAATCGACTTAGCACGTCCTGGGGTCAGGGCCCCAGCTAACATGTGCATGAGGGATAGAACCCAGGCGCGATGGCTCCGAGGACAGTGGCCTCCCCCGGTGAGGCTAAAGGAGCACCGATAGTTTAGGACCTGCCCATTGGGAACACTGGCTAAACTGCACGACGGACTCACGCGCAGAACTAGCGAGTCACATTGTGATGGGGTGTGTACCCCACCCAGGCCCGGAAGGGGTTAACGTGGGCCTGAACAGCCAGTGATGGTACCTGGCTGCACCTGAGGGAGACCCAGCTAGGCAGGAGCAGGCTGGTTGGTATAACAAGAGGAAGGTTGTAGCAGAAGGGGGCGTCAGGGAGGAAATCTGCAGTCACTCTCTGGGAATAGAGAGGTGGGGAAGATGAAGCCCAGCAGGGAGAACAAGGATCCAGCCCAGAAGGAAGGTCTACCTAGAGAAATTGCAGGGAAGCAGGTGGCAGAAAGGAGCCCAGGCAGACAGCAGCGAGGAATGGAACTGCACAGACGTCAGCTGCTTGTTGCACGGTCCCTGGCCAGGAACCCGGTGTAGTGGGAGACCTGGGTTCTCCCACCAGCCACTGGCAAAGCTGCATGAGCCCGGAGTTGTTTTGGACTTTCTGTTATCCCAGAAAGGGAGGACTAAACCGTGACATGGCCTGAGGGCTGAGTTATGGGAAAGGAGCCCACTGCAGCGACGGAACGACCGTCAGCAGCAGGCGCTATATGGGGAGAGAGCCGCTATGCCATGCCTGGCCACAAGGCGGCACTCCTGCGGTGAGTGAACCCCTGAAAATGTATTTGCTATAGAAAATCAGGAATTCCTAGGGCCAGTGGAAACATCTCTGCACAAGATTAAAACTCGCCAAGATTCTGGGCGTCTAGAATATCCCATAGGCCCAACTTGCCAAGCGATGCATAATGAGTTCCCAAAAGTTCTAACCTGCCTCTTTGAAACGTCTCTACCCAACGTGCTCTGGGCCCCCAAGCGATAGATACCGTCTGCAAGGGCCCCATAGAGCTCAGAGGAGCTCGTAAAGTCCATGAGAGCAGAGAGACAGACAGACTGGCCTGGGTCTGCTGCAGAGTTTAAACTACCAAAGACACACAGGAAGCCCATAGTGGAGCCAGGCACACGACCCTTAGCATTTTGGCCCGGATGATACCAAATCAGCAGTTCTGTGCCAGTGACTCCTGTCCCCAAACACATCCCTCATGGCTTACAGTCACGTCAAATTCCACAACGGCAGCTTGCTGTCTTGCTGTTTAGAGCTCCCTTTCCAGTCCTGCTGTTTGCTCCAGCGCTGGCATTGGGTAATTCCCAGGCAGACCTCAAAACACACAACACAGGCTACAGCCTTGAAAATGCTGCCGGCAACAGCTGATGAATCAAGCCATCCACTCTCTTGAAAAAATTACATTTCTCTTTTAACACGATGAGCCAATTCCCTCCCCTCTCTACATATGGCCATTCCACCAGAGGAAAAAAGCCACGTTGGGTTTGGGAAATATGCAGAGAGCCAGGTCTGTACACCAGGAGACACACAAATCATTTGGGAAGCCCTGGGGAAGGTCAAATCTTGATACTTCAGTGTGGATGCACAACTCAAAAAGGATGTTGATAAATCGGAAGGATTCAGAGAAGAGCCACAAGAATGATCAAAGGTTTAGAAAATCTGCCTTATAGTGATAGACTCAAAGGGCTCCATCTATTTAGTTTAACAAAAAGAAGGTGGAGAGGTGACTTGATCCAGTCTTCGGAGCCTTGAACTCAACCCCACGACATAGTAATTGCAGGTTGTGTGGATGCGAGAGCTGCGTGTATCTTTTGATTCCTGAGCATCTGTTAGTCAGACCCGGTCTGATCATCTCATTTCCCCTTACTGCAGCCCATCACAGCTGGCTTACACAGAATTAGCTGCACTATTTCTCCTATGTTTTAAGAAGGCCAGTGCCCCCCTTCCCCCCACCTCGAAGTCCCATTTTGTTATACCGCAGCAGTACAGGGAACTCCAGCAAATTAAAACCATCCCCCCCTAACTTCATTCCCAACAACAGCACAGCCATAATTCACTGTGCTCCTTCACGCCACGCTTCGGGTTATGAAACAAACTGTGGTTTTCCCATTTGTCTCTCATCTGTGCAAGGACCTAGAGTCCTGAGCAGATGGTCTGCCGGCAGATGTGTGCAGTAGACACAGCTCACTTGCAGAAGTCGTGGCTGCCTCCCTTTCCCTCTTCCCATCTGCTTTTCCCTCCCCGGGACATTGCACCTGTGTTGAAGATTCTCCTGGTAGGGTATGAACTGGGATGTTAGTCTGACTCATAGAAGGTGGGGCTCCAAAGGCCAGATCCTGAATGCTAATTAGGGTCCAAACTTTCACTGAGCCTAAATACCTTAAAAGATCTGGGCCCAAGAGCCATATTAGGTCTCGACCCTTTCAGCAGCAGAAACAGGCACTGCTGGAGCCCACAGCACGTTTGATCTCCAGCAGCAAATCTCCTGGCTAAACTTGGAGAAGTAGAACTGCTGACCCCTCATCCTCAAATAAGCCTTTAAAGACAGCCGAGTGGCTGAAATGCAATAAAAAAAAATCAACGGATCACCTTTGAGATGACCTCTGGAATGGTAAAACTTGAGGGTTTTCTCCTGTACTCAGCACCCCATAATGAAGGAGTCCAGGGAATTCCAAGATTTGAACTCAACAGGAATATTGGAATGAAGCCAGTCAGGGCGTTGTTACAACCGTCTGCATGGCTTTCATCAGACAGAGCCACTGGAGATGGAGAAGACCTTCTCCTGTCAGGACAGGGCTGTTCCTTAGACATTCACTGTGCTAGTATTTTCTCTAGTCTGGTTTTAAATGTATCACACATCTGAGAGGTTCTGCTACTTCCGTTGGCAGCTGATACTCTCAGGAAGTTTGTTTTGCTGGAGAGAGATCTGTTCATCTTGATCTTCATCTTCAGTTTTCATTGCCTGAACCTTATCCTGCTCCTAGTTGTATTCCCCAGTCCTTGGTGTTTTTAAAAATAATTCCTAATTGCTGTTACACATTTCAAATATTCGTAGATTATTTTCCTTCCTCACTGAAGGACATCTCTTACCCAAGCTATATTTTACTCTTCTTTGTTCGTGTAAGTCAATTTTGCGCACACACACACTCGTCCCTGCAGTACCCTGATCTTTTTTGTTGCTCTTCTCCGCATCATTTCCCTCCAGTTTGTCGGCATTATTCTGGTGATGAGGTACCCTAAGCCACTCAGCCTTAGGAGACAATACAGAACTGTTCCATGGATTAGAATTCGCAGGGGTTGCTAGTGTCTTGTTTTATACGATCCATGTGATGCCACTGCTTTCCTTGGACTATTGGGGCATCTGCTCAACTCCACCACCAGAAACATTTTCCTGATCAGTCTAAAATCCATTTAGCTGTAGATTTCTCTTTATGTTTTGGCCTAACTTAACTGATCTTTCCTTTGACTGTTGTACATTCAGTGATTTAAACCATATCCATTTATTTACCTATCATACATATCAGCAGGTTCGACAGTAGCATATCTGATCTGTGGCGGGTGGACCATGAAGATTCTGATTGTGAAATTCATTTAATAAGAAACATTCAGTGCCTGAAAAAGAGAACCAGCCCCTTCTAAATCTGGGTCCTGTGGTCCTTCCTAAACAGTTGGTGATACTGCCCTCTGGTGACTTTATGGTGTGCTACTTTTATTTTGAGTTATAATTTATTTTTTTCAGTTCCCCGAGACTGCAAACACCACTCTCACCAGAACTCCAGGGTCAGTGTATTTGATACAGAAAAACTATCTAACGTTCACAGCAGGAGTTTCAGATATTTTAAGGCCACTGCTATGATGATCCAGTATAATCTCCTGCATAACACAGACCATAGAATTTTGCCCCATGATTCCTGCATTGAGTCCAATAATTCGAGGTTGAACTAGAGTAGATCCTTTAGAAAGGCATCTGGTCTTGATTTAGCTTATTAAAAACATGATCAAGAGGTGGTTGATTATGGTGTCTAAGTACTTTCACAGTGAGAAAATACTGCAGAGTATACCAGCTACTAAAGGGCTATTTCATTTAACACAGCAAGACAGAACAAGAGCCATTGGCTTGAAGTTAAAGCCAGACAAATTCACATTAGAAGTAACACAGATTTTTTTTTAACAGCAACACTGATTAGCCATTGAAACAAACTCCCAAGGGAAGCGGTGGGTTCTCCAGGTCTCCAAATCCAGATGGGATGACTTCTGGAAGAAATAACTCAGACTTGGGACCACTATGATCATCACGTCTGACATCCTGCACATCATAGGACAGACCCTCACTCACCCATTCCTGTAATAGACCCCTAACCTCTGGCTGAGTTACTGAACTCCTCCAATTAAGATTTAAAGACTTCAGGTTACAGACAATCCACCATTTACACTAGTTCAAAACTGCAAGTGACCCATGCCCCAGGCTTCGGAGAAAGGCGGAACCCCCCGCCCTTGGGTCTCTGCCAATCTGACCTGGTTGAAAATTCCTTCCAACCTCAAATATGGAGATGTTAGATCCTGAGCATGTTGGCAAGACCCAGCCGCCAGACACCTGGGAAAGAATGCTCTGTAGTGACACCAAACCTTCCCCATGTAGTGTCCCAGCACCGGCCGCTGGAGTTATTTCCAGCAGATCAAGGGATGTGATCATTCCCCTCTACTCAGCACTGGTGAGGCCTCATTTGGAGTACTGTGTCCAGTTTTGGGCCCCACACTACAAGATGTGGATAAATTGGAGAGAGTCCAACGGAGGACAACAAAAATGATTAGGGGGCTGGAGCACATGACTTATGAGGAGAGGCTGAGGGAACTGGGATTGTTTAGTCTGCAGAAGAATGAGGGGGGATTTGATAGCTGCTTTCAACTACCTGGGAAAGAATGCTCTGTAGTGACACCAAACCTTCCCCATGTAGTGTCCCAGCACCGGCCGCTGGAGTTATTTGCTGCGAGCTGTCACAGATCGGTGACATGCCTTTGTAGGCAACCTCATCCCACTCCACACACTTAGCCAGCTCAGTCTTGAAGCCAGTTAGGTTTTTTGCCCCCACTGCTCCCCTTGGGAGGCTGTTCCAGAACTTCACTCCTCTGGTGGTTAGAAACCTCTGTCTAATTTCAACATGTTTGTGGCTTTAAATCATACACTAAGGTAGCAAATAGAGTCCTTTAAAGTGGATGAGACTTGATGTTTACAGACTTTAAATAGAAATCCTCTATGTGATTCATAAGCAGGCTGCAAAGTTACCCCCACTCCTTACCAGACCCACAGCTGAGAACCCCACAGCACAAAGGCAGGGTACAGAGATGGCATTAAACTCCACCATTTACTCCATCAGTCTCAAGCTCTGTGCCTGAGTAAGTGGCAGGAAGAATCAGGCCTGGAGTTTCTATTGGGCCTTTCAGCTCCACAAAGCTCTGATGCCAATTTCTTCCACCGCTCACCACGCAAATCCGAATCAGTGGAGCGAGCACAGTAAGACCAGGCTGCACTTTCAAAGGACTAAGAGCTACTGATTTTCTATTTAGAATCAGCCGGAGGCACGGTCATGACGTGTCAGATGCTGACCCCCCAAAGAGGCCTATTCATATTGAACAACTGGGTGGCTTGTAACCAGCAAAGGGCTTTAGTTTGATTGTACAGCGTCTCAGCCGACAGCGTCAGACCACAGGCTGTGGGGTGGGAAGGAAACAGCTGTCAGTAGAGACCCCGCTCTCTTGGAGCTCTTGAGACACATACACAGCAAGGGCAGTGCTCTGGGAGGCACAGTTAAATCTCATGACAGGTCTGCACAGTGTCACACCCATTTGAGAGATGGGTAAGTTCAGGCACACAGGGTCACAGCTACAAAAGTGCCCACGTGCCTGGCCCAAATTCCCAGCGAGTTTGTGGCGGAGCTGGGAACAGAACCCAGGAGTGGTGATGCTCTCACCGCTCTACCCGCTGTGTAACACTGCTCCTGTTGCATGGGGGGGGGGGGGGGAGAGAACTGCCCAGCTCCACTTCTCCTCAGCTTACTGGGGAGAGGCCCTGAATCATCAGGTCCCAGTTCTAGAGCAGATGGTGCATTTATGTAGGGTCAGGCCCTGGAAAGGGGGAGAGGGGAAAGGGTCCCACAATGAAGTGATGGGCAGACAGATGATGTGTGAAGAGACGGAATGAGACAGGCTTCCAAATGGAGAAAATAAAATGTCAAACCCCTCTGGAAGCACCCTCGAAATCATCTCAATACCCACGTACCTTCTGAACAGACCCCTCTGCAGGATCCTTGGTTGTGCAAATTCCTTTCCCTGCTGCCTTTGTCTGTCGGTGACAGGTTTTCCCATCCAGACATTTCAATATTAAAAATGCTTCCAAAGCCCCACTCTTCTGTACTGGATCCCTTCAGATTCTGACCTCATTACAACAGAGCAATGACTCATCCGCCTCCGCATTCACATTTCTAACAAATAATAAACCTCTCTTCTGCTCAAAGCTGGATTGAGCCCGACACCTGATTTTATTTTAGGAAGAGGAAGGATAATCTAGTGGCTAAAGCACGGGACTAAGGAGAGGTGGTTTTATTTTCAACTGTATAACAGGAAAAAGCAATTCTTGCGCAAGTCACGCGATCTGTCCCTCATAGGGTGACCAGACAGCAAGTGTGAAAAATCGGGACTGTGGGAGGGGGGGGGGGGGCGGGTAAAAGGAGCCGATATAAGGAAAAGACCCCAAAATGGGGACCTTTGGTCACCCTAGTCCCTCAGTTTCCCCATACATACAATGGGGACAGTAGCACTGTCCTACCACACAGGGGTGTTGTGAGGTTCAGTCCACTGCGTTTGTAAATCGCCTTGAGAAACTCACCAGGAAGGTGCCAGGGAGAAGGGCAAAGTGAAACTGTGTTGCTTCCACTGGAAGAAAGCGACAATCTCTCGACAGACCGTCCCATGCAGCAAGAGTAGAACTGTACCCTTGTAACAGAAAGCGAGAGAGCTGGCCACAAGCACTGCATTCACAAGCCGAGTGGGTCAAAAAACAGACCTTTCCTTTTGTGTGGGGAATGTTGACATTTCAAAATTACTTTCCGGATCGGAACGAAAAACTGAAATGTCAGCATGTCTGGTCAAAGCTAAACAAGCCAAAGTGGTGAAACCAAACGTGTCCTTTTGACATGTCACTTCGAAGCAACATTTTTCATTTTGTTTCTCTCAACTGAAAAATCAAAAAAAAAAATCTAGAAAAAAATAATCAGCGTTTTTCTGCAAACAAGTCAATTTTGACAGAACGCGCACTTCGCAGTGGGAAAAAACTTTTTCTGTCAAAAATGTCAACGAACTGCAGCCAGTGATGCTTCAGAAGGAAGTCAACTCTCATTTGCCACATGGCTTCCCACCTCCTGCGGGTGCGCTCACGCATCCATAAAGCAACTCTGTCCCTGGAGGAAAAACTCCTTCTTGACCCTCTGCAAGTGATTATACATCTCTTTCCCTGAAACCATAAACACTGATTACCTTATTATCTTAGCATGAACAGCTGCAAATGCTATTATCGGTTGACATTATCGAGCCCTTATTTATTTAAACGCTGCCCCAGTGATTGCGATACTGACATCCTACTGAGGTAACCACACACAGCATAAAGAAATGCTTCCCCTCTTGCTTTACTGCTTTTTAAAGTCCCTTGAACAATTTCTTACCTTGTAACTATTTACAAGGTTGGTTAAAAGAAAGACTTACAATGATGGGTAACACACACTTACTGTGTGGTTCTCTGTCCCCCTCTAGGGGTGGACTGCAGAAACTGGCACCTGCTACAGTCTTGAGCTAACAGAGCTTAAGGTCTTGTAGCTGAGGGTACGTCCAGAATATCCGCCGAATCGGCAGGTAGCGATCGATTTTGTGGGGATCGATATATCGCGTCTTAGACGCGATATATCGATCCCCAAACGCGCTCCCGTCGACTCCGGAACTCCACCGGAGCGAGTGGCGGTAGCGGAGTCGATGGGGGAGCCGCGGACGTCGATCCCGAGCGGTGAGGACGGGAGGTAAGTCGGGATAAGATACTTCGACTTCAGCTACGGTATTCCCGTAGCTGAAGTTGCGTATCTTACCTCGACACTGCCCTCCAGTGTGGAACAGGCCTAAGAGGCTGAGTTTTAAGTCCTGGGTTTCATTCCTGCTGCCAATCACCCAAGCAGGTGTCACGCTACGTAGGGTCCAGGGTTAGGGAGAGAGTCAGACAGTTCTCAGGTGACACCTGAACCTCCTTCCACCAGCAGCAGGGAGCACTACACGTGAACAGGATGAATCAAGGGAGCACGCGCTGGCCCAACAGCAGAGAAGCAGATGTGTGTGGAGGGGGAGGATAACAGTAACAATGCACACAACTCGATAGTTCAACCCCATTCACACCTCTGCCTAATTCTAATAATGGGTCATGCACAGGTTACAATCCTGGCTCTGATCTCGGCTCCCTCTCTGGCTGGGGGCAAGTCGCTTACCCTTTCCAGCGCTATTTCCCACTCTGACAGATGCTTATCTACCTCACTGGGTGCTGGAAGGAGTAAACAACATTGGCAAGGCGCTCTGGACACTACCAACACACAGTTATGTGCTAAAGCCAGTAATTACTGCTCGGGGTGTACGTGTGTGTTGAAATCCATTTGAGAAACACTGCTGTTTTATTCCCCCGAAGCTACAGAAAAACAATGGCTGCCTTTCGTTTATTTCAATGATCTGTGCACAGCTTTTGCATCCTCACTGTGCATATCGTTATGGCCCTTGTTCAAGGATTCAGTGGCTGCTTCCCACTGACACTGCAAACAACAGGACTTCAGGCAGTGCTTGTAAGCTCCTTGCAGGAAAGCTGCTAGTTTCACCAGAGATCACCAAGGTTTATTAAGGCAGACTCACTTTAATTGCTGCTCGGTTATATCCTGTGTGATACATTCACTTCAGTGCATACGAGTTATCCCACGGTAACCCTGAACAGAATCACAAAGCTCTATTCCCGACCATTTTTAACGCTGTGTACAGTGTCTTTCCCAAATGATAAACGTTGAAAGCTACATTCGACCCTTTTGAAATGCTGACATGTTTACGAGCTGTCTGTGTAGATGATATCGGACAATAAACTAATATGATCTCTAAAACTATTTTAATTATCTGCTGGACCACTGCAGAAAGCCCAATATGCAAAAAGAAACCCCTGTTTATCACATCCTGTCATCGGTGAAATGATCTCCAGTACCGTGACCTAACAGCTGAGCACCTGAATGAGGTGCATGTCTCAATTAAAAAAACTGACGTTCCCAGAGCCAAATCTAAGTCAGCTGAGTGGTTTTTTGTCCTTAACTGCACTAGTATAGACAGCAAAGTGTGCGTCTATGTAGGGAATCCCACCCGTTAATCAACAAAGAGGAGCCTGTCTTAACATCATCAGATGCATTATCTTTTCACTGCTGGATGAAAGAGGGGAATTTATCATCTTCATACAAGATAAAAAGCACTGACCCAGGCAGTTATAGCGGAGGGCCACTTCCAAAGAGCTGTTACTGAACACAAACATCCTTTGTTCTCTCTCTCCAGTGGCTGACGTATTCCCCTAAGTAGCCTCCCTTCTCTCACTTGATTGATCCTTTCCAAAGGAATGCAGCACTCGGGCAGAAGGTATCGAAAGAGCTGTTTTGATGAGGTTGTGTTAAGGTGCGTCGTTCCCATTCGGCCCTAGTTAGGCTGCCAAATTTCCTTGCACTGATACAAAATAGTCAGGGGTGAATATCACTCCCTGAATCTCTCTTTTGTCCAGACCAACTCTGTAGCAAACAGGCCCCATATAAAAAGTGGAGTTTGCCCCCAATTTAAAAAACTCCCGTGTCAAGGACCCTTTCCAATGAGTAATTTCAGTTGCGTCTGGCCCAGATGCTGTGCAAATCAGGCACTAGGCTTTGTCAGAGTCCCATCTAGGTCTCAGTTCTCTTCCAAGTCCACTCTGCTCAAGCTCTGCTATAACTGCCATGTACTTAAACTCATTAGGTCTGTGGTTGAAGGTCTCCACTAATCCATAGGTCTCTGGATGATCCGTCGCATAGAAAAGCTGCACCTGATTGGCTAGGCACTGAGCTGCAGGGACATTCTGTAAGGTTAAAAAAAGAAAAGAAAAAGAATTTATCAAAATAGCAAAAGCAGCAGTTCTGACATTAAAGTAAGTTCCCCTTTCAAAAAAGCTCTGCGGTTACTGAAAAGCTGCAAACAGATCCCTCTTCAGTCCGCTGCTGTTACCTTAGCAAGCTACCTGCTCAGTTCCTAACTCTATTCAAAGTTCTAGTTTTTCAAAGCTCTCCACAAGCCTGATCCATCTTCTCACTGACCTACTTACCTCTGTGCTGTTCCTACTAACTCGATCTCCTTATAGCTCTGCATTTCAGGAACCACTGCTCCACCACCCCTCTCATGCTCCGTTCCCTCCAAGACTCTGAATATGTTCTCCTTAACTTTCTCCTCTTCTCCTTGTCAGACTTCCTCCGTAAACGTTTTTCAGTAATACTCTGTATTAAACACAGCTAGGCAAAGAACTCACAACAAAGTTCTGAGCAACACAGTTTTAATTCTGTCAGTTAGGGGTGAGATTTTATTTTATGGATATAGTTATACCAGTACAACCCCTAATGTGGACAGAGTTATAGTGGTATAAAGGCTTTATACTGGTATGGCTTATTCCTAGGGTGGCCATTCACAGTCAAGTAGTCATTCAGGTACCTCAGGGAATGGTATAGTCCTGCCTGCCCACCATGATCTCGCATGCCTGGTGTGTGGAAGGTCACCTCGGACGGTGCATTGAAGGTCACACCAGAAAGGGTGGAGTGGCACGCTCTTAAAGATGGTGTCCTCATCCAATACCAGACAAAACCAGACATGGTTTTGTCCCAATGCTAGACATACGACAAACCACCCCAAATGAGGACTGTCTGGTTCAAAGCCAGACAAGTGGCCTCCCTATTTATTCCCCTTCCCATATGGGAGTAAGCGATACTGGTGTAGGGAACCTTTACATCAGCATAACTGCATCCACGCTAAAGTACCGCTTTAACTAGACAGATACAAACGAGAGTGGTTCAATTCCGTGTGCAGACATGCCCAAAGAGAACAACCAATTTCACCTGTTTGGAAACTATAAGAGACCGGAATTTCCTCAATTTTATTAATCATAGAAAATTATTCAAAATGTTCCACTTGGCAGCAGTTATTCATGAATATCCAATAGCCATGCTGTGCTAGTTGATTTTGATTGGACTTCAGGGTCACATGCCTCAGTTTCCTGACTGCATGAGTAACTAACAATCAAGCTTAACCCATAATTAAGGCCACACTGGGTGAGACCAAGGGTCCATCTAGCCCAGTATCCTGTCTTCCAACAGTGGCCAATGTCAGGTGCCCCAGAGGGAATGAATAGAGCAGGGAATCATCAAGTGATCCATCCCCTGTCACCCATTCCCAGCTTCTGGCAAACAGAGGCTAGAGACACCATCCCTGCCCATCCTAATAGCCATTGATGGACTTAACCTCCATGAATTTATCTAGTTCTTTTTTGAACCCTGTTATAGTCTTGGCCTTCACAACATCCTCTGGCAAAGAGTTCCACAGGTTAACTGTGCATTGTGTGAAAAAATACTTCCTTTTGTTTGTTTTAAATCTGCTGCCTATTAATTTCATTTGGCGACCCCTAGTTCTTGTGTTATGAGAAGGAGTAAATAACACTTCCTTACTTACTTTCTCCACACCAGTCATGTTTTTATAAACATCTATCATATCCCTCCTTCGTCGTCTCTTTTCCAAGCTGAAAAGTCCCAGTCTTAATCTCTCCCTCATATGGCAGCCGTTCCATACTCCTATTTATTTATGCTGCCCACAGCATGGTCTCTGAATTAAAAATCCATTTCCCTTGAATATTCTCCAATTTCCACACTTACTATTTCTATGAACATTTGTGACCCAGGAACTTCTTGGTGCCAACAGACAGAGGACACAGGGGCCACACACAGTTTTACAGTGATCCCCTGTGTCAGATGTCTGCATAATAATTCACTAAAGGGTGGCATGTGAGGTCTCTACCGAGATGCGACAGCCCACCGGACATCATAATCACTGTGAAATGTGTACAGATAATATTTAAGGAGATCTATGTCTATACTGAAAATTATGTTCTTAAGGCAGGTAACCAGGATGTGACGCGTCCCCAACAGGTTCCTTTCATAGCAAGAGATAACAGACGTTTCTCTCTCTGCCTGGTTGTGGGTGTAGTGGGTATTGTATGTCTTACAATGGGTGCCTGTTTGTACAGTGAGCAAAATGCTAATAAAGAGATTGTGAAATGTTCAGAGAGGCCATTTATAAGAAAAAACAAACCGCAGCAGGGGATCCTGTTCACGACTAAAGACAGTGGAATGAGGATATAAAATTAGTTCATAGAAACATTACAGAAAGCAGGGAGAGATGAAACAAATTTGTTTAAAAATTCATACAAACATTCACTGAAAGGTTTTTATTTTGAGTATTTGCCTCGCTCTAGTATTAAGATATAATATATAATATAAATCACAAATCGTCCTTTAACAGCCCATCCTCTAATAAAGCATTCTGCACACATGCTATTCATGTTATTGGCAACATGAGTCCCGTACGCTCATTACACGTACTGTGAGAGCTATCCAAGTGGCAGTACATCCTCACTCAGGGGAGGTACGGGAAGGCACAAGGAAAATCCAATGCTGGCTTAAAAAGGGGGCCTCCTGATTTGTCCATCTGCGTTAATTTTAAAAAGTGTGTTTTAACATTGCTGGGAAGTGCCAATGTTTCATTATTCTTTAAATCCCCTTCCCTAAAAAAGAGAAACGGAGGCTCCAAAATTCTGCAGTTTTCTGAATTATCCTTCTGAATTATTCTAACGTTAAGAACGGGATGGAGGGGGGGAAAATGAGACGTGGCATAAACTACAGTCACTAGACACCCAGTCTGCAGGCTTTGGGAACTTTTCCGCCGTTCCCTAGGTTAGTTATTCAATGGATAGCTGTAGATTTCTTTAAGCTAATCGCTTTAGGGGAAGGATGGAAGAAGAACAGTGCTTCTCATTCAGAAAATCACCTGATCATTCTGCTCAGTGTGGCTTTACAGGATTTAGCTTTTAATTGCTTTTAAAGACGTGCCAGAGTATCAGATCTTAGCAGAACACTAAGGAAACAATATGGGATTCTCTTACCAGGAAACTGGAGTCCATTTCGGCTGTCATTAGCACTATTCCCTTTTCCTTCTGGAGTTCACGATAATGGTACAAGATCAACTGGCTAGCGGCAGTTTCACCTCGGGTCTGCAGGAGATGAGAGAGAGACTTCTTAATAGTGCCCTAGAAAAACCTCTAGATTTATTGCATATTTAATAGTCTGCTAATAAAGAATCTGAATATCAACGGCGTGCAAAGACTCACTCATTCAGAGTCTCCCCACTGTCCTCCTAGCAAGGTCAAGGAGAGGCCGTTTTAATTAAGAGTCAATTATTTGCACTTCCATGTGTCTGTAGCCAACAGATTCAGAGTTTAAGGCCAGAGGGGACTATTAGATCATCTAATCTGACCTCCTGTATAGCAGAGACCATTACATTTCACCCAGTTACTCCTGTACTGAGCCTAATAACTCGTGGTCAGCTCCAGCATAACTTCCAAAAAGGTCCCCTGTCCTGATCTGCAGACAGCAAGAGATGAAGAATCCACCACTTTCCTTGGTAGTTAGTGATGAACCCTAGAAACACTCACTGATAAAAATGTGTGCCTCGTTTATAATCTGAATTTGCTGGCTTCAGCTTCTAGCCATTGGTTTGTGTTCTGCCTTCCCCAACTAGATTAAAGCGCCTGGTAGTACCTGGTATTTTCTCCCTGGGAAAGCCTGTATATCCTGTATTCAAGTCATCTCTCAGTTGTCCTTCTAATAAGCTAAACAGATTGAGCTCTTTAAATCACTCACAGTGAGGCATTTTCTCCAGCCCGTGAATCATTTTCTCTCTCTCTTCTGCCTCCTCTCTAATTTTTCAACATCCTTTTTAAAATGTGGACCCCATTCCATTCCTCAGGCGTGGTTTCACCAATGCCACGTGGAGAGGTAAAATCCTTTCCCTGCACGCCTCCTCACTACTCCCGTTTACACATCCAAGGATCTCATCAGCCCTTTTTGCCACAGCATCGCACTGGGAACTCAAGGTGAATTGCTTGTCCACTACGACCCCACCATCCTTTTCAGGTCACTGCTTTCCAAGACAGTCCCCATTCTGTAGCTATGGCCTGCATTCACTGTTCCTAGATAGATAGCTTTGCAACTGGCTGTATTAAGGACATTTGTTTGAATGGGTCCAGCTTACCAAACGGCTCTGTTCGACTACCCTGTCCTCCTCATTATTTATCGCTTCCCAATCTGCATGTCATCTGCAAATTTTATCAGTAGTGATTTTATATTTACTTCTAGACCACTGATGAAAACGTCAGGCCTAGAACTGCTCCCTCTGGAGCCTCACTAAAAACATCTTCATTTGATGACGATTCCCCATTGAAAACCACTTTTTGAGATTTGCAGTCAACCAGGTCTTAACCCATGTAACGTGTGACTTACTGATATTGTACGGTGCTAATTTTTAAATCAGACTGTCATGGGGTAGCAAGTCAAATGCCTTACAAAAGTCTATGTCTGTTACATCTACTAAGTTATCGTTATCAACCACACCTGGCATCTCCTCAAAGAATGAAATCGGGTGTGTGTGACAAGACTTATTTTCCATACAACCATGTTGACTGACATTAATTATCTTCTCATCCTTTAATTCTTTATCGATTGGATCCCATAACAGCTTTTCCAGTAGTTTGCCTGAGACTGACGCCTGATCATCCCTCTTTCCCTTTTGGAAATTGGCACATTAGCCTTCTCCCTGTCTTCTGAATTTCCCCGGTAGTCCAAGCTTTATTAAAAATTAACATCAGAGGACTAGCGATCTCATCAGCCAGCTCTTTCATTACTCTTGGGTGCAAGTTATCTGGGCCTGCCGATTTAAAAATCTGTATCCCTAGTAGATGTAACATCCTCGGTCACAAATGGACTAGAAAGTACTTCATCATCCTCATGTGATAGGAGTACATTATCCTGCTTCTTTACAAATACAGACCAGAATATTTGATGAACACTTCTGCCTTTTCTGCACCATTAACAGCTTTACCATCTAAATCTAGTAACGGGCCTATCCCACTGCTGTGATTTTTGTTCCTAACATGCTTAAAACCTCCTTCTCATTGTCCTTAGCCCTGCCAGCCATTTTTCTCTGATGTTTTTAGCTTCCCTGATCAATTTTCTACCCTTCAGACTTTCTAATGTATATTGACTGCTATCTCCCCCACACACCTGTCCCTTTTCCATTTGTTATATATTGCCTTTTTATTTCTGATTGCTGCCTTCACTTCACCACTGAACCAGGACTGGTTTTAAGGCAAAAATGTCCATTTTATTGATTGTGGAATCATTGCTTTCTGGCTATCTAATAAACTGTTCTTAAATAACTCTCAATTTTCATTCATATTTTTCTGTCTAAATTTTCCCCTCAATCAATTTATCTGATAATTTGCCTCATCTTTGGAAAATTAGCCCTTTTAAAGCACCAAATTATATATATTACTGGTTGGGATTTTCCTTTGTTTGCCCATATTGAATGTAATCAAGTCATAATCACTGGTCCCTAGGCAACGACCAGCTTCCAGTCCAGTGATTCATTCATCTTTACGTGTCACAATGAAATCCAAAATAGAGTTACCTCACGTTGGGGACAATACCTTTTGTGTTAGAAAAGGTTTATTCTAGGTAATAATTTAAGTACATAATATATAGGTGTCAAACTAATTGTAGAGAGAAGAGAAATTAGAAAGCCTGTCCAAAATGAACAAGAATAACTATGCTGGTATACAACAAAATTAAATCAGAAGGGTTAAAAGCCAGGGTCTTTATAAACATTTTATTTATGACTCAAACATTTTCATAAGGCAGTAAATACAGAACCAAGGAAATAATAGACAACTGCTTAATATCCTCTATATTAAATTATATGATACCACTGAAGAGTCCATATATCTATTTTATCAAATTTATAAACGTCACCATGGAGTCATCAGAATTGGCAACATTTTTGTTACTTGAGAGTCAGAGGCATAGTGCCAAAATTGGAAAAACAATGACAGTGACAATTTCCATGTCTAGGGTACTACTTTACGTCATATGTGATGTATTTACGGAATCCAATGCTGCAAATGGTCAAAACATAATCATTCAATTTTATGTTTATACAGCACATTTCATGCCCAAGGATCCCACAACTATTTAGAAACCACATACAGGAAACATGTCATCTGCTAAAGAAATGAAGCTTCCTCTGGGATCAAGCACATCAAATGTTTTACAGCACACATCACTCTACTTCAGTGGAGAATTGGAAGGGAATACCTTATCCAATTAAAAATGGAGAGGCCATTTATAGTGTCAGCATCTGAGTGACCAATCAGGATTAGCTTCTATTTTCCTGCAAAATGTACCAAGGAACGTTTAGTGGCCAAAAACTGTCAACTCTTTGGTTTCAAGTCCGAAAATATGGCACTTCCAGCAGTGCACTACCATCCTGCAGCATGGAGAAACTGATTCTGACCTCCTTTGTAAAGTGCTTCCGGATCTACTGAGGAAAAGCGCTATCTCAGAGCTAGAGATTATTATAATTATTATTGCTGTACCACCATAAGAATGCATGTGCTTTACTCACAAACCCAATACTGTCCTCCGTGTTGAGGAGTTTACAATCTAAGCTAGACAAAGATGAGTGAGTGATAACAAAATGCAACAGTCACGAGAGAAGCTTACGTTAAGTACATTGTTGGCCCCTTGGTTCTCCCCATGCTTTTTAAACTAACTTATTTATTAAAATATTTAAAAGGTTAAAGGGAACAAAATAAGACACGATGGCAGGAGTGGTGGGGGGAGGGGAGAGAAGCCAAACTGGAAAGCAAATGAAAAAGAAGCAACTCCAGAAAAGACTTGAAGGAAGAGTGAGGTGTCTTAACACACTGGGTCTCAGGGGTGTTTTGCTAACAGATATAGTTAAAGAAAGCTTGTGGGAGGCAACGAACAAGGGATTAACAAGTTCTGACTCAGAGGAATGAATGTCACAAACGGAATCTTGGAGTCTCCCATCCATGTACTGAGCCTGCTTAGCCTGCCGAATCTGAAGCCTGAAGCATGTGGAACTGTAACTTGCAAGTCCGAAGAAAATCCCATGCATGGATTTTTAAAAGGTTGGGATGGTTTTCTGGACTCATATGCACAGGCTAAGAGAAGAGCAGTCAAATACGTCATGCATAAACTGACGGCTGGTGGGTGTGTGAAAGGAAACCTTGCTTAATTGCGTAGACAGACTATGAACAGGTAGGGTAAGGCTGCAGAACGCCAGAGCAGATAGACTAGTTGTTTGATCTAGTACGGCAAATCAAATGGAATAAAAACAGTTAGGGCCCAACAAACTTCTGAGACAATTACAACCTCTTTCATTTACAACACCAAGAAGAAATACATTATCTCAGAACTAGAATGCCTCATTTAAAATCATGCACCAGCACTATAAATGCTGCATTACATGGAGCTGGAGGAAACCAGGCAATAGTTTGCATGGTATTTTATGGAACGATTCCGCTATGCAGGGTTTTGTAGTTTTGTTTAAAGATACATCTCTGTCTAGATGTCACTCAGAGTCTAATACAGCTGGAGGTTCAAACCTAACCCTGGAGAGTAATACAATAAAATACACTCACCTGAATGTTTATAAGCGCGGTGAAGTGCAGCTCTGTCCCTGACCACAGCCCCACAAAAAACTCATAGCCTTCTTTCCTTGGCAAAGCACACAGGAACTGCAGAGAAAAAGACAGTCAGCGTTATATGTGCTCCCAGCCCACGTCAGAGTAAATGGGCATTAGAGTGACCAGATGTCCTGATTTTATAGGGACAGTTCCGATTTTTGGGTCTTTTTCTTATATAGGCTCCTATTACCCCCCACCCCCGTCCCGATTTTTCATATTTGCTGCCTGGTCGCCCTAATGGGCATCCCCACTGCACAAAATGGGACCTAACTGGCAACCCTGTTAGGAGTCACAGCAGGGAGCTGGTTATGGAGACAGAGCTTACGCCTTTTCTGCGCTGAGGGTGGAGCGCAGGGGACGTGTAGCCACACGCTGCCGTGAAAAGTAGACAGTGCCCATGCTGTGGTGTGTAGCTACACACCACACTGAAAGGGAGCTGCTAGAGCCTTTCCCTGCTGCCTACCTCCTGCTGGTGTCTCCCCACCACCAGGAAA
Source organism: Mauremys reevesii (assembly GCF_016161935.1). Classification (NCBI taxonomy): domain Eukaryota; kingdom Metazoa; phylum Chordata; order Testudines; family Geoemydidae; genus Mauremys; species Mauremys reevesii. The sequence goes on along the minus strand of NC_052630.1, from coordinate 103,190,046 downwards.
GCCTTCCCGGTGGGTGAGGAAAACACACAAAAGCTTGGGTTGAGCCTTACTGGCAGGACAGCATAGGGAAATCAGCACTGCTGCTTCCTGTGTACTACCTGCTTTGTGGAGAGAGCGGGCATCCATCTTCCAGACAGACAACACACCGGCCTTACATTTCCTAGTAGATAGTTTTAGAAACTCAGATTTAAAAGAATCATGACCCTAAACATTACTGTGTTCTCACAATCACTTGATTCACTGCCATGGGAGGGACTCATGGAGGATGTTTGGTAACAGCGTTTTGAGACATTTAAGACCGGACAGCGAACAGTACAGTACAATAAGACGGTAGCCTCACACTCCTGACATTCTTGCCCTTCTCCCCAGATGCTGCAATGAGGGATTAAAGTCAGAAAAGGTCAGTTAGGGACGCGGAGAGGCGAACGGCTTTCACGCTAGTTTAGTTTTTCTAACTCTGTCCCACAGCAGCTTGAAAGCAACTTCTCCCTGGAGATTTCTGGTCTATTTGGCTTCAGAGGCTTCGGCGTTGCAGCTGTAACACTATCACACACAAAGAGAAAGGACTACATGGGACCTGAAAGGGAAGTGAGACACCAGACCATGTGCTGATGCAGCACAACACAGACAAGTGTAAGTTATTTCCCAAACCCTTGATAGCCTTCACTGTAGAAGGCCAAATACATTTGACCTTGCTCCCAGTAGATTAAATAGAACTCAAGGCATTCCCTACTAGTGAATCAAGTTGGTGCAGTGTCTTCCTGTCGAAACCACAAGAATATTCCTCTTCCAGAACCTAGCTACGCATGAAGCATTTCACTGCTGCCTTTGTGCAAACTGGGACTATGCTAGGTCACGCTTCGTTGTACAAATTACTGTAAGGCATGTACGTTACAATGGAAAACAATGCTATTAACCCAGCATGTGGGGAAATGCAGTCAGATAATGTTCTTACTCTTTTTTGTCGTTCTGTTCCTTCCCTCATCCCCCCACTTAATCTCTCCAAAGCAACAGCACACTCCCTTGCACAGGTAGTCTTTGAACAGCAGTGCACAAGGTACCGACACACTCATGCTGTAAACAACTGTTCCATAGCTTGGGCATTCATTTCATTTCTGGAAACAACTACGCTAAGCACCCCCACATGTTTAGCCGGGCCTTAAAAACCTCTAAGGATGGAGATTCCACCACCTCCCTAGGTAACCCATTCCAGTGCTTCACCACCCTCCTAGTGAAATAGTGTTTCCTAATATCCAACCTAGACCTTCCCCACTGCAACTTGAGCCCATTGCTCCTTGTCCTGTCATCTGCCACCAAGGAGAACAGCCGAGCTCCACCCTCTTTGGAACCCCCCTTACGGTAGTAGGCTGCTATCAAAGCCCCCCTCACTCTTCTCTTCTGCAAACTAAATAAGCCAGTTCCCTCAGCCTCTCCTCGTAAGTCATGTGCCCCAGCCCCCTAATCATTTTCGTTGCCCTCCGCTGGACTCTTTCCAATTTGTTCACATCCCTTCTGTAGTGGGGGGGGGGGGGTGCCAAAACTCGATGCAATAATCCAGATGTGGCCTCCCCAGTGCCTAATAGAGGAAAACATTCACTTCCCCTCGATCTGCTGGCAATGCTCCTACTAATGTAGCCCAATATGCCCTTAGCCTTCTTGGCAACAAGGACACATTGTTGACTCATATCCATCTTCTCATCCACAGTAATCCCCAGGTCCTTTTCTGCAGAACTGCCACTTAGCCAGTCGGTCCCCAGCCAGGTCCTCCAACTGGCAGCTTTTTAATGAGGCCGCTGGCTCGAAGCAGTTGGCCTGGCTCAAAGCTTTCTCTCCAATCAACCACTCAAGGCCCACCTGGAACAAAGCATTCCCAATTCACACTTTTCAACCAACCAACCACACGGTCAAACAGTCACTTTTAACAAACAAAATATCCCAGCTACACACCTGAACACAAGCCCAGAATTACAAGATAGCATTCCTTAATGGAACTAAAATTTAACTTCAGTGCAACATTAGTAACTTTTGCAATTTATAACAATACAATTTTGTCCTGAACGTCTTTCACACAACCTATATCTCAAGATGATTCACTGACACAAGTAACACCAGAGTATAAATTCTACTAATACTAGTAAGCACTTACACAGCTTAACTTCCATTCAAGGATCTCACATCGCTTTAATTAACATTAATTAACCCACAACAACCTTGCTACCTGGGAAAATGTGAGTATCCTTATTGTACAGGTAGGGAAACAGAGCTTAAGAGTCTTGCTTGAGCTTATATGAGGCAGGGGTTCGGCTGTGGGCAAACCCCAGGAATCCTGGTTTCCAGTCCCTTGCTCTAACTGCCTCCTTCAATAGTGCTGTAGGACATGGAGGCAAATCACGTCAGCCAAAGGGCAAAACAACATTCTATTTGTCGCAACATGGTTCTTCAGCATGGCGTTTGGGGCATGTGTCACACCCTGGGCACCCCTTCAGCAGCAGTGTGGGGAGGGTTCGGGAACAATCCAAGAGAGGGGGGACTAAATCTGCAATGATGCAGATCCACAGGGCGAACTTGCCATGTGCAGGGAGAGTAGTAAGTCATGCAGCTGGACAGAAGCTGTCACACCTGTGAAGCTGCAGGACAGCTCCACGGGTGCTGTGGCCTGTGAGGCAGGATTCCATTCCCCATCCAGCAGCCGTCAACTGGGCTTTGCGAATGGAAGGGATTTGGTCCATCGTAGAGTGAAAATATTTAACACTTTCAGGCCTGCCACAACACTAGCTGCACTCAATTGAAAGACCCTCACTAACTTCAATCAAGCATTTAGCCATAAGGCTACTAAAGTAAGGAAATATAGTAAGCAGCATAAGTAAGGTGGATAGTTATGCAGTAGTGTCAATAATGCTGGCATACAAGGCAAGCTTCTCCAAAGAGTGGCATGCAGGCGACTGAACCACATGGCACCTAGTACGGTGAATTTGGGGCATGTAGCTAAATCTCCATCATAAAACTAAGCTTGGGAGACTGCCTGGTTGTAGAACTCCTCACCTGTTATGCCCATACTGAAAGGTTTGACAGCCTGCTGTCTTTAACTGACCGTTAAAACAAATACTTGATCAAATGGCTTTTACCAATCAAGTTACGACAACTAATCTGCATAACAAAAGGTCAGAAGTTTATAAATTTCTACTCCAACTGCTGTCTAGAACAAATCCATTAAAGCCGTATATGCATGCAGTATAGATCACACTTACTGATGGACAATTCTGGGACCGCTTCCATATTAAATCGAACGTCTCTGCCTTTGGAGATGAAACAAGATCATTTAATTAACTTTCACAACATGAAAATAATGGATACACAGTTATCACTCAGTCACTCCATTAACCTTTATAGGGTTCAACCTGCATATACAGTCAGTCTCAAATATGTAAATATTAACAATTAAGCAACAGTTAGGCTGCCTTAATTGGTAAGGTTTGCAGAAATGAGAGAATGGAAAGTTATAGTTAGCTCTTAATTGCATAGATATCATCGGCACCCCTTTTAGACAATGCAGTCCCTGGAAGCCAGTAACAAACTCTTGGCGTTCAAAGCTGTTATCTCTTGAAAAATGTCTACACTTCAGAATTATACCACATTCTTTTTTTTCCCCAATACAGTTCCACTGGAATGCATGGTGGTGCTTTATACCCAAGTAAACAGGCAGGTTGCTGACCCATAGGAACTTACATTATAGATTCTCTTCTGCTCTTTATTACAGTACAAGCCAGATTATCATTCAAGTGAGTCGTACATCATATTTATCTTAATAAGTTATATTGTTCCCCAGAAATATACGAGTTCCACCGTGCTGCATAACCATATACATTGGTTCAAGTGTTCCCCAATATCCCCTCCCTGCTGTTTTCTTTGCCCCTTTGTTGTGTCATATGCTAATCTAGATGATAAAATCTTCAGGGCAGGAGAAATGTGCTGTTCAACTGTACTATGACTAGTGCTCTGCGCTGATACAAAATATGTATCCGCATCCGATCCACAAAAACGGTACGTGGATATCAAGCAGATATCCGCAGATATGCAGGGCTTTAGATATAAAATTTGATTCCACATCCATCCGTGATCTGCAAAAATGGTGCGTGGATATCCGCAGATTTGCAGGGCTCTAACTATGAAGCTCCTAGCCTCCTTTTGGACATTGTACAGAGACAGTTCAGCATCCAAAAAGATTGTTCCTCTTCTGAGATCTACTCAGCTTTAATTGAGACACATCTTATTGCCAATAATAGCAATCTCTTTAAATATATATATTGTATTAACCCACAAGCATTATGTTAAGAGGACATGAAGGTTGCAAAGTCAAGCACTCAGAAGTTAGGAAATGCCAGAATTAAAGTTGCTTGTGCAAGCTTAAGCTGACCCCCTTGCACATATGCATGATCCAGTCTTTCATTACAGGATCATAAATGATTTTTTCCACGGGACTTCTGCCTTGTCCAGTACACAGGACGGACGGTGCTCAGTGAATGAGCAGCTCTGATTAAGGTTAAGATTTTGTCACGGTTATTTTTAGTAAAAGTCATGGACAGGTTATGGGCAATAAACAAAAATTCATGGGAGCCTGTGACCTGTCCATGACTTTACTAAAGATAACCGGGGGGGCAGGGCTAGGTAGGGGGGAATGGCAGCAGGAGTCCCATTGGGGGGGGGGGGGAGACTGACCAGCTACACGGGGGGCACACAGCCCCCAACTCCAGAGCTGCCTGCAGTTGCGGGGCAAGGGCACACAGTCCCGGCTCCAACCCCAGCCACAAGCGCACAGGCCTGGCTGCCGCCGCAGGCTGGGGGGGAGTAGTGCATGGTCCTGGGAAGCTGTGAGGGGAGCGCACGGCCCCTGCTGCAGCCCCGGCCATGGAGCAGGGGCCCAGGCTGCAGCCCCCATTGCAGGCCATGGGGCAGGGGTGTACGGCTCCTGCTATAGGCCCCACTGCAAGCCGCTGACAGATGAAGCCGAAGAAGTCATGGAAGTCACGGAATGCATGATTGCCATGGCCTCCGTGACTAAATCGTAGCCTTAGCTATGATGAACTGAGAACTATCTACATTATATTTTATGAATATGATACATGTCTCTGTGTTTGTTTTTGGTGGGTTCCTTGCTATGGAGTTAGATCAAAAGGGATTGTTAAAGAAACAAAGCAGGAAAGGGAAAACACTGGCCCAGTAAGGAGTTCCCCTACCCCCCCCAAACACAACAGCCAGGTTTATAGCAGTGACAGGAAGAGAGATTAAATTGAACAATAAGCCATTTCCAGACCAATGGCCTAGAAATGAAAAGCAGGGGGAGGCTGAATGAATTGGGAGAGGCTGCTCATGGAGTCTCACTGAAAAGCTGGGATTGTCTAAGACCGCGGTTAGCGGAGGTATAAATCTACCCTGCAGCAGCCTGCCACACACTAGCTGTCCAAATAGATCCAGCTGCCGCACATGAAAAGTTCCATAGTGCGCTTTGATCTGCCCTGCTTTAAAACAAGGATTTGACCAAATTTGGGCAGATTTCCTTGGGGACACACAAAGCTCACCCTGGACACAAAAGCCACCTTACTACCAATTTTCAAGTCCTCGCTCCAAAGCATGCAGCAATAGAGAAAAGGTCGCCAGAATTTAACAACATGGGAAAAACCATACGTTTTCCCCTAGACTCGTTCTTGGAAATGGATAAACTGTTTTGGAAAATTTCAGCCAGAACTATTCTCGTCTAACGGATCACTGCTCCACACTGCTATGTGAGAGACCTGCGTTTGATCCCAGTGCTGCAAAAAGGATTGACACCACAGGCATTAGTGGTTCTGAAAGTCAACAACTGGGAAAGTATGAAGACTATGCATGGAATATACACAAAGACCACTGAGGTCAATGGAAGCCTAAGAAGCTTGACTTTCAAATTACTGATCTTACATGCAAAATTATGGCTGGTCAGCCTAGGAAGGAGACTGGGTTTAGAAACTTTACTTTCATTAAGTGATAGTTGTTACAAGCGACAGACACCTAGTGGAAAGGAAGCTTGTATTGCAAAGCCTTTTGTGCTGATCTTCGTGGTGTACATTTTGTTAAGGTAACTACTTACAGGAATAACTGCATAAACTGTATCTTTTGCAGAAAAATACTGCTTCCAGATCTGTAAGAAAGGAGGGAAGCCAAATATGATTAACACCACAAACAAGCATCTAGCATTTAATATTAAACACCTTTAAAAATATTCATTTATCAACTAAACTTCGTTTGTAAGTACATGGGGGCAGGGGACTTTTTCTCATATATTCTGTTCCGACACTCCTAGTATCAAATGATGCATATTTCAACCAGACAACTGCCATAAACAGTGGGGTCAGATTTGGTGGCCCACAGTTTAGTAATGGTGAGAAATGCTTCAGACCATGTGACTTTTCACAAACAGCACACAAGCAAAAGATTGTTTCTAAGTAAGTAATGCACAAGATCCTTCCCATCAGAAGACAGTACTTCTATTTTTTATGACTCTCTGTATTTGCATAGTGTTTTGTTTCTGAAAATTTCAAAGCATTTGATAAAGTTCTTTTCATTATGCATACAGGGAAAGTGATTTATACAACCAGCCCAAAGTCACTAATAAAGTGAGTGACAGAAATACAACCCAGACTCTCAAAACTCTTTTCTAACTGCTAGACAACACTGCCTCCCTATAAATCCTTGATACTTAATCCGAATCTTCAGAAGGGCCTTTAACATAGGAAATCTTGAAGTGTGGTGCAGCCCTGGAGACCTGTGTACACACAAGGTATCCTCTTATACACCATTGCCTCACAATCTGATGAGCAAAGAGAAAACCTCTGCTTGAGTTTGGCTGCTTCAGAGATGTAGAATGGAAGCAGATTTTTAAAAAGACAAAAAGAGGGAAATAAATCTCAGTGCAATGCCCACAACTGTACCAGGGAAACAACCTTTAACCTTACTGTTTTTAATACAAATGTAGTTAGTTAGTGCTAGTGAAAGGCACCAGACTGACAGCCAAAGGGCTCCAGTTCTTGGGAAGAACTTCAGAATACATGCAGCATAGGCAACATTAGCTTCCTGTAAGATGCCCCATCAATGTGCTTCAACTCTGACTGCAGCTGGTGAGCAGGCAATTCAGTCGCCACACGTATCCAATTGTTGGGACGCTGCCAGTTGCACGGAAGGCAACTGTTGACTGATCAGGTCGAGATAGGAACTGCTGATCTACCCAAAGGTGTGAAAGGTTCCATGTCACGTTACCTAACCCCGAGACAACTTTTATTTTTGTTTCTATTTATTTTATTTTTTTAACGTTCGGCTGAAAGAGATGCCTTTATTTTCACAATTCTTCTTAGTATGCATTCCAACCTCACACATAGAATACCAAGTAAATTCCAGAATGATGCTTAATTGTTACATTTCCATGTAAATGCATCACCTGTTTTATTTCCTCCGGAGTTTTCTCTTTCACCATTTCAACATTCAGTATTGAATCAAGTGTCTGCAACAGAAAGCACAGAATTCACAATGAAGGCAATTCACTGGTATGTTACACAGGACAAATCCAGGCTGCAGAAAGTTCAGAAATGACATCTCATTTAAACCATACCCTGGCACACTTAATTGTCAAAAAAATGGTAAGTCATAAGATAGCCCTACAATGAAAAGAAAAGGAAATATATACTGAGCTAAGTAACAGAGTCCATAAGGATACATGGTAAATGTTGGTTCCAGGAATCTAACTGTCACAAGACCCATGTGCTTTTTCATTTCAACCATTACCTGCATGTGCTCTGTCAGTAGCTTTCACAATTTTAAACAAGGAGATTGCTGGCACTGAAATATTAACAGTCCCTCCGCAGCATCTCCTCTGATGGAACTAGGAGAGGCCTCAATAAGCTCTAAAAGGAGCTTAACTTTTTGCATCAATTTCTGGGTGCATTCAAGACTGATTCCCAGAATAGCACAGACTTCCAATATTTCACAGAGATAAGGATAGGAACTACTCTGGGATTTTAAGACTTCAAGACTACCCCAGCACTAAAAAACAATCCTAAAATGAGATACAGTACAAGGACTTTTGGATTCTTGCATCCCACACAACAACTGGCGTAAGGATAATGCAGGGTTTAAAATTAATCTCCATGCTTGATTCACAGGCACACCATAGCCAGACGTGGAGGTCCATTTTATCTTACCTTGTCTTTTGTGAATCCTTCCTTTGATGCCTTTGTGCCCAAGGCTTCTGCCTAAAATTAAAAATAAGCCTTTAAAGTTTTATGTTTGTTTTCATGTTATTTATACTGCCATATCCAGCAAGCATAATACGCCCACTGACAAAACCTTTCCAGCACATGCCCTGTGAGTGGAAGTGAAGAAACCAAAAGGACATACCTATGTAGTTAGTAACCTTGGTTCTTAAAGGGGCATTGACAAGGCCTAAAATTAGACCTACAGGTTTTCTTTAACATGGGAAGGTCACACCCACTGCACTGATCCTCTGCTCTGTTCTTGAACCACATGTGGGTATTACAAATAAACAAGAACAACAGAAATCAGAGAAGGAAATATCTGCTAAGACGCCATGCCCACCCTCGTAGCTACTGAAGGATTGCCCATTGCTTCCAAACCTTGTCTCTTTTAAAGAGCCTCAAACAATGAAGATGTCAACACTTCTCATGGCCCCTGTCTACACACTGTTCACAGCAGACCGCTTTCTGTATTTGTCAGCAACCGACTCCACCTTACCTGGTACAGAAAATTATTTAACTACTCGTGTGGACAGGCCAAAACTAGTTTCAACCCCTTTAAAGCAAGCAAGCATGTTCCAGATCCAGTAAAACAAGATTTCAAATCATGCTCACGGTAACAGTGGTGAAAATGAACCTGGAGAAATTGTTGCTACCAACTATTGGCAACAATGGGTCATTTACCAGTATAAAAAGGACCTTGGAAATTGTTCTCCATACAAGAGAGAAAACTGAAAATGCTTCCTATTACAGAGTCTCAAGTTCGCTTTGCTCACCCCCTTACTCCTTCCTATATCCCTAATTCCTCTCCCTTCTTGGTGTTACAACTTCAAATACTTATAGGAAGAGAAGTCTTCCTTTAGTCTCTGCCTAGCCAAGCGATATGTAGTTTTTTTATGAGCTGACCCAGCAAGGTATTTGAGCATAAATGTCCTCACTGACGTTAACAGGACCATTGACATATATCCTACTTGGGGCCTTTATCTTTCCCCACAGATCAGTCCCTCAAGCCTCTTAACCAAGCAGCTGATGATTTCCACAGTTCTCAGACCTGAACTCCTGTACACGTCCATACAACTCAAACTCGTAAAAATGTAAAGTCCTAATGTGATGCACCCAATGCGTGAATGAGCACAATTTCAGCGCCCTACGTGTGGTGACTGGTGGTGGGTCATCTGGTGAAGCAGTCAGTATTTAAACAATGTTTCAGGCCTAATTTGGCTGGAAGAAGAAAGTTTTTTCAAGATGGTAAGTGGTTTTCTTTTTAAAGGGTAATGTAAAGGTTAGTCCTGTAACCCTGGCAGTGCACTTGAAGGCAATACAATCAATACACCAGTCTAGACTGGGTAAGTGGTGCACTGATACTTCATACAAAGAAAAACACTCTAGAAAAATTAACTCTGCATTAGTCTTCATGCCCATCAAGAGAAGATGGGGCCCCTGGAAGGGAATAAGAAGTAAAAATGCTTAAAATGCAATTAACTTAGATAAAATACTGGATCAGGACAAGTAAACATAAATAATAGGAGTAAATTAATGTAGCATATTGATTTCGTAATTAATAATCAACTGCTTAATCACTCCATTTTATTAATTGCTCAGCATCAAGTTGGGAAACGTCAGAGGGGACCTATAAAGGCTCATTCCAGACTAAATACTATTCAATAGTTTGTTTCATTCATAAAAAGAGAATGAAGGTGAGAGAATATGTCAACCGAGTTGGCCCTCATGGGTCTGGGACTGATCACAAACACTTTGAATAAGATTCCAACACAGCATTTACTAACAGCAATATCACCATTTGGAGCAAGCACCTGTCTAGCATATTTGCAGTGAGTCTTGTACTTTCAGGCACCATATAAATAGCAAACAGGAACAGGTTTAATTCCAGACAGTAATTCCCATTCCAGGATTACAGTTGTAAAAGATGACATTTTGAAGCTAATTTAAACACAATACTGAATGAAGTTAAAAATTGGTCTTGCCTTTTCTTCCATATATTTGATAAATTCCATTTGCTTGGAATGTCCCACTGGCTGCTTTTTCACTTCACTTCGTTTCTCCATGCGGGATTCAAAAACACCTGGATTGGATCTGAAACAAAATGGAGACTATTCCTACTTTTGAGTGGCTACTACTGTTCTGGCATTTTAAAACTTGACTTCCCACAGCACAGATTTCTATTCTCAGCGTTTCTAGTTAGAGCCCTGCAAATCTGCAGATATCTGCTTTATATCAGTGGACCGTGTTTGTGGATCCTGGATTGGATGTGGATACAAATTTTGTATCCGTGCAGGGCTCTATTTTCTAGTAGAAGAGGCAAATCTATTTACTGTTAAACTGATCACATTGGTGCCAATGATACCCACAGATAAATACATGCAGCCCGTGTAGTCTAAATTGAGAGTTGTGTGGCCGCATTTTAAGGCTGAATTTGGCTTCAAACACAGCTTATTTTTTATAAAGACACAGCCCCGGGCATTTTACAGCACAGCAGTAGAACAATTTCAGACAAAAAATGTTAATCCAACCAGATCAAGGACACAGGGCTAGAACCCAGGTGCTATGCACAGCTGTACTTATAATAGTCAGAACCAAGGTCAAATCTCGGACATAAACTATACTAGAGCTTTCCAGTAACTTACTTGAACATGTCAAAAAAGAACTAGGTAAATTCATGGAGGATAGGTCCATCAGTGGCTATTAGCCAGGATGGACAGGGATGGTGTCCCTAGCCTGTTTGCTAGAAGCTGGGAATGGATGACAGGGGATGGATCACTCGATGATTCCCTGTTCTGTTCATTCCCTCTGGGGCACCTGGCATTGGCCACTGTCGGAAGACAGGATACTGGGCTAGATGGACCCTTGGTCTGAACCACTATGGCCATTCTTATGTCAAATGACAGCGGCGTGATAGATTTGGGGTTTGGGATTGTCCATAAATTACATAACACATTTTTTTTGGTGATTTTCAAGACCCACTCCCGACCCCCTTGTAACACGTTCCTGAAAAAAATGTAAAATCAGGACCACCCACCCACCCCTTTATGCATTACATAAGGTACCCTGCCTCCCAGACAAATATTCCTCCTATTGTTACAACTTCTCCCTAAATCCCCCTTACGTCAATGTCAACCTCTATCTACTAGGTATTTACGTGCCCTCTACATCACTGTAATATCTAGAACTTTGAGAAAACCACATCCCAGACTATGTTCTGGAGGGTCCCATCTACCGCACCCTAGAGCGCTCCACTGCTCCTCCGTCGCTCCCCCTGCAGTGCACCATTCCTGTCAGAGCCCCAAGCCCTCGCTGCCCCCTAAACTCTGAAGGCTCCATCTGCTTCCAGGAGACCCAAACTCTGGGCCTCTCCCAGCACCCCTGAACCCCAAGTCCCACCAAGCACCAGCTCCCCCCGTGCGCCATTACCCCTGCTCCCAATGCTGCCAGAACCCCAATGCCGGAGGACTCCAGTCCCAAATCCCAGGGGTGTCTCCACCCCGGTAACTCCCCATCCCCCAGGAGTGTCCTCTCTCCTCAATGGCTCCCTGGGGTGCCCCCTCTCCCCCAACAACCCCCATCCTCCAGGAGTGTGCTCCTCAGCAACCCCCATCCCCCAGTGACCCCCCATCTTCCAGGGGTGCCCCCCCTCGGCAACCCCCATCCCCCAGCGACCCCCATCCCCAGGGGTGCCCCCCTCGGCGGTCACCTCCCCCAGTGACCCCCATCCCCGGGGACCCCCCCCCCGCACCTGCGCAGCGCCTGGATCTTGTCCCGGTACCGCCCGTAGAAGGGGTTCCCCTCCAGGCCGGGCTCGCCCCCCCCGGCCGGGCCCCGCGGCACCGCCAGCAGCCGGGCCTGCGGGGAGAGCAGGCCCAGGGGCCGCAGCACGGCCCGGCTGCGCAGCGCCAGCGCCCCCCGGTACAGGCCGGACACCTGCTGCAGAGCCCCCGCCATCGGCTCCCCTGGGCCCCCCCACATGCAGCGGGTCCGCCCCCAAACCCGGCCGGCTCCGCCGCGCTGCCCGCACCAGGGTTCCGGGCAACAGAGGTTCCGGAAGGGGCGGGTTATGGGGGGAGGGATGAGGCGCTAGAAGCGGCAGATCTGCATTCTACAGCACATGGGAAGCCCAGCGCTTAGGCACCCAGTAGCGGGGTGGCTCTAGGGAGGTGGCTGTGGGGCCTCATCTGGGTGCGTGCAGGGCACATGATGGGGCTGTGTAAGCCCCTCCTGCTACGTGACTATCCTATTCCCCAGTGATTCTCAAGCAGGGGTACCTGTTCCTCTGGGGGTACACACAGCCCTTCCTGGGGGGGGTGGAGGGGGTGGACATCAACCCAGCTAGATATTTGCCTAGTTTTACAACAGGCTACATAAAAAGCACTAGTGAAGTCAGTACAAACTAAAATTTCATACAGACCATGACTTGTTTATACTGCTCTGTGTACTATACACTGAAATGTAAGTACAATATTTATACACCCATGGATTTATTTTATAATTATACGGTAAAAAAAAAGGTTAGTAATTTTTCAGTAATAGGGTGCTGTGACATTTTTGTATTATGTCGTGTCTGATTTTGTGAGCAATCAGTTTTTAAGTGAGATTAAACAGGGAGGGCAGCACACGGGAAGGACACCATAAGATAAATCAGACTCAGAAAAAGGGTACAGTAGTCTGGAAAAGTTGAGAACCACTGCTGTTGCTCACCAAGTACACACAATGAATCTGTGATAGAGTGATTTTGGGTGAGGGACTGAAAAATCTCTTCTTCCCCCCCCCCCTCCCCCCTTGAAAACTACAGGGTTATGCCAGGCTGTAAGATTCAGCTATAAAGGCTCCTGGCTGTATGACCAGTAAAAAGCCAGAGGCTTCTGCCAGGATAAGTCTGTGTATGGGGTGGGGGACATGCTGAGTAAGTAGGCTTGGAAGGTTTAGATTATCATCATTGGTAACTGTAAACATCAGTTTCACCCAAACACACCCACAAATCCACAAAAAATATTTCCATAACAATTGAAATGTACAGATAGGCAAAGTAAGGAAAAATGCTGCTTTAAAACTTAGAGATTGTTGTAAGGATATTTACTTTGGATATGCGCTGTTGGTAGTTTGTGTTTTAAAAGCTTTAAGTTTTAGAATCTCAACAGCTACTGTCATTAAATAATTCTCTCCCCCTTCCTTTCCCTCAACTGTGAAAATTTAAATCTATAAAAAAATGCTTAAAAATAAACATTGATATCCATCAAAATTATATACTGTATATACAAAAATCAAATCCTGCCAAGCCTATGAACACACCACCCCAAGTCTCTGCTGTGTATACAGTGATAGATCAGCCTCTGGCTTCGGTGTTAGCTGGAGGAATTTGTCTTTGCGTAGAGTAAGGCTTTGTCCACACCATGATTTTTGTTGATAAAACTTTTGTTGGTTGAATGTGAAAATACACACCCCGATCAACATAAGTTACACCGAGAGAAGCACCAGCCCATGTGGACAGCCCTATGGTGGTGGGAGACACTCTCTCATTGACATAGCTACCGTCACTCATTGGGGGTGCTTTAATTATGCCAGCAGGAGAGCTCTCTCCTATTGGCATGGAGCAGCTACACAGGAGACCTTAGAGTGGTGCAGTGGTAGTGATACATCTGTGCTGCTGTAAAGTCTCTAGTGTAGACATAGCTTTATTCACACTTCTAGTATCAGTTTCACGCATTTTAAAGAGAGATTTCCAACAGCCACAACATGGGTTTATTTTATGCCACCAGCTATTGAGGCCCACAGCTCCAGGAGTGCTAGCTCTTGCTGATGTAGCTGCAGCAGCAACCATTGTTTCATTGTGAGACCTAGAATGCTCAGCTGCTGCAGTTCTGTTACATCAAAGGCACCGGCTGTAATCTCAGTGTGTTTGTGCCTTCAAAATCCCTCCTTTCCTCACTGCTCTAGAGCAGGGATGGGAACCCACACAGACCTGTGATTATTACCCACACCTCTTCAAAGAGCACGTTGTAGGTAAACAATGATTATCCCCAGCAGTGAGTACCATATTTACCATCTGAAAACTAGTCACCAGTTTTCTATTACCTCCTTAAGATGTTCTTTTTTCTGAAACCTCACATAATATTGTGTAAGTGAAATGGGCTAGCAAATAAGATCACTCACCCAGCCTGCTGACTACTACTTACAGTTAAATGGAATCTCACTGCTAAGCTGGTACAATTGCTATTTTGTGACAAGTTTTAAGAAAGGCCTCTGCTCCCCAGAAATTTGGAAGGCGACATTAGCAAGTGAGTGTCTGAAGAGGCAATATTTCAATCTAGATTCTTTAACATCTATGAATTTTATTAGCTTTAATTATGGACTGCAGATAGATTTGGTATGTTCAAAAGGCATTTGGTAACAGCACAGCCATAGGTTTTAAGGCACTAAGGACCCAGTATGTTCACCTAGCCTGAGCTCCTCAGAACACATGCCAGAAGTTCACCCTGTAAATTCCTGCACCCAGCTCATAAATGGCCCTTTTTACTTGTCTGGTGATAATCCCCATCAACCAGACCCCACTGTTTGTGTCTCCTTGCTGCTGGCTATGCACTATTTATGCCCCCCCAGACTAAAAGCAGCTCTTTCAATTAGCCAAAAACAATCTGTTCCCTGGTGCCTTTACTATAATAGCCTGTGCTGATGTTACATTTTTTACTGAAGGATCCCCAAGTACTTCACATAGTAACAGCCTTGCTACTTTTGTGCAACAGGGTAGATTTTTGAGCCAGAGACCAGGCCCTTCCCTTACCCAAAATACCACATGGTCTTTAACATGTGGATCCCCAGTCACCGGAGATTTTTAAGAACAGGTTAGATAAACACCTGTCCACAATGGTCTGGGTTTACTTGGTCCTGCCTCATGGGCAGGGCAGGGCAGATGGACTGGTGACCTCTTGAGGTCCCTTCCAGGCCTACATTTCTATAATTATACACAGTAGACAGGTGGTTATTTTAAAAAATATTTCCTAAAGACTTTTACACAAACTGCATGTTCAGTCTAAACTGGTACTTCTTGGATCTGAACATGGCTTTCCAGATAGCCTGGGGAAAGTCTAAATACAGAGTTGGATTAAAGGTGTTACTTAAAACACATTTAGTAAAACCATTGCAAAAAAGGCTGCATGGACACTTAGTTTAAGTCAATAAGGAACAGTTTAAGCCAAAGAAAGAATGTCCAGACAGGGGGTTACACCAGTTTCAACTGGTGCTCATTTGTGCAGGGCAATCACATACATGTTTTAAAGCTGCAGTTTCGGTTCACTCAAATAGATCCTAGTCCAATTATATTTTTAGAATAATTAACACTCAGATGTTACTTGAACCCTAGCCTCAAACACCAAGATCCACACATACAAAACAGGTGCAGCTACTAAAAGATAGAAAGGGAAAGAGGGGAAAATTCTCTCCTAAATGGAAGTGGGTTAAAAAAAATATCAAATGACTGACCAAAGTGTCATTTATAATAGGATAGCTCCAAAAAGGCCCTAATCAAACTTAAGTCTCCTATCATGCTGGATGCTGCACAAATGCATTAATAGACGTGATCCCTGCACCAAAGAGCTTACCCTCTGCTCTTGCTTTTCAGGTTGGCTGCCTCTCTACTTTGCAAGCCTAGGGCTATGTTACATCTTGACCTTCAGTAGCATGTTTTTCTTTCACTGGAAGAAAGTCGTCCAGCGGGAGCAACGTGCAAAAGCGTGGGTTGAGCTGATGAGCAGCGAAACATTCTTCCCCAATGCAGTAGTTCACTGGGCTAACAAGAGAGCTCATTATGGGATTAAAGCAGAGGTATGCACTCCTGAGTCCAGTGCCAGCCCAAAGCAAAATGGCAAAAGCTTTGACAGGGAGAACACCACAGGCAGGGATGGAGCTTTCTTCCCTTCCCTCACAGGTGAGAGTTCATACAAACTGGTGTTTCAGGAGCTGCCATGGGCTTGTTCACTCGCCAGCCTGCCACCGCTGCTCCATCATTCAACCTCTTATCCTTTTTCAGCCATTCCATCAAGGACTGTTCCATTCAGCTCTCTTCCTGACTTCGTTACATTAGGAAATGTGAGATGCCACCTCAGTAATGGCAACTCTGCTTGTGAGATATAACTCATGACAGACCCACAGTGGACTGCATCATTTGGGATGGAAACCAAAATAAAACAGAGAAAACTCTTTAAAGTCAAATAAAACAAGCTACTGTCACCAGAATACTTTCAAAAGGCACCTTAAATGGGTTTTCTTTGTTACTCACAAGACACGTAGGGGCTGCAGTAGAGATACTTCCCCCTTTGAGGGAATTAAACCTGAACAACCCCAATTTCAACTTCTATATGTACATCTCCAGTTAGGATTAAACCAGCTATTTGATTCCTCATGAAATCTCCACAAAAGCCATTTGCCCAGCTTCGCAGTTTGCTTTGCATCTTCACATCATTCTGACTAGTATAGAATGCACCTTCTCTTATTTTCATGTCCAAACCCCTGATCAAAGCACTATCAAAATAAGCAACTGAGAGCTTACTCCAGCAACTTACTGAGCTGCAGACCCCTCCCCCTTTTCTTGAGGTTTAATTAAAAAAAATAAAAATCAGCCACACAGGTATGGCATTTTTCATCCTTTCACCTCAAATCACATAACCCCAGCTATGGCTGGATTGGGTAAGAGTGGCAATCCATGCTAGAGCCTTGTTTTCTGTTGCTAGTTTAATGATGGAGAAAATTTCTTCATAATTAAGGTTATAACCATGGTTCCATTATAAACTAGAGGTGAAATCCTGGCTCCAATGAAGTCAGAGTTTTGACATTGGCTTTTAATACAGCTAGGATTTCAATCCTTGAAGGTTGAGGGAGTTTGAATATCAACTTAGGCCAGAACATTAGTTTGCCCATCAACAATATGCATGGTTAATGTTAGATTGGAGCAGAATTTTCCCCACATACATTTTGGGTAATTTCCTGAATGTTTTAAAAGTTTGAGATGCCCCTTTGGGAAAAGAAAAAAAAACACCACTTTTTTCCAGGCACCTCTAGCTGAAAGGACAACACTTAATTTTGTCTAGAGAAACTGTCTAATTTTTTTTAAAAAGTATTCATAACTCCTTTTTATCCCAATCATGGAAGACACTGATGAAAGAATTGCCACAAACATCACTTTCCAAGTATAAGGCATTTTTGTTCTCACCTTCAACAGCACACACAGCAGATAAAAACTAATTAAAATCACAATTTTCCCCTTGGGAGAGGAAAAGTGGAGGAAAAAATTACACATAAATGTCTGTCACATTGCTTAATGCACTTCTGGAAGGTACTCTGATACTATGGCAACAAGGGTGGGATAAGAACCTGAACAGAATAAAAAGGTTTTATCATCAGTACCCATGTGCTGAAGTTGAACATGTGAAACACCAGGGAAAGTGAAGCTGATCTCAATTTGCAATGTCTTCTTGCTTTTTTAATTTTATTTTTATTTTATCTGCTTATCATTCTAGTGCTGTTTATTCCACAAATGATCTACTCAAGTACACACTAAAAAAGGAAATATTTTATTTAGATAAATTAAACAGTTATGTTACATGATGACATGTGCAGAATTCAGTAACTAAAATCAGCTTTAATTTACTCCATATACAGATCTAAAAAAGCCTCTGTACATTTCCAAAATAGGTCCAACTTTATTCAAATAAAGCCAACATTTCACTTATTGTACAGGAAAGGTCAGGTAAACTAAAATTAACAAAATGGTCCTTATACACTGTTGAGTCTAAAAATCTGAGTATAGTAAACCTAAGTTTAAAAACAAATTAGCAGGCAAGAATATAACGTATATGGAAACAAAACTACAAAAAAAATCACTGCAAAACAACTTGGTAATTATTTACAATTATAGGATAGGCTATAAAATGGGTTTTTAAGAATCCTGGACACCAATTGGCTACACCAGTGCAATGCTTTAGTACTAGTTTAACAGCAGAGTCCAGAGGCTTCTCATGTAGGTATTCTCAAACAGGAGTCTACATCACTAAGTTAAGAGCATGAAAGTCAGAATGATTTTAAAAGCTCATTTAATAAAGTGATGCACCTTTTCTCCTGTTCCTTTTCCAATGCTTAGAAGCAACCTTTTTCAAACTTCCATTGCTGCCAAGACTTCTGTCAAGTCCACTTCTCCACCTGCTCTCCCAAAGTAAACCCATCTCCTTAAACCCACCTCTGCTTCTCACACTTAACCCTTTCCTGCTTGGGCTTCCACTAGCCAAGGTATAAGAAAGTTTCACTGGTACTTCTGTGGCAGCATCTTCCTTTAAGTACTGCATCCTAGTGACCATGGTTGAGCCTTTCTAGGGTAAGTAAAGAGTAACGACACTGGAATCCATGGAGTTAAGCACAGTGAGACTAGAATTTAGGATCCATGTATCTTCCATGAGCGATCCCACTGTTTCATTTTGGAAGAGCTGTTCTAGTTGTGGGGGGGAAGCATTAAGTCCCATGACTGACAGAACATGATAAAAAAGTCACACCAACTTGGCTTGATTAGACTTTTTGGCTTGATTTCCCACTAGTGCCAGGTGGTGGAAATGTAGACCAGCCATCTCACCCTGCTCAGAGCAAATCTAGGCAAGTGTTGAACATACCTGCAGCTACCACTGATCTGTCAACAGTAGTGTAAATAAGGTCTTTGGACTATCAGCAACAATCTGCTGGGGCCTTACCTAACAATCAAGGCCAGCACATGGATTGATGACATCAGCAGCAACTGAGAAGCAG
The DNA here is from genome assembly GCF_016161935.1 of Mauremys reevesii. Classification (NCBI taxonomy): domain Eukaryota; kingdom Metazoa; phylum Chordata; order Testudines; family Geoemydidae; genus Mauremys; species Mauremys reevesii. Next base: position 103,170,976 of record NC_052630.1, on the reverse strand, counting down.
TACAAGTCTCAAGCATTTGAAAGCTGAGCAATACCTTGAGATTAGGATGGCTGCCTGCAGGCCAATATTAAATGTAAAAGGAACTAGTCAGCAATGAACAATAATTCACTGTATTTTTAAATGACCCTATTTTATTAAATTCCTTGTACGTGTCCATTCCATAATCATAATAAGGCTGCAGACTTTGTGACAATGCCAATTAATGACCTTAGAGATGGCACTATGTATCCAATATGCAAATTAACCAAGGTTAATCAGCACTACAGAATGGTCTTATGTCTTAGCGCCTCAATAATTGATCAATTCAGTACCAATGCCATATACAGGACATAAAAATACTAGAGATTGGAGATGCATGCACTCTTTCCAGAGAGTTTTGTTTGAGTACAATTTCTCATTACCACAGAAGAGCCCTGCAAAATTAAAACAAATTGCAACAACGAGAACATTTAAAGTTGCGGTTATAGACAATTCTAAGTTTTACCTAAATTTTGTTTCATACAAATAAACCTTCCAAAAATACCGTGCAAATTCTGGCATATAATTATGATACAGAATGTACAAATAAAATACCAGAATGGTTATTTTTTTATTGCTAGAATTTTTATTTGGTTAAGGGATTTATACAGAAGTGTATAAAAGGGGTGTGGAAACTGGTCAAAAGAAGCAAGTGTTGACTTCTACTTGCCTTAGAAGCCAGGTTATACTGCATTTCAAAACGTCACATCAATGAAAGCATCTCCCTGTTGGGCAGAGCAAACATGCCCAGAACAGAAGAGCGATGGTGAAACAGACTAGATAACCTAGGAAAGGGTTCCATTTTGCTAAACCTTTCACTGATTTGACTCCTTCCAGAGACTATTTCCTTGTAAAATTATAAGCATCCCATTCAAAGTCACATAAAACAAACTATGAACACACTTCCAGATAGCCCATGTCAATAGACCATCAGTATATTTCACAGTCCACTAAATCAATATTCAAATGACCAAAAAGAGAGCTATGAATTATGCTTGTGGCCAATGAAATGATTTGTATAAAGTGTCATTTGTCCCTGATCTGGCCTGTGGGAGACTACGTTCTGCAAAAGCCTTTTTGTATGTTCCAGAAAAAGTTTCTGGATATTGCAGTCTTCAAGTTTAGATTCATAATATTTATAGTATGAACATATTAGTATGTTCTTCTCTGGGTGTGGATATTTGTTTCAAGGTCAAAGCAGTACCTATAGTAAAGAAAATGTATATTGCACTTAATAAAAAAATATGTTGTACAATCTTACCCTGCACCTGCCTTTTGTCCCCCTTTGAATGAGAGGAATACACAGTCATCCAAGACCCTCAGAACTATGAACATTCATGCAGCATGGAAACTGCATCCAAGTTCTCTTTATTGTAGGCTTTCCCACCCTGCTGGTGACACTGCAGCACAAAAGAGGCTTGTTTAGAAACAAACTGCTCTTGGTCTTGGGCTGACTAATAACATGAAACAATATTAGAAGGAAGAAACTGGGAGTGTCAGAAGCTCTGTTAAAAATACCACCACCACCAGTCAGGGACACCACTATTGCACTTGTGAGCTTGCCAGGTACATGGAGCGTAGTAGGGGTGCAAGTTACCTTGTCATGATGGCAGCCAGCAGCAGTAGCTTCAGGGGACAAGCTTGCTTTAAACTAAGAGTCAATTAAAATGGTCCAATAGTTTCCCCCTTATAGCCACCCTCCTCCCACAAATTATAACCCTGGATGCAACAAAGTTAAAAGGAAACACTGAACTGGGTACCTTACCCAGTCCCAGTCATGTCATTATTCTGATGGGCTCAAGATGTAAAACAAAACAATAAATTTCTCACTCCTTGCCTCTTAAAATGAAAGCCCTCTGTAGGATGGCATGAGAAATCATGCCTTGCATCTGCCTCAGTTTGAACTCAAATACCATCCCTGGATGCATTGGCCATTTAAAATCCAAGCGGAAACTGAAATACCCTCTGCCTCCAGACTATCCTGCATTTTTGTGGTTTACAAACCAGCATGGTCACCAACACAGCCCTGAAAACGCTCCCCCCCCCTCCCTAAAATATGCATAATTTATTCTATTTCAAATATTTACAAGCAGAAAAGGCCTACCTTTAAAAGACAGATTTCTTCTGGCTCTATATAAAGTGCAGCTCTCTAATTTAAGGCAAATTTATGTGAAATATAAAACATGGGTTTGTCTATATGTACACATGTTCCAATTTAAACACAAGAATGCCCCTTCAAGGGAAAGAAAATGTTGGCTGATGATTCCTAACATAGTTTGAGTTTACGATCTTCCTGGAATTTTGAAGGAACTTCCTAACATTATGCCATAGATAAAATCCTTTAAAAAAATCTTTAACTATATCCAAAGAATGCAAATTAAAAAGTTGGCAACGTGTACATAAAGTTAGCTCCAAAGATCTGAAGGACGCTGGGCAGACGTAGCTTTTGCAGTTTTCAGTAGCTATAGTAAAGTTCGTCAATACTGCATTTTGCAGTTTTCAGTAGCTATAGTAAAGTTCGTCAATACTGCATTTCTAAATATGTATGCTACACACCTAAAGCTAATCTCAGTTCTGGTAATGAGTATTTTTCATCCCCATCTGTATCAAATTCCTTAAAGCTCTGTCGCTCTTGTATTGCCAAGCCAACCAGAGTTTGGAGATCTTCATAGGATAGCTTTCCACCAATGCCTTGATCTGTCTTTTCAAACAAATCCTGAAGATCTGCAAGAAGGACAAACAGTTTTAAGCAGCAAGCACTTTAATTACACGATGTTATAGTACAAGTTCTGCTCCTGTTTTACTACATTGTATGGTCCCCTGCAAGCCTGGAAAACTACATGAGGCTTTATAAGATGTTCTTTGTATACATACAGTACGTTAAAGACAAAGCATAAGCCAGTAATGATGAAAATTCAGAAAGCAAATGTAAGCTCTGTTGAAGATGTGTAGAATTTATTTAGTTGGAATCCACTTCGTAAATCTGAACACAGAAGCATTTAATCGCTATTTCTAATAACCCACTCCCCCAACCAAACATTGATAAAAATATGCAGACTTAGTTTACCTCCCATGAGAGAAGCCTTTGAATTAACGTTTCTGTATTTGTTATGTAGATCATACGGAGGGACAAGTGTTATTATTTTCTGCACATTTTCTGAAGCTAAAACATTATATTTTTGCCAACTTAAGAGTTGAACTAGTCCTATCCAAATACTAATTTGCTCCATTTTACAGCTATATCCTGTGCCCTTGACACCTTCCATTCCTCCTCTTATCCTGTTCTCCCCTACCCTGTTTTATATATCTTTCAGGATATACCTTACACTCAAAACATTTCTCCCATTTCATGCAAATACCCCTTCTCCTCCAAATCACTAAAGCACGTCTTCTTCCATCTATCCTTCCTCCTGTTGGACTTGTCAAAATACTTTCTATACGTTCCATTTCCAGAACTACTGTCCCATATTCTGCCTCAGCTATGTTATACCACAACTATTCATGGTCTGTTAGTCTGCACTGACAGGAAGTGTTTATGCAAATCAAAGGCAAACCGAGATGTACCTTTTATGGTGGCAATTCCTGGTAACGACAAGCGTCTTGGGTGTCCATTTCTCTCCATGTTGCCTCCAACTGATCTCGATAAAAATTTTGGAAGATTTGTAGGCTTTGATGTAGCAGTCTGCATTTTTCCACCTGTTCGAAGTTATTTTACATTAGTTTTATAAATTAACACAATTAAAAACAACAGCAATAGCCTGGAACAAGATAGATCAGTGGTACAAAGACTTTTTGCCTTACAAAAACTAGGTTCAAATGTACTATAGGGTGGTTTGCTACTTTCAAAGTGTAGCAAGATTTTGCTATATCTCACTACTAGTAGGGAGGCCCATTAGAGATTTAACTTCGAGAAACTGCAAGTAAACAAACAAGCCATCCTATAGGATATATCACTTAAGTATATTTTGTAAGACAATTATGTTGGCTTAATACTTCATGCTATACTAGGAAATGTACATTACTACACTGTGAAAAGAACACTTGCAGTATGAGTGCACTTCAGGGCATATGCAGCTCTTTAGCTGAGGGGGTTAAAGAACAAAATTTCCTAATGGCTAGATACCATAATTGTCCACTTCAGGGTTTCTTGCTCTAGATCATCTGGTGCTAAATTTTTTGGAGATCGGCCATTGGCCTGATTTGGCATGGCAATTCCCACGTAGGTCTCACTAACCCTCTTCTCTCTTTCCCAGTAAGTGAGGAGAGACTTTTTTTGGAAGGAACTGTCAAGTTTACCAATTAGATGAGAATTAGCAAGGTTCTACTACAGTAAAGAGGGCCATTTGACACACATTTGGTATTACTCAGGACTGGAATAGCAGAGACTGAAGTTCAGGACTGAGGTGCACTGGTACAGCTGTAACTCTTGCTGGCATTATGCTAAACTTTTAGAAGCGCAAATTTTTACTGAAAAGGCAGCACACTTAATTTGGCTCCTGAGCACCAATTAGTATTAAAATGATAAAATTATTGTATGATAGTTTAACAGACCCTGATAATAAACATTTCATTCCATGCCTGTATTGCTTCTACATATTTATTTACATAAATGGAAATGCTACACAGCACAAGTTTAGGGGTCCTTCTAAGCACCATGGGAAACCTCACTTAATTTCTCCCCATTATATTTTGAACTCTTAGCAAGTACCATCGATTTCTTATTATTTTAAAGAACACCCATATTCCTTGACCAAGATCTTAAGAAATTATTAATTATTCACTTTTGTTACTTATTCTCTGAATGATACAATTACTACAATATTCCCACCTTTTATTGATGCCTCAAGAGATTTTTCATTTTCTGGCTTGCTTGTGAGAGCATTGATCAGCTGAAGCTTCTCTCTTAGTTTTGATACCTGAGGATCTACATTTTCTACTTTCTGCACAAAGCAACAGGAAAATATTTCTTAAAAGCAACCTTTCTTCACCAGGTACAGCACAGCAGGTAAAGAGAATTCACTTTACAACAGATCTGTAAACTTTTAGCCTACATAATTCCAGGCCAAGTTAGGTTTAGTTGATTAAGAAGGTAAAAAAAATCTTCAGGGAACTATATCAAAGTTTACTCCTGTGCAACACATTAGTCTCTAATAACAGAACTTGAATCTAAAAACTGGCAAAAACACTTCTTTTGCATTATTTGTTTCTAAACAAAAATTTTTCCCAGTGCTTTATTTACCACTGTTTTGTATCTAAATTTAACGTGTCTAATACATTGACTAAAGCCTTCATTTACTATATTTTCCCAAAGTAACACGGAATAAGCTTCTGACACATTAGTAGAGCTGCACAACATTGTTTCAACTGCTTATTTTCTAAGTGTTTGTGCAGTAATGATTGCTGTAGTGGGATGCAGGAGTTATAAATTACTAAATCCCTGACAAATGAACTGAAAATACCCAGACCTTTATATAGAGCTCATTTGTCACACATGGGACCTATTTTGCTAATTCTCATAGTGAACATAGGATTTAAGCCATGTACTAAAACTCAACCACCACATGCAGGTGAACTTGAGGTCTTGTTTATAAGTTACATCAACTCACTGAATCTTAGGACATCTTGGGAATTATTTCTTCCATCTGAACTCCTTTTAAGAGTATCTAAGTTAAGTTTTATCACACGGTCCCTTTCAAACTTTTTGCTCAATGTATCCATTCTCTGGCCCTTACTTCACAGACTGAACATGTAAGTCAAGATTACATAAGAGTTACAAAAATAAGGTTACTGAAGATATTTGTTCTTCAGCAAGCATCACTCAGATGATCACAGGTTGTTTTTTTTAAACCAGTGAACAAGCATTTTTTATGCATGGTGTTGGTCCTGCTTTGAGCAGGGGATTGGATTAGATGACCTCTGTTTTCCAGAAATAACAACTCCCACCCACCACACTTCAGCTGCTGTTACTTAATCAGAGTGTTCTTTTGTTTGTCTATTAGAGATGCTCCCAGTTAGTCTTTAGAGTTTGTTACTTGAGGGGGAAGGCTTTCACTGAGCCACAAAACATGCCATGCTTTTCTTGATCTCTATTAGTAAAGAGCTGATGTGCCAAGGGCTGTCTGCCAAGAAGACCCAGCCCCTGGCCCCTCAATCTCCATGAATGCTCCTTCAGTTGCAATATCCCAGTTGAATGCAGCTATCTTGGCAAGTTACAGAGGGAGATGTAGTTACTGGAAGCCTGGATCCTGCAGCTTTTACTCATGTGCATGCTGCTTCTACAGATTTCATGATGGCAGGGTCTTACCCTATTACTAGTTTTACTTCCATCTTAACTAATTTCCTGCACATACAATGCTATAGGAAAGTTACTTTGCTACCTCATTGTCTTTGAAAATATGTATTAGTATCAGAGTGACCCAAATAAATGTGACTTAACATGACTAATGGCATGATCTATTAATCAACATTGATTTTAGTTTCCTTTACCTACCTTTGCATTCTGTGCTTTTTCTGTAGCAGTTTCATTCTCTGGTTGATCTTGACTTTCCACTTTGGGGGAGGTAGTTGTATTACCCACCTGAAGAAAAAGGTGAGAGAGTATTAGAGCTTAGATATTTGCTTAAAGTTTCTGTAAGGAAGTTTGCTTCCTTCAAACTGGACAGCATGTAGCAGTAAAACAGAATCAAATTACAACAAATATACACCAGAACTACATTAATATTAAGAGGTTACTTCTGGTTACCACACTATGTGAAACATATTTCTGCAGGAACTCCTGCATGGACTTGGCCACATGTTCTACTTTCCAATAAACCACCAAGACCCTGCAGATCAAGATGGGATTAAACAGTGTATTTAAATGCAAATTTCAAATATGGCATTGGAAATCTTACCCTATGTAGTCCTAAAATTTAATTTCAGCCCTGAAATTTATCTGCATGGCTTAATATTAATGAGACTTATACAATTAAATTTCTACACACTGTAGCATCAGCATACCCTTAGAAAACGCTATCACAGAGGCAGTCCTAGGTAGGAGCATTCAGGGATTGGCACAAATTCTTAATGGGGTGGTGGAAGAACTGTCTCTATTTCAGCACACAACTGTTCTTAAGGTTGCCACTTAGGATACCTGAACAGCAGCTGAAACGTGCAACTTCCTTTAAAATCAGATATTAAGCCTCACAATGCATTAACTTGAAACATTTTCTTTATGTTAGCCAGTGGTTCTCAAATTTCGTTGCACTGCGACCCCTTCTGACAACAAAAATTACGACAGGACCCTGGAAAGCAGGACTAAAGCCAGAGCCTAAACCCCACCACCCGGGTGTGGTGGGGTGTCGAAGCCAGAGGTCTTCAGCCCCAGGCAGGGGACTGCAATCTGAGCCTCGCCACACAGGGGATTCAGCTTCAGCCACGAGCCCCAGCAACTCTAGCACCAGCCCTGGCAACCCCATTAAAATGGGGCTGTGACCCACTTTGGGGTCCCAACCCACAGTTTGAGAACTGCTGGGTTAGGCCATCCCCAGTACAGTGAAAGGCCTCCCTAGTCTCTTGCAGACTGGGACTGCTGCATAGGAAGCACCCTCAGCCACTCAAGTACCCTACAAGGCAAGTAGGCACGCCTGGTCACTGAGCACTTACCGCACTAGTGGACAAATTCGCTCTGTTTTCCAACGTATTCACAGCAACCACAGAGCTTTCTAACCATGTAACCCTTTGAGTTATATTACTGATTGCTGTATCCACACTTAGAAGCTTTAGATCATTGAGCTTTTGGTACGCCACTAAAGAAGCATTTATCTCTTCTACTGTGGCGTGCAGGAACTGGTTATCCTGAAATAAAAAGAGAACAAGTTGTGGTATCCCACTACGATTGTTTGGAAACACTGCCACAGCATTATTTCAGTTAATGAAACAGTGAATGGACCAGTTCAACCAAGTATCCTTCTCCAAAGGGCCTCAGAGCCACACAAAATACAGTGTATTTGGAATTGCCTGACAGTGAGGAAGACTAGAGTGAGTCACTTTAGCCTTTGCAGTTTGAAAATGGGATTTCCTAGTGCTAAAACCCATTGCTGCCAATGAATACTCTGATTAGAACAGGTGCCATGCACTTAACTGAAGTGTGCATTAACCTAATTTTTCAATGCAAATTAGGTTAGACAATTACTGTATTAGACAAAAAGCTTAAGCACTAGGCATTGTTCATACAAGTTTACTTCTGAAGTTGGCGTTGTTTGTATTAAAAATACAAACACTGGTTTCACTCTCATCCCAAGGTATTTTCGTCTAGTCATATGCCCAATTCACTCATTTTTCCGAAGTCCTGTTTCTGTACTTTACCACCTTCAGAATGACTCATCACCTGCCTCTCCCTCTCTTGCTCAAGCTGAAAGGCAAGTACCTGACATTAAAGCCAGGTTCTATTTCAAGTCCTTAACTCATTAATACACTTCTACTACAAAATACACCCTTAACTTGTTCAACCACCACTAACTAAGCCTTTGCAGTGCACTTACTTACACTGTACTCCTAGTAAAGCTATGAAAAATGCCACTTAAGGAGGTACTATAAAGATCCATCTAGAGTTACATGCAGAAACACTACTATGGGAAAACATTACAGAAATATTATAATATTGTGTTTGGCTTACATGGATTCTATTCAAGTTCAACCTTGACATGAACATACTTCATAGTATCATATTACAATACTGAAGAGCATAAGGGAAAATATTAATTGTACTTTTACCCATTGCAATGCTGCTGGCATTTAATGGCAAAGCAAGAAATACCTGTTTACAATTCTCCGTTTGATTTCTATTGCTAATTCTTGGACTGACAGTGGTGGAAAGTGAAGATATCTGTTTTTCTCCATTTTCTTTAATGTATTCATTCTGACAAAAGAAGCAAAAGTTATATTAATAAATATTTTGTTACATCTATGAAACTCTTGAGGCTAGACAAAGACTGTAGACATAACTTCTGATATTTTACTAAAATACCTGCAAGAATTATGCATTTTGAACCATAGTCCATTTTGGTTGTGCATGGACTATTTTAAGTATGCTAGTACACTGTGCTTTGTACTAGCATATTTCTGTTCTGTTAAATAGGTAGGCACTTAAGTTTCACTAAAATAGTGGCCATACATCAGCCATTTTCCCTGTCACATGCAGCATTCAAAGTACACATGCACATACATTTCAGTTAAGAAATTATGAATGAACTGCATAGTTTCTTAGAATCAGCATCAATTATTTTTCAATACATTGCACAAAGACTCCCTGGTTGTCAGTGTTAGAGTTTTAAACCTGTTATAAAAGAAAAATAGGATTAGTAGAAGTGAACAAATCAATTAGCATTATGGTGTTCTTGAAATGTTTCCTGCTGCAGCAGGAGAAGTTAGTTTACAAATGTTCCCACTGTGGCAGAAAGAATGTTTAAAAGTAAATTAAGATTTCTAAAGGTTCAGCTATTTGAGAGTTTCAACTGGTATTAGTGAACCTGTATTTCTTACATATGCACCTTGATTTGGGCCAGGGGATTGTTCACCCCAGCACACTCCTAACACAACCACAATCCCAACTGCTCTCCAGTTGTTCCGAGAGCCGCAATAAGTTATACTTTGCAGCATGTAGGTGGCGTAAAGCCCTCCCGAGACGCCCACACATAGTGGGCAACCACTATTTCCAGTCCTGCAAACCTATGGTGATTTTGGCATCAAGAAAATATGCTCTCATTACTGTGTAATGGATGTCACATGAAGACTATTAGCTATTATATTATTATACTAGCCAGCATCTTGCAGAGATCTTTAACTATTTATTATTTTTCAAGTTACACAACACTTGGTAGAGTTCACATTAAGCTTTACTACAGATTACGTAGCTAATATTTAACTCTGTTAAATTAGTACTGTCCTTACCAAATCATTTCGGAGCCTCTCTGTGGTTTTCTTGTGTTCTTCAATCGTCACCTGCATAGCGTCAACATCATGAGCAACACTGGTTAGAGTGCTACCTATAGTAGCTACGCTCTGAAAACAGAAATAGCAACCTAATAAATTTCCGCTGTGCTCAACTGCAGAATCTGAAAGACCAACTTGCAAAACAATGTTTTGTTAATTAAATGCCATGCAGCCAGATTGCCAGAAACCTAAGTGATGAACTGGAACATTCAGATTTGCATTTACAGACTATAATAGTCATTTTATCCTTAGTCTTTGCTCAAAATGTTTTAATGCCAACAAGGAAGATTAATAACACCTCCATCCACATGTATTCTTCCATTTTTCATGTGGATGATTTAAGGGGATATATAGGGTCATGCTCCTCCTGCAGGAATCTAAGTATTCCTGAGCTGTTAACCAGTACTTAGATGAAAAGTAATCTAACTTTTCTGTGTGCAGTTTTAATATCAGCATCCCTACAACAAATATGAACCATTAATCTTCGCTTTTAAGCCCCATCATGGCCTATTCTCCCTTGTACCCTATTAAGATGTTGACCCCATCACCATTCTGCTAATGACCCCAGCCTTTATTACTCTTTTTAGATTTTCAAACAAGCTTCTTCCAGGTAGCAACTCATACACAGGCAGAGGAGCTCCCTTGTCAATATCCACTAAGGCACCTCATTATTCGCCTTCAACTCTCAGGAAATGTGACCATTTTCTCCTCTTGTAAATCCCAATACAAGCACACAGAATACATCCCCTCCACTCTCATGGGAGTCAGGACCCCAGCTGTCCTGCTGCAGCAACAGTGCCTTCACCACTTCCCCTCAACCAGGTGCCCTTCTGCAGGGGGAACTCTGACACAGTAAAGGAATTCTTCAGGCTTGTTTAACAGTATAAAAAAGGCTCCTCATTGCTTTCAGAGACGTTAACTGCAATGGAGGAGGAGGGGGCGGCTTAAAAATATTCTTAAATCCAATTCAGGGGGTAGTAGCAGTTTCCCTAGCAAACAAGGCAACACCCAAAGACAAAAATTAAGAAGCTCCACATACACTTTTCCACAAGAGCGTTCAAAAACTATGCTACCACCTAAGCACTGCAGCAATCTCTAGAGTGATCTAATGTGCTGCAATGTACATACAGGGAGGAGTGAAGGACATCAAGCTTTAAGTTTAAAATTTCAGCACTTTTTTAGCTGTCAAACCTAAAAACGATTTGAACAATTTTATTTAATTCCTAGTGTTTTTCCAGCACTTTATGTAAAAATAAAGTTAAGGAATAATGTACTTCCTGGCAGGATTCCAATTTTACACTGCACTTACCAAATGTAAGAGTGCAAGCAAGAGGATATCCGGGAGAAGTGTGAAAATGGATGCCACTATTTCTAATACCTTAGCTTAGGGTTGGAACCCAGTTCAGCTCCCAAAATTCCATCATACTGTCACCTGGGCCTTCAACTTTAGTGAGATGTGGCCAAGCATCACTTGTTCCAGTATGAAATGCGGCCTTGTCATTCAGCTCAAAAATGGAGCATTGCATGCTGGAACCTGTAGCCCTCCAGACCAGAGTTCTATATTAAAGTCAGTGGTGGTGGAAGCGATGGGGAACCTGGGGAGACTGCAATCTTCTGTTTTGTGCAAACTAGGTGCAGCCCTTGGACTCCTGGAAAATTACATTAAGACTTACCTCTGATATAATGCCTACAAAACAGAGTCTCCTGACCATGTCAAAACAGGTGACTAGCTAGGAATATTCTCCTCTTTCCCAATCTCTAACCTCAATTAAAAAACAAAACCCCTACAATGTAACCAACGACGCTGTGCCAATTCATTACATTGATTTGTTTGTATGTTGTATTCCCATCTCAGACCTTTACTGTGTCTGTAGACTGTAAATCTTCCACTTGGATATTGTCAGCATGATGGGGTTTCATCTCACCTGTAGCCTTTAGGTATTCCCGTAATATAAATATTTGCTTCCAACAAAACTGCTAATGTGGACCTTGGGAAAGTTTAGGCAACCACTTTAACCCAGGGAACAAGCCAGCTCCTCTTTTTGAAAGAAAGTTCAGCTAAGGCGTGAGCCACAGAAACCACCACTATAATAGTTAACAAATCCATGTACAGTTACACTTGTTTCCATCTAGCTAGTCCTTCAAGAGGTTATCAACTGCCTAGAAATATTCCCTACACGTTGAACCCTGCTCTCCAAGAACTCTGACCACAAGAGGGGTGTGTATTTGTTACTTTTAAAAAGAGTTAAAAACAGTGAAAATTTAAAATAAAAAGTCGCTAAGATAATTTTGCCTTGTATGATTCCAAAGACACTTTTACCAATCAATTTAAATTTAGTCAGCTAATAGTTTATGAAAACCATTAACATAGATCTGTACTTGGAAATTCTGATTAGTATGTGTACACTGACCACTCTTCCTAATGAATTTCACTATGCATATACTGAAAACACAATACCCTGAGGGCTTTCATATCGTCACTTCAGTCTATTGGATAAATGACACTCAGTTTCTGCACTTCTACCTGTTAATATAAAAGTAAACCATACAGAGAATTACATTACTTCTGAAGTTTAAGAAGGTTTTCCAAAAATGGTCTGTTTTCATTTCCCACCAAAGCAAGCTAAATAAATATTAATTTAGGGTTGTAAGGGTTATAAAAACAAAGCCAAGCCTTTCATGTACATGTGACTGGAGGAAGATTACCAGCGCAAATGGTAACATACATATAAAACCAATATAAAGATGTGCCCATTTCATGAGAGAGATATTTATTGTTTTACCAATTTAAATGTGTCTAGCGAATTCTCGATTATATTCTAGCTTGCATTAAGTAAGGATCACTGAGCGTGACACTAAAGGTGCTCCACTGAAATGAACGCAAGCTAACAGTATTTCATACAGTCATAAGATCTTTGAGAGATTCTGGTAGTTACTGCTGTTTGCAGAAATATTTGGAAACTACTCAATCAGCTACAGTTTAGAGTTAGTGTGATGTTCACTAAAAGCCAATTTATAATACTTACCTTCTGAAGTTCCTCTACAGTAACAGGAAGAGTAATCAAATCAGAGGCAGACTTGATGTTGGCTTTGAGGTGATTTACTGCTGATGTCAAAAACAGAATCTAAAAACAGAGAAAAGTATTTAGAATTGGTAAATACAGCAACTTTATTTCAATCTTCCCCCGTCCCTAATGACTGTTGCTTGTGTTTAATGTCAGTCATAAATTTAAGTAACTACTTGAGGCCATGTGTTTTTCTTGGAAGTGCACAGAATCCCTAGCCCAACCAGTCTTCACCACCAAGGAGATGTGGTATGGCTGATGTTTCTAACACTATTAACATGTTCTCATAAAACAAAACACAAGAATTTAATCAGCCTGGGCCCTGCAAGTCACAGGGAAATCCTTACCACAAACCTTAGAATTTGCAAAAGAGAATTTGTGGTGTATATATCAGGTTAATTTCACTCTTTAGACTGCTTCTGTTTGGATGGATTGCTACCCTCCTTTACTATTCAGAATATCTATCTTCTCCTTCATATTAAATCTGCATACAAGACAGACATGGAAAGTCATTGTTGTGGCACTAACATCTGGTTAAATTATAATAATCAGGATTGGGAACTAGCATAAGAGACTGATTGTTTGGATGAGATACAAGTGCCTGGAAATAGGACCTATGAAGAAATATCTTCTCTACTGTGTTACTTTATTCACATCACTGCCACCTGAAAAAGGAAAGAACCTTAATGCCTTTTTATTAATAGAAACTTTTTAAATGCAAACCCTTAACAGAAGTGTCCAAACGGGATATTTTTGCACTTTCACTATCCAGTGAACTCTCAAATATGACACTGTACACACCTTGATGATTTTGTACAATATTTTAAGTATTTTATTTTACTTGGCAGTCACCTGAAAAAGAGCTAGGAAAGAATGGCTGGTGGTTGGCATGCCAACCTGGGATTAGGGAACCCCAGGTTCAATTCCAGCTCTGCCACAGACTTCCTGTGTGACCTTGGGCTTATCACTCAATCTGGGCCTCAGTTCACTATCTGTACAATGGGGGATAAGAGCCATCCTACTTCACAGGGGTGCTGAGAGGAGAAACACTTTAAAGATTGTGAGGGGCTCTAATTCTAGTGTAATGGGGTGGGGTCAAATAATTAACTAAGAAATAGAATACTACACTGAACACAACTGACATACAACTAATACTGTAAGTTGGCCTATATAAGTGCTCTATTACATGAGACATCAATACTACTCCTTACATTCTGTTTAAAACTTTGATCTATTTGTAAGAATCATAGGAACTAAAGCCTATATATTTGTTTTCAACTAATTTTTTCAATTTGTATTTGCCCATTGCTATACAATTCATTTCCTTTAAGAGACCAACAAAATTACTTAAGCAATAATTTTTTAAAAGCAGGAAATGCACTATCATCTAGTTCCATATTGGTTAGCATGCTTATTCACAGTATCTGATACAACAAAATGCCCAACTTTCCTGTCTGTCCTTCCCTTAATATGCACTTCAAACAGCTACAAAAAAATGGGAGCTACATACATAACACACTGAAAAACTAAGTTATGAAAAGCAACAAACAGTCCTGTGACACCTTATAGACTAACAGATGTAAGTTTTGAAAGTAGAACTAAGAATTCGTGCAAAATAGTTTAGCTCAAAAATTAGTTACAAATAATGCACCAGAAGTTGAGCAATTAAAAAGATTAAATCATTAAAATCGGCTTATAAATATGATCTATGCAAGTTACAAAATTGCCAGTTAGCAAGTAAAAATATTGACAAGTTGTGGTCATTTGCTAAACATGTCACTTTAAAAGCAATTTCCACTTCTCTGCAGTTGAAGTGAACGAAGTACAAAGTCCTTCCATTTAACAATCCAGTTGTTAAACAGATAAATTCAGCCTGCTCCTGTAAAAAATATATATTATATATGCAGCTTCCCAAGCTGAGGAAAGGCAAAGATACTGGTTTAGCAGTAGGCTGGCCATGACGGAAATTAGTAAATCCCTTGTATGTCTCCATACATGAGGAATTAGGCTGACTATCAGACTGGCCTGAAGTGGCCAACTATAAAATAATTGAAAATTTGGAAGTGACTAGTGCCAAAGGGCCAAATTTAAAGGTATTTAGGTGCCTAAGGATGCAGATAGGTGCCTAGGACATTTAAAATTTAAAGATCCCAGTAGGCACCTATTTGCATGTTTGGCACCTAAATACCTTTAAAAAACTGACTCAAAGTGACGTTATCCAATGCTAAATTGTTTTTGAAAACAATCAGTTTCACTGACTTAATCTAAATCTCCATCTTGCCAACAAAAGATACTTTTATCTTCACTAAGATTTTTATCTGCCAGTTTTATGAATAAACTATGATTAAAATTAGATAAAACTCAAAGGCTCAGATCCTCAGCGAGTATAAACTGGATTAGTGCCATCGACTTCAATGGAGCTACAACTGATACCCGCTGAGAACCTGACTCTGTTTTTTTTTTAAGCATGTTATATACTAATAGAGGCACTGAGTTCTTCTTTATTTGCCTTTGCAATACTATAAACAGGAGACATTGCGGTTTAGGTATCTTTCAGCATTCCCCACCCCAGCTTCTGATGTAATTAGGTTTGCTAATTCCCACCTCCGAAAGCCCCCTTACACTTGGGGCTGCCCTCCTGTCAGGTATTTAGGGACAAGTTGCACAATTATCTCTGTCACAAAGATGAAGCAATGTCAACTTTAGGCGGTCTCCTTTAAACTTTTCCTCCCAGATGAATGATATTCAGTCACTATTTTTGATCCATGGTAATGTGCTCTGGGTGAGATTTTCAAAGCTGACTAAGGCATTTTGCTGTATATGTGCCATGAAAAAAAAATTACATGGAGTGGTGTCTGAATTCCTTAGTCAGCTTTGAAAATTTCAACCTACATCTACATAACTTCTCATATTAAGTCTTTATAGAACTGAGTGCTAGCATGTTTGTAAGTATCAGACAGTTCATTTTCATTCTTACTTTCATATGAAGTGTAAACACACAGTAAAGTCAAGAAGGTAGAGTTGATTTAAAACATTGAAAATATTTTTCAATACTGAACATTTGTTCCTATTACCTGTTTATTAATCTCAGTGATATTTATCCAAATTTTATTTAGTCCCATGTCTCCAGTCTCTATTTTCTCAAGGTGCTTTTGCTTATCAAGCAGATCTTCATTTAATTTGGGGATCTCTTGGAATGATGATTTTTGGTAAGATTCCACTAAAAAAAGAAATGAAAAATTGAGTAATCCTGCAAAACAGACTAAGATGTGAAAATGATACAAGCTAAAACACAAGCTATAGCCAGTGACATCTACAGTAGTTGGAGAACATTGCAAGTAACATTCTCCACTGTATAATCATCCTATATTCAGAATCAACCCAGAAATAGAGTGTTGATTTAAATTGATAGCTCCTGGCCCAACAGTATCCAAAACATGATGCTTGGAGAATGCCAAAAATTAGAGAGTCTGCTATGTTTGGCACTTCACAGTATCTCTGTATTATGGTTATTTCTGATCATCTTTAGAATCTCTTTAGGTAGTCCAATCATTTTGCACTATTTTCTTATTAAATCATAGTTGGGAGCATATAAATAACTGATGTAATAAAGAAACTGTGATGAGAACTGTTAGGAACTGTATTCTCACAGTAGAAGCATATGAAATTAACCCCAATCCCCAATTCAAACATATAGAGTGACTGCTGACTATGAAGAATATTCCAAAAAGATTAGGGTGATTTCATATCACTTGAAGAAACCTGAAGTACTGAACAGAGTAAGCTCCCTTTACAAAAAAATGCATGTACTTACACACTAAATGTCTGCTTGTAAAACAAGTTGGCAAACAGAAAATTCCTTGACTAAAGAGAAATTTGTAAATAAAGAGTAAAGAGCGCACCTTTAAAGAAAGAATTGTGCAATGAATCCTATGGATTTATGATCTACAGGAAAGCTACTTTTTTATTTAGAATTTAAGATGGGGATTTTTAAAAGGGCCCAAAAGAAAAGTAAGTAAATTAAGGACAGCCATTCCCACTGACTTTATATGGTTCTCCAAGGAAAATAAATGTACTTGATTGCTATATGCCGTGCTGATGTGCTGGGCTTCCTTAAAGCCCTAAAGGGTGGCAGCCCCAATACACTTCTGTTTTCTATTCCCACACTTACCTCATCCTGAAAGGCTGCTTCCCCACATTTAACTGCCTACTTCTTTGGGCTCAAAAATATACCAATATTTATGTAGCTTTTATTAAAAAAAATTACTTTTTATAACTTGTTTAAAGAAAAAAACATTTTTGGGTCCTGATCATGGATTATAATAGATCTGTATGGACTCCTCAGGATCCAAACAGTGTTTTATTCAGAAGTTCTTATAGGTAAATCAGGTATTTATAAAATAGCTTTAGAAAGAAAGTGAATGTTTTTACCTAAACACTCTGACAGAGTCCTTTGCATTTCTATGCTTTTCACTTTAAGAGCTCACACTGAAATATGATGGCTTGTCCTCCCACTCCTACTTACAATTCCAGGAAACCCTGCAAAAGTTTTTCACATTAATGAATGCTACTGATTCCCCCATTTTCATGTGTTTATTATTATGCATTTAAGTAACCTATTTAAAGCCTGAATGATGCTTTGAAGATTAAGTACTATATAAATTCTAAGCATCACTACTGACAACTGACCTGAAACTGTCTTAGTGAAAGGCATAGTGTTGGTCCCAGGATATTAGAGACAAGGTGGGTGAGATAATATATTTTATTTAACCAACCTGAGTTGATGCAAGAGACAAACTTTCGAGCTATACAGAGCTCTTCTTCAGGTCTGGGAAAGGCATTTCAGGCATCACAGCTAAATACAAGGTGGAACAGATTCCTTGTTTTTAGCTGTGATGCTTGGAGTACCTTTCCCAGACCCAAAGAAGAGTTCTGAGTAGCTCGAAAGTTTGTCTCTCGCATCAACAAAAGTTGGTTCAATAAAAAAAATATTACCTCACCATGTCTCTTTAGTGAAAAGTTGTCAGATTTTAAAAAAAAAAACCTATTTGAAGTTGCAAGAGATTTTTCATTTGAATTTTCTTAATATCATACTGAAAACAATCGTAAGTGTGAAATCCTTTTTCTTACACGATGTCTGAAGCAGCTTTGATGGCAGAAATCATCATGTCCACTTTGCATACAAGCTCATAATTATAAAAAATACACCACCTACCATTTAAATCAAAAGGAAAACACTAATTAAGGGATATGGTCATGTTATAAGAACATGCCCGTAAAAATCTGTGTTTCTCTGTAATTATAACAAAAGTAAAGCAGAGGTGTTTTTGGTTATCAGAAGCAGTTTACTGAGCATACTCCCAACGCAACACCAGGAATGTACAATAGGAGTAAAAATGAGAAACTGTTAAAATAAAAATAAACCTCAACAGAACAAAAAGGAAAACTAGTCTTATAATTACAGCCCTTCACTGAGACTCAGGAGATCAGGGTTCAATTCCCAACCCTGCCAGGGTGCCTCTGTGCCATCTGCAAAACGTGAATAATAATGTTTCCTCTCTCAGAATCTTCATCTGTCTTGTCTATTTCGATTGTTAGCTCCTTGAGGAAGGGACCCTCTTCTGTGTTTTTGTGGATTGCGCCTAGTACAACATGGCCCAGAACTTGGCTGGGAACTTGAGGCACTACTGTAATACAAATAAACAGTAACAAGATAGTTCTGTATTTCTTGCCATGTGAGGGATCGTACTCTGATTTTCCAGCAATATCCCTTTGGGAGGACAAGCTTAATTGTTTGAGGGAGGTCTATGCACAGGGATGTGATTTGATCGTGCTGCAACTGTGTCAATCTTGTATGAGTGAACAAATACTCATACTAATAAGCAGAACGTAAACCTAAATTCCTCTAAGTAGAGAATTATCAACTGACTATTAGTTTTAAACAAGAGATGAAGATAAATGATGAGAAAAAATGGGTCCTGGAGTGAGCAATTTCAAATGAAAGTAATGAGTTACAGGTTTTAGAAAGATACACAGAACTAGCCAAAGTTGTACTAAAGCAGTACATAACGGCAGCATTCAAAGACATGAAAAGAAGCTGAGTTATTTTAAAGCAGCCAAAGGGATTTTCACACATCATCCATTAACTTTAATGAAAGATGTGTCAAAATCCCTTAAGACTACTTGGAAAAATTGATTTTTATTTCTTTTTTTAAAAAACAGTGCTGCAATCATGTTAAACTTTAACAGTCCACAGACCATACACCTCTGGGTATTTTTGAGAACCATTTTCACATTTTGTTTCTAAGAAAGCTGTATACAAATCTCCATGAAAACAAGTAGACAGCGGAGGTTCTGACCTTGTCTATCCAAACCTTGTCTTATGACAATCTGAAGCAAAGGATAGCATGTTACATTACACACAGCTTACCTTCTCCCAACAGCGAGGGTAAAAAAACATCTAAGTTATTCAGTTTAAGAAGGTTGATATACTTACTAGTTCGAAATTTTTCCTTTAGTGCATCCAGATCTTCCTTGAGGGCAACCTGCATCCATACTAAGCCAACGCAAGCTACCACACAAGCAGCCAGAATGACAAAAGCACATAGTGGATAACAGAACTTGCAGCATCGCAGGTATTCTCCCCTGAGTAAAAGATCAAAAATTGATCATGAATCTGCAATGGGACATGTACAGCTATATTCTAAGTGTAAGAAGATCTACAGTCAAGTTAACTTAACTGACACCCTAACAAAACAGCAAGTTTGCTTCACTGGAGATAAGAATCAATGCAGTGCATTTCCAGGAGTAAACAGTTGATTAGTGGGAGACAGTGAAAATCTGGTTTAAATGGTATTCATAGTAAAATGTATCCATTAGACTGAAAACATGCTTCCTCCTCTGTTGCCAGAGTTTCCTGCTTTATTAGAATAGAGTTACAATGCAAAATTAAAGTTTAATTGTTTGGAAAGTAACGTAGACTTAAAGGGTAGGACTTGATCAATCATCATGATATGACAATAGATATTTTAAAAGTATTGTAATCCTGAGATGTAAAACCTTTTAAATTATTGTTGGAGGATCTTCAATATTTATTATTTAACTGCAGAATTTATTTACCAGCAGAAGTATTTCCTCTCTACCTAGTATAACAGCAACACTATGCATCAATTCATCTGTAAATTTACTAGTATAACATTTAAAGCGTATGTGCATATACTGATAACCATTCAACCTGTCTAATCACTATTCCTTACCTCCATGAATATTTAACATGCAACAGATGCCACATGTAACAAAAACCAGAAGCTATTTCAGATCTATTTCTACTAGTTGTATGAAGATGAATTCTTTCATACAGGACAACACAGTTTATTTAAGAAAATCTTTCTAAAGATCATTTTGCCTTTACTGACTTTTACAAAATGAAAGATTCTAAAAAGACATTAAATGAGTTACTTTAGAAGAGTTAAGGATCAATTTGTCATCAGACTACCTGGTAACAATCCAGTAAGCTTAGCTACTGTGATCATCCAGTGATGTTGAGATGGAAGACAATCAAGGAAGGATGGAGGAACTATTTTTTTCCTCAGAAGGAGAAACAGAAGATAATTCCCTGAGCATCAAAAATAAAAGCGGTGTCTACAACTACAATGGTTGGTGCATTAGAAACACGAAAGACAAAACCCTCTTCTGACAGAAGGGGATTCGTTCGTTCATTCAGAAACCAGATAGCTAGGTGTGTGACTAATCTGCCCAGTGGGTGCAGAAGTGTCAGATTCCAGGAAGAAGATAAGCAGTTTTTAAAAATGGGAAGAAGCCAGTGACAGCCTTACATAACACCACCAGCAACTTAGAAAACTGAAGAGCTGAGTCTTGGAAGTAAATTTAAATTAGAAAGACCTGTCAGTGCCTGTGAGAGCGCTTTATCTGAAATGCCACCAGCCAGATAATGTCAGCTAGACATGGGTAATGAGTTACACATGGATACAAAAACAGTCTAATATGGACACATGGAAGAAAGGATGGAATGAAGGTTATTAGAGGCAGCCTAACCTTTTGGAAACAGAAATTATGCAGGAAGAATGATCTCCGCCTTAACCATGAGGAAACCATGCTGCTGACAATTAAGACTTATTGTATGTGTTTGAGAAGAGAGAAGTAAAGAAGAGGTTGAAACTAGGAGTCCAGGAGCCAGGGTTATTAAGGGTAGAAAATGAGCAACTGAAATCACTGATACCAAGTAGCACAAAGATGGAAGTAACTAGGATCAGGTAAGGGGTAGGACAGATGGGGAACAGGGAACAACAAACTCAATAGGGCAACAATAATGTGTCAACAAAAGAGTGCACAAACCCCTTTTTATCTTCAAGGGTTATTCATCATCTGTCAGAGCCTGATGAAACCAGTTGCTAAGACCAAGTTACCCTCACAGCCCAGAACCAGCTCCCCTATTACACCTATCCTACACTGTAGCTCATAACCTTGATCCCCTCCCAAACTGTACCTCCAGTTCCTCTCCCTTATTACATCCACTCTATGCCCCCCGCTCTTAACCCCCCTCCACACCCAATGTATAACATCCAAAATAACCCTCAGCCCCCCTTATCACACCAACTAATCCCCTGCCCCAGCCAGATTCCAACTCTTCCCAGCTCCCTTCTAACATACACCAGCTCTCCCCCACCCCCACTCCACTAGTGCCCCCAACCCCCCACTTCCCTCCCCAGCTCCCCCTCTAGTCTCCCCACCCCGTCCCCAATCCCCAGCACCCCTCCCACTTCCCCCCCCGGGCCCGCACTCCCCGCGTCCCCTAAATATAACCCAGCCTCCTGCTCCCAGCCCCCTCCCCGCCGGCCGGGGCTCACTTGGGGAAGCGGGAGCGGGTGCCCGGCGGCCCGAACTCGTCCTCGTCGCCCTCGGAGCTGGACTCGGAGTCGGAGGCGGGCGGCTCGGTGCGCAGCAGCCGGTGGCCCGACCCCTTCTTGGGCAGCTTCTTCCTGCGGCCCCCGTCCCCGGCCAGGCCGATGAGCGCGTTCAGCTCCTTGCGCTTCTTCATCCTCTTGTGCGGGGTCAGCGGGGCCCCGGCGGCGGGGGGCGCCGGGGGCTGGTGCCCGACTCCCAGCACCGCCGCCGGGCCCCGGCTCTCCAGCTTGGGGCGGCTCCGCGCCCGCAGGAGGAGCCCCCCTCCCCGGGGGGCGTCGGGCGGGGGCCGAGCGCGGCCGGGTGGCGGGGGGGGAGAGTCGGTGCCTTCCCGGCCGGGGGGCGGGAGCGGGGGGGCCGGTCCCTGCCCGGGCGCTTCGGTGTCCGCGTCTCCGGGCCCCGCTCTCAGCGGGGCCTCGCTGCTTGGGGCTGCGCTCGGGGCCGCTGCCGCTTCCTCCCCGCCGCTGCCTGGGCCATGGCTGCTCCCGCCTCCGCCGAGAAGGGGGCGGCCGCCGCCGCTCCGCTTCCCTCAGCCCCAGCCCGGCCCCACCTGCCAGTAAGGGCCGCTCCCATTGGCCAGCGGCGCCCGCCTCGCCCCGCCCGGCCAGGAGTGGGGGGGGGGATCGTTAAAGGGCCAGCAGCACCGTCTGGCGGGTTAGCGGGGGCGGGGGCGGGGGTAGTGGCCGGTTCCAGCCCGGCTCGCGGCGGGCCCAGTGGTATCTCCCATCGGACGGGCTGCCAGCTGTCTGAGGGGACGCTGGGCCGTAGCCAATGGCAACGCACAGCCGCGCGGGGCTGTATCAGGCTCTGCGGGGGGGGACTCAGCGGGGGGGCTGGGGGAGTGGGGCTTGGTAGGGCGGATTAGTCCGGGAAACCCCTGCCTGCCCCCCCCCTTGCTCCCCGGTGGCTGCACCGGGTGCAGCAATGGGAGAAACCCCCAGGCCTCTCGACCCCACTCCCCAGCGGCAGTGCCAGGCGCAGCGGTGGGGGAAGCCCCCAGCGCCCCCAGACCCCAACCCCAGGGGGAGCCCCAGCAGCAGGACCCCCACTGCGGTGCTGGGACAGGAGGAGCTCTCACTCCCTGCTGTGGCCTGGGACCCCATCCCCAGCAGCAGCTGGGGGGCCACAGGGGAAGCCCCCAGTGCCCCCCAAGCCCGGCAGAAGCTGGCTGCCTGCAAGGGAAGCCCCCTGACCCCATCCTTGGCAGAAGCCGGGGGCAGCAAGGGAAGCCCCCCCACACACACACACACATTGTCCGTGGCAGGGGAAGCCCCCAGTCTCCCGCTACCCTATCCCCAGCAGAAGCCGGGGGGGGGGGCATCAGCGGAAGCCCCAGCACCGGGACCCCCACTGCTGCTCCAGGAGTGAAGGAGCTCTCGCTACCTGCCATGACCTCAGGGCTGGGGGAGTTCTCATTCCCTGCTCTGGCCTTGGGCCATGGTGGGGTGACAGAGCTTCTCCGGTTTTGGGGTTGCAGTGAGGGGGCGGAATGAGGGCAACCCTGGGTGGAAGAGGGGCAAGGCCCTGGGGAAGGGGCAGAAAGGGGTAGGGCTGTGGGTGGGGTCACATGCAGAGGGGGCGGAACAGGGGCAGGATCACAAGTAGGGGTGGGGAGCGGCCCCTCACTTGCTAAGGCCCAGAGCCCCAGGAAACCTTAATCCACCTCTGGGTGGGGGTCCGGGTGCAGATGGTTGGGGCTCAGTGGGGTGGGAGGCCAGGTGAGGGGGGCTCATCAGGGTGGCCCAGGTGTGGGGTGGGTGGGGCTCACAGGAGTGGAGTTTATGGCCCTGCTTAATGGGGGAGCCCCAGCTGCTGCTGCCGCTGCCAAGGGGACACCATATGCCGGGCACCCACTTCCCCCCTGCACCGATTCGCCTATCCCTTTCCCTTCCCCATCCAATTCCTTTCCTGTCCTCACTGACCCCTGTCCCCTCCCCCTCCCCTCACTCCCACAGCTCCATCCCCTGCCCTATCCCACTCCCTTCCTTCCCCACTGCCTTTTCCCCCCACCCCTCTTGCCCTGCCCCACTGCAGGCACTCACTCACTGTGGTACAGAAAACAGGACGGCTCCCAGCACGCAGAAGGGGAGCACGACCCGCACTAGGATCCAGGAGGCAGCATCCAAGCATCTCCTTTAGCCAGGCAGCTCTGGGCTCCCAGACATGGGGGGGGGGATGTGATCCCACATGCCCCCTCCCTGCCTTGCCTCTGTTTGGGAGGCCTGTGCCCCCCCCCCCCAACTATGCCCATGAGTGTCCCCAGCCCCCACCCTCCCCAGTGCAGCTTCCCTTATGCTCAACTAAATGTGTTAGTCTCTAAGGTGCCCCAAGGACTCCGCGTTCTTTTTGTCAGGGTGATGCTTCCTATTTTCATTCCCAAGTATCTACAAAGAACACAGGGTTTGCCACGCAGGCTAGAGCCCAGCTCCATTTGGTCTGGTTTTCCATCTCCTTCCATATCAGAACAGATCATTGGCTTGTGTACAGCAGCAAGAGCTCGTAATTGATCCTTTAGAAGAAGGCACAGTCTCATAAGCCACACACCCGCCCACCTCCTGCATGTGTGTGTGCAGCATACATAGAGGGAAACATACATAGAGGGAAATAAAACTTCTTGTCTCCTGTAGGTGGTTATTCACCTTTCTCCACGAAGCCATAAAGTTTGATTACTTTATAATCTAGCGTAAACAGCTGAAAATGTAGGATCAGTTATGACACCTTGTTTATTTAAGTCCAGCCCCAGTGTTTGCTATACTGATGTCCTACTGCAATAACTATACACTGCATAAGAAATGTCTCCTCTTGTTTGCTTTACATTTGCTAAATAAATTCCTAGATTGAGCCCTTATCTTGTCATTCTTGATAGTGGTTACAGAGGTGACGTGTGCGAGGAGGGGGGCATCCAGGGTCATGTGTGTGTCCCCCCTCCCACGATTTGCGGCTTGGCTTGCACTGAACATGCTCACACACATTGTTGAACTCTGCTCCACCCCCACTACTGGCAGGCATGGGCCATCTTGGAGGCTAGCTAAGAGAAAAGATTAAAACATTACGTCATTATGTACTTATGAGCAACAGCTACTCTAGTGCAAGTGAAATGTCACCCAATATCTAACTCTGGCTCTTATCTACCTGCTGCTCTGAAAGACTTTAAATCTAATTCACTTTAGAAAACATGCGTTGCTCTTGTGAGTTTAGCACTTCTTGTCAACTGGCTAAAATGGGCCATCTTGATTATCACTACAAAAGTTTTTTTTCTCCTGCTGACAATAGCTCATCTTAATCAATTATCCTCTTACAGTTGCTATGGCTACTTCCACTTTTTCATGTTTTCTCTGAATGTATATATATCTTCTTACTATGTTCCATTCTATGCATCTGATGAAGTAGGTTCTAGCCCACGAAAGCTTATGCTCAAATAAATTTGTTAGTCTCTAAGGTGCCACAAGTACTCCTGTTCTTTTTGCAGATACAGAATAACAAGGCTACTACTCTGAAATCTGCACCCTGACCAGGGGCGGCTCCAGGCCCCAGCACGCCAAGTGCGTGCTTGGGGCGGCAAGCCGCGGGGGGCGGTCTGCCAGTCGCCGCAAGGGCAGCAGGCAGGCTGCCTTCGGCGGCAGCCTGCAGAGGGTCTGCTGGTCCCGTGACTTCGGCAAACCTCCTGGACCCTCCGCAGGCAAGCCGCCGAAGGCAGCCTGCCTGCCGTGCTTGGGGCAGCAAAATGCCTAGAGCTGCCCCTGACCCTGACAAAGGGATTCTGTATATAGTACACATGAAATATCTGCAGTCCAATGACATGTATGTCTTTAAGACATGGTTAGCTAGCGCCACTCTCAGATAATTCACCTCAAGCATCCCTGAGACCACCCCACTGAGGTCAACTCTCTATGTAACTCATTATTCCACCATCATGATGAAAGGTTTGGCTGGAACAAGCTGGCCCTGGTAAGGCTGTGAGACTGTCTGTGCCAGCTTTGCTATCAGAGATGAACTTGCTAGAGCCTGTCACTCACAACCAATGACCTTCTCTGAACAAGTGTGAAGCAGTGGAGACACAATGAGGATCTAGTTTTTAACCACTCTACTTACTAGTGTTACACCAGCAACACAAAGGCAGGTTGCTGTGGATAGGGTCTTGAATCAGCAATGGTTACAGGGTAATAAAATGGCATAATTCCCACATATATAATCGGGACACAAAATCAAAACTAAATAAAACACTACTCACATTCTTCTTACTGCTAGTGGACACAGGACTGTATTGCGGCTCTAATTATATTTAACAAGGGATACTCCTTTTCCTCCCCTCTCCCCTCACTTCCCTGCGCCATCCACTCTCCCCACCCTATGGTTGGATTGGAGCTGTAAGAGTGTCCAAGCAACAAAAGGCTCCATACCTCAGGATCAGTCCCCCTCATCCATCCATCTTCATATCTTTCTTTCTCTCCTCCCTCTCTGCCCTGCCACACACCTGATCTGTAGCCTAGGGTTGCCAGCCTTCCCCGATTGTCTTGGAGTTCCCAGGAATTAAAGATTCGTCTTTCATTAAACCCATCATGCTACTAAAGTGAAACAACACTGGTGGCTCCACTGGTAACCACAACTGCATGACAACAGCAGAGCCCAGTGACTCGATGGTAGTTCTGAAGAATTTCACAGAGCCTGTCTCTTTACAATATACATGCAGCCTGCTGGCCTGTCCCTCAGCCCAGGAACCTGGATCAGGCCCCTTTCTCAGAGTTCAGTATATTATTGAAGCACAAAACAAACCTATTCTCCTGACCAAAGCAAGTTGTAGGTGTCTAGAGGAAGTTCCTCTTGCATCTCTTCTCCACTCCAGGGTTGGCCACATCAACCCACCTGCTTCCTACAGCCCACCTCCAATTGTATTCTCTTAGCCCTTTATAGTAAACCCCGGTCCCTTCCCACCTGTGTCTGACAATGGAACAGGGCTTGCTGGCTCCTGGCCTCCTGACTCGTCAAGGGGCAGAGTAGCTTGTAACAACACCAAGGCATGCAGGCATCCAGTATAACCCCTTATTGTAACATGGTGTCATGAAAGGCAGTGGGCAATTATTACACAGTGGCAAAGAGCATTGTTTCCCGGGCCGTTGTCGTCCGCAGCACAGATGGCTTGTTGAAAGTCGCTTGAGCAAGATGATCACTGGAAGAAGCATCCAGCAAAGCATATCATTTACCTGTGGTTGTGATTGTTCTCCCCACGGCAGGGCAGGAATTTGAGGTGTTGCCAGGGTGAATAAGCAGAGGCATGTGCAGAGTTTCACAGACAGAAGTGAATCAGGATTGTCCATGGAGGGTGTAGGCCCCAGGGTTAATCACCTGTGACAGCTGAACTTGATCAACAGATTTCTATTGCTTATTTATTCAGATTTATAACACTATGGATACAAGCACCTGGCCTAGGCCTTTGCCAATGCTTAAAACATCAATCCAGAGTAAAGTCAGCAGCTGCTCCACACCCCTATGCCAAGGTGAACAGTGCACAGGAAAAGCCACACCCAAGAATTCTCACTCTCTTCCGCATAATTAATCGCTTCTAGTGCATCCCTCCCTCCACAAAGGCCTGGGTGAATAAATGGGCTTTGCAGCCTGCCCACATCTGAGCCATTTCGGACTAAGGGCTCAAAAGTTGTACCACGATAACCATGTTGGTTAAGGGGCTGGTTTTTTATTGATATAGTTCCACTGATACAAGCCCAAATGAAGACACAGTTATATCAGTATAAAAGTGCCTGATACCAGTATAGTTATTCCTCCTCCCTTACAGAAATAGCTCTAACTAAGCACCTTTACACTGATATAATGCCTGTACCACTTCAGCTCTACTGGAATCATTAAAACAGCACAACTTTCTAGTGTAGACATGGCCCACGTGGAGAATAGGTTCCAAATAGGGCAGCTTGGAGACTTTCCATCAAAACGAGAAACTGAGAACAAGAAACTGTGGAACTGGAATTAATTTGCAAACTGGACACCATTAAACTAGGCTTGAATAAAAACTGGGAGTGGATGGGTCATTACACAAAGTAAAAACTATTTCCCCATGCTAAGTTTCCCCTACTGTTACTCACACCTTCTTGTCAAGGGTTGGAAATGGGCCATCCTGATTATCACTACAAAAGTTTTTTTTCTCCTGCTGATAATAGCCCACCTTAATTGATTAGTCTTGTTAGAGTTGGTATGGCAACCCTCATTTTTTCATGTTCTCTGTATATATATATAACTTCCTACTGTATTTTCCACGGCATGCATCTGATGAAGTGGGTTTTAGTCCACAAAAGCTTATGCCCAAATAAATGTGTTAGTCGCTAAGGTGCCACAAGGACTCCTCATTCTTTTTGCTGATACAGACTAACACAGCTTCCACTCTGAAGCCAGTATTTAATTACACGATTGCACACTAATTTTTCCGCCAGCACCCCGACACATTCAGTGCACAGGATGGATGGTGCTCAGTTAATGAGCAGCCACTGAACATTTCTCTTTATCCTTGTTGAACAATGGAGGTGATTCAGCGGGGCTGATTTTCCACTACTTTTCACCTTGTGCAATTGACAGCAGTGCGATGTGAGTGTTATACGCTTCACTGCCTAGCCTGCTGCTATAAGCTCCAGGAAAGGCAGACCAGGTTGTTGCTCTGCTGCATTCTTCCCCACCAAATGATGTTTCCCCAAGGCTGTGCTGGTTGGACTCTTCCCTCCAATAAAGGCTCTCATGATTTGGCAGCAAAACAGCCTCTGAGATTCTGCCTCTTTGCACAGCATTGGCTGAGGCTGCTGACTATAGCTGTAGCAAAGGAAGAGTGAGACAGGACAATGAGTGCAGTTTAGGGGAGCCAGACAGAAGCAGCAGGAATATGACATCTGTGCTAGAGACAGGGTTAAAACCCGCCTGGTCCTGGCTGGGGGTGGATATCTATCGGATTTTTCACCTGGCTGCTGTGTTTGGCTTGACCTGTGTGCTGTTGAAAGTGATTCAGCTGTATCACCGGAGACAGGAATTGATCAAAGCTTTCAGCAGATTCCCAAGCCATCCGACCCACTGGCTATACGGCCATGTCCATGAGGTAGGAAAAGGGCTGAGTTTGCACCTTGAGGGATGAGGGTGGGGCAGAAGGAAGTGGTATTTAAAAATGAAATAGGCACAATGCAGTGAACGGAGAAAGCAGCTTCCTGGAAGTGGGTGCAGGGAGAAGCGGGGAAAATCTCACTGATACATGGGTGGCAAGTTTGTAAAAATTTTGGTGGGGCCCAGAACCCGCCCCCAACTCCGCCCCCCCCAACTCCGCCCCCACCTGCCTAAGGCTCTGGGAGGGGGCTCGGCGGGGGAGGTCTGGGGTGCAGATCCTGGGCTGGGGATTAGGGTGCAGGAAGGGTGCTGGGTGCAGGCTCTGGGCTGGGGCAGGGGGTGGGTGTGCAGGAGGAGGTGAAGGGTGCAGACTTTGGGATGGAGTTTGGGGTGGGGCAGGGGTGGGTGGGACGGGGGTGGGAGTTTGGTGATAGGAGGGAGTGCAGGTTAAGGACTGTGGGGCTGATGATGTGGGGTACATGATGAAGGAGTGGGCTCTGGGCTTGGGAAGAGGGTTGGGCTGTGGGTGAGGGCTGTTGATGAGGGGTTCATGATGTGGGGGCGCTCAGGGCTGGGGCAGAGGATTAGGGTGCAGGGGGATGAGGGGTTCATGATGTGGGGGCGCTCAGGGCTGGGGCAGAGGATTAGGGTGCGGGGGGATGAGGGCTCTGGCTGGGGCTGAGGATTAGGGTGCAGGGGGATGAGGGGTTCATGATGTGGGGGTGCTCAGGGCTGGGGCTGAGGATTAGGGTGCGGGGGGAATGAGGGCTCTGGCTGGGGCTGAGGGTTTGGGGTTGGAGAGGCTCAGGGTAAGGGCAGCCTGCCTTGCCAGTACTGGGACCCTGCGGCAGCAGACAGCAAATCTGCTGGGAGCCCTCCGGGCAGCAGGCAGGGGAGAGGCGCGCTGCGTTCTGTCAGGCAGGGACGCAACACAACGCGGCGGAGGGGGGGGAACACACGGAGGGGGGGTGGCAGGCGGGGGCTGGGACCTGCTCCAGGCAGGGTCGCGGCGGCGGGGGGAGACCTGCGGTGGCTGGGGCCGATCCAGGCAGGACCGGGGTGGGCGGGAAGAGACCCAGCTCCAACTATTGCTGGAGCAGGGCGCCCAGCCCTGAATATTGCTGGGGCCCGGGCCCCACACAAATATATAACCTGCCGCCCATGCACTGATATGGTATATCCCTGGCCCTGGGATCTGTGAGAGAATCCTCCTTGTGCCCCTTTGGCTAATATAAATCATTGGCAAGTCATGCATTCCACGACAAAGCTTGCTCTGCAATCATTATCTAAGGCATGTTGTGTAAGGAACAAAAGACACAGGTCAGTGCAAAAAGTACAACAAAGAGGTAATGATTAAATGAGGGCAAAGGAGAAGGTAACACCTTGTGACACCTTATGGGTCAGCTGTTCACCTGGCATAAATCAGGGTCGCACCATTAAAACTACACCGATTTCCACCTGCTGACCCCAGGTCTCTTCTGATTTGACTGGGGAGCGAACTGAGAGTAAAACCGCTGCAATGCTCTCCATGTTGTAATTCCTTTGCAGAAGGACAGAATGCATGTTAGGATCAAGCTTCCATACATGGCAGATACTGAGGTTCAAGGACATATTGTTACGCTTTTGTAGGGTTTCGTTAATTCCACTGCCAAATGAGATATACCAAGTAGTGATGATCAGTTTGTAATGTGCCGGCACATGCTACAAATCCCACACTCAGCAGTCAGCACTGATTGTCAGGGACTGGCATGTGAGCAGTCATGCCTAGTGGTTGGAGCAGCAATGGTCAGGCCTAGTGGTCATAGCAGGAATTAGAGGCCAGGAACAGCGCTGAGGGTCAGATCTAGCGTCAGAGACCAAGGTAAGAGTATTTTGACAGCTGCAGGGGACAGAAGAAGATTCTTTCTTATAGGAATAGGAATTCCATAGGATCCATAATTGTAAATGTAGCTATTATTGATTTTTTTAATAATAAATCAATGAAAAGTTAACACAAGCACTGGTAATAACATAGTAATACAATAAATATATACTTGGTGGTTTTAGTCTAGCAAGTCTGAAGGTAGTTTGGGCGATCCAGGATAAGGTCCGATCTCTCACTGACTTTAGCTGGCGATTAGAATGAGCAATGAATGCAAGAACAGTTAATTATAGACCATTGGTTTATGGTGGTGAGTGACTGTTGACTTGAGGGCTACTCATATGAGTAAATTTGTGCATTATCGGTTCCAATGCCATAGATCCTGCACTTGGAGCTAGGAACACTAATGTCTGCAATGGTATAGGGTCGCCCAGACTATCCTTCTAAAATTTAGTGTCTCCCTTAATTAAATCTTTATAACCTGCAGAGAAAATCCATAACCACTCTAGTGTATGGTTGTAAACATTTCCATTTGTCCTGGAAACATAACCAGTTTAAAGGTTACTAGGCTGAATTAAGTGGTTGTAATTGTTAGATGCTGTACAAGACCTGGGACTGCTGTTTAGGAGTGAAAGGTCAAGGGCACGGTCTTGCACCCATGGAAATCAGTGGACTGCAAAGACTGGGGAACATCATGAATTTTCAGCGGATCAGGGCTAGGAAGAGGAGTTGCTAAATATTTTCCCTATTACCTGTTGCTCAGGCTCCATGTCTTATGGGTAGTGTCACAAACTTGGCTTGGTATCTTGTCCAGCCCAGGAGAGGTGAAGGAGCTGCCCTGCTTCCCCCTCCCTGCCCAAATCATAGTAGTTCCCCTCCTTCCCCCTCCTATCCCTCTGGCCCCCACTCTCCCATTCACAGGGAGCTTCTGCCCTGCCCCTCCCCAGTGATGTGACAAAGCAGAGAGGGCTTTGCTATAAAATGGGCCTGATTCAGCTCCCATTGACTTCAAAGGCAGCAGGTTTGAGGCCATTTAGGCAGATGTCTAATGAGCGGGCTCAAATATGATTTTTCAATCGCTTGTACCTGAGGATCAGATTGGGATCCAGTTACTCATATTGCGTAGGACCCTACTCCAGGAGTAGCTCCAGCTGTACAGTCAGCTATTATTCAGTGTGAGTTAAGGTATTAAAATTGGGCCTTTCATTATTCCACAGTGAAATGCTGTCCAGGATCTGCTCAAGAAGGCAAACTATTTACAGGCTTGTGTTTGAGTTCCAAAGTTCAGCTGTTTCCAGGTTAATGAGCAAACAAGGGCCCCATTAAAGCATCAGAGCAAGAGTAAATCTGAAATCAGATCATTAAGAAATGAGGCACTGATCCGTTAATTTTGATGGGCTTTGGATCAGGTCTTTAGTGATCCTGGACGTCACTATATTATTAATTATTATGTGTATTCCCGTAGCAGTTCCAGTCATGAACCAGGACCCCAAAGGACTAGGTGCTGCTCAAACACAGAATAAAAAGATCGTCCCTGTTCTAACGAGCGTCCAGTCTAAGTATTGCACCTTGGCCTATATCCTGCCCCCAAGTTGTGGCTCACACCCGATGCCATATTCTGCATGTAAATCAGTTGGGTGACTCGGCAGAAGTGAGACATAACAAGGACTTTTCCTCAGGAGCAAATTGCTATAACCATAGACCACAAGTTACCACGAGCAAAACCAGACAATAACAAACAAAATCTTCCTCTGGCTGAGGTTCCACCCAGTCTGCAGAACATGGGAATAAACCTGGCCCCCTCCCACCCTTCACAGGCACTCTCCTCTCTCTAGCTATCTAGGGGCTAGTCTCATAGGGGAGGGGTGGACAAACTATGGCCCGGGGACCACATCAGGCCCTCAAGATCCTGCCGGGGAGCGGGGTTAGGGCCTTGCTCCGTGCAGCTCCCGGAAGCAGCGGCATGTCCCCTCTCTGGCTTCTACACGTAGGGGCAGCCAGGGGGCTCTGCACATTGCCCCCGCCCCAAGCACCAACCCCACAGCTCCCATTGGTCAGCAAATGGGGCCAATGGGAGTTGCAGGGGCGGTGCCTGTGAACTGGCCACTCCTCCATGTAGAAACCAAAGGGAGGACATGCTGCTGCTTCTGGGAGCTGCTTGAGGTAAGTGCTGCCCAGATCCTGCACCCCTGGCCCCCTCCTGCACCCCAACCCCTTGCCCCATCCCCGATCCCCCTCCCACACCCTGAACTCTTCATTTCTGGCCCCACCCGAGCCCACAACCCCAGCCGGAGCCCTTACCCCCCACTCCCTGCACCCCAACCCCCAATTTCATGAGCATTCATGGCCCACCAAACAATTTCTATACCCAGATGTGGCCTCAGGCCAAAAAGTTTGCCCACCCCTGT
Source organism: Mauremys reevesii (assembly GCF_016161935.1). Classification (NCBI taxonomy): domain Eukaryota; kingdom Metazoa; phylum Chordata; order Testudines; family Geoemydidae; genus Mauremys; species Mauremys reevesii. The sequence goes on along the minus strand of NC_052630.1, from coordinate 103,137,638 downwards.
CATAGGGCCTGATTTTCATTTATACTAAGGTCCCTTTGTACCTCTCTGGCAACTTAGGGTTGATAGAACCAGGCCCACAGCTACCCTACGGAGCAGTCACAATGAGGAGGTTAGAGAGGGAGGATGCCAGATTTAACCCCTTGCTTACTATAAACCTGGTGTTGCCTCCACAAATTGCTTTCAAATACCGTTGAAGATCTGAGACTGAGCAAAGTCCTTAATGCAGCCTTGGGCTTAGTTATTGCTCATGTCGTTTCACTGGCGGTTTGGAATGACCAGACAAATGGATGACCTGGCTGTAACTCTGACTTCCCCAGCGTTCGCAGGTACAAATCAGAACCTACTTGTCTGTGAGGCTGTAGCCCACGAAAGCTTATGCTTAAATACATTTGTTAGTCTCCAAGGTGCCACAAGTCCTCCTGTTCTTTTTGCGGATACAGACTAACACGGTTGCTACTCTGAAACCTGTTTAAAAATGGAAGATGAAACAGATCCCTGTGTGAGCTGGCAGGACTACTGTGGTATCGTCTTGGCATAAAGACAGCTTAGAAAAACCTGGTATTTACCTTTGCTCCTGACGGTACAAAATCCATATTTATTCACTGTTCAAAAACATGTTTATTTACAGCAGGGGATTTTAAAACAGATTTTTGATGTGCTCGACCAAGCTTTGTGACACACTTATCTGAATGGCTCCATCTTTCTTCAGCATCGAACTTCGAGGTAGAGAGTTAGGGCTCCATTCTGACCTCGGAAGTGTGGGCTCGAGCCGTCTGTTAAAGCAGTTCCATTGTGGGTAGATGCTCTGCCAGCTTTGAAGGATGTACAGCTCCCCCAAGATGTGCACCTCTGTCCCAACCTGGAAACCTGCAGTGTTCAAACAGGAGCTAAACTATGGTGGGACTTTGTCTCACAAGCTCCCATTGGTTGAGTTTTAATATGAATATAATTATACCTGAATAGCGTATAGGATTTACTGCTGACTGCACCCAACATCCCAGTGCAGTAGACCACTATTCTCCTTCTCATTTTACCTAGAATGAAAATGGAAACATAGAGGTTTAGGTCCAGATTTTTAAAAGGTATTTAGGCACCTCTTAAAAATCTGGCCTTTGCGACTTGCCCAAGGACATGCTGCAAGTCAGTGGTGGGATTAGAACGGAGGAAGTTGTGACTCTTAGCTGTTTATTCAGCCTACTAGACCATACTCTGCATCTCCCCTTGTAAAAGCCAAACCAGAGTGGTTTGGCATTGGTTTCCACCCCAACCGCACCACGGTTTGGTGGAAGGGATGGGTGAATGCTTCTGTGACAGATTGGCAATTTCCTTCACTATCCTGGACAAACCTTATTGGATTGAGTATTTTAGGAGTTACTGTACTAACGATGCAAAGGTTTATATATTATTGTGGGATTGTATGTAATGTCTCCAGGAGGGAGATGTGACTAATGCAAACCCTAGGAAGTGTTATGAGCTTCAAAGGACTCTTTTAAACAGTGTGCTGGAACTTTTGGCTCAGTGGATTTCCTAGGAAATCTCTAGGGGGAAATGAATGCAAGTGTACCCCATCCCCTTTCTAGTTATGCAAAAACCCAGCCTTTTGAACTGTGCCTGAGGAGAGTCCATTGTCTGTTTACCTGCTCCTGGCATCTCTAAATCGGAGACCCCAGCTGTATAAAGGACAGGCAGATTTATTCATGTGAGGTCTTCTTCTGAGCAAAAGATGTATGAACTTGTAACCAAAGAAAACACCCTGTGTGTGGTTTGAAGGACTGACTCCAACCAGAGCCCTTTGCTGGAGTTTGAGGTGAGGGTTATGATCTCCGATAAGCTAATTAGAATGTGTGTAGGTCCTGTTATTGTTTTTAATATGTTTTTGTGTTTGCTTGAAAGAGCAGGGTGCTAATTTCTAACCACGGGCAATTATGCTGTTTACAGCCTCTGAGGAGAAAGCCAAGCAGAGCTCCTTGGGCAGTCTGACTTGCTGGGGAACTGCACAGTCTGGCCAGTAGGGAGAGAGACAGAGGTCTCCACCCGGAGGTGACGGCTGAGGAGTTGGAAGCCTAGAGTGAGTGCCCTTGTGAGACCACAAAGGGAATTTTAGGTGCAGTTGTCCTGATCTGTGACAGTTTCTGATCCATCTTTATCTTGGCTTTTTATCAGTTGGTTAGATTCCTCCTACTCCTTTACAAAGTACGTTGTATATTGTACCACTGTGGCAAGGATTGAACCAGAAACCTCTTAGAGCTGAAAACTTGAGTCTCCATCTATGAGCTAAAAAACCAGGCTGTCCTGCTAAGAGCTGTAACAGATTCACATCCTCTGTGGATTGGTTCCAAGGTCGGGACACGTAACATACACTGACCAGTCCATTACAGCATTCCATGTAAAGGTATTTTCCTTGGTGAGGATCTCTGGATGAACAGTTATTTCATATAATGTTTAAAAATAACAACCCTCTCTGCAGTACATCAGGCCAATTCAGAGAGACCATGGACTATTTATAACTGTCATGTCCTATGAACATTCCCCATTCTTCTGGCTGTAGCAAGATTACCGTGAGCTCTTCTGGACAGAGGGTTTTCCAACCAGCCTATTTTCTTCTCTCTTTTCTCCTCCGCTGTTGCAGCTTCTACAAGAAGGGGAGGTTTTAAACAAAGTAGAGCGATGGAGCCTGAAGTACCCGTACGCCTTCCCTCTCTGGTTTGGGAGCTTCTCAGCATTCTTAAACATCACCCACCCTGATTATGCCAAGGTCTTATTTGCCAGGGGAGGTAAGGCATGGTGCATCTGAGTTCTGAATGATTGTAGCGTTTCTGCAAATTGCAAATGCCGAGCATAATTTCCTGGGTGTTAACTATTCACAGCAAAGCAGAATCCCACAACTAAGATGTCACTCAGGAATCCCTACTCCTTGATGCCTCATCCTCTGCAAACTGATAGATACGCTGGAGGGTAGGGATAGGATACAGAGGGACCTAGACAAATTAGAGGATTGGGCCAAAAGAAATCTGATGCTTTTCAACAATGACAAGTGCAGAGTCCTGCACTTAGGATGGAAGAATCCCATGTACTGCTACAGACTAGGGACCGAATGGCTAGGCAGCAGTTCTGCAGAAAAGGATCTAGGGGTTACAGTGGATGAGAAGCTGGATATGAGTCGACAGTGTGCCCTTGTTGCCAAGAAGGCTAACGGCATTTTGGGCTGTATGAGTAGGAGCATTGCCAGCAGATTGAGGGACGTGATCATTCCCCTCTATTTGACATTGGTGAGGCCTCATCTGGAGTACTGTGTCCAGTTTTGGGCCCCACACTACAAGAGGATGTGGAAAAAGTGGAGAGAGTCCAGCACAGGGCAACAAAAATGATTATGGGGCTGGAGCACGTGACTTATGAGGAGAGGTTGAGGGAACTGGGATTGTTTAGTCTGCAGAAGAGAAGAATGAGGGAGGATTTGATAGCTGCTTTCAGCTACCTGAAAGGGGGTTCCAAAGAGGATAGATCTAGACTGTTCTCAGTGGTAGCAGATGACAGAACAAGGAGTAATGGTCTCAAGTTGCAGTGGGGGAGGTTTAGGTTGGATATTAGGAAACACTATTTCACTAGGAGGATGGTGAAGCACTGGAATGGGTTACCTAGGGAGGTGGTGGAATCTCCTTCCTTAGAGGTTTTCAAGGCCCGGCTTGACAAAGCCCTGGCTGGGATTATTTAGTTGGGGATTGGTCCTGCTTTGAGCAGGGCGTTGGACTAGATGACCTCCTGAGGTCCCTTTCCATGTTCCCATTCAGCTCTAGACCTGCAGTATCCTTGGTTAATGCTAGCCTTGCATCTGTCCTTCATTCAGCCACCTCACAATTATGCTGAACTGGGTGTTGGTTTGTTGTGTAATATTGATTCATTATGAAGAGATGCCACCCATTTTGTTTCATTCACAAGTGAATGTTGGTGTCTACCCCACAGATAAACATACATTGCAGTGAATCATTACTAATAAAGTATTGTCATCTTCTCTCTCTCTCAATTGACTTTTCCAGATCCCAAGGATAACGTTACCTATAGGCATTTAGTTCCATGGATTGGTACGTATATTCATGGCCTCCTCCACATTCTCAACCAGAAATGATGCCGAGGTCAGTCAAGAACAAGCCATCAATCGATGGCATTTCCCGCTCCTTGGTGCGGTGAGGGCCAGAAGCTTTCTGAAATCATCATGTATGCATTGTGTATCAAAAAAAAAGGTGAAACTTGAAGAAGCTTTTGGATAAAGGTGGTTACATGTTGGAGAAGAAGGTTCAGATTGCAGGGTTGAAAGGGCTAGTTTTAAATTGGTGGATACAAAGTCATTTTCTTTTAAAAATTACTAAAAATACTGAGTTTAGAGAAACAAGAAAGGGTAGGCCAGCTGTTATGGATTGTTTCTCTTACTGCCAACTCAGTGGTGTGGCTTCCATTATTTCATCACCAGGGCTCTTTGACATACCATTGGGAACACCTTGATCCCGACCAAGCCAAGTAATCACAATGATTAACTCTGGCCATTTTATTATGAAAGAAAGAAAAATAAAACATTAAACAAAATACCACAAATGACAGAGTGATAAACTGGTTAATGTCAGTGACGGGGAGGTGGGCAGTCATGCCTAGTGACCGGAACAGGAGGCAGGCCTAGTGGTTGGACAGAAGTCGGTAGCCAGGCATCAGAGCCAAGGGTCCTAGCTGGAGTCAGCAGCCAGGGTCAGAGCTGGGTTACCTGGAGTGAAACAAGGCAGGCGCAGGGCTGGGACCAAGGCAGGAGTAGGAGCTATTGCAGGATTTAAGAGCCAGTCTGCTGCCTCTTCCAAGCAATAAGCAGTGGAGCCAATGAGGCAGCCTACTAAAGGCCAGCTGTGATCCAGAGACTGGCTTTGCTGCACTGATTCTGGACTGTAACATCCGTTAGTCTCTTTTGCAAGCCTGTCTGTGCTGAGCTTTTAAGAAAGATTATACCCTTGAGAGTGAACCCACCTGTTGGGAGGAGGGGTCACTTTTCCCTCAGTAAGTAAAGACCAAAGTATAGTGTTTTCCAAAATTTTTGTGAATTTGGTTTTAGAAGCTTATTAGATACTTAGGTGTTTAAAGTCTGGCAAAATAATTTGTTTAAGCCTATCTAGTTGTCAGGGCCGGCTCCAGGCCCCAGGACGCCAAGCGCGTGCTTGGGGCGGCATGCCGCGGGGGGCGCTCTGCCGGTCGCCGGGAGGGCGGCAGGCGGCTCCGGTGGACCTCCCGCAGGTGTGCCTGAGGAGGGTCTGCTGGTCTGCGGCTCCGGTGGACCTCCTGCAGGCGTGCCTGTGGAGGGTCCGCTGGTCCCGCGACTCCGGTGGACCTCCCGCAGGTGTGCCTGCGGATGCTCCACCGGAGCCGCGGGACCAGCGGACCCTCCGCAGGCACGTCTGCAGGAGGTCCACCAGAGCCGCGGGACCGGCGACCGCCAGAGCGCCCCCCCTGCGGCGTGCCGCCGTGCTTGGGGTGGCGAAATTGCTAGAGCCGCCCCTGCTAGTTGTTAACAAGAATCCAAACAGTTTATAGCAGGGCAAAGTAAGCAATCTTAACTAAATCCCATGAATTCGAAAACAATATTTACATTAGTTTCTTAGAAGAAGCCATTTAACAAGCTATCTTAAAACAGGCCAGTTATAAATATTAAGAATCCTAAATCCAATCAAATCCCACTGTTTCTCTGTTTACCAATGTTTAGCCCGTGTCTCCTCTCCAGGAATACATGATCTAACCATTTGGTGATTAACAGGAGAAATGGTTAGTAAATTTAAGTTATGACATCATTTCAATGTTCCAATAAAATCATTATAAGAGTTTTAAACCTAATCCCTTGCAAGTGAGTTAACTTCCTCTCACTGATCCATGTTGAAGTCGTGGAGAGGTTGCTTTGGGTTGGTTTCTTCTTGAGTCTTATCTGTTTTTCTTATCTGCTTGTGGAAGCTTGCTTGTAGAGATAAACAGGATGAGTTAGGGTGTACTCGCTCTGTGAGTACTGGGAGTGTGTGAGCAGAAGGTGTTTATTTCAGAGTCTTTTGTACCTTCTTATTTTTGTGAAATTATAGGAAAACAAACCTCTTTTATGCTTGTTTTAGATTCTGGTTGGTTGCTGTCACTCTTATTGACTCTATGATTTCGGGGTTGGCTTAGGTGACATTTTCAACTCCTGAACATGCAGTCTGTCTAATGAATATGCAACATTTCTTTATCATGGAATCATAGAAGATTAAGTTTGGAAGAGACCTCAGGAGGTCATCTAGTCACACCCCCTGCTCAAAGCAGGATCAACCCCAACTAAATCATCCCAGCCAGGGCTTTGTCAAGCTGGGCCTTCAAAACTTCTAAGGATGGAGATTCCATCACCTCCCCAGGTAGCCCATTCCAGTGCTTCACCACCCTCCTAGTGAACTAGTGTTTCCTAAAATCCAACCTAGACCTCCCCCACTGCAACTTGAGACCATTGCTCTTTGTTCTGTCATCTGCCACCACTGACAACAGCTGAGCTCCATCCTCTTTGGAACCCCCTTCAGGTAGCTGAATGCTGCTATCAAATCCCCCCTCACTCTTCTCTTCTGCAGACTAAATAACCCCAGTTCCCTCAGCCTCTCCTCGTAAGTCATGTGCCCCAGCCCCCTAATCATTTTCGTTGCCCTCCGCTGGACTCTCTCCAATTTTTCCACATCCCTTCTGTAGTGGGGGGCCAAAAACTGGATGCAATACTCCAGCTGTGGCCTCACCAGTGCTGAATAGAGGGGAATAATCACTTCCCTTGATCTGCTGGCAATGCTCCTACTAATGAAACCCAATATGCCGCTAGCCTTCTTGGCAACAAGGGCACACTGCTGACGCATATCCAGCTTCTCATGCACTGTAATCCCCCGGTCCTTTTCTGCAGAACTGCCGCTTAGCCAGTCAGCTAATTACCTTTGTTCTTGTGGCAGGGAATATCCAGATAACTTTTAAAGTTAAAACTAACTCTTTTCATTCAGTCCATTTTCTGATAAAATATTTTCATCTTAGTTTGACAGGAAATGAAATTCTGTTTTCAAAAAGTCCAAACATTCCTGTTCATTATATGAGTTTGTAGTCCTCAAAACAGTCTTATAAAATTAAATACCCCTTAGCAAGACCTTAGCTCAAGTTGTTGATTCTACATGTAAATTTTGGGAATGATGATTTTATGTTCTTCCTGTGTTGGATGAGGGTTTGCTTTGATTAATTAATTCCCCATTATTATAACTATTCTATACTTAAATGGCTTCTTATGTTAGTCGTTAGTCTAGCATCAAATGACTTTGCTATATTTGTACATAAAACATCTTACTATTCATATAACAATGATATCAAGCAATTATTATAGGAAGGCTTGTATTTAGATACAAAATATTTGCAAATATACATATTAAAAGCAGCTGATGCCATCTTAAGCATTTGAGAAACAACAAAGGTGTTGCTCCTTAAGTGGAAACACAAGTTGGAAGTAACCAGTGTCTTCTGTAAAAACTAGGGCTGTCAAGTGATTAAAAAAATTAATCGTAATTAATTGCTATCACTGTTAATAATAGAATACCATTTATTTACATATTTTTGAATGTTTTCTACATTTTCAAATATATTGATTTAAATTACAACACAGAATACAAAGTGTACAGTGCTCACTATATTTATTTTTTATTACAAATATTTGTGCTGTAAAAACAAAATAAATAATATTTTTCAATTCACCTCATACAAGTACTGGAGTGCAATCTCTTTATCATGAAAGTTGAACTTACAAATGTAGAATTATGTACAAAAAAACTGCATTCAAAAATAAACCAATTTAAAACTTTAGAGCCTACATGTCCACTCAGTCCTACTTCTTGTTCAGCCAATCGCTCAGACAAACAATTTTGGTTACATTTGCAGGAGATAATGCTGCCCAGTTCTTGTTTACAGTGTCACCTGAAAGCGAGAACAGGCATTCGCATGGCACTGTAACTGTGACATTGTAAATAAGAAGCGGGCAGCATTATTTCCCGTAAATGTAAACAAACTTGTTTGTCTTAGCGATTGGCTGAATAAGAAGTAGGACTGAGTGGACTTGTATGCTCTAAAGTTTTACATTGTTTTTGTTTTTGAGTGCAGTTATGTAACAAAAAAAATCTACATTTGTAAGTTGCACTTTCACAATAAAGAGATTGCACTTCAGTACTTGTAGGAGGTGAACTGAAAAAGACTATTTCTTTTGTTTATCATTTTTACAGTGCAAAGATTTGTAACAAAAATAAATAATATTAATTGAGCACTGTACACTTTCTATTCTGTGTTGTAATTTCAATTAATATATTTGAAAATGTAGAAAAACATCCCAAAGTATAGTGAAACTCCGCTATAACGCAATGTTTGGGGTCCAAAAACTTCCATCACGCTAAATGCAGGGTTGCGGTATAGTGGGGTTTCAAACTTTGTCAGTCAGTTTGTCAGTGGTCCCCAAAGCGGTGCATTGATGTGCGCTGCCTAGTGCCCCTAGTGCCTAGTGCCCAGCAGGGGAGAGGAGCGGGGCTGCAGCTCCTCTCCCCTGCCGTGGTGTTGGGAACCACTGGTACTGTACAGTACTGTATTATGCCTTAAAGGGGAGCCAATCTATGATCGCGTTATATGCAATTTCGTGTTATAGTGGGGCGCGTTATTGCGAGGTTTGACTGTATTTAATAAATTTCAATTGGTATTCTATTGTTTAACAGTGCGATTAAAATTGTGATTAAACGCGATTAATTTTTTTAATCATGATTAATTTTTTTGAGTTCATTGCGTGAGCTAACTGCGATTAATCGACAGCCCTAGTAAAAACATTTACCATCATGAATATTCTGTAGGTTTAAAGAATGAAGACTTTAGTGTGTTTACAGGAGAAATCAATTTCAATGAAGATATTCCTAGCATTCCTTGTGTGGGTTTAAACTCCGGTTTCTCTTTGAAAAGAAAAGGGGAGGGGATCTGTTATAGGCCCAATTTACCTCTTGATTTATTGCTCTGATAACACAACTTTGAATTCCTTTCACAATCAGTTTTCTTCCTATCAGGGTTTAAATGGTTATTCTACTTGATGACTGCTTGTCCTTGGCTAGTAGAAACAGAAACCTTCCAATATTTTTTGATTAGCTTTAACATTTTGTTACATAATTAGCTAAACATGTGTCTGTTATATTTTCAAGCATCCCGGCTAAAACATTATTATGGCTATATCTTAATGTTCAGTAAAGGTGCAGACAAGTTTGTAACAACTTAAAAAAAAGTTAATATTTTTATTATCATTTTTGTATCAACACTGAGGTCTCTCCCCTACAAGATGCTACTTATGTAGGGTTACCAACCCTCTAGGACTGTCCTGGAGTCTCCAGGAATTAAAAATTAATCTTTAATTAAAGATTATGTCATGTGATAAAATCTCCAGGAATTTGTCAAAGTTGGCAACCCTATACTTGTGCGATATATACAAATGAAATTCCATTAACATACCTTGAATCCAGCAAGGACTAGTGATGGGCGAAGATCCAAAGGTTCAGTTTGAAGAAGCAACCAAAAGTTTAGCTGCTCATCTGAACTTCTTTGATCTAGAAATCTGGCTGTGGATTTCATAAGAACAGGCATTCTCTTGCGATTTAAGTTATTCTTTGCTTCTGGTCCAAGCAGGAATCTTGGGAGTACAGCCTTTCTACAGGCATTTCTGTATGTCCACTTCTGGTCTGGTCTGAAACTGGTAAATACAGAGAAGCATGAAAATGAATATGCAATCAAAGCTAATTTTACTGGAGACTGGTAAAAGATTAGTTAATTTCAAGTTATGGGTGAAAGGTTCAAATAGGTTCTTATTTCATCTAAACCTGGTCACCTATCTGCAATAAAATCATTGTCTGGAGTATGATCCTGAACAATCATGGTGAAATTTGAAGATGAAAGATCAAGATCCTCTCTGCATTCCAATCAGTTGTTTGTTGTCATAGCACTAGAAAATATACTATCTTAGCAAATAGGAGATGGATTAGATGTGACCAAATAGTTTCCACCTCTGATGGAAGTTTTAGTTATTGTATTTAGTTATTATATGTATATAGGTAAGGCTAAGGCTTTACCTATATACATAAAAAATATCTGCTTATGGTCTTTAAAATCTGTAATGATCTGAACTCCATTGCTTGTGTTCCCCCAGGGAAAGGATTATTGGTCTTACATGGGCCAAAGTGGTACCAGCATCGTAAACTGCTGACTCCAGGGTTTCATTATGACGTTTTGAAACCTTATGTGCCATTGATTGCAGATTCTACCAAAGTGATGCTGGTAGGAATGATGACTGCTATTGCCATGTTTATTATGTTCGTTTCTTATCCTTGATGGGTTGAAGGCAAAGTGATGGATCAAGAGCTTCCTTGCTGTTCTTGCTGTTACCTAGCTGTTATCAGCCTGTACAGTCTATAATTCCATGGACAGTCTCTCTTTTGGTGGTTTAGCTTTTTGGATGAATCACATTTCTTTTCTGAGATATAGCAACTAATTGGTCCAGAAGATGTACAGACTCTGTGGCAAAGCCTATAATAGCATTTAAAAAAAAAAAAGGGACGAGGGCTGATCAGAGAATGGTGTTTTGAGTAAATTAAAATCTGCCTGTAAAGGCGTCTGCTGTCCTTGAAAATTTTCGGGTTTTTTCCCCATCAAAACTTTAAAACAATTTTGAAAAACTTTTTGGCAGTTTACAGCCAAATATTTGTGGGGTTTTGAGTTTGGTTTTCCAATGAAAAGTTGACCTTTTCAATGGAAAATGCCCCAGTGTTCTGACCAGCTCTGTGAGGGACACATTTTTAAATGAAAAGGTTTGTGAGGAATGGGTCCCGACCAGCTCTATTCTTGAGTTAATTAATGCATTTTGCCTGTTAGAAACATAAGGAAATTGGCAGTCTGGACCTTTCTTAAGTGGATTCCAGCTGCAATATTTCCTTGCTTTTCAATAGATAACAATTCTAGAATCCAGGGATTTGGGGTTCCCTTTTACTGTGATCCAAAAATCACATCTAATCCACAATAGTGATTGCTACTATTAATAAGGCATTAAATAGGTTCTTGGTGGTACTCTTTAAAGATACTTATATGAAAGGCAGGATTCAATAAGGGATCTCATGCATTCCTAAACCCTAGGACTGAGGACACTTCAACCCTGTGATCTGGGGATTAGAAAATACCCTGAGATGCCAATATTCACAATGTTTAGATTGCAATCTCTGCTTTCCATAGTACACAGTGCAACTACAGTTTCACTTCTCAGTGGGCTCTGTGCCGGAAAAATAATAGAGTTACGACGTTTGCGAATGGGACCCTCATTCATTTCGGCAGCTACATTGTCAGGGGATCTGGGTACAAGAGCAACTAAACGTGCAATGCATTGTCCCTGAAAGAACTCTGATTCCATGTGGACAACACTGCCTTCTAGTGTGAGAAAATTAAAAACAGGCCTGCAGCAGAGATTCACTACTGAGTGAACTGAGCATGTACAGGGAGAGAAACCGGAATATTGACGCACTGGCATGGAGTTTGAACCACACTGGGCTATTGTTACAGAAAAATAAAACACCTCTATTTCCTGTATGTGTCAGCCAATATAACTGGGAGCGAACGGGGGACTTCTGCCGCTGAAAACATGAATCTGTACATCTTGTATGGAGCTAAAGAGCCTCTGGGTGCAGGTGGGAGCTGTAACAGACCCAGGCCCTCCTTGGAATGGATCTGGAAGGGGCACACGTTCACTAACAGGTCACGTCTCCTTAAGACTGACCAGTATCGTGGCCTCGTTTGCTGCCGTCTTTAACAGGGCAGCAAAAGAGCTAATACGTTAAATATAATGAGCAAGATTCTCACTTGCCTTCTTGTGGCTGTGCAGGCGCATAATGTCCCACTGACAACAGCCCTTCTATTTAGCCTGCACAGACTGCAGCTTCAGGGAGGCGGGGGGAAGGGAAGGTGAGATCCAACGCTGCAGTGTTACTACTTCTGAACCCCAGCAAGTTGGGCAGGGAATAGGACAGGAGGGAGCAGAGTGCCCACAGAGTTGTGGCTTCTCCCCCTGCACATTCCAGATGGCAGATGTAATAACCCAGTGCAAGCTTTGAGGTGTTAAGAGCTGGAAGCCATTTGCAGTGCACAACAACTTTACTGAACCTAGAAACTTACAAACCATACAACAGATGCTATTATTCTTATATGTGCCTCTAGAGGGTGATCTCTCTCCCCGTAGGCTTGGTAGAATTTATTTATTCATTTCTATATCTTGGACAGCTAATATTGATTATTTGTAAACATTTTTTTCAATTTTTGATTTAAATATTGACAGTAGTGCAAAATTATGGGTTAGCTTTTTTTCCAATCATCAATTCAAATTTTTCACAGTTTCAGGAAATGATGGGGGGAGGGTCAGACAATTATTTAAAGACAGAGATTGAGATTCAAAAACCATTTCTAACCATTAAAACACAATTTGTCAACATCACATTGACAAAGTTAGTAGCCTTAAATCAAACTAAGTTTTCCTATCTGTATATTTTGATTTATTATCTATGGAAATATTTCCCCCCTCTGTTTGTGTATGTATTTGAAATTGACATTCACTGACATTTATCAATGCATCTAATCCTTCCAAGCCTATATAAATCTGCCAGTCTCCCCCTCCTCCCCAACACACACACAAGGAAGCAAGCTGCATCCTACAAATAATTGCATCAATTTACACGCCAGCTGATGCAAAGGAGAACCCAGGCTGGAGTTGCAAGTCTTCTAGTCAATTTCCTTCCAAGGGTTGCTCTTGGGCTAATCTAGCTATGGCCACCCCTATGCAGGAGTAAGACACAATACAAATCATATACCAAACCCTAAGCATCTGACATCCTCAGCCATCAGTGGCCTTTAGATCAGTCAGAACTGGTACCTGAAATCATTGATCAATGAACAAATTATTTTTAGATTGACTTTTATAACAACACCTAAGAGCCTCACAGTGCCACATTACTAAACATTAACAGCCCATTGTGGGACCTCTCAGCTGTTGTGGCTTCTGCTGTACTCCAACACTTCCCCTGGTGGTGGTTATTTCTGACCTCATCGTGATACGAGCCTTCGGCTTCTTCCAAGGAGGCCTTTGGCAATGACATTTGACACATCGGGATGGGCTGTGGGCCAGCATTAGCGTGTCTCCAGTCTGAATTGACACTGGCAGTGTTGGCATGGGACAGAGATCTGTCTGGTAGCGAACCTGCCTTGTAAAGAAGAGGAAAGCATTGCTCAGGCTGAGGGCAGAGCATCTGGCATCCTATACATGGGGACTAAAGTGCAAGCTCACTCCTGTGCAGAGGGCCAGCCCAAGACCTTTGCATCAGGGTTTCGCTAAAGAGGGACCGTTTGTACATAGTAATTTTTCTGACTAATTTTCCATACCATAAGATACCCTGCAGTGTAACGACCAAAGCAACTGACTCTGGACAAAGGCAAGAGAGAGAAAGATAACTTGGGTCTATACTATAAGTGCCAAGTCAGATTCCTAGCTTACTCTTGTTTCAAACTGGCATCTCAAAATAAGAAATAAGAGAGCGTTTCCCTTTCCCATTTTTGTTGCCTAGAATACACAACTGGCTAAAGATGTCCCTCGTTTATTTTTAAGATGGAAGGTAAATGCTGACACAGCAGAGCAAGGCATTTCTGGGCCTTCTCACCTGTCTCTTTCCTGCACTAGGATAAGTGGGAACAGCTGATCGCACAGGAGAAGTCAGTGGAGCTCTTTGAACATGTCAGCTTGATGACTCTCGACAGCATCATGAAATGTGCCTTCAGTTACCAGAGCAACTGCCAGACGGACAGGTCAGTGCCAGATGCTCTCGGGTCCTGATGGAAGGTTGCTATTCACTGGCTGTGAATAAACTGTGCAAGTTGCTTATGACTGGTAAATTTACCCCAGCTTCATTTTAAAAGTTGTCCAACAGTCCATGCAGTTTAATGGGTGGAATGCACAGGAATCCCACCTCCAGCTGCCAGTCACTCTGTGCCAGAGGTGACTTTTACATTTCCCAGAGTATTATAGTGTCTCAGCATGTACATTTCCTTCTCAGCAGATAACCCACAGCAAAGATTCTGCCTCTGCCAGAGTGACTCTGGGGCACCCAGGAGCGAATGCAGTACTGAGAATGCTGCCGCCTTTTCAGGGCGTGCAATATTTGCTTCCCGCCCTCCTGAGGCAGAGAGGAAGGATGGTCTTGCAGTTCAGGCATTGGCCTGGGACTCAGGACCTCTGGCTTCAATTTCCAGCTCTGCTACAGATTCCTTTGGTGCCACTTTATCTCCGTGCCTCAGTTTCCCATCTGTGAAAGGGGGATAATAATTCTCCCACTCCTTGACTGTCTTGTTTATTCAAACTGTGTATTTCCCTGCAGCATGGCCCAGTGTACATACAGGACCTAGACCAGAAGAGCTCTGGTCTTGCACAAGGCCTTCTGATGCTATTGGATTATAACTAATAGTGGTAGCCCACTCCTTCCTGGGTGGTATCTAGTTGTATAGATGGAGTCCTTATGTATTTGCCCCTCCCTTCTATTCTTGGTCACCATCTTCTGCTTTAAAATCCCATTCAGCTGCTCCCCCATGTTACATTACGGTACTCAAATTGATCAAACTTCGGCGAGAGAGAAGTGTTCCCCCGAAACGACGTCGCTGCTTTGTAGCTTGTGACTAGGCGGTGCCGGGCAGTGAGGGTGTCCATGGGTGAAAGTGAGAATGGACCGTGTGCACCACGACGTACAATATTGGATTTCCTGAAAGCAAATCCCTTCTTTTGTCCCTCACCTCCAACCCCAGGGAGAATTCCTACATCCAAGCTGTCCTTGACCTCAGCTACTTGGTGCACCACAGGCTGCGCATCTTCCCGTATCACAATGATCTTGTTTATTGGCTCAGCCCTCATGGTTTCCAATTCAGGAAGGCCTGCCAGCTTGCGCACCACCACACAGGTACGTCCCAACGCCCTGGCCTTTGGTTTTCTGAATCCTTTGTGCATTTGGGGTGTTTCACATGGAACCCTCTCTAGCCACAAAACAAGCAGCAGCCATCACAGCACCTGATCAGTGTGCTCCAACCTTCTTCTAAAAGGCTAGAGCTGCCTTTTTGTTCCTGGAGTGTAGGAAATGGGGTTGGCAGAGGTGCTGAGGTAAATGGAGTCAGGATAGGAGGAAGTCCCCACTCCTGAAATCCTCCTAACAGACCTTTGCTGAGGCATGAGAGCCCACGCCCTCAAAGGTATTTAGACGCTTAACATCCATTGATTTCAATGAACACTACGAGTCTAAATCTGGGGGATCTGGCCTACATACTATGGTAACAGAGTGAGTGGTAGGTACAATGAGGGTTGGTGTAGTTGAATGGCCACCCCACTTTGTGTTTGGAGAGCACACAGGCAGTCTCCAGGACTACAGTGCTCTACCGGGTGTAGCTGAAAGGTGTACTTCAATCGTTTTCTAATGCAGACAAGGTGATCCAGGAGCGGAAGGAGTCTCTCAAGGACGAGCAAGAACGTGAGAAGGTCCAGAAGAAGAGGCACTTGGACTTTCTGGATATTCTTCTCCACGCCAAAGTGAGTTATGGAGGAATGTGTGTGCACTAAATACCACTAAGCAGGGGGTATGTTCCCCTGGGCGTCACCACCAGAGGCCTGGGTGATACCAAGTGAACTGCACGGACCAATGCACCACTTAGGCCCTTAAATGAGGGCTGAAGTGATGCATAAGCCTCATGGCTGGCCTATTGCATAGAGTGAATTTCACCTGGTGATTAAATAAAATATTCCCCCTTCTCATCCTACTGAAAGTTGAGCGGGCCTCCAGACTTTAACTGCAGGGCCCCCGTAGAGAAAGGGAAAAGAGAAGTTAGTCCCCGTGCTCAGTTAGTGACCAATCGAGCATCTATATGTAAATCTCACTTCTTGTCTATAACCTCCTTTTCCAATCTGCAGTAATTGATTCAGTCCACTAGGGAGCCCCTTGCTTCAATTTACCCCTCTCTAGCATAGGCAGGCCTTGCTCTCAAGTCTTCTTTCCAGCTGTCATTTCATAGCACTGGAGTGTGAAGATATTCTCTTCTCCCTTCCTCATGGTTGCTTGCTGGAAGCTCTTGGAGTGGCGTGTGTCTACACAGAAGAGTAGAGAGGGGAGATTAATTTTTACATGGGACAGAACTCCTTTCCCAGGACAGGTGGCATAACCTGGACTAAAAGGGCAATATTAAGAAAAAGAAATGTAGATGTAACCCACACACCTTCTGGGTGTGGTGTTCTGTCCCCTCTAGTGGCACCAATACCACTTAGGGTACGTCCAGACTACCTGCCGTATCAGCGGGTAGCGATCGATTTATCGGGGATCGATATATCACGTCTCATCTAGATGCGATATATCGATCCCCGAATGCGCTCCCTGTCGACTCTGGAACTCCACCGGAGCGAGTAGCGGTAGTGGAGTCGATGGGGGAGCCGCGGACGTTGATCCCGCGCCATGAGGACGGAAGGTAAGTCGGAATAAGATACTTCAACTTCAGCTACGGTATTCCCATAGCTGAAGTTGCGTATCTTATATCAACACCCCCCCCAGTGTAGACCAGGCCTTAGAGAGAGAGAAAGAGATTAATGAGTCTGCTCTACAGCCTTAGCTAACAGCCAGTTAGCTTTTAGCTCATGCGGCAGAGGCTCATGCACTAAGCTCCAGAGGTCCCAGGTTCAATCCGCCCACGGATGACCAGGGTCTGTCAGCATTACATAGACACAACTGGTCAAAAGTTGGTACAACTTCATGGCAGTCAATTGGGTAAGACCAGAATGCATTTGACCCTTTGGGCCTCCAGAACAGTCTCTGAAGGAAAGTGGGAGAGCATTCTTGCTGGAGAAAACCAAAGAAGTGTGCTGTAGGGAGCAACTCTCCACTGTTCCCTCACAAGAGGAACCAACCTGCCTCTTCCCGTCTCTGAGCCAGGGTGAGGCAGCGGCAGGAGTTGTCCATGGGCACTGTAACAAAGATATTTTGGATTCCCGCCTGAACTGGTTGGCCTAGTGATAGCTAGCATGATGAGTGACTGTAGTTCCTATTGCTGGATTCATTTGTGCCACTGAGAGTGTCCATGTTTTGTTAGGATGAAAACGGAGCTGGATTATCCGATGAAGACCTACGTGCTGAGGTGGACACGTTTATGTTTGAGGGTCACGATACCACGGCCAGTGGGATCTCCTGGCTCTTGTATTGCATGGCCCTGTACCCAGAGCACCAGCAGAGATGCAGGGAAGAGATCAAGGAGATTCTGGGAGACAGGAATACTATCCAGTGGTGAATCTCCCATTTTCGTATTTATCTGATTCCTTCCTATCAATATTGTCACTAGGAGATAATGTATTAATAAATGTTAGTTAGGAAGCCAAGGTGCTCAGGGCCTAGTTTTCAGAGGCACTGAATACACAGTAGTTATGACTTCATTTGATGTAGTAGATGCTATGCCCTTCTGAAAACTGGGCCTGCAATATCTATATCAGTGGTTCTCAACTTATTTATCATTGTGGGCTGCATATGTGGCCCACAATTTGTTACCTGGGCCGCAGGGGCCGGGTGGCAGGGCAGCGGCAGCCCGGACCCTGATCCTGGAGCCTCACCATGCAGGGCCAGCCAGTTGCCCGCCCTGGATCCTGGCCTCTCGCTGCATAGGGCTGGCCAGCTGGCCCGGAGCTTGTGGGCCTGGGCGGCAGCGCCGGACCCTGGAGCTTGTGGGACTGGGTGGTGAGCCTAGAACCCCAACCGTGTGGGGCTGGCTGGGAGTCTCAACCCTGGACCCCCACCATGCAGGGTGGGCCAGCAGTCCTGCCCCACTGTGCCTGGCAGCTGGAAACCTGGACCCCGCCTCACGGGCCGGCCTTTAGCACATGGCTGAGCTGGGCTGCAGCTGTGTGGTAATTGGGTCACATGCGGCCCAAGAACCTCTGATCTATATTTAACCTCGCCCGTGTCACTGCATTTCAGGGCATCGGGCACTGCAAATACATCACCCTCAAATTAAGTCTGAGCAGATGTAGGGAAAGTTATATTTCCAAACCACAACCAGAGGTGTGGCAGATGCAAACAGTGTGTATGCTCTGTGTACAGCTGTTGCTTGCTGGAATAGCTGGACTGGAAATATGTGTATCACTCACTCACACCCTTGCCTTTGGGTCATTTCAGGGATGACCTTGGTAAGATGACTTACAGCACCATGTGCATTAAGGAGAGCCTTCGCCTTTACCCTCCGGTACCTGGAGTGTCCCGACAGCTCAGCAAATCCATCACGTTTCACGATGGACGCACTTTACCAGAAGGTCTGTATTCAGTTCCCTCTTCTCCATTAATTTTTAATGATCAAATTCTGCTCTCAGCTATACAGGTACAACTCCCATTGACAGCCATGAGAGTTACACCTAACGGAGAGAAGGATGTGGCCCGCCCCTAAATAAGTTATATGCCATTAGAAGAGCAAGCATTTATATAAAAAGCTGCAGACCGCACGCTCTGGTTGGCAGGAGATGAAGTGCAGTAAGAAGAAGGGGATTAGAATCAAACTGTTGGAAACCAATTGAATGAATTCCGACGCAAAAATGTTCAGTCACATTGTTGACCACTCTAATATCGCGAAGAGCGGAGACTTAAGTCCTTTAGAAAGGGGCACTCGATTGCTCTAGGGGCTGGTGTTGGGTAATGGAATTGCAAGTTGTGCCATTGAAAGCAACATATGACGTTAGTGAGCAAGAATTATTTGCGACCACTGATCATGGGCCTATATGAAATGAATCAGTGATCTAAGTTCAACTAATAGATCCTATGGCTGGAGGGGACCATTGTGATCATCTAGTCTTACCTTCTGTATAGCACAGGCCAGAGAACTGCCCCCACCCTCCCCAAATAATTCCTAGAGTAGAAAATTCTTTTAGAAAAGCATCTAATTTTGATTTTAAAATGGTCAGTGATGGAGAATCCACCACAACCATTGGTAAATTGTTCCATAATTACTCACTGTTAATTTCTGCCTTTTCACAGTGGATTGGTACTATATCACACAAAACCCCACCACAACTGAAACACAACTGAAGAGAGTAGAGATGGAATGAGAGCTTGGAGATGAAGCTCCCTCCAGGCCAGTACTGTGAAACCTTGGCCTGGCGCAGGGGGCAACTGACGCTGCTCCTGCCTAGGACATTTCTTATCGGTTGACAAACAGATTTCTTTCTGCAGGATTATCAGGCCAGCACTCTGCCCTGCTTCTGAACGTTGCACAATTTGCTTTAAAAAAGAATGAGGAAAGTTGGACTTTGCTCTCCTGTATCCATTGCATTTAATTTGTTCTTTCTGTAGAACAATTTTCAACTCAAAATGGCCACCTGGCTGTTAAAGACCATAACATAACAGTCTTTCACAGACAGGGCCGGTGCAAGGATGTTTCGCGCCCTAGGCAAAACTTCCACCTTGCACCCTCCCCATCCCCGAGCCCTCGCCCTGAGGCACACCCCCCCCCCGCGGCAGCTCACCCCTGCTCCGCCTCCACCCCAAGCACGCCATCGCTGCTTCACTTCTCCCGCCTCCCAGGCTTGAGGCGCCAATCAACTTAGGCGCCACAAGCCTGGGAGGCAGGAGAAGTGAAGCAGCCACAGCATGCTCGGGGAGGAGGCGGGGCAGGGGTGATCTGCAGCGAGGAGTTCCCCTGCATGCTGCCCCCCCCTTACTTGCTGCAGGCGGCCCTCCCCACGCTCCCTTGCCCCAGCTCCCTCCGCCTAAATGCCGGCGGCGACCGGGGCAGCCGAAGATCCGGCTGCTGCGGTCGCTGCAGAAGAAAATGCCACCCCCCAAATCCTAGCGCCCTAGGCGACTGCCTAGGTCGCCTAAATGGTTGCACCAGCCCTGTTCACATATCTAACCAAACTGTCAGCATTAGGCCCATGACCAGCCCAGGTTTTAGTCTTAAATCAGGGAGATAGAGCCTGCCCTGTCATAGCCACACCCAGAACTGGCTTTTGAAAGCAGCAGCCAACCCTTTTTATCTGGCTTGCTGGCCCCTGATTGGCCTCTGCCTGCTCCCAGCCCTTCGAACCTCACTTATTCCTCCAGCAGCTGATCCTGGGAGGCCTCTCTAGGCAACTTCTGGATGTTTGAACTCACTACTCTTCTCTTCCAAAAGGACTGCTTCATAGGGCGGGATTACCGTGGCAGCAGGCCTCCAGCAGGGGGCAGCGAACACCTAGTACCCCACTGTCAGAAGGAATCAGCAGATTTTCACCCTGTTGACTTGCTCTCCTCCTAAATGGATACTGAACAAGTGACATTTAATTTGGAAAACAAATCAAAGAAAAATCCTCCAACAGGGCCTGAGCTAAAGCCCATTGACTTCACCGGGTGTTAGTTCAGGCCCCTAAAGCCCAAGAGAATATGTGCCTGGCCCCTTATGAAAGGCAGTGTAGGAGTTCGCAGACTCACTGGTGTGGCACCCCCTGCTGGTCATCTGGGAATTAGCTCTTTTCCAGCCTCATGAGTGTCCTCTGCAGGCTGGTGTCTCACCTGCCTCAGGCCCCTGTGTCCCTCCCAGACCCCGGTGACTTTTACCTCAGGGTTCTGCCCCAGCAGTACCCTCATGCTCTGGGTCTCCCCTCCCAGGGGAACCCCCAACTCTCTATACCCACCTTGCCTCAGTGGCTACTGCCAGTCATCATCTAGCCCCTTTCTCAAGGGGCAGACTGCAGTCCGTAATGGCCACTCATCACTGGCAAGGGGGTTGGACCAGCTGCCTCTGCCTATCCCTGGGCTTCACCTGTGTAGTCCCAGTACCTGCTTAGGCCTTACCCAGGGCCTCAGCCTGGGGAGTTGTCAGGCTGGAACGCCCCAGCTCCTCTTGCCTTTCCCCAGCACTGCTCTGCGGCAGGTTGCCTCTGTTCCCAGGCAGCTAGGCCCTTCCCACCCCAAGGCTGGAGTGAGACTGACCCAGCTCCTCCCTTAACCCTTTTATCAGGGCCTGCTGTGGCCTGGTTCGGTGTGGCCACAGCTGTGGCCTGGTTCGGTGTGGCCACAGCTGTGGCCTGGTTCGGTGTGGCCACAGCTGTGGCCTGGTTCGGTGTGGCCACAGCTGTGGCCGTTTCCCCAACCAGGCTACCTTTTCTCCTCAAGCTGGAATTTACACTCCCGCTCAAAGTGTAGACATACCCCAAGACAGAACTATTCAAAACTGCCCTTTGTTCTTCCAAGCCCACTGCCACACTCTTAAAAATGCGAGAACATCTGAGTTAAATGATCCCATCTTGACCTACAGACGGAGAGACGAGACACACAGATTATTTTGTACTGAAGCTCCACTCTTCTGATCAGCAAGTGGGCTGCTAAATCAGGGGCTGGGGAAGATGTCGGTGCAGCAGAAACTTGTTGCTAATTTCCAGCTCCTGGCCACTTAAGCAAGTGTCAAATGCAGACAGATGGAATAAAATGGATTAAGAACAAAGAAATTATTATTTCACTAGGAGGGTGGTGAAGCACTGGAATGGGTTACCTAGGGAGGTGGTGGGATCTCCATCTTTAGAGGTTTTTAAGGTCCAGCTTGATAAAACCCTGGCTGGGATGATTTAGTTGGTGTTGGTCTGCTTTGAGCAGGGGGTTGGACTAGATGACCTCCTGAGGTCTCTTCCAACCCTAATATTCTATGATTCTATGAAATAGTAGGTACCTACATCCCAATTCCTGTTCAAAGATTCATAAGACAAATGTCAGAGGGGTAGCCGTGTTAGTCTGGATCTGTAAAAGCAGCAAAGAGTCTTGTAGCACCTTATAGACTAACAGACATTTTGGAGCATGAGCTTTCGTGGGTGAATACCCACTTCATCGGATGCATGTAGTGGAAATTTCCAGGGGCAGGTATATATAAGCAAGCAAGAAGCAGGCTAGAGATAACGAGGTTAGTTCAATCAGGGAGGATGAGGCCCTCTTCTAGCAGCTGAGGTGTGAAAACCAAGAGAGGAGAAACTGGTTCTGTAGTTGGCAAGCCATTCACAGTCTTTGTTTAATCCTGAGCTGATGGTGTCAAATTTGCAGATGAACTGAAGCTCAGCAGTTTCTCTCTGAAGTCTGGTCCTGAAGTTTTTTTGCTGCAGGATGGCCACCTTAAGATCTGCTATTGTGTGGCCAGGGAGGTTGAAGACAAATGGCAAAACTTCAATGAGCATTAGTGGGGTTAGGATTTAATCCATAGACAAAGGCCGGAAGAGACCACAGATCACCTAAGCAGGTTTCCTGCATAACACAGGCCATAGAATTTCCCTCTGTAATTGCTGCATCGGTAAACGTTTTCTCCCTTTTGTTTGCTTTACAGGCTCTTTGGTTGCAGTAAGCATCTATCTCATTCACAGAAACCCCAGCATGTGGAAAGATCCGCTGGTATGTTTTCTTTTGTCCTTACGAGACCCTTTCCGTTGCAAGCAGTGCACTCAACGTACGCATTTTAGTAGCTGAGATAGCACCTTTAGTAGTTAACCCCCTTGGCATACAGGCCCCTGTGACTGAAGATTGTGGGCTGCACAGGTTTCATGCACACTGTGTCGGGACTTTCCTGGCTTTGTCTCCCCAGCTGGGTGGGTGGCACTGATGGGCTATTTCTACCCCACTCCCAACAGCCCCACAAAAAACTCCACAAGAAAATCCACGTGTATGCACACACAACCCATGGAGTCCGGACTCCTCCCTTTAATCCTGGCTCTACCAATGTCTGACTCCATCATCATCATCATCATTCATGCCCGTCACCCCAACCGGGGTATGGGCCGCCAACCACAGATCCATGGTCTTGGAGAAATCCTTGAGTCAGAGACCTTTGTCAGCAATTAAAGACACAGTTAGAGGAGAGCATCAAAGGAATTTCACAAGTCCACCTGCCTCCTCTGTGTTGATCAGGCACTTCAGGAAGCCTCTTCTGATGGGTGGATCTCTTAAAGCACTTGCACAATAGTTATTTACACATCTGTACCATCTTTTTATCTGAGGATTTCCAAGAGACTCTATACATATTAATTAAACCTTCCCACCCTCCAAGTAGGGGCATCCAGAGTGAGCATCCACTTTTCAAAATGGAGGCCCTGACCTTTCTGTGGGCATCAGCTTAACCAAACAGAAATTGGCTATGGTACCAATTTGTACTGGTACCTCACAAGGGCACTGGAAGGCTTAATTAATTGTTTGCATTGCAATCCTCAGTTAAAGTCCCATAGATGTGCAAATTATTGATTATTATTATTATTAAGTGGTTTTGGAGACACTCTGCCTCCCCCCACCCCAATGGAGAGATGAAGTCCTTACTCAGATTAATAAAATAATAGTAGATCTCAGTGTGTGTCACAGCCTTGTTTTGAGGTACAAAGCGGGTTGAACTTTCAGACAGGCAAAGTCCTCAGGGAAACCTTCTCCCTGATTCTTACATCTGGTGAGTGGCTTTACAAACCCCATTATACAACCAAAGGGCTGTAATTTATGAAAACAGAGACAACTAGAGGCAGATGGCTCACCAAATAATAGCCACGATTCTCAAAAGTGACTAGTGATTTTTGAGTGCTCAACTGGAGATACCTACAGAACATAGGATGGGAAGAGACTTCCTGGGACAGAGTCCAGTCCTCTGCTTTTGCAGGCAACTCTGTCGTATAATCCCATTCATGAACATATCAAGCTCCAGCTTCAAAACTGGGGGGTTTGTCCCACTGCTCCTGTTGGGAGGCTGTCCCAGAACATAACACCTCTGATGCCTGTACACCTTCTTCTCATTTCCAGCCTGAATTTGTTCGTGGGAGTAGATCCCCATTTGTTCTTGTGCCAAGATTGTCCTTGATTTTCAATAGCTCTTTCTCCCACTCTAATTTACCTCCTCCCCCATTTTAACCCAATGTATTTAGAGAACAATCAGATCCCCTTCCCAGTCTTCATTTTGCTAGGCTAAACAAGCAAGCTCTTTTCATGGCCCCTGGTTAAACAGGCCCCCCATTTCCCCGAACATCCTAGCAGTCCTTCTCTCCATCTGTTCTAAGTTGAATTCATCTTTCTCAAACATGCATGACCCGAGCTGGCCACTATTCCAGATGAGGTTTTACCAGTGCCTACTATTGGCATTAGTACATCTCTATCTCTACTGGAAAGACCTTGCCTGATACATCCTAGGACTGCCTTTATTTTTTCCCCCACGGTTACATCAGTGGTGGCTGATAGTCTTACTACGATTGACTAAGACAGCCTGGTCTTTCTTCTCCTTTGTTTCCAACTGATGGATAGCAGAAATACTTATTAGTCTAAGTGCATAACCTTACACTTTATACTATTAAATTTCATCCCATTTCTATTACTTCAGTTCTCCAGCTCTCCTGTATTGCTGATGCCTCCTAATTTGGGTCATCAGCAAGTTTAATTAGTACACTTCCCTTAAAAGGGACCTGACTTTCAGAGGGCAGGTACTTGACTCTTCCTGGGGTTGAAGTGGGGAAGAGAGACACAGATTCTAAGGCCAGAAGGGACCATTAGAATCATCTAGTCTGATCTCCTGCATAGCAGGACCTAGTAATTCCAGCATCAAGCCCACCTTTTCTATCGGAGCTAGAGAAAGCCGTTTAAATCGAGATTGGATACCTGTGTAAAGACTTCAAGTGATGGAGAATCGACTGTATCCCTTTTTCAGTGATTCCATGGATAAGCAGTGGCGGATTAGCCACTGGGCCATCGGGGCCCATGCTCAGAGGCCCTGGCCAATTGGGGGCCCCTGGAAAAATGGGCACCCCTGCACCCCAGCTTGCTCTATCTGTCTGGCGCTCCAGCCGGGGAGCAGGGCCGGCTGTGAGGGCTCGTCCCGCTCAGCCCTCCTGGTTCTCTTGCAGAGTGGGGCAAGCCCCCACGCCCTGACCCCACTCCCAGCTGAAGCACCGGGGGGGGGGGGAAACAAGCCCCCACACTCTGACCCCACTCCCCAGCAGCAATGTAGGGGGCATTGCAGGCGGAAGGGGTGGGGAGGGCCCCCCACTTGCTCTGGCCCAGGGCCCTGCAAAAATCATAATCCACCCCTGTGGATAAGCACCCTTGCTGTGAAAGATAAGTTGTGCCTTGTTTCTTGTCTGAATTTGTCCAGCTTTATCCTATAAAGGAGTCTCAAATTGGGCATCAAGAACATAGACACCAAAGCCACTGGTCACTTCTGAAAGAACTGGCCAGTAGTTTTGAAACTGAAATGATCATTGTTTGTTTAGTATCAGAGGGGGAGCCGTGTTAGTCTGGATCTGTAAATGCAGCAAAGAGTCCTGTGGCACCTTATAGACTAACAGACGTTTTGGAGCATGAGCTTTCGTGGGTGAATACCCACTTCGTCGGATGCATTGTTTGTTTGTTTTTTAAATGAACTCTTTCATTCCAGGCATTTGATCCATGGAGATTTTCTCCAGAGAACATCTCTGACAGACATTCTCATGCCTTCTTGCCTTTTGCTGCTGGGTCAAGGTGAAGTATATTTTAGTTTAAGAAGTCAAAGGGAAGAAAAGATTAAATATGATTTAGCAGATGTTTCTATTTGTATTGCAGAAGCACTTAGAGACCCCAGCCAAGAACAAAGGTTGGGCCCCACTGTGCAAGGTGCTATACAAGCACAATGGAACAGATGAGCCCTGCCCCAAAGACTTACAATCTTAATATTTTCTATCAAATTGACATCAGTTATTATCTATATTCTGGTAGCACCCAGTAGCCCCAGCTAAGATCCTGTCCCACCGTGCTGGCAGTCATGTACCGTCATGCAAAGAGCTTATAATCTAAATACACAAAATAGGAAAGTAGTATTATCCTTGTTTTAGATACCGGGAACCTAGGCACAAAGAGATTAAATGACTTGGCTGGGATCATGCAAGGAGTCTACCCCATCTCAGACAAAGAAATTCTCATCTGCTCTTCTCCTCTGATACCTCCACTTACTTGCCCAAGTGACCCCATCCCATCTCCTGATCTCCCTCGTGCCCACCCTCATCCTCTCCCTTAGTCTCCTTCTTAACCTCTCACAGTCCTCGGGCTTTTACAATCATAGAGTTTAAGGCTAGAAGGGACCATCAGATCTTCTATTCTGACCTCCTGTACATCACAGGCCACCATCATCACACAGCACCAACACACGAACCCCAACAACCGAAACGAGATTGAAGTATTACAGCCGACAGGAGACTAGATGTGGGAAGAGAGAGATCCTACAGAAACTGAGAACAGGAAGGGAGAGGTAGAGAGACAAGAAAGCCAAGCAGGAGCCTGTAAGCACAGTATGACCCTGGAAAAAGCTAGTGAGAAAGATTTGGGGTCTGGTGTTAGCTAGAGAGACTTTGGGCTTCTAAGATAAGAAACTGCTGCTTTTATTTTTGGTTCTTTCTGGGTTCAGAGACACGGAACTTTGTACATTCCTTGTAAATGAATGAACAGAACAGGGAATCATCAAGTGATCCACCCCGTCACCCATTCCCAGCTTCTGGCAAACAGAGGCCAGGGACACCATCCCTGCCCATCCTGGCTAATACAAACACTGTGTTTGAAGGAAACTGTGGGTCACTAGCATTGGCTACAGGTACCCAAAGGGAGGAAACAGGTGCCTGAAACCCAGTCAAGCCTTCAAGGTAATAAATCGTTGATACATGGGGGAGCGTACCTTAGTCCTGATCAAGTGGGGGAAACACTGCAAGATTCCACCTTAAGGCAGGGCAAAGGCAAGAGGCCTGTCCCCTAAGGGGCTGCACACAGAGACCAGAAAAGGGACAGACGGGCAAGAGTCTTATGGGACACTCTGGAACTTTATGGAGGGTTTTAGTAGAACACGTGTGAAAGACAAGTGGGTTGGTTAAGTCTGAAAATAGGCTGGATACATCAGGTAGGCAGTACGTAAGTCTCAGCTACTGGAACTGCTGAGTAGCCATCTGCACGACAACTGTGTCTGTCTGGCAGAGAGTAAGAGAACGAAAGAAAACCATAAGCAATGGCTGAGAGGGTGAGCTATGGAGAGAGGTTCATGGTTTTTGCTGACGCAGGCCCAGCTTCTCTGAATTTCCTTTGGGTCTCTTTTCTCAGGAACTGCATCGGGCAGCAGTTTGCCATGAATGAGTTGAAAGTGGCTCTCGCTCTGACTCTGCTCCGCTTCGAACTCTCACCGGATCTGGCCAACCCCCCCATCAAAATACCTCAGGTCGTCCTACGCGCCAAGAACGGGATTCACCTGCACTTGAAGAAAGTCCTCTGATGCCGATATTGCACTGATCTAAGTGCGGGAAAGGGACCACGTAGATAACGTGGTGCCATTTGAATCAGACCAGGAGATTAGTTAGAATAGACTAGCCTCTGGGCCCAAAGATCTTCACCCCACTTCTTCTGCCACCATCAGCCAAAGTGCCTATTTTGGCCTGAACTGATGTGTCATAGGTAGTTGGTTCAATAAAAGGAATGGATCTTATTGCCCAGTAGGATTTTATTCTGCCTAGCAAGTGGTCCCTTTGGGACATCTGCCCCGCTCTGATCTTGCCTCTTCACGTCCCTTCACTGGCTTCCTCTCATCTTTCGCACAGGGGGTTCAATCCAGCACCCAGTGAAGCCTTGCAATGGGCATTGGATCAGGCCCCAAAGTTCTAGCTTCTCTCTTCCAACTCTTACTGCTTCCTACTATCCATCTATCCTAAATTTCCCTCCCAATTACCTTTTTGGGTCCTTCGTCCACTGTCCATACCTTCTACAATGCCTGTATATGAACCCCTCCGTCCTCATTCAAAACCCTCCTTATGTTGCACTTGCAAGAACAGGCCAACTATTACGGACCTTTTTGTTTTTTTAATAAGCATTGATTAAAATTTGGACTGTCAACCTCTGGGTAAACTGCATTATCTGCATCTGATTAAAACTGGAAAGCCGCTCGGGACAGTGTCTGCCTTCTGGGTTAATAAACAACTAGTTATTAACATAAGAACAGCTGTATTGAGTTATCAGTGACATTTATAGCTAAACCGATCAAATAGGAGTACTCCAGAAAACACCTTAGCAATGGAGAAGGAAAAAGCATGGACCTGAAGGAACTAAACCAGATCCTCAGCTAGTGTAAATTGGTATAGCTCCATTGACTTCAATGGAGCTATGGTGATTTACATGATCTAAGAATCTGGCCCATTGTGCAAGAGAAAAAATTGCAATGCTGAGTGTCAAATCCCATGAACACCCCCCTTGCAGAACACCCAGGCCCCGAGCTGAATATTATTGACATGTCTATAAATACAATGCCTGTGAAAGTAAGAAGTCATGGGGCTGCCGTACCAGCTAAGGCAGGGGTGGCCAACCTGAGCCTGAGAAGGAGCCAGAATTTACCAATGTACATTGCAAAAGAGCCACGGTAATACGTCAGCAGCCCTCATCAGCTCCCCACCCCCATTCCCAGCACCTCCCACCCACCGGCAACCCTGCCAATCAGCGCCTCCCCCTCCCTCCTCACACCTCCTGATCAGCTGTTTTGTGGCATGCAGGAGGGACTGGGTGGGGGGAAGTGTGAGGGCATAGCAGGCGCAGGGGAGGGGGCAGGAAGAGATGGAGTAGGGGCAGAGCCAGGGGTTGAGCAGTGAGCACCCCCGGCACATTGGAAAGTTGGCGCCTGTAGCTCCAGCTCCGGAGTCGATGCCTGTACAAGGAGCCACATATTAACTTCTGAAGAGCTGCATGTGGCTCTGGAGCCACAGATTGGTCCACCCCAGAGCTAAGGCCATTGGAACATCTCACATGGTGTTTTGCCTCCTGCTATAAAAGATCACACTATTTTCCCATCACACCCTGTCTCCAGCAGTTGTCTATTGGACAGTTCAGAGGAATACGAATACTCCCCCCCCACACACACACACAACTTAAAATTCTGGTCAGGGCAATGGTGTTTCTCAGGGTGCAGATTCCTTCCTGACCATTGAAGGTAGCCAGTTCATACTCTGAAGCAGGAAGTTTTATGATTACCCTTGTAATTATGGCCAGATCCAGTCTAACGCCCCCTGAAGTCAGTGGAAGACTTTTCTTTGCATAGCCATGAATGTTACCAGTGGTCAAAGTTACCCAGTTACTGAACCAAAAAAATTATTGTCTTGTATTTGTTCTAAATCTCCTGCCTTGTCACTGTCCCCAAGCCCCATTCTGTACATCACATGGGACATGGTGCAAGAGATCCTCAGATGATCCTGCCTCTTACTTCTCCATGCAGTTGCGATGTGGCCCCCACATTTAAGCCAAGGAGTCTCCTGTCATCTCACTCGGATGTTCAAGCTGAACAACAGGACAAAAACTGATTCAAATGCCTTAAAACGTAATTAAATTTAAAAAAGCTAATCACCATCATAAAATTCAAAGTGGTAAAGCAAACTGAGTGTGTGTGTGTGTGGGGACGATACACAAAAAGAGAAGTGACAGGCGATAATGAAGATGGAACTGACAGGTGCTATCCTGAAACACATTTGAGGGGGTTGGGGGGGGGGGAAGGTTTTGGTGTTTCTTAAAGGTTGGATCTAATTCCCATTGACCTCAGTGGGATCTTTTTCATTGACTTCAGTGAAAATTGGATCAGGCCCTAAAATGGGAAGAGATGAATGAGGATGACTCTCAAGGTCATCGCGTTCCACAGTCAAAGGCCCACCACAACAAAGGCAGGAGAGCTCCCCAATCTCAAGTGTGATTTTGGGACCCGCAAGGAGTCTGTGGATTATAAGTGCACCTATCTCTCGGGTGCGAGGACTTAGCCGTGGCTAGAATCCACCTTGCATAGGGCCGTATAAATGATCATAGAATCATAGAATATCAGGGTTGGAAGGGACCTCAGGAGGTCTTCTAGTCCCACCCCGTGCTCAAAGCAGGACCAATTCATCTTCGTCAATCCACCAGTGTAACTGACACAGAGTTGTGGGTAAACAAGAAATCCCCTTGGTGTCCATACATTTCCTTAGGCCTCATTTAAAACAGGCTCTTCAAGTTTCCTGCACTGTGGGGTAGGCTTTTCAAACACACTCAGCACTGGGCTAACTCTGCTCTTGCTGGAGTTTGGCCATTCATGTCAATGGGGACAGAATGAGGCCAAGACTGAGAGTTTTTAAAACTCCCACATGCAGTGTTGAACATCTATTGCTCCCAGTTTGCAAGCGCTAGTTAAGTCAGTCCATATTTAGCACTATACCGCCGGCTTTTTCTCCACTGTCCAAAGTGTAGTCAGCTCCTTTTTCCTCTTTCGCTGTTTGATACGATACGTTAATTTGAAAATAAAGAGCCCCGGATCGTGCCCAGCAATATTACGAACAGTCCAGACACCAAATGAGTAACCTGAGTTCAGAGCCCAAATGCAAAAAAAGAAAACCCGGACGTGAAAACATAAAGCAATTTCCCTTCTCCCCAGTGTTGGGTGCAGGTCCCCTGGCCTCTGGCATTCTAGTAACCAGGGTCTTCCCTCAGCCCAGGGATTTCCCCAGGGCCTCCCGCCCCTTGCAGCTCTCCGCAGCAAGGTCTACAATTTGGGCTTTTGTTTGAGGAGGGCATTTTCATAGCCCTCTCCTGGGCCCCAGGCTTCTTTAACAGAGCAGGGACCCTCCTCGCTCTTCCCTAGCTGCTAATCATTAGACTCAGTCACCTGGCTCCGCTCAAGTGGGTCTGATGACTCCCAGAACTTGCCGCGACCCTCCCCAGAACAGGCTGACTCTTCCCCACCACTCCCAGCCCTTAACGGGGCAGCCCTCTCTGTGACCCTTACCCATCCCCCATTACAGTGGCATGTGTTTTGTACTTTGCAATGCATTTTTCCCAGATTAACATTGAGGAATATCAAACTTTTCAGTGCAATGTGTTTTTATAGGGAGGTATGTATTGATTTTTTTTTCTTTTCCGGGTAAGTTTTAGCAGCTTCAGGAGTACACTTCCAATCTTGATTGTGATCGGTTAGTGAAATTCTCTTCAACATGGACTACATCATTGTTTTTCCCTGTAACTATGTAATGTCTGATCATAGGACACTGTGTTCTCAGGGATTGTGGCTCTTTTCCAATGGTTTGGATTTACAGGCTGTAACTGTGCCAATAAAATTACAGGAGAAGCCAGTACAGTGCCTGGAATTGCTGGGTAGTAACACAGAAGCCTTTGTTATGCAAGTTTCGTGTTGCATGCACCTTGCATAAGAAACCCTCACAGTGATGTCTTTCCACCTACTGTGAGTGTCCCTCTCTCAAAATAGCACCACCAGGACTTAATACCCAAAGATGGGCCTGAGCCATAGATGTGGATCAAAATATTAATTTCCCCAAGGATAAGAAGCATTCAGGTCTGATGTTCCAATTCAGGCCCATGAACAGATAAAGAACTTTTGCTACAAGTTGCAGCGCTTCAGGAGAACATCTCCCAAATTCAAGAGATTGAAGAGGAGGGGATCGGATCTGGCATTGCTCTTAATTACAGCTTCATTCAAACACCAAAAGAAAACAGAATCAAACTTATTAGAGACAGATCTGCACTAGAACATCCCAGAATCCAAATCCATTCATGGCTTGTGCAGCTGATGCCGCTCTCTCTGCTTGGACAACCTAACACCCTGGGCAAAAGCCCTCATGAATTTAGGGGTTTAGAAATCCAGATCCACATCTGTATTTTGCTCAGCTTACGCATCAAATGTGCGTTCATTTCACTGCACCACCAGGTTCGGAGTAAAAAAATGACTAGATCGTTCAATGAAAAGTCTGCTCAGGAGGGATCTACCCAATGTCATGTTCCATCACATGAATACGTTTTCGATCTGTCCTGAAACTGCCGAGTTCAGTGATTCAGATACTAGGCCAGCGGTCCACAAACGTCTGAGGGTCACGCCCACCCTTACCCCGTCCACCTCCCCTGCCTCCCTGCATGGGGAAGGGGGCAGGAGGGGAGCCCCAGCCAGGCTGCAGTGGGGGCTGGAAACTGGGCCCACGGCCAGGCTGGCTCCATTCCTGGCCTCGCCCCCAGCCTCGGTCTTGGGCCAGGAACAGAGCCGCAGGCAGCAGCTGTGGCTGGGGGCGGGGCCAGGAGCAGAACCATGGCAAGGCTGGGGGTGGGGCCAGGAGTGGAGCCACGGCAAGGCTGGGGGTGGGGCCAGGAGACAGGGACGCAGCTGGGGCAGGACTCGGGGCAGAGCTGGGGGTGGGGAGGGGCTGGGTGGCACTCCCTCCCCGCCCCCCCCACGCCCGGACATTCCCCCTCGCCCCTCTAGGGGAGCATGCCCCACAGTTTGGGGACCTCTGTACTATGCAGTGAACATAAGTGATAATTTCATCCTGTCAGTCCAATTCAAGCTTCTACCTCTAAAACGGCTCTGCTCCTGTATAAATCTGTGCTCTGCTTTCTTCCCACTCCCTTCAAGCCAGCACAACCGATTTCATTACCTCTCCCTGTGCACCCTGCTCCCAATCCTCCACCCTTGTTCCAGGCTGCTGCTTATGCTAGACCAATCTCTTATCTCTTTGTGCTCGTTAGTCTCCATAACCTCAATTAGATCTGGAAAGGAGCCAATAGCTGAACACAAAGCTGTTGTCCCATTTCCCCACAGGATAATTTTTACCACCTCTAGTTGCCCAAGGAGAATTGTGGGCTGTCCATTTGATTGCAAATCCCCACTCGAATGAGTTGCAGAACGAAAAGTTCACTTACTGGATGAAGAAACCTGAAACGACAGATATTCATCCAAACAGCAAATAACCAATGGCGAAAAAAGTGAGTTTCTCATGATACCGACACGGACAATTCCCAAACTGAGATAAAGGCAGCGCTGATTAAATACATTGTCTGTTTCAAATGATTCCTTACGCTCACTGTACCTCATCTCTTAAGAAGCCTTTCAAAGCTTTCCATGTGCATCACCTCCCAAGCACCCTGTCATGTCCTCAGGGTGGCTTTGCAGAGGCCTGTCTCAGTTTCCCCTTCATTGAGGGCTCCTTAATAAAACTCCAGACAGACTCTCTCATGGCCGGTTTAATAACAACTAGTTTAAAACAATCATCAGTGTTCCAAACTAAAGTCCACCCCGCCGACAATAAAACTCACACTCAGCTTTGGCGTCTCCAGCTAGTCCTGCATTTCTTCTGTCCCAGTCTCTCTCTCCACCAAGCAGCCATGCCCAGCGCTTCCCAGCTAGAGCTCAGCCTTCCTCAATCTGCCTCAGAGAGATCAGCCGGCAAACCCCCTCTGCTGCTCTTCTGGTTACTCAGACCCTCCTGCACTGTGCAGCCCCTGCCACAATTTTCTCTAGCCGCATTCTTAGCTCCATGGCTTGAGAGAGGTCAGTGGGCAGCCAGTCACTCCATGGTGCCATCTCCTCCTTTATAAGGCCCAGGTGTCTTCCCTTAAACTCAGTTGGGCTGCAGGTAATCAGTCACAGGTGCACTGGCCCCTGCTCCCTCCTAAAAGGGGCCAGTCACCCTGTGACACATGGCAACATAGGACCTGCCAGGCTGGATCAGACCATTACTCCGGTATCCTCTCTCAAACCGTGACCAGCTGTGTCGGAGGAAGGTGCATGAAGCTCTGCAGTGGCAGTTATGGGATAATCTGCTTCCTGGGAACATTTCTTCCTGATCCCCTTAGTTATGCCCAGAAGCACCAGGATTTGTATAGGTGCCAAATCTCTTCTTTCTATCCTAACAGAACTCTAGATACTCTTGTTACCCATATAAATGTCCAATTTATTTATTTATTTCAATCCGAAAAGCCCTTGGCCTCTAGGGTAAAGGGTTTTACACTGATGTCTAAAACAGGGGAAAGAACAAACTTGAACGTAAAACTGATCTGCAGAACACGTCTTTTCTGTGAAAATCATTTCTCTTATTGAGCTGTTTCATGACACTATCTTCCCACCTTGCTTGGAAAGGTTTCTGCTGCAATCACTATGGGCTTGGCTACACTGGAGAGTTGCAGCGCTGGTGGTGGGTTTACAGCGCTGCAACTTACACACCGTCCACACTTGCAAGGCACATACAACGCTGCATCTCCCTGGCTGCAGCGCTGGCTGTACTCCTGCTCTGCCTCGGGTATAACTATTGCAGCGCTGGTGATGCAGCGCTGCTCCACCAGTGTGGCCACCAAAAGCGCTGTAATTGGTCTCTAGCAGACTTTTCCCATAATGCTTTTAACTAAAGAACACTTTGTTTTGTTGTGATGCTTCTCTTTGTTTTGTTGTGAACTCGGGGCTCCCGGAGCTGCTTATCTAAAAAACAAACACAGCTCCTGTTTGCTGTGAATGAGGCAGGCAGGGGGATGAATGTCTACAGCTAGTGTTTGCTTTAGGAGAGAAACAGCACGGCGGGGAGGGGGGGAAAGGGAGTCCGTCGGAGCAGCTTCTTATCTGGTCTGAAGGCTATTTGCATTTAAGAGTGAATGAGGGGTCAGGGAAATGGTCAGAATTTGCAAGGCAGGGAGCTGACACAGTGTCGGCTCCAAAAATCCACTCTCTCTCTCTCCCCCACGCTCCCTGTCACACTCCAGCCCACCCCTCTCTTTTGAAAAGCACATTGCAGCCACTTGAACACTGGGATAGCTGCCCATAATGCACCACTCCCAACACCGCTGCAAATGTGGCCACACTGCAGCGCTGGTAGCTGTAAGTGTGGCCACACTCCAGCGCTTTCCCTACACAGCTGTACGAAGACAGCTGTAACTCCCAGCGCTGCACATCTGCAACTCCCAGCACTGCACATCTGCAAGTGTAGCCAAGCCCTCAGTCATGATCTGAGAGCTCTGTTGCCTCCTTCAGAAGTAGAGATTAATTAGCACTCCATGTGACAAGCATTCTGTCTTTTCCACTCTCCTACAGGTATTACTCACCAGGTGCAATGTCTAGGTTGGTGTCTCTCCATTACACTCCACTGTGTTTTTTATTAGCAACAGTCATTTGAGCACAGGAATGGCACCTTTGCATTTTATTACCCTTGGACTCCAGCACATTGGCTGGTGAATCATTCACATCTTGTTCACTTGCTAGGTCTGTGGCAGCACCATCTCTGGCTGTCTTTAATTATTGACGCC
This sequence comes from Mauremys reevesii, assembly GCF_016161935.1. Classification (NCBI taxonomy): domain Eukaryota; kingdom Metazoa; phylum Chordata; order Testudines; family Geoemydidae; genus Mauremys; species Mauremys reevesii. The sequence continues at coordinate 103,102,473 of NC_052630.1, read as the reverse complement.
AGTGCTGCATTTCAGGGCATGTCCTCTCTGTTAAAGATATTCTCTGTCTTCAGTGTTTTTTCCAGTCCGCCCCAAGCTGGGTTGCGAAAGGTTTGTCATAAACTTCCACTCACGTTGCTGCTGGCACAGACACAAAGAGAAACTAGGACAGCAACGTACAAATCTATGGTATATCTAGTTCATCCCCTGCCTTTTTCCTGCACTTTGCTGCAGCAAAATCATCAATGAAATCACTGAGCTCCAGCTGTTTTCCCAATGAACTCTTGCTAGATGGGGCAAGAGGCCAAATTCAGCTGCAATGACAACATCCCTTATTGCGTTTAGCTGGAACATCAGCTGTCCCTTGGGGTACTGAGTTCGGTCAAAGGCTAGATTTGGTCCAGAGAATTCAGGTTATCCTTTACCAACAGTAGCCTGGAGTTACCAGTGCCAAATACAGGAAAAGCTTTGTTATCCGGCATGTTGGGGGAATGTGGGGGTGCCCATTAGTCCAAAATTCTGGTTAACTAAGAGTTATACTTACCAATGGAAGGAGGGAGTTTGGGTGTGGGAGGGGGCTTGGGGCACAGGAGGAGTTTTGGGGTGCCGGATCCAGGCGACGCTCACCTTGGGCGGCTCCCCACAAGCAGTGACATGTTCCTGAAAATCTTCAATAGGGTTGCCAGGTGTTCAGTTGGTGCGGGGCTGGCAGGCTCCCTCTCTGGCTCTGTGTGGGTCCCCAGAAGTAGCGACATGTCCCTGCTGCTCCTAGGCAGAGGTGTGGCCAGGCGGCTCTGCGCGCTGCCTCCATCCGCAGATGCTGTCCCTGCTGCTCCCATTGGCCGCGGTTCCCAGCTAATGGGAGCTGAGGAGCGAGTGCTCAGGATGGGGCAAGGACAGCGCACAGAGCCCTCATGGCTGTTCCTCTGCTTAGGAGCATCAGGGACATGTCTCCACTTGCAGGGAGCCATGCAGAGCCAGGTAGGGAGGCTGACGGCCCTGTGTCAACTGGACACCTGGCAACCCTATTGACGATTTGTATTGGGAGATATCACACATGCCGGTTTCTAAAGCTTTAAGTGCCGGATAAGACAGCTTTTACTGTAATCTCCCCGTCAGCATTGACTTGAGGGACTGGATCAGGCACTCAGATTCAGACAGTGCAAGATACATGCAACGTACTTTCATGAATGCAGGGGGGAAACAGAGCAGCTTTAGCAGTGGCGTAGCCAGGTTCTAACATCAGGGGGAGCGAACACATAAAAAAAGGCGCCACCCGACATATCAAATTACACTTCTACCTCGATATAACGCGACCCGATATAACATGAATTCGGATATAACAGGGCAAAGCAGTGCTCCGGGGGGCTGCGCATGCACCCGGTGGGACAGCCCCTCTCATCTCTCCTGAGGGGGCTGCTCTGCGATCTGTGGCCCCTGGAAGCAGGCAGCACACAGGAGCGGGGGGGGGGGCACAGTCCCCCGCATAAGAGAGACAATCGGACAGAGGTGGGCAGGGTCTGTTGGGGGTTCGCCTGGGGGAGAGGGGGTGGGAGGGCTGCACTGGGAGACTCTCGAATGCAGCACCTAGCCACGCTGGCTCTGTGCATCATGAGGCACTCAGGAAAAGGAGGCAGCAAGAGAGAGAGGCCGAGGAGGTGCTGCCCTTCCCCTCCCAGCTGGGTCAGTGAGTCCCTGATCTCACAGAGTCTCTGCGCTGCAGGCACCCAGCCCCCAGGTACTGGGCTGCAGTGCAAGCTGGAGGGGCTGATACAGAGAAGTCAGGACCAGTCAGAGCACTTCCCATGTCATCATGAAAACTCACTCCTGGAAAGCTGGGTGAGGTAATATGAGGGGGTGTTAATATATATCAAGGTGGGTGAGGTAAAATATTTTATTGGACCAGCTTCTGTCGGTGAGAGAGAGGCAAGCTTTTGAGCTTTCACAGAACTCTTCTTCAGGAAGAAGAACGAACTCTATGAAAGCTCCAAAGCTTCTCTCTCTCTCTCTCTCTCTCTCTCACCAACAAAAGTTGCTCCAATAAAAGCTATTACCTCACCCACCTTGTGGCTCTAATTTCCTGGGAACAAAAGGGCTACACCAACCCAGTATACAAAAATGCAAGATTCACATGAACAGCACAGAGTGACCATCACACCAGGACACTATTTTCACGATTCATCTGAGCATTATGTCATCATCGCACCAAGGAAGTAGCACTATTAGCACAATGAGATAAATACAGCCACATGTGCATGCCAAAAATTCACAGTACAAGCACACTAGGATCCACACAGCAGGATAGCAGTGTCAGTTTAGCTCTCAGTCTCTGAGTCCATCCCCACTAAACTAAATCCAAAGTTTCAGCTAAACACAAGGGCACCTGCAAATAGCTGTACTAACAGCAGGATCTACACTGGCACAATAGGAGGAGTTGCATGTCCGGGCACTAATTCCCAAGCCTAGTGCAAGGCAATATGGGATCCAGGCACCCGGTCCTTAGAACCAGAATTTGTACTCACAGGAGAGTGGGATGAAATTAGAGAAGTTACAGAAGGCAACTCCCAAGAAACAAGGCATTGACCAAATGGCTGGGTGGATGTTAAACAACCATCAACAGCCATTGTGTGCAGCAAGTGAATGACAATTAGTAACTTAATGACCACCATCACCAGAGAATTACTCAACCCTGGGACTCAGCAATGCCTCCCCCTCCTCCCAACATGATCACAAGCCCTTCCCTTAGGAGACAATTCAGGTTTCCCCTGATAGGAGAGGGAAAATAAGGCTACCTCTCCCTGCCCCGCAACATGGTGCCTAGACTTGTGTTTGCCAGAGCACATGGACTAAACTAAACACCTACTGCAACAGCAGATAGTTCGTTCCAGCCTTCCCTTGGGAGACAATTCCATCCACACCCCCAAGGCAGAGATTGTCCTGCTATGAAGATTTCCCCTGATAGTCTGTTTTCCTCTCCTACCCCCCCACCCCTATTCCTTCCCCACTGCCTCTTCCCTTCCACCCCTCACCCTCTAAGAGGCAGTCACCCAGATGCCAGGGAGAGGGAACCAAGCACACTACATGGCCACTGTCTCTGAGAGGCAGGCGTCTCTGCCTGGGCAGGGAGGGCAAGCAGGGACACCACACCCCACAGGAGACCAGGAGATGCGCCTCCCCCCCCGACCAATGCCTGTCCTGGTCCAGCTGCCCGGGTGCAGGGGATGTTTTTGGAGATGCCTCTGGCTGAGCAGACCATGCTCCCCACCATTCAGACGGCCATCCCACCAGCAGCCAGGTGCTGGCTCTCACAGCCACCTGGAGGGTTTCCAGTCCCCCCCGAAGTCACCCTCACCACAAGAAAGACCCCCTTTAAAATACACTTACCAGCTGCTGCTACTGGCTGCCTTTAGTTGGGTAAGAGGTTAGGAGCTGCTGCTGCAGAGCCAGAGAAAGCACACCTGCCACAGTGCCACAAGAAGCAGGTAGGAGAAGGAGGTGGGGGTCTCTCAGCTGCTCAGCCCCTTGCTCCAGGAACAGTTCCCCTCGCTGATTGGCTGGTGGCCAAAACCAGCTAAACAGTGAGCACTCACACTCCCCTAGCTAGCTACCCTACTGCCCCCGCCTAACAGCTGATTGGCCCCCACGGGCTCCATAAACAGTTTACTGGTGGGTGGGTGTCCCTGCCCCCTATAGGGGCATGCCCCGACCAACCCCCTTCTTCCTCAAGGCCCCAGCCTCTCCTCCTCTCCAGGAGCCCAGCTTGCTGGAGCTCAGTTCTTCCCCCCTCCCCTCACTGATTAGCTGTCTGTCTCCCTCCTGCTGGGAGACAGCTAATCGGCGAGGCAGGGAGGGGGCAGGGTTTATGCAGCACACTAGGGGAAGCCAGCAAAGTGTGCCTGCAGGAGCCCAGCTTGCTGGAGCTCAGTTCCTCCCCTCCCTGCCCTGGGATCAGCTGTCTCCCTCCTGCTGGGAGACACAGCTGATCGGCGGGGGTGGGGTATGCAGCACGCTGGGGGAAGCCGGGCAGGCCAAGCTTCAGAGCAGAGTGTGGGCCCTGCCCCTGGTGCCATGGTAACCCCACCTAAGGTGCGGCTTTTTTGAAAATGTGCTGAGGGGAAGCAACTGCTTCCCCTGCAGCCCACTAGCTACGCTACTGAGCTTTAGTGATTTAAAACAATAGTAGAGAGCCCTGGTGAAATCGACTCCTGGTATTAGTTATAGCTGGGTATGTCCACAGTGTGCCACGCATGGTCCCTGGCCCGAAGAACTCCCAATGTAAAAGATGCTGTGACACAGCAAAGGGGAAAGGGTACAAATACGAGTGTCAAGGTCCCAGTGGCACGGTAACTGGCCGTGGAAACACAGTGCTTGACCAGCACACTGAATCAGGCTGCCGGGCTCTGGACTGGCAACCAAGAGAAATGTAAAGTTGTACTGGGTGCAGTGTGGCTCAAGGGGCTGTTCTGGCAGCCAGGGATCACCAAGGCACAAGTGTACTCCTGGCCACACCCCTTTTTCATGACCACACCCACTACATGGGAGGCTGGGAAGGGTCCAGAGTGGGGCTGAGGCCATGGTTCGTTGTGTGCACCATGGTGCACTGGACTGTGCCTCCCCAAAAGCCAGTTGGCCGACAACACTCCATATGTGGGGTCCCTTCAGTTCTCCTAAACTGCCCACACTATCCCCCACTACCACACCTGTGGTGCCCATCGACATCTTGGCTGCGCCATCTCCTTCCCAGGGTGCAGAGGCTCACCCAGAAGCAAAGGCCCCTTCGTCCCTCACCCCAGCTTCCTGCCTCTGGGGCAGGGAGGGTGCGACGCTGTATGGAATTTGGGGGACACTTTAGGATATTATGAACACCAATATTGTCAAATTGCCATGAGTTGTGCCAGATATGCCATGTAAAGTATCTGCAAAAATGTTATAATTTTCCAAGTTGATGATCTTGTTTATATGTTTGTGTCACGTTTGTATTATGCATTATAGCTATGTATGTATGCCTGTTTTTCAAACTTGTGCCATGCTTCTAAGTGACAACCCCAGACAGTTTGGAATCAGCACTGCCTAGCCTGCTTCATGGCTCATCAAGCAACATCAATTGTACAATGAACCCTTTGAAAGGGTCAGGGATATACCTTATGACTCAGCAAGGCATGCAGGGACATGCCTATGGACAAAACTCCACAGCTTCCAGGTCTTGTGCGCGGCATCTTGAGTTTGGAACAAAGGAAATCAAGCCGCATGGCAAAAGACTATAAAAGGCAGCTCCATCTTCTGCTTCTTGTCTTCATTCCTGTTTCTTACCTCTGGAGTAACCTTCCTACAAACAAAGCTCTGAACAAAGGACTGAATGAGCCATCCAAGCTTTGGATGTGTTCCAGAGGGACTTTCAAGCCAGCAAACTCACCAGTGCTGCTAGGAACCTGATGGACTTCGAAGTCCTTGTATGTATGTGACTGTTTACCATTTAACAACTCTGGTTGTCTTCTTTCTTTTTTCTTTATAATAAACCTTTAGTTTTAGACACTAAAGGATTGGCTGGCAGCGTGGGATTTTGGGTAAGATCCAAACCGATACTGATCTGGTAACATGGCTGACCCTTTGGGGTCAGAGGAACATTTTGTATGTGTGAGCAGAGCTTCTAAAATAACTTCCCACTATACTGGACCTCAGTCCTGATTAGGAGCCTGAGAACTGGAATGCAGTAAAGGGGGATGTGTGATTTCTTTTTTGCTTCTTGATAACCAGTGTGGGGGATCAGAAGCACAGTTTGTGACCGGTTGGGGAGTTTAACTTCAGTGTTACCCACCGGTCTTAGAAGTATCTGGTTTCTCTTTTACAGCCTGCCCTGACCGTGGCATTTCCAGTGAGGGATGCCCCTGGTCGCAGAGGGGCACTGGACTCTTCTCTTTACCCTTCTGGCTGTGGAGGGGGGCACTGGGGACTAGGCTGTTCTTCTGGATGGCTGCAGCAATGGCACAGCCCACCCTGAGAGCCCAGGGACGGTGGGTAGAAGATTGTTCTAGACATAAGCAGCAAGGTGGAAGACGTTGTGATGGCGAGAGTGGGAGCAGGCTACAACGGGGAGCGGTTAGGAGACAGGCTTAGGTGGAGTGCTGGCTGGGGGAATAAGATCTAGGAACTGGCATTTCGGCAGCAGAGCAGCTGTGCAGAATCTTGACGATCAAGCTGAGAAGCCTGGAAGTGATGCAGAGGGTGAGATCACCACTTGTTTCCTGCAAAGGGGTTTGCGCTACCGTGAGCTCAGCTGTGTCAGAGCCATTCCACACAAGGTGTCTCATGAGGTGGAGGGTGATCCTAGGCTCTGCTGCAGCAGAGTTCTTTGGGATGTGGTTAAGGAAGAAAGAGGACAGGTGGCTCACGCATGACAAGGATCTGCCTATACAGAGATGGGAGAATCCTGGGCATTCTGCACCCTTCCAAAGACAATAGGCTTCCTCCATCATGTGGGCTTGACAGTCCTTCTGGACAGCCTGATTTATTTCACTGCTCGGTAGGCATAAAGCTCGAATTTTGGCAGTGCTAGAATTTCAGCATTGCTAAGATGCTGAATAAGATTGTTAATGATAACCACAGCATGGGAATTCCTTTGTGCTAATTACTCCACCCCTTCATACTGAAGTAGACGCAGCTTACTAGAAAACTGAATGCAGTGAGCATTTTAACATAACCGATCCTCATTAGCCAGGTGGGAAAAAGTCCCTAACTCCTACACAGCTTGTTTCTGCGGGAAATGATCCAGGATGTGACATGGAGGTCTGGTTTTCACATCAACTTCCCATACCAAATACTGGGGAGACAAAAGTCTGACTTCTAAAGGAGCTGTGAAGAACAATGGAGCTGCGGTGACATGGCGATACTTTTAAATACCGATGACCAAGGAGCCAGGAGAATGATCAAAGGATTAGAAAACATGCCTCACAGTGCTAGACTCAAGGAGCTTAATCCATTTTGCTCAACAAAGAGATGGTTAAGTACCAACATGATGAACCAATATTTGATATGGGCTCTTCAATCTAGCAGAGAAAGGTACAACACAATCTAATGGTTGGACATTCAAGCTAGACATATTCAGAATGGAAGTAAGGTGTAAAATTTTTATCAGTGAGATTAATTAAACATTAGAACAATTTACCAAGTGTTATCATGGATTCTCCATCACTGGCAATTTTTAAAATAAAAAATTGATGTTTTTCTCAAAGATCTGCTCTAGAAATTATTTTGGGGAAGTTCTGTGGCCTGTGTTATACAGGACATTAAACTAGATGATCACAATGGTCCCTTCTGGCCTCAGAATCTGTGAATCTATGATTTCTTTCAAACAAGTAAGTGTTAAGTTGAAGTCAGTGTTAAGGCTGAATCTGACCAAGCTCTTAAAAACCCACTTCTACCTTGCTGCCTATAAGGAATTTTGTTGTTTTATAGAAAATCCCTTTTGTTGTTCCCCTATCTTGTCTATTCTTAGACTGTGAGCTTCTCAGAAAAGAGACTGTCCCTCCTTACATGTCTAGATAGCACCTAGCATATCATGGGTACTAACACAAACAAATAATGGCAACACTCTTTTCCTTAGCTTAATAATACCTTTGCACTGCTGCATTGTGTGAAACTCACTCTTCAGGCTGAAGTCAGGCATTTCATGTCGACTAGTTCCAAGCTGCCCCAGGATTCTTCCAACATTCTCCATGCTCTCCTATTGATGAGTTTCTGCTCCAGCTGGAGCTTTTTATATTTTGGATCAGGACGTCGTCTCCTCCATGACTCAGGAACTTCTTCACTGACGTACAATCTGTCTGTTCTTGTCACCCAGCTCATGAATGGTACTGCAAACAAACAAGTCAGAGCCGGGGAGTTACCCATGATGCAAACGTTGTCCCTTGAGAGGTTGGCGCACGTGTGTATTGCACTTAAGTGTGCGTGCTCTGAAGCTGGAGAGTTTTCCTCTACAGTACCCATCGTGGCCGTGCCTGCACTCTCCACATCTCTGGGGCTCCTCCCGAGGGCAGCACAACACCCGAGTTCCTTTGCACCGGAACATGGCGTAACAGGACTGCAATGAAGAGGAGATAGCGTCGGGGTGTGGAATGCACATGTGCAGCAACATCTCGAAGAACAATAGTTACAGCACAGGTAAGTAACCGTTTTTTCTTCTTTGAGTGGTTACATAAAGTGCATTCCACTCAAGTGACTCACAAGCCGTGCCGCTAGGAGGTCAGACTCAAAGTCTATTTAAGCAGCGCCTTCCCCAAATTTGCATCAGATCTTGAAGCAGCCGTGATGGCATAATGATGAGTGAAGGCATGAACTGAGGACCAAGTAGCAGCCATACACATGTCCAGGATGGGGGCACCTTTTGGAAAAGCCACCAAAATAGCTTGAGCTCCCATTGAATGAACTCTGTGGCAGAAGGGTGTTCACTGCCTCGCAAGCCGTGTTAATACAGGAAGCAATCCATCTAGAAACTGACTGTGTTGTAGTTGCGTGACCTCTCATTCTGTCAGCATAAAAAACAAACAGCTGTTGAGACAGCCTGAAGGGGTTAGTCCCATCTAGATAAAAGGCTAATGGTCACCTTACCTCCAAAATATGTTGATGTTCTTCATCCTTATGTGAATGTGGTTTAGGGAAAAAAAGAACAGAAACAAAAAATAGTAAGTATATTGTCTAGTCCATCCAATGAAAATCAGATACCACTTTAGTTAAGAACATCGGATTTGGCCTCAAAAGTACCTATTTTTGAAAAATACTGCATATGGCAGTCCTGCCGTGAGAGCCTGAAGCTCACCCACTCTTCTGGCAGATATAATGGCAATAGGAAAGGACATCTTCTGACCCAGGTGAGGGAAAGAACAAGTGGCAATAGGCTTAAAGGGAGGGTCCATTAAAGCAGCTAATACCGTGTTAAGATCCCAAGGTGGCAATGCGTTCTTTGCAAGGGGAAAAAGTTGAACAATCCCTTTTAAAATTCTAGAGACCATCGGCTTAAAAAAAAATCTGAATGAGAGGGTGAATTGCTGAGATCACTTATAAGTGAACTCTCAGGGAGCTTAGAGAAAGGCCCAAGGATTGGAGAAGTAGCAGGGACTCCAACAGGCAAAAGTCCTACAGTTTCATTGCTTCCGACAAAACTGATCATACAATGCCCCTCCTTGTCTGTTTAGGTAGTACACTGCATGTACTGTCAGTCAATATCTGGACTGACAAGCCCCCGATATGAGGAAGTAAATCACAGCAAGGTTTGCGAATTGCCCAGAGTTTGAGGGCATTGATATGAAGGATCCCTTGTGTTGCATCCATAAGGCTTGGTTTTTCACATTCTCTGGGTGAGCACCCCATTCTATCAGGGATTCATTGGTATTGACGGTCTCAGATGAAAAGGGACAAAAAAGTGGCATGCCCCAGTATAGGTTGCTGTGATCCTTCCGTCATTCTAAAGAAGTTAGGTCCTTAGGAGGTACATGGACCAACTTCTCTAATGGGATGTCATTAGCCACCCTTGGAGGATGTGCAGGTGAAGCCTGGCGTGTTGGGTGAGGCAAGGCAGCCACCACTACCATGCACTTGGTAAATAATCATGGGGCCAATGACAGGCTGAAGGGAAGTAATAATAGTGTTGGCCTGCTGTTACAAATCTTAGAAACTTCCTGTGATTTGGCAAGACTGTTACATGGAAATAGGCATCCTGGAGATGGAGGACAGCAGACCAGTCGTTGCAATCTAGGAAAGGAATAATTGATGCTAGAGAGACCATGCAAAATCTTTAATACTTTATGGACTTGTTGAGATTTTGAAGATCTAGGATGGGTCTCAGGCCCCCTTTGTACCTGGGGATCAGAAAGCATTGTGAGTAAAACCCCTTTCACCAATGTTGAAGGGGAACTCTTCTATGGACCCTAGATTGGGAAGAGTGTTAACATCTTGAAGGAACACTGACTCATGACATGGGTCCCGGAAAAGGGAGAGGGAGGTGGGTGGGAAAAAGCTGGATAGACTATCCCCATTTCACAGTGCTCAGGACACATTTGTCTATTGTTATAGATTCCCAGGGTCTAAGGACATGGGACACTCTGTCCCCAAACGTGTGCAGGGGAAGACAGAAGGAAGGTCCCTGGTAACTGCATTGCTGTCCTCGAAAAAATCAAATGGTCTGCTTCTCCACAGCTAACTAAGGATGAATTTGTGTTGAGCTTAGCAATTTATAATCCCTTTGTGAGAAATCAGGGTGCCTTCCTGGATAGAAAGGCTGCCTTTAACACTGCTATTCATATTGCTGCTCTTGTTAACTCTGTATTGGTATCTTGCGGGGGCCGGGATATGGAGCCCTCATGAACAATTGGGGTGACCAGATGTCCCGTTTTTATAGGGACAGTCCTGATTTTTGGGTCTTTTTCTTATATAGGCTCCTATTACCCCACACCCCCGTCCCGATTTTTCACACTTGCTGTCTGGTCACCCTATGAACAATGCATAGGTTAAGGGTCTTTAAAAGAATGTAAACCTTACTGATTTTGTTCAAAAACAAAAAAAATGACCATTGTACGGAAGGTCTTCTATATAGTTTGTTGGATGTCCGTAGCTATGGCTGAGTTCTGTAACCACAAAAGTCTGCCCATTTTAATTGCAGAAGCCACCCCCTTAAAAGAAGGATAAGCCTCTTTAAGCTCATACTGGAGAGACCTCTTGGCCACCATGCAATCTTCTGCCAGGAAAGCTTTAAATTCCACCCTTGTGTCTTCTGTGAGTTTCTTAGTAAACTTGGACATTGTGTCCAGGTTTACAAAGCCATATTGAGCTAATGGCACCTGCTGGTTCCTTATCCTCATCTGGAGAGAGTGACATTTTATAAACTTTTGCCTACTTTCTTACGGTTAGGCTCACAATTAGAGTAAATTTGAAGGCCCAGTTATCACCCCTTTACCCTCAGGCTGTATTTGAGGAATGACCCTCATCTAAATCCTAATTATGCAAGCTTGAATTTAGTGAGAAATAACTGTGGAGCCAACTGGGTAATGATACAAGAGAGGCCCCACTCCCACCCACATATGCTTTCAGGAAGGCACCAAGTAGATTCCTTCTAGTAGGCCTCTGCTTCTTCCCTTCTGCCCTGCATCCTATGGCAGCCATACAGAGTGAACCCTATCATCATCAATGTGGAAGATTATAGGGCCAGAAAGATCTCACTCTGTTGATAGAATTAGCAGAGAAATCCAGAGACTGGAAAATATAGTTTTATGATTCTTTTCCTAAAGTGATAAAGGAGAGGAAGGAATCTCCCAAGGCTTGGCAAGAACCTGAAAAGATCCAGAAGAAGAGGCACCTGGACTTTCTGTATATTCCTTTGTGTGCTCAGGTATGTACAAAAATAACCTTGGTTATTTCACATATCTAATAACCAAGTGTGTGTAGGTCTGTTGGACAAAAAATTCTCAAGCTGGCTTTCCATTTTGCAGCAATGTCGCTTTGTAGCTGGGTTGGGCTAAAAGTGGATTTCCTCTGGCATCAGTTAATTTCTGGAGCAAGTTCTTTAAGGACTCCACATCCTTCTCCTGTCTTTGTTTATGGGTACCTACAGCTTCAAATTCACGTATTTTAGCAGCATCCAGGAATTCCTTATTCTTGAACTGGGGTCCATTGTCCGTTATTAAAATCCTTAGACTTATGAGGTTCAAAGAGGGATTTAATATGTCTCAGCATGCTTGAAGCTGTAATATTGTAACCAATCCTGCTTGGGCCAACAGCAGCGTTGGAATCCCAGACCTACAGAGCTCACAGCAGGAGCTTGTACCTCTTGATCAAAAGAACTAAATTTATTAAGTGAAAGTAGTTTCTTATGTGGACTAGTTACTAGAGGGAGACAAAGATACACACATTTCCAGGGGGGATTCCAGTATATTCAAGTGTCACTACTTCTGGTAAATTACTGAATATGGTACTCTTGGATTTCTTCATCCAAATGTCAAGACCTCAAACTTTTTGTGGAAAACAGAATAGTTGTTTTCCAGCCAGCCCTAATTCTTGCTTATGCACGGACAGAATATGACTCCTCTAACTTGTCTTTTTCACTGTCATTGCACAATGCCTGTCACACACAACTTCCAATATTTTCCTTCTCATTGCACTGGGAATTACTGTTCTTGTACTGTTCATGTTTATTCCTGAAATTCATGATAAGCTGTTTCTCTTTCCAGTTCATCTCCTATTCCTGAGTGATGATACAGCACATGATGGTTGTCTCACATTCACACATATTATTACTGCTTGTGCCAGATCATCCGGTTGTGTGTCATCAACCTGGGCATGCATTCTTGACAACTTGACTGTAATTACCAGGTGATTCTGGGCTAGAACATCAGGGTTGCATAACATTTCTGTACTTTCAATTTCTAGTCTTATGTATTACAGTCACTGGTTTATCAGCAATTTCAGCCTTAAAGCGGAGATCAACGAGAACCTAATGGAACGTCGCACAGACATAAGCAAAGCTTAATCTCACTTTTTGGATTTGTAAAAACATTTCCTCTGCTGGTGTCATAGCTCTCACTGCAACTATTACAACAGCCATTGAGTCCTGTGTGGCTCCCAGGGGCGGCTCCAGGCCCCAGCACGCCAAGCGCGTGCTTGGGGGGGGCATGCCGTGGGGGGCGCTCTGCTGGTCGCCGGGAGGGTGGCAGGCGGCTCCGGTGGACCTCCCGCAGGCGTGCCTGCGGGAGGTCCAACAAAGCCGTGGGACCTGCGGACCGCGGGACCAGCGGACCCTCCACAGGCACATCTGCGGGAGGTCCACCGGAGCCGCCTGCTGCCCTCCCGGCGACCTTGAGAGCGCCCCCCACGGCATGCCGCCGTGCTTGGGGTGGCGAAACGTCTAGAGCCGCCCCTGGTGGCTCCCTGCCTTTCCTTTGAAGCACTTGCGGAGAACCAATCTCTTTCCGTGAGTCAAAACATGACATCCAACGTGCTGAGTTCAACATTACACATCCTTGGATTCGCATACTTTGGCATCCATGCTTATTCTGTATCTTAGTGAAGGAATTTTCTTGGATGAATAGTTCAATCTGCAAGTTGCCTATGAACCCATGTACAAAATTCAATATGTCTTTGCGACGGGGGCCCTGCGTGTCGAGCTGAGGTACCCCCATTGGCCCAGTGCCGGGTTGGTACACCCTGTCACACAGTCCATCGGTATTCGCCATTAAGTGGGTGATTTCGGTCAAGTGGGTCCCGGCCCCCTGACGGGGTCACTTAGATTAATAGTCCCTGGGTCCCTGAGTGGGCAAAACAAACAAGCAGTCTGAGGCCCTGCAGCCTCCTGGATGGGGCAAAGCAAATGAACAGTCTGGAGGCCTGAAGCCTCTCTACAGTACCATGCTGCCTCCTCTAGCTGGTGGTGATCTGGTGTCCCCGTCAGTCTCTGTAGTCAGCGAGTTATCCACACTGTAGTCCGGGTCCATTGGCCCTGCTGCTTGGAGAGTAGCTGGTACCTCTAGAGAAGCCCCCAGGACACACCCTTACTCCTCTGCAGCCAGCCCTGACTGAGCTGGGCTGCCTCCTTTTATCTGGTTCCTCCACTTGGAGCATGCCCAGAAGAGGAAAGGGGATGTGGCCTCCTGGGCCCACAATGATTGGTCCGCCCCCATCACAGTCTTTCAGCCTCTGATTTCCTTTATCGCTGGGTCTCAACATTCTTGCTAGTGCTCAGAACTAAGATTAAGCAGGCATTCTTCCATGTGTTGTCAATGTCTCTTCTCAGTAAGGGCTGGTCTACACTGTGTGTGTGGGGGATATCGATCTAAGATAAGCAACTTCAGCTACGCTATTCGTAGCTGAAGTCGAAGTATCTTAGTTTGACTTACCTGGCTGTCCTCATGGCAGCAAGTTGACTGCTGCGGCTCCCCCGTCGACTTCGCTTACTCCTCCTGCCGCGGTGGAGTACGGGCGTCTATTCGGGGATTGATTTATCGCGTCTAGACGAGACATGATAAATTGATCCCAGATAGACGGATTACTACCTGCCGATCCAGCTGGTAGTGTGGACGTGGCCTAAATGAATTCTACTACTGGTCAAAATTTTTTGGAGACAGATTTTTCATGAAAAAATTGTTTTACCGAAAGCTAATTTTTTTGAGTAAAAAAAAATCATGTTTGACAAAATTTGATTCCCCCTGCTTTTGAAATGGAAGAAAAAAGTACTTTTCGGCATTTTCAAAAATTTTCATTTAAAAATTATGGTTAAAATCCTACATTGTCTAAGGGCTTGGCTACACTTGCAGATGTAGAGCGCCGGGAGTTAAACCGGCCCTCGGAGACCTCAGCAGGGAAAACGCTGCCCCGTGTCTACACTGACAGCTGCAAGCACACTGGCGTGGCCACATTAGCAGCTCTTGCAATGCAACAGAGAGCAGTTATTGTGGTAGCTATCCCAGTGTACAAGTGGCTGCAGTGTGCTTTTCAAATGGGGTGGGTGGAGTGTGTTGTGTGTATGTGGGGGGAGAGACAATGTGTTTTGGGGAGCAGAGAGTGCATCAGCATGCTGTCTTGTAAGTTCCACCCCACCCCCCGCCTCTCTCTCACACACACACATACACACACACAGCTCAGCAGTAACAGCATTCCACAGTAATGGCAACACTTCAGAGGCGGGCCCTTCACTCGCTCTGGGTCTTTGGCAACCGGTCCCTCAGTGCTGCCGAAGATGCGGAGTGAGTGAAGGACCCACCGCTGCCACAGACTCAGAGCGCCACCCAGTGAGTACAAACGTCTGCTCCCCCACTTTGTCCCAGGCCCCCTGAATCCTCTGGGTAGAACCAACAACAAACCTCCACCCACAACACTTTCCACAATTGGCAAAATTTGGAAAACAGCCAGAAAGTGCGTGGAAATAGTTTTTGTTTAATATTTTCCCTGGGGAAACCATGATTTCCTGACGGAAAATAAATATTCAAATAATTTCCCCTTGAAAATTCCTGCAGGAAAAATTCTCGTTTTCTGGCCCACCCCACTGATTTCCATGGTATTAAACTGACATTTGGCTTTGCTCAATTTAAGCTGCTTTCTCTTTGTAATAGCAGTGCTGTCCTAGGCTATCACATGATCAGGGCACCCTTTCACTCCAATAACACATTCTGTTATCGGGGATATTATACAATGAAATACAGTATTACTTGCATGTATGTTCTCCAAAAGACAATGTCAAGAAGCAGCATCTGCCAGCGAGTGTATTAAATATGGTAATCTTGGAAATTTCTTCATCCAGGGCAACCTGCCAGTGCATCAAATTTGCTAAAAAAATTGGCTGCTACCATCTCGTCATACATCCAGTTTCTTGTGGGTGTACAGACATTCCCCATTAAAGGTCTTCTTCGGGTCCTTTGCCCCCCTTACATTTCTGCAATTACTAAGCGGCAAACCCAGTATCTTGGCTCTATGAAAGACACTATCTGCTCAGTTCTAGACTCACTGAAAGCTTGTGGAGCATTTTGGGTTGCATGCACATGTTCCATGCCCTCCCATAGCAGCTACCCTTTCCTGGGACCACACCTGTGTATGCTGCAATGAGCCCATTCCCATCAGACTGCAACAGTTATGACCAGGACTCCCTCTGGCATATTCCCTTGTGACTAGGCCAAACACCTCCAACGTATCTTAGCCCAAGAATGATTGATCTCCTCTCTGTGCTCCTGCCAAGCCCTTTTGTCACTGCCTTGTCTTTGTGCATCAGTGACAGCTCCCCACACCCACAACCGGAATTTATTCCTCTCGATAAGACTTGAATTTCACTGTTGACTTCTCCAGCTTTCCACTTTCTTTGTACACAGGGGCGGCTCTAGGAATTGCGCCACCCCAAGCAGGGCGGCACGCCGCGGGGGGCGCTCAGGCGGTCGCTGGTCCCGCGGCTCCGGTGGACCTCCCACAGGTGACCCTGTGGATGCTCCACTGGAGCCGCGGGACCAGCAGACCCTCCGCAGGCACGTCTGCGGGAGGTCCACCGGAGCCGCCTGCCGCCCTCCCGGGGACCAGCAGAGCGCCCCCCATGGCATGCCGCCCCAAGCACGCGCTTGGCGTGCTGGGGCCTGGAGCCGCCCCTGTTTGTACAATGCTGCATCAATTTCTATTACCACATTCATTTGGGCTCCACAGCCTGTTTATATATCACATGATTTATTAGTCATTCTTTGGCGTTTGCAGCTTCTTTCCCTCTCATGTTTATGGGCGGCTCATCGGCTTCATTCAAGGTATCTGTACTTTGTGTTTAGCCCATGCGTTTGCCCATTTTGGCTATACATTTTACAAAGTGAGCTTGGCTTGATGAGTAATTTGGGATTAAGACCATATAAAACCTGGAGATTAAATTAAGCTTTGCTTTGCAGCAGATGAATTTCTCATGGTGCTACTGTGAATTATTGTGCAGTAAACATAGCAGCAACCACACAGAATAGCTACAGGGCGGGGGCCACAGTTTGTCCATAGAATAATGGACCTGATCCAAAGTCCATTGAAGTCAACGGAAAGAATTCACTGGGTTTTAGTTCTGATCCAGCAAGATGCGGGCCTGACCCCAAAGCCTGGAATCAAACATCACAGAATTTGGGAAAACTCTGGATCTGAATCCAAACTTTGTGGCTCAGCCAGTCTCGAAGATTCAACTCTGGCTCACCGCTCCACTTAAACACACAGCACTTAGATATATTTATTGTGAAAACACGAATCCGTTTGTTAGCAGAGAACAGAGATTCAAATGATAGTAAATAGGAATATTGGAAACAAATGGTTACATGACCATATAATAAAAGACTGACTCAGAATGCAAATGCCTGGGGAGGCTGAATTGAGCTTGAATGGGTGACCCTGACAGCAGCACGTCCCAACTTTTAAGTGCTGGGCTTTGCTAACACAATGTTCTTTTAATGCTGGGTTTTTTTTGGCACGTAATTATTGTCTGCATCACAGTAGCTGTCAGAAGCCACAACCAAAATCAGGGCCCGTCACAGGGTCGGTGCAGGCTCTCCCACTTTTCCGCCTGCACCCTGTGTTTAGGCTGGTATAATAAAGAGTCTTCCATGCCCTCTTTTGTTGGATCACCCAAGTGTCTTAATTTACAGCGTTCGTGCAGTTCCCCAGTCTCCCAACAGCTAGCGTCCCACAGACCCTCCCCAGGGTCTCCTGCCTTGGAGGCTTCCTCCTTTGGTAAGGAGACAGCAATACTACCCTCCTGTCTCCTCCCAGTCTAGCCTCCTCTCTGAGGTGTGTTCAGGGTTTTTATAGCCCTCTCATGCCTCAGTCCAGCCGTCAGCACTCAGCTCAGCATGTTCCTCTGAGCCAGCCCTGATTAGGGCTTGCAGCTGGGCCCACTGCTGAATACCCGTGTCTCTACCCTGGCCTCCTGGCCAGAGAGCAGACCGCAGCCAGCATTTTGGCAGGGTTTTACCCCTGCCCTGCCACAGGGCCCTGTTGTATTAAGCACTTTAAACGTACCTAAAGAGAGAAAATTCCTGCCCAAAGAGCATACAACAACCTGGACAGACAAAACAAAGAAAATATTCTGCTCATAATTTTACAGGAGGGGAAATGAGGGCTCATCTTCAGTGCACTGTTAGCTTGAGGTATCACTCAACTGTTGTCCCTAACCTCATACCCACCCATCCAGAGATCTCTAGCATGAGTTAAGTGGCACTTTAAACTCAAGCTGGCTGGCCCGTTGGGGGTGGGCTGAAGTTCCAATGCTGATGATGCTCGAGTTAGTAGTGAAATGGGGACTCGGCCACTCTGGGCTGTTCACTGCGTGCAGCTCAAGCATTTGTTTTGCAGTGTGCCCGCTCTCTCTGGAGCTAGCACTGCAGTTATGACAAGCCCGGAGAGAGAGAGAGAGAGAATGTGTCTCGCCCAAGATCCCAGGGCTACCAAGAGAAATGTAAAGTTGCACTGGGTGCCAGGTCACTCAAGGAGCTGTTCGGGCAGCCGGGGATCACCAAGGCACAAGTGTACTCCTGGCCACACCCTGTTTTTATGGCCCCACCTCCCACGTGGAAGGCTAGGAAGGGTCCAGAGTGGAGCTGAGGCCATGGTTCGTTGTGTGCACCATGGTGCACTGGACTGTGCCTCCCCAAAAGCCAGTTGGCCGACAACACTCCATATGTGGGGTCCTTTCAGTTTCCCTACTGTGCCCACACTATCCCCCACTACCATACCTATGGTGCCCATGACATCTTGGCTGCACCATCTCCTTCCCAGGGTGCAGGGGTTCACCCAGAAGCAAAGGCACATTCGTCCCTCACCCCATATTCATGCTTCTGGAGCAGGGAGGGGCACTGGGCTCTTCTCTTTACCCTTCTGGCTGTGGAGTGGGGCACCAGGGACTAGGCTGTTCTTCTGGATGGCTGCAGCAATGGCACAGCCCACCCTGAGAGCCCAGGGATGGTGGGTAGGAGATTGTTCTAGACACAAGCAGCAAGGTGGAAGACGTTGTGATGGCGAGAGTGGGAGCAGGCTACAATGGGGAGCGGTTAGGAGACAGGTTTAGGTGGAGTGCTGGGTGGGGGAATAAGATCTAGGAACTGGCATTTTGGCAGCAGAGCAGCTGTGCAGAACCTTGAAGATCAAGCTGAGAAGCCTGGATATGATGCAGAGGGTGAGATCACCACTTGTTTCCTGCCAAGGGGTTTGAGCTACCGTGAGCTCAGCTGCGTCAGAACCTGTAAGCTGTTGGTCGGGGCTCAACCCTCCGGCTGGCGGGAGGGGAGCCACACCGACTCGCTCCTTGTCCCCTCTAACTGGTGGGGTGGCAAGAAATCAGGGTTAGCGCCGTCTCACGTCTCAGGCCCTCTGGATCGGGGGGGGGGGGGGCTGAATAACAATAGTTCAATATAAGCCCAGGCCCTCTGGAGCAGGGGGCTGGGTGACAGCAGTTCAATATAAGCCCAGGCCCTCTGGAGCAGGGGCTGGGTAACAGCAGTTCAGTATAAGCCCAGGCCCTCTGGAGCAGGGGGCTGGATAACAGCAGTTTAATATAAGCCCAGGCCCTCTGGAGCAGGGGGCTGGATAACAGCAGTTTAATATAAGCCCAGGCCCTCTGGAGCAGGGGCCGGGCAACAGCAATCAGTCTCAATATAAGTCCAGGCCCTCTGGAGCAGGGGGCTGAAGAACAGCAATCAGTCTCAATATAAGTCCAGGCCCTCTGGAGCAGGGGGCTGGATAACCGCAGTTCAATATGAGCCCAGGCCCTCTGGAGCAGGGGGCTGGGTAACAGCAATCAGTCTCAATAAGGTTCACAGGTTCAGACCCTCAGGCAGGGGACGAACACAAGGCACACAGTCTATCAGTGTAAGCCCAGGCCCTCAATTAGGGCGGGGCAGCACAATAGCAGTTCTACGCCCAGATCCTTACAGCAGGAGCTGGGCAACACCAGTTCAATATAAACCCAGGCCCTCTGGAGCAGGGGGGCTGGGTAACAACAGTTTATTACAGCAGTTCAGTTTAGGGCTCAGGTCCTTGCCTCAGGAGCTGAGCAACTACACAGTCAGTAAGCCCAGACCCTCTGGTCAGGGCGGGGCAACAAACCATAGTCCACAGGACTCAGGTCCTGATGTCAGGAGCTGAGCAACGACAGCAACTCAGGTCAGTGCAGGCATCTCTGTCTGCGCTGGGGTGAGGGGGAGACTGCCACCCGTGAGTGGGGTGGCAGGGGGGACACAGGCCCACCCACTCCACTGTGTCCCAGCCCGGGGCCCTATTAGTGGCTAGCACTGCCACTGGTCAGTGGGGTCCTGACCGCAACACACTGACATGGGCACCTCGGTGCCTACAGCCTGACAGGGGTCGGCTATCCCCGGGCTACATTCCATTTCCCCCTCTACCGGTACCTGCTCCTCGGTCGCCGTGAGTTCGGACCAGTCCATCGGCATGGGGTCTGCAGGACCAGGGCTTGGGGGCAGGTCCGGCAACTCCTGCTGGAAGTCCGGCCAGGCTGCCTCCGATGGTTCCTCCGGATAACAGCAGGGCGGAAGCGGCGGCGGCGGCTCCTCCTTGTACCAGGCGGGAGGAAGTCCTAGCGGCTGCTCCGGGTTCCGATCCCGGGGAAGTTCCACGGGTTCCTCGTCGTACCGGGGGTGGGGCAGTGGGGGCCAGCCCTGATCGCCACCTCGGGTCCTAGAGGGTTCCCAGTCCGGAGCTCCCGCCAGCACGTCTGCTCGCGGCGGTGGCTGGCTCCTGACTGAGCTTTGGCGTTCTCCTTTTCTACTTCCTGTCCTGCCCCTTGACTTCCGGGGGGCGGGGACAGGAAGTGATGACTCAGCCCACTTGGGCATCTGGGAGGGAGCTCCCTCTGCTGGGCAGGAGGGAAGCCACACTGACTCGCTACAGAGCCATTTCACACAAGGTGTTTCATGAGGTGGAGGGTGATCCTGGGCTCTGCTGCAGCAGAGAGTTCTTTGGGTGGCGGTTAAGGAAGGAAGAGGACAGGTGGCTCATGCACAACAAGGATCTGCCTATACAGAGACAGGAGAATCCTGGGCATTCTGCACCCTTCCAAAGACAATAGGCTTCCTCCATCACGTGGGCTTGACAGCCCTTCTGGACAGCTTGATTTATTTCACTGCTCGAAACAGACCTCCCCTTCCATTGTGTGAGTTCAGCTGAGCATAAAGCTAGAATTTTGGCATAGCCAATATGCTGAGTAAGGTTTTTAATGATAATTATAGTGTGGGAAGACACAGGTATTAATTACTCCACCCCTTATATCAAAGTTGATACAGCTTCAAGGAAATAATACTGAATGCAATAAGAATTTTATTAAGTCATCCTAATTGGACAGGTGGGGGGAAGTCCCAAACTCTTACACAATTTGTTTGCATGAAAAATGATCCAGGGTGTGATATGGAGGTATGGTTTTCACAGCAACTTCTGCTACCAAAAAACTGGGAAGAAAAGAGTCTGACTTCTAAAGGAGTTGTAATGATTAATGGACCAGCAGTGATGTTGCAATATTTTCAGATATAGATTACTGGGACTGACTTTTACTAGTAGTTGTCAATCAAGGCTGAATGAGTGTGCGATGAGACAATATTTGTAATATTCCTTGGTCCTTACAAAAGAGACTTAAACAAAGTTGAGGTACTGGTTCTGTATTAGCGGAAAGACCATCCCTGAGTTTCTGTGGCAGTCTCAGCCTCCTTGTGCTGAGCCAGACTAGACAGAGCCAACCCTAAACATGACTCTCTCAGAGAGATATCTTCTCATCTCCCGGTTCCAAATAAACATGAATGTTAGACACAACCGTATATATACAAAACAACCCCCTAATAACTCACTAACAATTCTCAATTAGTCTTTGAGGTGTGCTGCTCAGTCTTGTGGATCTGGGGTTCTCTCTTCAGTCTCTGCAGGGTGGTACCAACCATGTGCACCCATTCTGTGGTCTCCACCATGGCCCTTCCTGGTTCTAGCTCTGCAGATTTGGACTCTGCCTCCCGTGCTGTCTCATTTCTTGTCTCCTTGTCCTCCCTTCATCCAGAGGTTTGTTAGAAGCGTCTCCTATTCCGTCTGTATGTCAGTTCCCTCAGGAGTGACAACCTCGTAGGACCTAGGAGCCACTTTGTGAGAGACCCCAGCCTTTTGTGACCAAGTTCTTGCCTCATATACTTGTACGTGATCATGTTGCTGCAAAGGCTCAAGTTCTTATGACCCCTGTCAATCAACTTTTTGTTTCTTTTGGTCAGTTTTCTTATACATAGTGAAGCCATTTTATCTGTTACACCAATTTCTACACAGTTAGGCTTTCTTCTTTTCAGTTTTCTATTTGTAAGGGCCCCTTACTAAAACTCAGTGGTGGGTTCTGGTTGGCTAGGTCCCAGTACCAAAAGGAAGGGGAAGCGTGGATGGGAAACCAGGACCCTGAGACTGACAGTCCCTAGGGGCAATGGGGAGAGGCCAATGCTCCAGGTCAGCCTGATTGACAGGGCAGACAGGCTAATGACGGAGTGGATATAGTGTACTTAGATTTTCAGAAAGCCTTTGACAAGGTCCCTCACCAAAGGCTCTTAAGCAAATTAAGCTGCCATGGGATAAGTAGTAAGGTCCTCTCCTGGATCAGTAACTGGTTAAAAGGTAGGAAGCAAAGAGTAGGAATAAATGGTTAGTTTTCAGAATGTAGAGCGGTAAATAGGGGTGTCACCCAGGGGTCTGTACTGGGATGAATACTATCCAACATATTAAAAAATGATCTGGAAAAAAGGGGTAAACAGTGAGGTGGCAAAGTTTGCAGATGATACAAAACTACTCAAGATGGTTAAGTCCAAAGCAGACTGTGAAGAGTTAAAGAGATCTCACAAAACTAGGTGACGAGGCAACAAAATGGCAGATAAAATTCAATGTTGATAAATACAAAGCAATGC
Source organism: Mauremys reevesii (assembly GCF_016161935.1). Taxonomy (NCBI): domain Eukaryota; kingdom Metazoa; phylum Chordata; order Testudines; family Geoemydidae; genus Mauremys; species Mauremys reevesii. The sequence continues at coordinate 103,080,085 of NC_052630.1, read as the reverse complement.
ACATTGGAAAACATAATCCCAACTATACATATTAAATAATGAGGTCTAAATTAGCTGTTACCACTCAAGAAAGATCTTGGAGTCATTACGGATAGTTCTCTGAAAACATTCATTCAATGTGCTGTGGCAGTTAAAAAACGTGAACAGACAGTCCCAATTTGGGGGTATTTTTCTTATATAGGCTCCTATTACCCCTCACCCCCGTCCTGATTTTTCACACTTGCTGTCTGGTCACCCTAGGGGCATGGAAAGAATCCTGTGGCACCTTATAGACTAACAGACGTTTTGCAGCATGAGCTTTCGTGGGTGAATACCCACTTCGTCGGATGCAAGTAGTGGAAATTTCCAGGGGCAGGTATATATATGCAAGCAAGAAGCAAGCTAGAGATAACGGTATCTCTAGCTTGCTTCTTGCTTGCATATATATACCTGCCCCTGGAAATTTCCACTACTTGCATCCGACGAAGTGGGTATTCACCCACGAAAGCTCATGCTCCAAAACGTCTGTTAGTCTATAAGGTGCCACAGGATTCTTTGCTGCTTTTACAGATCCAGAGTAACACGGCTACCCCTCTGATACTAGGGGCATGGGTCACTTCTTGGCTTGAACTAGAGTAAAGGGTGGAGTCTCTGTAACTTGAAGTCTTTAAATCATGATTTGAGGACTTCAGTAACTCAGACAGAGGTTAGGGGTCAATTACAGGAGTGGGTGGATGAGGTTCTGTGGCCTGCAATGTGCAGATCAGATGAAATGATCATGCCAGTCCCCTCTGACCTTAAAGTCTATCAATCTAGATACAAGCTGTCCTACAAAGTTACCATTCCTAGGAATTTTTGTACCGCATCTTTGTCTATTAGGGCCAATTGCCTGTACCCCACTGGAGCCTACTTGTATCTCCTGTTCCATCAGCCTCTCTCCTAGGTATGTTTCTCGGACCCTAAATTTACATTTTTGTTGATTTAGCTTTTACCCTACTGAATAAGCTTTCTCTAGTGCTCTTTGGAGCCTCTGGTCATGTTCCTCTGGCATATGTCCCCAAATTAAAACATCATCCATCTATGCTTTGGTACTTTCAGTACCACCAAATATTTGTTGTGCTTTTCTATGGAACACTTCAGGTGCAGGATATAACCCAAAGGTAGCCCGCAAAAGCAGTATCTCCCAAAGGCGAGTGCACAAATGGGTACTAATTTTTTTCCTAAGGGAATCTGCCAAAAACTAACTGATGCATCTAGTGTGGAGATATTTGGCATCAACCACTTCTCGAAATATTTCTTCCCTTGTAGATATAGGAAAATGTCCCCACTTTTCTATATTATTATGGGTGTCTAGATGTAAGTGAAGGGGTCCATCTTTCTTTTCAACCATTACTACAGAATGGACCCACTCTGTCAGTTCTACTTTCTCTATGGTGCCTAGTGCAATTAACTTGTCCAGTTCCTCTTTGAGCTTCTGCCTGGGGAAAAGAGGTGCACTCCTAAGCGGGGGGTGTATTATGGGACTATTGGCCTCAGTCCACTCTCTCTTATATTCTGTTGAGAGCTTTCCAGTCCCCTTAAAGACATCTTGGAACTGGTCCTCAATATGTGATCCCCTCCCACTCTAAAGAACACACTCTATATAAGGCCCAGGGTCTGACACTTTTGCAACCCTAGGATGGGTGCTCTTCGCCCTTGCACAATTACAAACACTATCCTTTCCACAGTGTCTTTTCCCTTTACTTAATGCTCACATACAGCAATAGATGGAGTCAGCTCCCTGCTTTAAGCACTCTAAATGCAAGCCTAGATCTTCCAGCAGTCTCCTTCTGAGCTTTATTTCTCTGCTTCCCATAACAATCAGTTTTCTAATGACAGAACCTGTGAGCTCTCCACCATTGATCTCAGGCTGCCGAGCCAGTCACAAATTCTTCAAAAGTTTCTCCCTCTTTTTGAGCTCTCCTATGAAAGTTGTATCTTTCAAAAGTCTCCTTGCTTCTGGGAGCACAGTATGCCACAGATTTTTGCAGCACTGCCTCATAACTAGCCTGCTCTTCTTGGCTTACCTGCAGATTGTTATGTACATCTAGTGCTTCTGACACAGCTATATTAAGGAAAATCTTTTGTTTATCTACCTTCCCAGTGGCTCCAGTGGTCTGCTGCATTTGAACTTTGTTGGGGCTCTGAGCTGCTCCATTTCCAGTCTCTGTTCTCTTCCCCCCACTCCTGAGACCATGTGATATTACTGGGCCCTTATGAAGGAGATTAAGACAACACTGAGGGATTTCCTTCTTTATTAGAAGCAGAGGTGGATTAAGTTTTTGTGGGACCCTGAGACAGAAGAAGTGGGGGCACCTCCCCATCCCTTCTGCCTGCAGTCGTCCCCCCCCCCCACACTCCTGCTGGGGAAATGGGGCCAGGGCCTGGGGGTTTGCACCACTCCTCCTGCCTGGGGCTCTTGCCAGGGAGCGAGGTCAGGGCGTTGGGGCTTCCCTCGCTGGAGCACTGGGTGGGCAGAGCTGGGCAAGCTTCCCAGCAGGAGCACCAGGCAGGCGGAGCGGGTTGGAGTGAGGGGGTGCCCATTTTTCCAGGGCCTCCCAAGTGGCTGAGGCCCCTAGGCATGAGCCCCGTTGGCCCAGTGGCTAATCCACCACTGATTAGAAGAAAACCTGAGACTAACAATCTTGGGGTTCATTAAATAACAAACCAGTGAATGAAAAAGGAATAAAACCAACTGTAGAGCTTCTGTAGTGAGTGTTCCCAACCCCTGCCACAGGGCACCTCTTCAAATTCCTATGTTTATAATACTGTCCCTTATGAAGGAGCGTCTCTAAATTATAATCTTCTATGAACATATCTCTGCATCTTCCCCCTTAAAGAAAGGCAAATTAACTCTAATCCACATATATAAACAGCTAACAACTATCTAATGACTCATGCATTACATTCTCATCCCATGTAGTATATTTCCATAAACCTAATGAGAGAGGAGTGGTTACCTGGACATCACTCTCGAGTGAGTCTTTACCACTCACTTTCCTCAAATACCCCTTCTCCAGGCGAGTTAGCAAGTCTCTGAGTGTTTCAGGATGTTTAATCTCCTGCTCTGATCTTCTCTGGATCAGCCTTTCATTAGAGTCTGGAGTTCTCTTGTTCCTTGAGATTTTCTCCTTTTTGCATTGATAAAGGATCAGTCAGATGAGAAATGCCAGAGTCCACATCTACTGTCAACATATTGGAATTTTCTGGCATTATTTGTAAATCCCTCCAGTTATGTTGAAGTGTGTCCTCCCTGCTCTGTCTGGACTACATAAAATCTTGGATGCAGCTGTTCTTTAATGGTACTACTTTGGCCCCAAGTATTAGAGGTGTGATCCCCTCAGGCACACTGTCACCTGGGTTAAGAGATGGGAGATCACAGACCGTTTTGTCAAAATAGTAGTTCTGCTTCCACTTCTGATTTTCTTTCAGCTTCTGTATGGTTTCATTGTTATGAAATTTCAGCAGGTTATCCTTCTTCCCATTAACATCTGAGCTGGAGAAAAGCCATCCTCCAGGGGTGTACTTCAGTAAATCAGTACTGGCGAGTCTCACCTTACGCTGGGGTTATATTCCACTGTCAGCGTGTAAAGCGAAAATCGCGTATAGTCAAAATTACATTGAGTGTAATGGTGGGTGGAATCACCCGCACTACAGGTACAGTATTAAAATTGTTATTTCTCTTTTTTGTGTGTGTTTTTTTTGTTTTTGCCGACCGCGCAAAGCTGAATTCACACATGTTAAATGTGTGAGATAAGACTCGCCTGTAATGCTTTATACAAATCACTGTCAAAAGTCTTTTTCATAATGTTCTTTACTGGCTGTATAGACCTTTCTGCAAATCCATTTGATTGGGGATAATTTGTGCTTGATGTTTTGTGATGAAAATCCCAATCTATGGCAAATTGCCTAAAATCTGCACTGGAAACTTGTGGCCCGTTATGGAATTCCATGTCTGGAGAAGATTCCCTTCATGCCAGCTATTGCTGATTTACTATTACGGGGCAGTGTGCAAATGTCTGGATATGGAGAATAATAATCTGAGACTATTAAATAATCCTTTGATTGGCAGGTAAATAAGTTAGTGCCAATCTCATAAGGCCTTTTTGTGGAACTGGATGAGGTCTCAGTGGCTCTGCCTGTTGGCATGGCTTGTATTTCAAACATGGAAAGCAGTTTCCTACCACATTAGCGACGTTGTGATTGATCCGCGGCCAATACAGCACCACGCGTGCTCGCTGTTTGCACTTCTCAAGTCCTAAATGATCCTCGTGGATCTTCTGCAACATTTCTTTTCGGAGGCTCATTGGAATTACAACATTACTGCTCTTGAAAATCACCTCATCTATCATAGTAAGTTCATGTCTGCAGTTGCAATAGTTTCTTATACTTGGATAGCAACTGCTTATTTCTTCAGGCCATCCTTTAATTATCACTTCTTTAAGGATTCCCAATGATTCAGCTTTCTCCATTTGCTCTCTTATTTGTTGCAGTTTCCTGTTAGCTATGGAAATTGACTTTACAATCAAATCTACATAGTCTTGCAGCCCTGTCTCTAAAGTCCTCCCTAGTTTCATGGGAGCCACTGCTCTGGAAAGTGCATCTGCAGTGAACATGAATTTACCAGATATGTAGGTCACAACCAAATCAGATTTTTGCAGCTTTATCATCATTCTTTGAATCCTTAAGGTGCAGTCATTCAGCGGTTTGCTAAATAACGCTATCAAGGGCTTGTGTTCCATTTCAACTTCCACTGTCTGTCCATAAATATACTGATTGAATCTTTCCCAGGCAAACAATATTCCTAAAAGCCCCTTCTCAATCTGTGCGTATCTGGTTTCTGCCTCAGCTAGTGATTTAAGTGATTTAGGTGCATATGCCACTGGTTGCCAACAACCCTCATTGCTTCGTAAAATCACTGCATCTAGCCCAGACTGTGAAGCATCTGCTGAGATCTTAGTAGGCCTTCCTGGTGTATAGAACTTCACTGGTTCTTGTAGCAGCTGTTTTAAATCTTCCCATGAGTCCTCCTGCTCTGCACTCCAGTACCATTCATTTTTATTTTCTAGGCGTTTTCTCAAAGCTGCTGTTTTGACAGATAGATTACGTATGAATTTGCCAAGATAATTAGAGGAACCATTAGACATCTTTCTTTGACAGGGGACATGGCATCATTTCAATGACTGAAATCGTCCTCTTATCAGGCTTTACACCTTTGCTGGAAATCATGTCCCCAGCAAAAGTCAGTTCTGTAGCCCCTAAAACACATTTCTCCCTGTTTAGTTTAAGGTTTGCAGCTGTAGTTGCATCTAGGACTTCCCAAATTCTACAATCATGCGCCTCTTTCATTGAGCCCCAGATGATGTCATCCATCCCACAGTTCCCTGTGCATGCCCAGAAGGACAGATGAGTTCTCTCACAATTTGCTGGGAAGGAATCAGAGCGGCTCAGCTTCTGCAGCACAAAGAACCCTGGGATGTGACACCTGAAGTCCCAGTGACACGCAGGGCAGTGCAGCCATAGGCTGTGACTGCGTGGGTGCTCCGGGTCTGGAGCACCCACAGGGAAAAATTAGTGGGTGCTCTGCACCCATTGGCAGCTCCCCTCCCTGTCACCCCCGAGCTCACCTCTGCTCTGCCTCCTCTCCTGAGTGCGCGCTGAGCTCCACTTCTCCCCGCTCCCTCCCAGTTCTTCCCACCATGAAACAGCTGATACATGGCAGGAAGCACTGGAAGGGTGGGGGAAAAGAGAGGGAATGTGACACGCTCGGGGAAGAGGCGAGGCTGGGGCGGGAATTTGCAGGGACGCCCAGAGGATTCCGGGGGCCTGGGGTCTTTGGCGGCGGAGGGCCCCCAATGCGGTGGTAATTCGGCGGCGGGGGTCCCCTTCCGTTCCGGGACCCGCCGCTGAAGTGCCCCGAAGACCCGTGGCAGGGGCCCCCTGCCGCCGAAGCGCAGCCGGGTCTTCGGTGGTAATTCAGCGGCGGGGCGTCCCCGCCGCGGGTCTTCGGGGCACTTCGGCGGTAATGCGGCGGCGGGGGGGTCCTTCCGTTCCGGGACCCGCCGCTGAAGTGCCCCGAAGACCCGCGGCGGGGACGCCCCGCCGCTGAATTACCGCCGAAGACCCGGCTGCATTTCGGCGGCGGGTCCCACTTTGGTGGTAATTCGCCAGCGGGGGGTCCTTCCGCCCCGGAGTGGAAGGACCCCCCGCTGGCGAAGTCCGGGAGCGGAAGAAGCTCCAGGGGCCCGGGCCTCACAAGAGTTTTCCAGGCCCCCCAGAGTGAGTGAAGGACCCCGCTCCAGGGGCCCTGAAAAACTCTCGATGGGGGCCCCAGTGGGCCCCGGGGCAAATTGCCCCTCTTGCCCCCGGCAGCCCTGGGGATTTGTGGCAGGGGTTGAGTCGGGGCAGGGCCGAGCACCCACCGGCTCCTGGAAAAGTTGGTGCCTATGAGTGCAGCTGCGGTGAGCACACAGTAATGCAAGTAGGACTTTACAGTGAGCAAATCCAGGTGCTCAGACCAGGTGCCAAACACGCTGCAGTGAAGATACGCTCCAAAAGTTGGTCTCTCCTGCCACTGGATGGCTCCTGCTGCCATTTTTGTAGCACCAGCTCTAAATGTTGGGAGTTGAAGTGGGCTCTAGGAGTCCAAGTGAAAATGATGGGAATATTTTGATCAGCTGCAACGGCAATAGGAACAGACCCTTACAGTGGTGCTGGCAAAAAAACATTCTGCTATCCTTGCTATCTGAAAAGGAAGGCACAAGAGGGAGAAGTTAATCTCTGTGTGCACACTTTATAATTTTGGGAAGTGCTGAGGTGTGGAGTGATGGATGTGGTTTAAAAAGATGGGTGGATAGAAGTTACTATTATTAAAACTGTTTATTAATTATTATTATTACTGAGGATGAGCCTACGAGCCCCATGACCTCACCGTGTTAGCTGCTGTTCAAATACAGACAAAGGGTACGTCTATACTACCTGCCGGATCGGTGGGTAGTGTTCGATGTATCGGGGAATCGATTTATTGCATCTCGTCTATATGCGATAAAATTGATCCCTGAATCAACGCCTGTACTCCACCTCAGCAGGAGGAGTAAGCAGAGTCAACAGGGGAGCCTTGGTGGCCCACTCACCTCCGTGAGGATGGCCAGGTAAGTTGAACTAAGATACTTCGACTTCAGCTACACTATTCACGTAGCTGAAGTTGCATATCTTAGTTCGACCCCCTCCCCCCAGTGTAGCCCAGGCCTAAGACAACATGCCCTGCCCCAAATAAAAATAAACATTAACAACAACACAGCTCTTATGGCGATTGTCCCCAGTGTCCATTCAATGATGAGGATCATCCCAGCCGCCTGATCAAAATTGCTAGAATCTTGCTGTGCCGGCTCCCTCCCCAGTCTCTGCATTTATGTGCAGGGAATTTAATATGTTAACCCACCGGGTAACCTCCATCTCTTATTTTAGAAGAACTCCATCTTCTGCCTTATGCTGTGTATTGGAAGTATTAGCCAAATCAACTGAGTTAGGTGAAAAGCACTTTGCTTAAAGCCCACCGAACACGCCTTGCTAAGTCTCCGTCTATCAGGTGGGCATCCATTTTACTTGTGTGGAGATGGTGCAGTCCAAACAGGTTCTGACTGCAGGAGTTACTCCAATGATCTTGGATTCCAAAATGATGCCTGTTACATTGTTGGATGGTTTCCAACATCATCATTCAGATATTTTCTCTAATGCTCGACTCTGGCAAGCTCGCTGGGAAGATTGTCCACACAGAAATAGAAAGAATTCTCAGACTAAGGTCATGTTTGCGCTAGCGAGCTTACAGTGGCACAGCTGTACTGATACAGCTGCATCGCTGTAAGATCGCTCACATAGCCGCTCTGTGCTGACGGGAGAGAGCTCTCCTTTTGACATAATAAAACCACTGACATAACGCTGTGCACACGAGCACTTATGCCGGCAAACCTTGTTGCCCAGGGGTGTTTTTTGTCGGCATAAGTGGAAGTGTAGACATAGCCTAAATCAGACCTATGGTCCAGCTAGTCCAGTATCTCATCTCCAACTGTGGTTAGGACCAGAGGGTTCAGATGAAAGTGTAAGAAACTTAGGATCAGGCAGATGTAGGATAACATGCTCCATGCATTAACCTTCTCTTGAGGTTTCAGAGTGGTAGCTGTGTTAGTCTGGATCAGCAAGAAGAACAAGGAGTCCTTGTGGCACCTTAGAGACTAACATTTATTTGGGCATAAGCTTGTGTGGGTTAAAACCCACTTAATTAGATGCATGCAGTGGAAAATACAGTAGGAAGATACACACACATACACACACACACACACACGGGTGTTGCCATACCAACTGTAACGAGACTGACTAGTGAAGGTGAGCTATTATCAGTAGTGATAATCAGGATGGCCCTTTTCCAACAGTTGACAAGAAGGTGTGAATAACAATAGGGGGAAAATTAGCATTGAGAAATAGTTTTTACTTTGTCTAATGACCCATCCACTCCCAGTCTTTTTTGAGCTTAATTTAATGGTGTCCAGTTTGCAAATTAATTCCATTTCTGCAGTTTCTCATTGCAGTCTGTTTTTGTTGTTGGAGAATTGCGACTTTTAAGTCTGTAACTGAGTGACCAGGGAAGTTGAAGTGTTCTCAGATTCCGGTTGGCTAGTGACACATTCCCGTGTGGGCTGTCACTGTAGAGATAGGAGGTCTTGTATCCTTGCTATAACAACATTTACTTTAGCATCTGGGAGGCAGCAAAACAACATCAGCCCCAAGTGTCCCAGCCCAGGCTTCTTATTGTGGAGTCATAAATGAAAGAACCTCAGTCAGTGAAGCACTGCAGTTTTGAACAGAGCAATACTTAAGGTGTTGCAATTCTAAGCGGGGCAACACCTAAACACATTCTTCTGGTCCTTCCCCCAGGTAAAGTTGGCAGCAGATCAGCTGCTTGTGTGATTACCTCTTTGGATATCATTGGATCAGTCTGCAAACTGGAACACCTATAAAGAGGAACTGGATAGTGCATTTGCCGGTGGGGAGAGGACATACACAGCAGGAAGATGACTTCTGTGGTGGTGAGACTGATAACCACTATTTGGTGCTGGCTGAATAAGGATGTCTCTCAAATCTTTTACCTGCCCGCTGTGCTTTGTCTGACCTACATGGTGCTGAAAGCAATCAAGCTGTATCAGTGGAGAAGGAAGCTGAACAAAGCACTGAAGAGTTTTCCAGGCCCTCCAGTCCACTGGCTTTTTGGCAATGTCCATGAGGTAAGGAAAGAAGTGGTTGTGAAGACTTAAAGCTCAAATTGAAAAACCAAAAGCAGCTTCCTTCTACAGAGAGACAGCCCACCTAGAGGTCTGGGAGCCAGGACCTCCTGAGGTATAATCCAAGCTCTGATATAAAGTTGCTATCTAGAATGGAGGGGTGAGGAAATCACTTAATCTTTTGCCTACTCATGGTGAAGGAGGAATAATAATGTTTACATTGATCACTGGATGTTGAGAGGATAAATTGATAATGGTAAAATGCTCTAAAGACATTTATGCTCTATAAATGCTGAAGTTTTAGGGTTATTTGGTTATGGATTTAAAAAAAAAAAGTTACCCCAGGAGTTTGGAAGGGCTATAAATTCTTGTTTCGAGACATATGACAACCAGTAGCTAAGGAGGGCTTGAAAAACAAAAAAAAAACAAACTATTTTTGTGGGCAAGTTATTCCATAACTGTTTTTAGCAGGGTATTTTGTACTATCTTCTACATCTGATAGTATTGGCCACTGTTGGAGACAAGATACTGGACTAGATGGACCCATTGATCTGATCTATTATGGCAATGACAGTGCTCATATGAAGTAAAAGAGAAATAGAGAAACAACTCCACCTTCCTGGCCTCTAGGCTAATATTCAGGTCTATGTTTCATGCATAACATTGTGTAGCACACATTATACAGTGTGTGCTTTCCATTTAAGTAGCCACAGAAGAAACAATCAGATGGGGGCAAGAGGGATTTGAGACAGGAAAACTCTGGTTAAACTTTCAGTAGAAAACAATTTAACTTGTTTTGCACACTTCCCATTCAGTAATTTCTTTGCAGACACAAGGTCCAAATCTATGCTTGTGTTCTTAGCTTACAGACACTGAAGGTCAGATATTTACTGAAGTCAATAGGGTTATTCATGTGAGTAAGTGTGAGACTACTAATGTGAGTAAGGAATGCATAATTTAGTCCTCAAGAGATTGGCCACTTTGGGGATTGGATTATCAGTGGCACTGAGTTGACGGAAAGGTGGCATCACATCACCTTTCTGCATCTCTCCTTCCCTAATCCTGGGGACAGTAGGGGACTGTTTCAGACTCTGGTGTCATTTAGAGCAGTCTTGGGGCTGCTCTGTAATATGCCTGGCTGTCTGGGGCCATCTAAGAACCATCCATTGGCCAAGGATTATTGGAGCACAGTGTACCCCAGCACACCCTCTATCCCAGGGGGTCAGAAACATGTGGCATAAAGCTGTCTATGCCAGCCTCTGAGACTTGGGATCCCCAGGTGCCTTTTTATGTCAGCTTTCTACCCGCCTTACCATCAGAGCGGAGCACAGGAGATAAGGTAAGGGATAGGGAACTTGGTTTGTGTGAAGCCTCCTACAAAAATGAAATGGTAAACAAAGTATTGTGTCCTTCTTCCCACAAATCTCTGGCCTGGCAATCCCAATCAAGCAGCATGGGGTGTGTTGCAATAGTCTGAAAATGCCAAGGCTAGATTCCTTGAATCTGCCAGGACTTATAAAAAAGAAAACCCAGCAAGTTCTTTGCCATTTTGCATTGCCACTTCTGCTAACTCACTTGACCGTGCGTAGGAAGGACTTGACCTGGGGGGCTTGAACTGATACAAAGAGAATTGCCGAAATGACTCACTCGTGAATTGTGGGCCATTACTGCAACTGGAATGTTGTGTTACGCAAGTGAGTTAGTTACACTGAATGGCAACCGAGTAGCCAGTTTCCTTGCCAGTGTGTTGTACAACAAAAACTGAGCATCTGTCCCTCAGGAAGAGATCCTGCTTAGCTCAAATAGATTGAAACCACAGGGTGGTGTCAGTCATTGCTCTACATTTTGTTTCTTCTCTTTATTTCACACTCTGATAATTTATCTTCACTAGCAGCTGGCACAGTTTCAGGTCTCTCCACCTATGACCCCTGTCTGCTCAAGGGATGCCCCTTTAGGTCCAGGGACGGCCTGAAGATTTATGGGGCCCTATGCACTATTATTAAACTGGTGCCTCTATGCCCGATGGCAGCCTGAGGGAGGGAGGGAGGGAGGGCGGGCGGACGAGGCAGCAAAGGATACCGAGATGCCCAGCCTGCCTCACGGTGGCGGAGAGTCACAGTTCCCCACAGAGACCCTCGTACCCTCTCCCTCGCGCAGATTGTGCGGCGCTGGCGCATTCGGCTCTGTGTATATGGCCCCTGCCTACGGAGACCGCAGTGCGTGGTTGGTGTGCTGGAGCCAACCCACTCTTACCTGCTGTCATGGGCGGTGGGTGAAGCTGCTGCTTGGGGAGGCTAGCTCCCCAGCCCACCTCTTCTGCCTGTGGCCCCGCCCATACTCCACTCCTGCCTCAGGTTCACCGGTATGTTTTAAGAGGTAAAACCTGGATCAGGGTAGTGCCACGTCTTAAGGGCCAATGCACTTTGTTCCATCCAGGGCACTCTGTGTCATCCTCTAATTATTTCAACAGTATCATGTATAAATAATTAAAATTGAGATTGAACCATCATTGGTGGGGGACTGGTGCTGAATGAATATCCCAGGAGATGAGTGAATCCCTACCCTGATGGGAGGATGGGGAAAAACAGGGTTAACTGGTCCAGAGGTACCCATTGCAAAACAAAACAGAAGTTTGGGAAGGGCTGCAGCCTATGGCCATAGGAGTCCCACAGATGGCAGGTTGGGGTCCCTGTCAGACAAAGTGAACCCTCAGACATTTGGAGTGTTGGACTCTGGTGACCTGCTGTTACAACAACTAATCATAAATCTAGGGGTACACCTAGGAGTCCCAGTCATGGACCAGAATCCCATGGTCCTAGGCATTGTTCAAACATATGACAAAAAGACAGTTCCTGCCCCAAAGAGGTTACAACAGGTGGAGATAGGCAGACGGGGGAGCAATAATAATAATTCATTTCACTATTACGACACCTATGATCAACAGTGTAGGGGCCTCAGAAATCACAGTAGCCGCCCAAGTTAAAAGTCAGCTGAAAAGTACAACTGAGTAAAAATGGGTGGTAAAAGGGGGGACTTGACAAAGATCAGACACCTAACTTTTGTCTTCTATGTGCCTACGCCATTAATAGAGCTGGTTGAAAATTTTCAGATGGAACATGGGTCTACCACAAAATTTGATTCATCACAATCTAAACATTCCATAGACACATTGATTTTGACTCCATTTTGTCTAGGAAAAAAATAAAAATGAAGAATGTGTTTCAAAACAGCTTTTTTGTTTTGAATTTTTTAAAATATTTATATATAGTTACATTTATATTATTTTATAAAATAATGGAAACTTGTAAAAACATGTAAAATGGAATATAAAACATAAGCATCAACTAAAATGTAAAAATATAAAATTTATACTGAAACATACCATTTTGATTGTATTGAAATGGGAAATTTCAATGGACCCCCAAATGATTCCCCCCCCCCAACACTTCATTTTACAGGAGACTTTGAAATTCAGTGTTTCATTCTGATTCTGAACAAAATTCACAGATTTTCCCATAAAACAGAATTGTAGGTTCCCAACCAGCACAGGTCATTCGTTACTAGTATTTAGTAATCTAGATATTCACCTGTTCTTACAGCCCCATAAAAGCACACAGTGCTGTAGAATAATAATCCCTATCCTTATCTGCGCCATGAAAACTAATGATTTTCCTCACTGACTTTTAAGGAAGCAGAATCAAATCTAAAGGCACAAGCTGACACAGAGACCAAGCAGAGCTGAGTTTGACTCTTGTAGCAATAACACCTCCTGGAGTAGGTGACACTTCAGAAGTTTTAAGAAAGAGGAGGATGGTACATAAGGAACATTAGCTGGGTGCTCGTGCCAAGAATGCAGGCCTGGCAGAAGAGAAGGAACAGAATCGGGAGTGAGCGGTGGAGCCTGACGGAGCTATCAGGGCAGAGGTGTGGATGAAGTGTAAGAAGCACAAGACAGTGTGGGAGGAGATGGAATTTTAAATTGATGATCCTAACTACGTGCACAGGCAGGGCAAGATTCCATTGCTGGTGTAAATCAACACTGCACCAGGAGGACAATTTGTACATCTTATATGATGTTTTCAGATCAATGGGAGAGAACAACAAAGTCAAAACTCTTGGCATAGATTTTGATTTTGATATTGACTTGAAGGAAACAGATCAAATTTGAAAGTGTTGTTAATATTCAGTTGTATAATGAATTAGGGGACAATGGATAGACTTTTTAAAAGAGAGTAAACGGGATTGCTACAGTTCAAGGAAACTGCACTTGTATTCCCCCTCTATGGTCCCTCCATGGCACCAACTCTAGGGTCTCAGCTCCTCTGCAGTCACCTCTCTTGGGCAAAGACACACACCTCTCTCCCTTCTGAGAAGAGTATTTTCAGGCTTAAAAGCTCACTGCCTGCACTATGAATTCCCCAGCAAAGTCAGACTGCCTGTGGAGTTCTGCTTTACTTTTCTCCTCAGAGCCAGTAAACCATGTAATTGCCACAATTATAAAAAGTTACCGCTCAGCTCTTTCTAAGCAAGCACATTTTTTCTTAAGGTATAAGCATTACAGAGAAAACATATTAAAACAAACAATAAAAGAACTTACACGTGTGCTTTACCAGAGATCACCTCCAGCTCCAACAAGATCTCTGGCTGGTGAACAGTCCTTCAAACCTCACCAAGGGTCACAAGTTCATAGCAGCTGTTATTTCAGATCAAGCACACTCATGAATCTATGAGCCCCTCCTTTGTTGAGTTTGGATCTTTGAAGAGACCATGAATGGGTAATCAGCCATACAGGGGGTTTTCCCCTCAGGGAGAAGCTTGCATAACCAGAGTAGATGCATTGCACACCCATCCTAGAGATTTCCTGGGATCTCTCTTTCTTTTAAAGTTCATTCTTTTCTTGGCCCATTATTTTAAGAGTTCTTTGAAGCACAAAACCCTTTCCAAAGTTTACATTAGTCCTGTCTTCCCCTAGAAGTTAGATACCATCCCATAATAATACATATATATTTGCATTTTAATACAATGAACTCCTAGGATACTTAATTCAATAAGGTTTGTCTAGGATATTGCAGAAAATTGCTATACCTGTCACAGGGATGACTCGGGTAATTATAGGCCAGTCAGTCTGACATCGATCTCAACCAAGATAATGGAGTGACTGATACAGGGCTAGATTAAAAAATAATTAAAGCAGGGTAATATAATTAATAGCAATCAACATGGTGTCGCAGTGCAGGACTCACCACTGCAGCGCCTCCTGCTGGTCGTCTCAGGGAATTAGCGTTTCCAGCCTCTGGAGTGCCCTCTGCAGGCCAGTGTCCTGCTGCCGCTTGGCCCCCATGTCCCTCCCAGGACCTGGTGCCCCTTGTCTTTGGGATGCTGTACCCTGGCAATACCCCCACAGTCTCAGGGTCTCCCCACCCAGGGGAACCCCCCCCAACCCTCTATCCCCACCTTGCTTCAGTCATGGGCTACTGCTAGTCACCACCTAGCCCCCGCTCACTGGGGCAGACTGCAGTGTAAAAGCCACTCATCATAGGCAAGGGGGCGGGGGGTTGGACCTGCTGCCTCTGCCTACCCATGGGCTGCCCCGTGCAACTCCAGTACCTAATTGGCCTTACCCTAGGCCACAGCCTGGGGGGTTTCCAGGCCGGAGCTCCCCAGCTCCTTGGCCTTCCCCCAGCCCTGCTCCACTCCAGATACCTTCTCTCAGCTCCCTGCAGCCAGGTCCCTCCATCTCAAAGCTAGAAAGAGTCTGTCCTTCTGGCCCACTGCCCTCTTATAAGGGTCAGCTGGGCCCTAATTACACCAGCTACAGCTGTGGCTGTTTTCCCAAACAGCCCAGCTTTTTCCCTCTCAGCTCTCTCCCAGGGCTGTTTTAAGCCCTTCTTTTTCTGATGAAATTTAAAGTTGGATTGATACAGGTAACAGTGTTGATGTAATATAATAGACTTCTGTTAGGCACCTCTGATCTAGACCATACATCATCAATGGAGCCACACTGATTTGCATCTGCTGAGGATCCATCCCTGTAGGCCTGTCTACACTGCAAAAACAAACAAACAAAACCATGAAACAGACCACGGCATTGCGTCGCAGAATCCAGGTCTACAGGCCGGGGCTCATGCGACTGGGCTAAATATAGCACTGTAGACATTTCTGCTCAGGCTGGCGCTTGGGCTGTGAGACCCAACCCCTTTCCAGGTTTAAGAATCCATGCTGGAAGGTCTATACTTCTGTTTTAAGCCCTGTAGCATGAACTCCACAAGCCTGAGTCAGTTGACCTGGGCTCTGAGACTTGTTATTGTGGGTTTTTTTAAAGTATAGATGTACCCTAAGAGTCTTCATTGTGAGAGGAGACAACAGAAAGCACATGATTAGGGCTGGCCAAAAAAAAATCCACATTAATTTCTGTGGAAATTTTAGAAAGAAATGAAAGTTTTCTGTTTTGTTCAAATTTGTGTATGTGGAAATTTTCATTGGGGAGGGGGGGAGAGAATCAAAATTGAATGAAAGTTTCCATTTAACTTGGAAGTTTTTAATTTTGATTTATTTTTTTCAACTGTCCCCTCCCCCACAAATCCATTTCTGATGTTTGGATTTTGATTCCCCTCCTCACCCTTTCTTTACCTCTCACATGTGTTCCCCCTCTAGGGTGACCAGATGTCCCGATAAAATTGGGACCGTCCCGATATTTAGGTGTTTGTCCCGCATCCCGACCGATCTTTGTCCTGATATTTCGCTCTGCCAGCAGCACTTGCCTTTTTTTTTTTTTTTGCTCTGCCAGCAGAAAAATGTGTCCCGATATTTTCTCCCTCTCATCTGGTCACCCTATTTCCCCCCACCACCACACACACACACGCTCTGGACAATGGAGAGGGGGAGACTTTTAAAAAAGGAGAGAAACTAAGCAAAATCCCACCGCCAACCAAAGTCAATGTGGTTGAAAAGTCAGTGTTCTTTGAAAATATCCTGTGACAAAATTTCCAGCCATGTTCTACCCATGATATCACTTTCAGGTTACTAAGATATCATTGAACAACCAAAAGCATCTGAAATTTGTTAACAAAAAGTCTGAGGATGCATCATAGAAGTTGACAAACTGGATCAGACTGGCTCATCTTATCATTTTATTTGGTGCTGTAGATTTTTAATGTGCTTATTATTGTAGGCACCATAGTTTGCATTAGCCAGCCCATGGCTGAGGTTGGTTGCTTTTGCTAAACCCTTACGGTAAGGCACAATTCTTTTATTAAGCTACTAACCACTGCTATCAAATGACATTGTAAATCTGACGAAAACAAAGGTCTTCAAGCCTGGTTCTACTCCCACAGGGTATATAAAGGGAGCTAATTTTTTAAGTGAGACTTTATGGGTGGAAGATGGGGCATCTTAATACTGGAGTGTACTAGGGAAGGAAGGTGTGTGTACTTTGCTTGCTTAAATGTTTGTTCATCTCACTTTCATGGCAATGGATTATTAAATAATAGTTCTGATATAACAAGCATGGTCATAGGGATCACAGACTTTAGAGTTTGCACTGTGATAGTTATCCATTCTTCTGACACTGGAAAGGTTGTCTTGAACTCTACAGGAGAGAGATTTTGGTAAACACCTGACTTATTGCTGCTGTCCTCTTTTCCCTCCATCATTGTTGCAGTTCACCGGAAGTGGAAAGGATCTGGACAAAGCATTGGAATGGAGTAAAAAGTACGCACGTGCCTTCCCCGTGTGGTTTGGGAAATTTGTAGTGTTCGTGAGCCTCAACGATGCTGATTACGCTAAGGCTGTATGTGCCAGGGGAGGTAAGAGGTGGTGCATTTTGCCTCTGAATGAGAACAACACACTTGTTATCGAAGTCCTCCAAGGTGTGATTCTGCTCTGAGGCCTGCCAGGAATTGAGTAAGCAAGTGTAACCTCAGCCCTGATGTATGGCTGCAGTCTTCTGCCTTTTCTCCTTGGGGTTATGGCCTAAGTTCCCACTAAGCTGTGTGGCCGCACAGCAGCCTATCAGGCACTCAGGGCTGTGACAGAGAGAGACGTCCCTCCCCCAGCTCTGGAGCTGCCGCAACAGGGAGAGACACATCTCCCCCCCAGCCCAGGTGCTGCTGTGGGGAGAGAGGGCTGGGGGAGTCCTCTCTCCCCACCGCAGCCCCAGGGCAGCCTGCACCCCAAGCCCCTCATCCCCGGCATCACCACAGAGCCCACACCTCCAGCTGGAGCCCTGACCTCCCACACCCCAATCCTCTGCCCCAGCCCTGAGCTCCCACCCGCACCCTGAACTCCTCATTCCCAGCCCCAGCCCTGAGCCCCCTCCCTCACCCTGAACCCCCTCATGCCTGACCCCACCCCAGAGCCCACCCCCTGAGCCAGAACCCTCACCCCCGCCCACCCCCCAATCCTCTGCCCCAGCCCTGAGCGCCCCCTGCACCCTGAACCCCTCATTCCCAGCCCCAGCCCTGAGCCCTCCTCACCCTGAACCCCTCATTCCTGACCCCGCCCACACCCCAATCCTCTGCCCCAGCCCTGAGCCCTCCCACACTCCAAACCCCTTGGCCCCACCCCCACCACATATCACCTCCATATTGGGGCACATAAGAAAATTCATTCTGCACATGCATGGGAAAAATTAGAGGGAACATTTGTTATGGGTCTTGAGTTCACCTATAAGGGTGCCTGGTACCTCCACCCAAGGAAACTCCTCCTAGTGCAGAGAACACAGAGGGCTTGTTCCTTCAGAAAATATTTCACACACAATATCATAAAGAGGAGTGTCAGTTAGAGCACACTCAAAAATAAAATAGCGATCACAATTCCCAGGTAATAAACCAGTGACTGTTGATTAGGTATGGGGAACTGAAGCTAAGGGACAAAGGAAAAAGGGATCAGGATAATAAAAGATAAAAACAACAATACAGAAACTCCACCCCTTCCAACATATATAGCCACTAAAAGCCACCCTTTGAGCCCAGCACCTGCCTAGGTAAATAGTGAGCTAAGGCTCATCCTTTGATTGGTGTCGCAACACTGAAGTTGGTGGCTGGTTAAAAACAAAACAGCAAAATAAATAAATAAGGACGTTCTTATGAAGTATTCACCCCAAGGATGGCCAAATCATCCTTGTTGCTCCCTGGTCTGGATTCCAGTGCGCAGGTAGGTTGGCTCTTGGTAGTCTGACCATGACTCTCCACATTACTGAGTGTCCCAAAAATCCCGTAAAATCCTCCCTTGGATAGGAATGTGGAGGGCTGAAAGGTCCTCCCTGGACTGTGACGCTGCTCTCCCTGCTACACTCCAAACACAGCCAAAAAACTGAAAGTAAAACCAAACACACTGTGTCGGAGTTCTGCCTTATTACGCCTGATTCCGGTAGTGTTGCTAGCCAGTCTGTCTCCTCTGCCACCAATTGGTGCTGTGATTCAGGGGCAAGTCCACTAGATGCTCAGTGTAGCATTTCAGAAGCACCCTCTCCAAAGGAGTTACGAGTCCCAGGTGTGTGTTAGTGAGCTCTTGTGAGGACTACTGTCTGTCTTCCTGGGTCGTTTCCCGGACCAAAGCTCAGACAAACATATGGAGCCCATAGTATTCGAAGGGCTTGTCTAGATGGTGAGTTAGCACTTGGCAAGCTGGGCTGTAAATCTACAGTGCGTTAGCGTGCTGCACACTAACTAAACTGAAAACGGTTCTTAGTGCAGACCAGGTCAATATGTGCGAGGGAACTTTTAGCACGGTTGACCCATCCAGATGGCCCGATAGTGCCTGGCATGCTAGGAACGCCTTAGTGTACTGAACACTAGCTTGCCATCTAGATAAATCCATAGATTACACTCCACTCCACACCCATCACAATAGGTCAGTAGACAGGCTGTCTAGGGATATGAATGGCCAATGTAATCAATCAGTCTGGACCAGACCACTAACACAAAGCTCTTTTTCTCTCTCCCAATCACGATTTTGCAGATCCCAAGGAAAATATTTTCTATCGCTACATACTCCCATGGATTGGTAAGTATATTCTTGCTTTTAGCCATCAATAATGATACGGAGAAGCTACTCCGCCAGCTGAGGATCAGCCCTTGTGTTTCCATGATTGCAAAGAGGCTGTTTCAGATTGTTTCAATACACAAAACCTCCCGGGGCAACTTCATCCCTTATTATTACCATTCATGTTTATTACAGTAGTGCCTAAGGCAGGGCCAACCAAACGTGGGGCCCCATTGCGTCGGCACTATACAAACAGGGTGTGAGAAGGAATGAAGCTGTTCAAATGAGTGGAATTACAACATGTCCAAATTTGGCTCTACCTGCTTTTGCTCTCCTGCCTCAATGGTTTGTTCAGCAGCTGCCTGAAGTGTTTATGGTGTCTGTGATTTTAAAGACTTGCATTCTTTAATTCATTTCCATTTGAAAAGCTATACAGTGTATTAAACATTGAAAACATTTCGACGGAGGTTGCAGAGCAGCTGATTCACTGCAGCAATTTCCTCTCTAGTGACAGTCACTCTGACCCAGAGGTGATCTGCTTCTTTTTGCCACTCGGTCTGCTAGCCAGGTCATGGTGTGGTCACACCCCTCCTCAGGTGTCAGAAAGTCCAACTAATTGAAGTCCTTACGTCTGGTCCTCGGTCCCAAATCTCAGCCTCAATGTCCACTCCTTATAATCCTTTCCCGGGTCTTTAAATCATCCTGATCCCCTTATGTCAGGGGCTTCAAGCCGCCTTCCCAGTGGCTAGGAGGGGAAACAAGATCCACCAGCTACACTGGGCTCCAGGCCAGGAACCCTGGGACAAGCAGCCAAGATCTGCTCCCTCAGACACCTTGCTGCTGCCTCCCTGGACTCCTTCCTGCCTTTTTCTCAGCCCCTTGTTCAGTTCTTTGTAGCAATCAGCTCCTCCCAGGGTTTTTCCCCAAGAGGCCCAGTTCCTGCCCTTGTATCAGTGTCTACCATAGAAGCTGGCTGGCTCCAATCGTGTGTCTTACCCCCACCCTCCACCCACAGGCTTTGTCCTCACCCTGAAGGAATCTTCTCACTCCCCTCAGGTCTCTCTGCTCTCTATTACGAAGAGGGTGACTGCAGTCTGGCAATAGGCTAATGGTACCAGGGGAACGCCTGTAATAGGGTAGTGATGGGTAAACCCAGTTACCATTCCACCTTGGAGATAAACATTCACGTGAAATGAGATTTTGTAAGATATTTACCTTGAAACTAGCAAACAGGATAAAATGTAGTGATTGGGGATGAGGGGTGGGGGTGGCGGGGAGACGCGGAGGTTTGGTTTGGAGACACATTCAGAAGCTGCTTATCTGAACCTCTTGCTCTTAGAAAAAAGTCAGGCAGGAGATTTTGCAAGAAGAAACTATCTCATTAGATTCTGGTACTTTCTTCCAGTTGAGCCAGAAGTACCAGGTGAGCAGCATTCCCCAAACTTGAACTGTGTAGCTACTAATACTGTTGATCATGGACCCAAATTACTTGAGGTTTAGGCATTGGTACAGAAATGATCAGATTGCGTTGACTAATAGGCTGAATTTTTTAATCTGGAATTTTTTTCAATGAGAAAAAGGCCTTTCTTAAATGAAAACATTTGTGGATATATATATGAAATTTTCTGAACTTTTGACAATGCCCCCAAACCAAAAAACATTTCATTTTTCAAAACCAGAAACCTACTCCTTTTTTAATAGTAGAGGTTTTGCTTGTCCCCCCCTTTTTTTTCAGTTTTTCTCTGCATTCCCCCCCCCCCCCCCCGCCTTTTCACTGCAAAAAAAGAGGAGAAAACACTAAATCTCCAAAAACCAAAAAATTGTTTTGGAAAAGTAAATATTTTCCTGTTGTCAGTTTCCAGTTTTTCTTCAAAATAAATAAAAAAAATTTGAATATTTTTTGCAAGGAATGTAGAAAAAATAAATTATTCCTCTCCACACACACATAAAACATACTTACCACTTTTCTGAGCAGCTGCCTTCTCTAGTGACTGAAATCATTGTTGCCTGTGTTTCTCCAGGGAAAGGATTACTGACCTTAGACGGGCCAAAGTGGTTCCAGCATCGTAAACTGCTGACTCCAGGATTTCACTATGGGGTTTTGAAACCGTATGTGTCATTGATCACCAAGTCTACACAAGTGATGCTGGTAGGAACCGCTGTTGCTATTGTCATCACCTGTACTTGGTTCTTTTCCGACTTTTATGCTAAAAGCAAAGCTTCTCTTGCCGTTTCTTCGCTGTTCTCTTGGATTCTCTGCTTGCATGATGTAGTATTTGAAAGACATATGGGGTGATTCACTGCTGTCTTGAATGCTATGACATAATTTACACTTGTGTAACATGTTACCAGATGAGAATTCTCCACTCGCTCACAATGGTGGTGTGATAAATGAAGGGGGGTGGAGGGGACTCCCTTTTATGAACACACAGCTAGCCAGTTAGCTGTAAAATCCCTCTTGGTAGCTATTCTCTGCTTGCTTTACCTGTAAAGGGTTAAAAAGTCCCCTAGGTTAAAATAAATAAATAAATAAAAAGGAGTGGGCATCTGACCAAAAGAGCCAATGAGAGGGCTAGAACTTTTTAAAATTGGGAAAGAACTTCCCTTTGTTGTCTGTTGTTTGTTCTCCGAGAGAGGGGACAGAGCAGGACAGGGCTGAAGTTATGCTGTAAGCAGCTTTAAAACCAGGTATGAAAAAACATCAATTCACATCTCAAACCTACTTATCTGAAACCCCAGATGTGTAAGAAGATCAGAAACACCAAATATGATACTCCTAATCAAATCATGAGTGCTGTCAATACTAGTTCTCTTGATCCTTTAACTGGGAAGTGGAGGGGAAGGTGGTGGTGGTGCAGGAGCTCTCTTCTGTCTTCCTCTTGGAGCTGGTAGGTGGTAAGGTTAAGAGCATAAGAAGAACATCAAGTGATTCATCCCATGTCACCCATTCCCAGCTTCTGGCAAACATAGGCTAGGACACCATCCCTGCCCATCCTGGCCAACAGCCATTGATGGATCTATCCTCCATGAACTTATCTAGTTCTTTTTTGAATTCTGTTATAATCTTGGCCTTCACACCATCTCCTGGAAACGAGTTCTATAGGTTGACTGCGTTGTGTGAAAAAATACTTCCTTTTGCTCATTTTAAACTGCTCCCTATTAATTTCATTAGGTGACCCCCTAGTTCTTGTGTTATGAGAAGGAGTAAATACCACTTCCTTATTTACTTTCTCCGATCATACCAATCAGCTACTTGAGGGGGTCAACAACCCACTCTCCTGTGGTGTTAGGTATTATCGACAGCACTGTGTAAGCTCCAAAACTTGTCTCTCTCACCATGGAAGTTGGTCCAATGGAAGCTATTACCTCATCCACCTTGTTGCTCTAGCATCTAGCAAAGCACTTCTGTCCCATTTCACTTCCATCTCCTTCCTGCATTAGGATAAATGGGAACATCTGATCACTCAGGAGAAGTCGGTGGAGCTCTTTGGACATGTCAGCTTGATGACTCTTGACAGCATCTTGAAATGTGCCTTTAGTCATGAGAGCAACTGCCAGACTGACAGGTCAGTACAAGGGATAGACCTGGGCAAAATTTTTGGACAAATAATTTATTTGCCAAAAAATGCAGTTTTGGTTGACTCAAAACTATTTTTGAATTTGACACAAATAGTCACAAAACAGCTGGAGGAGAAGGGGGCGGTGTGGTGCTGTTGCGATACCCCTCCTCCCACACCCTTTATAACTTTTAACCCAGTGGTTAAGATATCTGAGACTCTGGTTTGAATCCGCCTCTACAGAATGGAGTTTTTTGATTCACTGAAAAGTTTTGGCTTCAGTTCAACCCAAACTGAATTTTTAATTTTATTTTTTAGAACTGCCTTCAAACCAAAACATCAGTTATTCTCCCAGCTTTATGCAATGTTATCTGGATATATTGCTGCCACTAACTCATTGTTTAGGTATAGGATATTGCAACTTTGGGATTAATGGTGACTATGTTACATCTCTACTACAGGCAGAAAAGTTGTATGCTTTGCTAAATGCCATTTAAATCCTTCAGTAAACTTTTCTTTCAGGGAGAATTCCTACATCAAATCTGTCTATGAAATCACCTATCAGATAAATTACAGGATCTGGTACCTCCCATATCAAATTGATTTCATCTATTGGCTCAGTCGTGATGGACGTCGCTTCCAGAAGGCTTGTGAAACGGTGCATCTCCAAACAGGTATTTCCCAATGTTCTTGTCACTGTCTTTCTCTGAAACTTAGGGGGAAGGGCTAAAAATTCTTTAGAGAAAATATAACTCCCACTGAAGCCAATGAGAAGTGATCAGTTGACTTCAACAGAAGCCAGATTGTTGCCTTGGTCTCTATGACTCTCAGTATAGCAACAAAGTATTCTATTGATCTATAGACATTATATAGCTGTGCAAGCTTCCCACATATTGTTCTGCCAATGTGCCTCACTCCTCTCCTGGGGAGTCCACCTTTAGAGGGAGAAGGAGGTGCACTCTTCATGGACCCTTGGCTTCTTTGATAAGGCTGCCCTCAAAGGTGTTATGTGAGGTGGACACCTGATTGCACCTTCCAGTCATTACCTATCTGGGCTGGATTTGAGGACTGACTTTCCTCTAAATTTGAATTATGCAGACTCAAATTTAGTGAGAAATAACTGTGCAGCCAATTGGGTAATGGAATGAGAGAAATCCCATTCCCCCTCACATAAGGATACAAGAAAGCACCGAGTAGAGTCCTTCTAACAGGCCTCTGCTTCTGCCCTTCTGCCGGGCATCCTATGGTATAGAGAGTGAATCCTATCATCATAAACAAGGAGGATGATGGGGACAGAAAGACCTCACATGTTGAATGATGGCCCTTCACTCTGTTGGTAGAGCTCACAGAGAAATCCAGAGTCTTGAAATATATATTTTAATTATTCTTTTTCTGAAACAGATAAAGTGATAAAGGAGAGGAAGAAATCCCTCAAAGACGAACGAGAACTTGAAAAGATCCAGAAGAAGAGACACTTGGACTTCCTTGATATTCTTTTGTGTGCCAAGGTAGTTACAGAATAACCGTGGTTATTTCTCATATCTAGTAAATGAGTGTGTGTATGTCTGTTAGACAAAAAAAATTCTCACATTGATTTTTCCACTTTGTAGCAGTGTAGTTTCCTAGCTGGGTTGGGCTAAAAGTTAATTTTCTCTGACATCAGTTAATTTCTGGAGCAAGTTCTTTAAGGACTCCACATCTGTCAACTTCCTTTGTTTATAGGTATCTATGGCTTCAAATTCACATATTTTAGCATAGTCCAGGAATTCCCTATTCCTGAATGAGACTGAGCTGAGCTGATCCCTTTTATATGATACCTCCATGAAAGGCATGCCCAGCAAGGGCGAGGAAGTGTGGCCTGTTCAGCCCAAACCAGTTTGTTAACCCTTGCATCACCAGTGTGGGGTTGATACACCCCATCACAGGACCCTGTCCCCAGGGCCAGCTCCAGGGGTTTTGCCGCCCCAAGCATCAGGAAAAAAAAAAAAGCTGCGATCCGTGGCAGCTCCACCACCCCCCACTTTCTTCTTCGGTGGCAATTTGGTGGCAGGTCCTTCCCTCCGAAAGGGACTGAGGGACCCGCCGCCGAATTGCCACCAAAGAGCCCGACGTGCTGCCCCTTCCCCTTGGCCGCCCCAAGCACCTGCTTGCTAAGCTGGCACCTGGAGCCGGCCCTGCCTGTCCCACAGAGGAGAATGGGGACAAGGGGAGCCAATTACACCTCCCATGAGACACTACAAGGCCTATTCTCAGCCAAAATCTTTTAGTTTAGAGTTTGATGAAAACTCCTAATTTCCCATAATTTTTTTTGATGAAAACAAATGGACAATTTCCATGGGGAAAAAAAATCAGACCAGCTCTACTGGCCACCCCAATCTGTGCACTAGTCTCAGAGTGAACCACATTGCATGCCCAATGGGGGAGAGACCTGAGAGAATAGAGAGATTTCTGGAGCTCAAGGGTAGAAAGAAAGAGAGAAGAGACCATTTTTAACCCTCTTTCCCTACTGTTACTCTGCATTTGCCATCACCATTGGTAGTGGTGATGGTATGTCTGCTTAACATTTGTCAAGGACAGCATTAGGTGCAGTGTGGTGCAGCGGCAGCAATATATCTCTGGGCTAATACAGTCCCTTGACCAATATCCCTGTCCAATTAGGATGAAAAGGGAGATGGATTATCTGATGAAGACATACGTGCTGAGGTGGACACTTTCATGTTTGGGGGTCATGATACCACAGCCAGCGGGATCTCTTGGACCTTATACTGCCTAGCCATGTACCCAGAGCACCAGCAGAAATGCAGAGAAGAGATACGGGAGCTGCTGGGCGACCGGGAGACCATTCAGTGGTGAGCGCTCACATCTTATTTCATGTTATTTCCTCTCAAGATTATGTCTGGTGAATTAAGATATTCTTGAGCGTCATTTTTCACTGTGGTGTCTTTACTCACCTCAAATGCTTATCTATACAGCTTTGTACACTCTTTAGGGCAATGTTCTCCAACCTTTTGACACCCAAGATCACTTTTTGAATTTAAGTGCAACCCAGGATCTGCCCTGCCCCTTCCCCGAAGCTCCGCCTTGCTCACTTCACCCATTCTCCCACTCTCCATTGCTCTCCCCACCCTCACTCACTTTCACTGCACTGTGGCAGGGGGGTGGAGTTCAGGAGGGTGTGCGGGTTCTGGGCTGGGCAAGGCCGCCCAGAGGGGGGAGCAAGTGGGGCAATTTGCCCCAGGCCCTGCAGGAGCCCCCATGAGAATACAGTATTCTATAGTATTGCAACTTTTTTTATGGAAGGGGCCCCTGAAATTGCTTTGCCCCAGGCCCCCTGAATCCTCTGGGCGGCCCTGGGGCTGGGGCGTTCAGCATGTGAGAGGGGGTACAGGGTGGTGGGGCAGAGCTGGGGCAGGGGGTTGGGGTGCAGGAGGGTAAGGGGTTCAGGAGGGGTATGGGGTGCTGGCTCCAGGTGGGTATCAGGGCGGGGGCAGGAGGTTGGGGTGTAGGAGGGGGTAAGGGGTTCAGGAGGGGTATGGGGTGCTGGCTCCAGGAGGGGATCATGGCTGGGGCAGGAGGTTGGGGTGCAGGAGGGAGTAAGGGGTGCAGGAGGGGGTATGGGGTGCTGGCTCTGGGAGGATCATGGCTGGGGCAGGAGGCTGGGGTGCAGGAGGGGTTGGGGTGCTGGAGGGGGTAAGGGGTGCAGGAGGGGTAGGGGGGGCTGGCTCTGGGAGGGGATCATGGCTGGGGCAGGGGTTGGGGTGCAGGAGGGGTAAGGGGTGCAGGAGGGGTATGGGGTGCTGGCTCTGGGAGGGGATCATGGCTGGGGCAGGAGGTTGGGGTGCAGGAGGGGGTAAGGGGTGCAGGAGGGGGTATGGGGTGCTGGCTCCGGGAGGAGGTTCAGGGCTGGGAGCTGGGCGCCTTTCCCACCCAAACCCTCTGTCCTTTCAGAAACTGGGGCGGTGTGCCAAGGAAGGCAGGTAGAGAGTGTGCGGACAAGCCTGGATTATAAATGTAGGTCAACTGCTTTATGCTTCAGGAGGAAACTGTTTGCCCAATCCTGCAAACACTTGTGACTAAACCAGCAGTGCAAGCAGGCCGATACCCTCCGGTACGCTGTACCAGCAAGCTATTTACAGGGGCAGCTCCAGGCACCAGCACGCCAAGCGCGTGCCTGGGGCGGCAAGCCACGGGGGGCGCTCTCTGGTCGCCGCGAGGGAGGCAGGCAGGCTGCCTTCGGCGGCATGCCTGCGGAAGGTCCGCTGGTCCCGCGGTTTCGGCAGATCTCCCTCAGGCGTGCCGCCGAATTTGCGGGATCGGGGACCTCCCGCAGGCAGCCTGCCTGCCGTGCTTTGGGCAGCAAAATACCTAGAGCCGCCCCTGCTATTTATAGCCAGAACGGAGTACCGGAAAGACACAGCAGTAGCAGAGGAGGAGGAGAGGGCTAGGGGGCAGGGCTGGGGGTTCTGCTCCTTTCCCCGCTGCCCTTCCCAGAAGGGAAAGGAGCAGAACCCCCAGCCCCGCCCCCTGCCCTTCCATGGGTCAGACAGGCTAGACTCATTGGAAAAGCAGAAGAGTTACAGGACTAGGCAAAACTAACAAACAAAACAAGCTCAGGGGATATGACCCCATGGCCACAAATTGAAAGAGAAGGAATAGTTCAGAAAGGCTTCATTAAGCAAAGCCACTGAGGTCCCCATAGTGCCATTAGCCGAGCAACTGCCATTCTTATATACTGAGGTGGCCAAACTGACCGACCCTCCGAGCCACACACCATAATCTTCAGCCGTTCAAGAGCTGCAAGACATCCACAGCCTGGTAGGTGGAGAATGGGGGGTGGGGCTCCCTGAGCCGCATATGGCTCGTGAACCATGGTTTGGCCACGCCAGTTATATACATCATTACGACTAGGGTAAGTCTTCATTGCAAAGTTATCCTGGGCTACAGCCTGGGTGTTATCCTACCCTCCCTCTGGTTCACACTGCAGAACCTCTAACCTAGGCTTGAGGATACTCTGAGCCTGAGCTAGCAGGCACAGCTGAGGGTATAGACATCATTTTGCTGCAGGTTGGCTTGACCAGCCACCTACTGTTCAGTGAGAACACAGGATAGTCAAGCATGGGTGCTGTAAATCCTCTAATCCTATCCCCCCCGAATCACCAGACTCACTTTCTGCTGATTTTCATCACGGGCGGGGGGGGGGGTGAGAAGGGGAAATTAAACTGTATTTTACAAGCTTAAAAAATAGAATAAAAGGAGAGAAGTTGTCAGTGTAAAAGCCAGCTAAGCGGGTCTAGTGAAAATGATCATTTCAGGCAGAACAATATGGTCAGCAGCTCACCCTGGACACTGGGCGCAGGTTTTTTATGCAACCTGTAGCGTGGATTCTCAGCACGGATATTGCCTGCCTGTATTATTGCATCGAGAAGGAGGATGTCACTCAATTTCTCTTGCTTGCAGGGACGACCTGAGTAAGATGCCTTACACCACAATGTGCATCAGGGAGAGTATGCGCATTTTCCCTCCAGTGCCCCTTGTGGGCCGCCAGCTTAGCAAACCCATCACGTTCCATGACGGGCGTTATTTACCAGAAGGTCAGTTTACTCCATTTCCCCTTTCTGGAGTCTGCATCCTGTCTTGCTGGTTGTTGAGAGCTACAGATTACTTCCACAGCCCTCCATTAAGCCTCACCAAGTCCGGGCTTACTAAATGGGCCATGTAGAATCCTGAAGTTATTTGGTCTCCAAGTGGCCTCTGTTGGGTCACATAGTCCATCTGCCTTCATTATCGCTGCATCTGAGCCTATTATCCCTAGTAGATGGATCTAAGGACTCGCCTTAGCCTTGAATGCCTTCTCCAGTCATGGTGATCTCACCATGTTCATTGCAAGACTTTCTAGGCTTCCCCTCTCCTCTCCCTCCCTGTAACACTGCGGTTGGGACCTGTTGGGAAGGTGAAAGGAGACTATGTCCATGAACGTCTCATGCTGCCGACTTCCACAGATCCTTCCCCTTTCTTTCCTCCACGCATAGACTACTGCAGGTGTGGGGCTGAAATCGTCCTCCTAGAGCTGTACAGGGAATGAGGGGGACAAAAATGTTCCTCTGGTGCTAAGCAGGGTTGGAGATGACCATGGTGATGGTGTAGTCCAGTCTTCCTAGTTCCCAACTGCCCCAGGGGGAAATCTCTGTGGCAGCAGATCTGCCCACCCCCAATGACTGATGCAAAATGGAGCTTCTGCAGTTGATTCTTAGCTATGGAGTCCCACCCACCTTCTCACTTCCCCTTCTGTAGAGATGGGGAGACATAACAGGGGTGCAGGGCCTCCCTGGTGTTGTCCCCAGTAGTCCCAAGGGATGTGTAGACTCTGCAGTCTGGACACTGGATGGAGCCTGGCTGATACGTTGCCCACGTGATTCCAGTTGAGATCCACAGCCATAGAGTGAGGCTGAGCTGTGGAGGTCCAGCTGGTTTCATGTCACAGAACCCAGCTAGGGAAGAATTAGATAGTATTATTGCTCTTCTCACCGAAGTTCAGGGGAAGAGCTGTAATACCGTCCCACTGAGGAACTGCACTGGAGTGGGTGGCCTGAAAATGGGGGTGATAAAAATGCTAGCTACTGTGGTTGTAAGAACACTTAGCCTCTCACAGAACATAGCTTAAGCAGAGAAGCTATGTCAATGACCTGTCTTTTTCTTGAGCTTTTTATCCCTTCTGTTGCTTTGCAGGCACTTTGGTTGGAATAAACATCTATCTTATACACAGGGACCCCAGCTTATGGAAAGATCCTGAGGTATGGTACTTTTCTGTCTTTATAATAATAACCTGTTTCCTGCAGCTACTGTATTGGGGTAGTGACCGGGGGTCCCCAGTCCTGGATCAGGTCCCCGTTGTGTTAGGTGCTGTACAAACACAGAGCAAGATCTTGGCCCTTGCCCCATAGAGATTACAGCCTAAATAGCTCAGACAGAGAAAAGATGAAAGGGGGCAAAAAAGAAAGGGGAAATGACTAGCCAACGGTCACACAGCATTTCAGGACATAGAATCCAGGTCGCCTGACTGCCAAGGCCGCATCCTTATCCTTATCCAGTGTATCATGGTACCGCCTATTCAAAGGATGTAATAAAGCTCCTTGCCACACCTGGCTCTGTTGTGGCCCTCTAGTTGGAGACACATCTAATTTACAATTCTATAATCTCACTTATGCAACACGGTGAGGCTATCATTCATCAGGCAACAGGAATATGAGAAATCAGCCACCCATCTAAATAGGAGTGCTACAGTGATGTTATCTCTTCTGAGTTATCAAACACTCTCGTTACAGGTATTTGATCCCATGAGGTTTTCACCGGAGAACTCCTCCCGGAGACACTCCCATGCTTTCATGCCTTTTTCAGCTGGAGCAAGGTGGGGTATAGCATTAGTATTCATGTCTAGTTAGTGCTTTATAAACCTGGAGTCAGTGCTGCCAAGAGCTCAGGCCCGGATCCAGATGGGAGTTTTGCCACCGACTCCAACAGGAGCAGGATGAGACCCTACGGCAGACAGGGAAAAGGGAGAGAAGATACTTTAAGGTAACAGAAGGGGACATGGCGTAGAGAGATTATCAGCCAGGAAGACAAGGCAGAGTGGATTCCTGGGGAAGTGGGTTTTAAGGAGGCATTTGAAAGGGGAGAGAGTGCACTAGGTAGACAGGAAATAGGAGATTGTTCCATGTACAGAGAACAATGTAAAGTGAATCCAAGAATGGGAGACAAAAAAGGGTACGTCTACACTACCCGCCAGATTGGTGGGTAGTCGTCAATCCATCGGGGATTGGTGGGTAGTGGTCAATCCATCGGGGACGGCTCGTCTAGACACGATAAATTGATCCCCGAACGCGCTGCCCATCGACTCCGGAACTCCACCAGTGCGAGAGGTGGAAGTGGAGTCGACAGGAGAGCAGCAGCCGTCGATCCTGCACCGCGAGGACTCTAAGTAAGTCAATCTAAGATACGTCGACTTCAGCTGCGCTATTCTCGTAGCTGAAGTTGCGTATCTTAGATCGATTCCCCCCCCACAGTGTAGACCAGGCCAAAGAAGGAATTGAAAGCCTCCAGCCCCTTCTTCTGAGGCTGCCAGCTCCTGTTTTGATCCCTGGAGTAATATAGAGCAGCCTCAGAGCTGCTTTACATTACCCTGGATGTCATGGGGCCACTCCAACAGCCAGAGATTGGTATTTCAGTGCAGAGATAACCCCTTTCCCAAGACACCCCCCCTACACTGAGGACCAGGAAGTGGGCTGGCACAGGGGTCACTATGACAGCTTTCTGTCCCCACCAAGTTTTCTCCCCACAAGGGCTCCATGGAAACGAAAGGGTCAGATCCCCAGCTCGTGTAAGTCTGTGTAGCTCCACTGAAAAAAATCTTTTAAATCTTCTATTAAAGATACAGAAAAGAAGGAAAAACAATTCAAGCACTTGAAATGTCAGGTATTAAGTAAGGCTTTCATTTTAACAGCATGCCTTGATCCCTTTCCCTTTAGCTGGAGCGAGTTTTTAGAAGGAAAACCCTCCTATTTTACAGTCTCTTTGCTGGTATTAACGATGGTAGTAACTGTCCTTTTTGGGAGAAAGAGAAGAAGTTATTTGAGGTGGGTTGGTGCTGTTGTTGTTAAAACCCAGTCCCGTTTCCTAAAAGACAGAACAAGACAAATCCACACAAGAGGGGAGAAAAGAACGGCAAGGATAGGAAATGTAGCTTCTGTCTCTGGTGTTGGCTTTTACTTGAAACCTCAGCGCTGGAGAAACAAGCGTGGCACACATTTTTATTAGTCGCTCCAAGACCTGGCAAACTCGTACCAGCCGTGGACTGTTTATTTTTCTGTGCTGCTGTAAGCCTGTGATCACAGAGGCAGTTGAAAAGCAAAGCTCTAAACAGTCTCAGCCGGCTAAGCCACTCTTATTAGACAGGAGGAAAAAGGAAAGGAATAGGAAAGAGAAGAAACAAGGCAGGGAAGGACAAAATCTCACATCCCTGGTGGTGGTTGGGATCTAGCCTGAGCCAGTGGAGCTGGCGATGTCATCTGAGTCTCAGTCTGCTCGGGATGAGGATGACAAAGGCCAACAAGTAGCTCCCAGGGTCCCAGGAGGTGGTGGTGGTGGCTGCCGTGATGGCAAAGCTCGCTCCTTTCGGTTTACCTGTCCCCAAGTAGCAGCTCTCTGACAGATTCTTTTTCAAGAAAAGGGAGTTTTGAGCAGAATATTTTGTCTTCATTCCTGCATTCACCAGTTAGGCCTAATTTCCAACACACCAGTTTTGGTTCTTTGATTTCCAGTCCTGCACTTCTCTTGTTTTCCAAACATGGTCTAAACACATTCCGAGTTAGATCAGGAGGTCTTTTTGTTTGGACTAATTCAGTTTGTTTCCCCTTTGCACCTTTCCCCATCGACATTGGTTGTTATAGATTATTGTGACACTTTATGGACTTTCACTCACTTGTCACAGCTGGGCTTACAATTAGGGTATATCCGCAGACCCAATTATCATACCTCCTTTCCGAAGATCCACCCGCCACACCTGGGGATTGCCGGCAGTGTGGCACAGGGGACACTAGGACAGCTTTATGGCTGCACAGAGATTTCTCCCATGGTGGGATCCCTAGAAGTTCATGGGCCAGATCCCCGAGCCAGCATAAATCAATCAGTGTAGCACCAGTGAGTTCCCTTGACTTAATCATTCTGTAAATAACCTTAATTAAAAAAAAGGCACAAAATCTGCCTCACCCAGACACTGACTAACACAAGTTAGAGTGTTTTCTTCTCACACCTGACATAATATTAAACCGCACACTTTAAAATTACAGACATAGCTGGAGGCAATGGGGTTTTGTCATTTGAAGCTTAGTAAACAAACTCTACGTAAAGCTGTTTGATTCTTTCCTAATTCAGCTTCTGAAAGGCACCTCCAGCAGGGGATAAGTGACTCCACCTTCCCAACACAATAGGGAGAAATCCAACCAGGGAAAACCTACTGTGCTTTTCCATATCATTTACACATTATTACACAGTTATGCCACCCTTCCTGGCTCTGCTGAGAATATCAGGGATTAAACAGCCAGACATGGAACATGATCCTACCTATTCGTTACAATCTGATTTAGGATACCAGAGGCATCATTTGGCACTGTGCTACTGCTGTTTTATTCCAACATCAGTCTGTTGAAGGGCATTTCACCAGCACTAAGTAGGAGTCATGGAGCAGTGAATCAGGCTCTAATTATTCAAGATCACATTCTGATTGGTCATATCGGCCTTTTTCATGAGGTTACGATAAGCCAGAAGAATGGCTGGGGGAGGGAGGGGGAGATACAACTGCAGTCGGCAAGGTCTTCCTCAAGGCATAATATTTATAGCAAAAAGGCAAATTAAGGTAATTTAAGTGAAAAAAGGAAATAGCGAGCTCCCCAGCTCTGGAATCAACCCAGTCCTGTGACCCTGAGCATGGAACCTGTTCCTGCCAAAAACATTCTCTCTCCTCTCTATCTCCCAAGCAACAATTTATAACCCTGTCCCTAAGCACCTGTGGAGGGACAGGAGGAAGCTGAGCTGAGGTTAACCCCTTTTTTGCCAAGGATCAGATTCAGCCGTGTGCACACGGTCACAATCACCAACTCCCAAGGATGTCTGGCTGCAAGCTCATCACCCACACAGAAAGGAAAGCCCACATACCTGTGACACACAGAGGGTGGGGAAATAAGGAGAAAGGGGTGGGCGGAAAGGGGGTGGGCAATGCTGTCCAGTGAGGCAGCTTCTTTTCAAATCAGCCCAGCTGCCTGTAGGGATTTGCTGGCTGTGAGAGGGGGAAAGGGTAGGGCTGGAATGGGACATGGGTGGGGTTGGCCACTAGAATTTCTCCACTGGCTTCAATTTAAAGAGACTTGCCACATTTCCTTCTCCAGCCTATGGCGCTTAGCAGTATTTGAAAGGCAGCAGGACTACATCAGAGTTTTCCTTCAAGTGAGAAGGTGAACTGAAAGCTGTTAAGTACATGTTTATGTTTTAAAGGAAATAACTGGGATTGGGGTCGAGAGAGAGGGGGAAAACAAGAGTATAGAAAATGCCAAACATGAGGCCAGCTGCTCCTTCCAGCAGCATGCAAGAAACATTAAAATAATAATTTAGAAGTGCATTGATTGGACCCAGTCCTCATCAACTCATAGACTTCAAGACCAGAAGGGACCTTCACGATCATCTAGTCTGGCCTCCTGCACATTGCAGGCACAGAACCTCACCCACCCACTCCTGCAGTAAACCCCAAACCTCTGGCTGAGTTACTGAAGTCCTTAAATCTTGATTTAAAGTCTGAAGTTACAGAGACTCCACCCTTTACTTTAGTTCAAGCCAGCAAATGGCCCATTCCCCATGGTGCAGAGGAATGTGAAACCCTCTGAGGGTCTTTGCCGATCTGACCTGGGAGAAAATACCTTCCCCGACCACAAATATGGACCCTAGGCATGTGGGTGAGACCACCCAGCCAGACACCTGGGAAAGAATTCTCTACAGTAACTCAGAGCCCTCCCCATCTCGTGTCCTGTCTCCAGCTGTTGGGGATATTTGCTAATAGCAGTTGTGGTTGGGCCATATGCATTGTAAGCAATCTCATCATACCATTCCTTCCATAAACTTATCAAGCTCAGTCTTTAAACAAATTAGGTTTCTTGCCCCCACAACTTCCCTTGGAAGGCTGTTCCCGAACTTCATTTCTCTGATGGTTAGACACCTTCATCAAATTTCAAACCTAAACTTGTTAATTTCCAGTTTATATCAATTTTTGTGCCAACATTGGCCCTTACCTTAACTCCTCTCCCTCAATGATATTTGTCCCTCTGATGTATTTATACAGAGCAATATCTCCCCTCAGCCCTTCTTTTGTTAGGCTAAATAAGCCAAGCTCCTTAAGTCTCCTCTTGTAAGTTCTCCATTCCTCTCATCAATTTAGTAACCCCGCTCTGTATCTGTTCCAGTTTGAATTAATCTTTCTTAAACACGAGAGACAAGAATTGCACACAGTATTCCAGATGAGGTCTCACCAGTGCCTTGTATAATGGTATTAACACTTCCCTATCTCTACTGAAAACACCTTGCTAAACGCACCCTAGGATCGCATTAGCTTTTTTCACAGCCACATCATATTGGTGGCTTATAATCATCCCATGATCAACCAATATGCTCAGATCTTTCTCCTCCTCTGCTGCTTTCAGCTGGTAAATGTGCAGCTTATAGCAAAAAATCTTGTTGGTAGTCCCTAAATGCACGACCATGCACTTTGTCCTATTTTATTTCATCCCATTTCTATTAATCCAATATTCAAGGTCATCCAAATCTTCTTGTATGATATTTTGGTCTTCCTCCATATTGGCAATACCTCCCACCTTTGTGTCATTGGCAAATTTTATTAGCACACTCTCACTTTTTGTGCAAAGGTCATTAATGAAAATCTTAATGAAGATTGGTCCCAAGATTTATCCTTGAGGAACTCCACTAGTAACCTCGCTCCAGCCTCACAGTTCACCTTTCAGTATGATCCATTTCAGTCTCCTCTTTAATCAGTCCCTATCCACCTTTCAGTTCTCGTATTAATCTCCATCTTCTCCAATTTTACTAATAATGTCCCATGTGGAACTGTATCATATGCTTTATTGAAAGGCAGGCAGATTTGATCTACTGCATTTCCTTTGTCTACAAAATTGGTTAACTTCCCAAAGAAAGAGAGCAGGTTAGTCTGACAATCTATCTTTTTTAAAACCATGTTGTATTTTATCCCAGTTACCATTTATCTCGATGTCTTTAATCACTTTCTCTTCAAAATTTGTTCTAAGACCTTGCCTACAATTGAGGTCAAACTAATGGGCCTGTAGTTTCCTGAATCACTTCCCCACCCCACCCCTTCTTGAGTATAGATACTATAGATGCAATTCTCCAGTCACAGGGTATCACTCTTGAATTTATGGATTCACTAAAAATCCTTGCTATTGGGCTTGCAATTGTGTGTACGATTTTTTAAAAAATATTTTTGGGTAGAGATTATCCAGGCCCCCAATTTGATTCCATTCAACTGTTTGAGTTTGGCTTCCACATCGAATGTGGTAATTTCTACTTCATATCCTTGTTCCCATTAGCCACCCTGCCACTGGCCCCAGGTGCCTCATTACCCTTACTAAAAACTGAGACTAAATGTTCATTTCTGTGTTTGACCGTACTTAGATTATCTCTTTAATCTCCACCCCATCCTCAGTGCGTAGTGGTCCCAGTTCTTCTTTCCTTGTTTTCTTTTTTATTTACCTGGCTAAAGTACCTTTTACCTTTGGTTTTTATTTCCTTTGCAAGGTCCAGCTCAGCTTGACTTTTGGCAGTTCTCACCTTATCCTTCTCTTTCTGAGCTCCAAGAGGCAGCTCTCCTTGCTGATCCATTCTGAGTCCTTTATTCTGTTCTTTCACAGATAAACTATGACGGAAATCAATGGGAGTGGGTAAATAAGAGAGGCAAAGAGCTCAGTATTGGACCCATTTATGAGGGAAAGGAAGAGTTTTCTTTTTCTTTCCCTGTTGTTTTCTTGTGTCTTTTTCAATGCACTGCATTCCACAGTGGAAGAGTTTTTGCTCAAGAGCACTGTGATCTCTCCCCATACCATACAACCTCAGTTGAGATTGGCAGAGGTACTCAAGTGGGATCCCCCTCGATTGAAAAGTGGGTGGGCTGGTGGGATCCCCTTCTCTATGAGGGTTCCTGAGCTCTGGGACAGACTTGAAACCCTGGTCCAAGAAAGCTCAAGTCTACTGATCTTCAGAGCATACTGCAAGACACATGTATTTATGTGGGCTCCTGTGAGGTGTGTATGTATGTCTTTCTCTTTGAGAGAAATCACTTGTGTGTGGGAGAGGGAAGTCAAGTGTTCTGGGGGCAATCTCATTGGTCCTATGGCAGAGGTGCCTAGAACCGTGGATAGTTGTCCATTTTTATTGTTTGTATCACTGTAATAATAATTGAACACAGCTTGGTTTTTTTTTTTACAAAATTTAAAAAGTGAATATATGCAAATATTAAAGAGTCATAGAATAATAAAATTGGAGAAAGGCCAGAAACATTTATCTTACCCCCTCAGCTTCTTTATATACATATAAAATGATTGGACCTAAATCAGCTGTTACCACTCAAGAAAGAGATCTTGGAGTCATTATGGATAGTTCTCTGAAAACATCCGCTCAATGTGCAGCAGCAGTCAAAAAGGTGAACAGAATATTGTGAATCATTAGGAAAGGGATAGATGATAAGACAGAAAGTATCATATTGCTTCTATATAAATCCATGATATGCCCACACCTTGAATACTGCATGCAGATCTGGTTGCCCCATCACAAAAAAGATATATTGGAATTGGAAAAGGTACAGAAAAGGTCAACAAAAATGATTAGGGGTATGGAACGGCTTTCATATGAGGAGAGATTAATAAGACTGGGACTTTTCAGCTTGGAAAAGAGATGACTAAAGGGGGATATGATAGAGGTCTATAAAATCATGACTGGTGTGGAGAAAGTAAATAAGGAAGTGTTATTTACTCCTTCTCATGACACAAGAACTAGGGGTCACCACATGAAATTAATAGGCAGCAGATTTAAAACAAACAAAAAAGGAAGTATTTCTTCACGCAATGCAGTCAACCTGTGGAACTCTTTGCCAGAGGATGTTGTGAAGGCCAAGACTATAAAAGGTTTAAAAAAAGAACTAGATACGTTCATGAAGGATAGGTCCATCAATGGCTATTAGACAGGATGGGCATGGATCGTGTCCCTAATTTCTGTTTGCCAGAAGCTGGGAATGGGCAACAGGGGATGGATCACTTGATGATTCCCTGTTCTGTTCATTCCCTCTGAAGCACCTGGCATTGGCCACTGTTGGAAGACAGGATACTGGGCTAGATGGACCATTGGTCTGACCCAGTATGTTCATTCTTATGGTCTTATGAAAAACAATGGTCCTGCTCTGCAGGGTGCTGTAGCTGAACCATCCTTGGTTTTGCAAAAAGACCACCCTAACCAACAAGGTGCTGCACCTGAGTTTGCCCATCCCTGTTACGTTACCAATCAGCCATGCCAGCAGGTGCCTAGATATTGGTGCATTTCTTGAGTGATGAAGGGCATTTTCCTGTTCTTCAGTCCCTATTTTCAGAATTACAGTGCTTGAAGGGCTGCATTAGTGGCCAAACAATGCACTCCAGAAGCTACATCCTCCATTGGTGTAAGTCAGCATTTCTCCTTTTTAGTCAATAGAGTGATGTCAATTTACACCAGCATTGACGACATATTGCTCAACTAATATGCGATGCTAACAATTCTCAAGGTTACTTTATAGTCAAGCCATATATATTGACATCACCTACATATAAATGGCAGTACCATCTTCTGGTCTTAGGGCTCCACAAAGGAGGTAGTAAAACCTGATCTAATCTTCTGTTCGTGCTAAAAGTTGCATGTTGTTTCTTCCTTGTAGCTGTAGAATTCTATATAGCCAATGAACAACCATGCTGGAGTCTATGAAAGTTTTGGACTAATCCTAAAATATAAATTAATGAGTTGGATGGCTTAAACCAGTTTGATTCTTTTCGGCATGAACCACGTGGAGGATAAGGAATTGTTGAGCAGCAATTAGCCTATCAAAGTATTGGCAAAGAGTGAAAAATAAACAAAATCTTTTAAAGCACTTTCTTTTTGGTGGATTAATGGGATATGAAAGAATCTTAATACGCCTGATGCAAGAGCACTTGAAGTCAATGGAAAGTTTCCCATTGACTTCAAGTGACTTTGGAGTAAGCATCAGGATACTCAGGTTCGGTATTCTCACTGGTTCCATCTCTCTCTTCTCAGGAACTGTATTGGGCAGCAGTTTGCCATGATCGAGATGAAAGTGGCCATAGCTTTGTCCCTGCTACGCTTTGAGTTTTCACCCAATCCAGCGAAGATTCCCAGGAAAATACCCCAGGTGATCTTACGGTCCAAGAATGGGATACATGTGCACTTGAAGAAAATCCACTGGCATTGACATTGTGAAATAAGTGGGCAAAATACATAAGAGATTTGTAAGTTATTTGATTATCAAATGCATTAAAAATTCCATCTTTGGGGGAAAAAAGATCCCCAGTCTCTTTGAGCCTGAAAGGTTGCTTGTTGGTCCAGTCAAAGACATATATATATTTATGCTGAGCCATATGATGTCCTCCATTAAAACTGTATTCCCAAACACTTTCTGGTTACTTTAATGACAGAGGGACAGAAAAATTAGATTGATCAGCAAGGGAAAAAAATATGAATCAGATCTTCAGACAGTGTAAATCAACCTTGCTCCACTGATTTCATCAGAGTTTAGTTGATTGATACCAGTGGGAGATTTAGGCCTACGTTACCAGATGAGATTTGAAAATTTGATCCAGTGGTCACCATTTAAAGCCAACTTCTGCAAAAAGGAACTTCGTTGTGACCTTAAAGCTTTTATTTCCTTTGCTAGGTACAGAGGGAAACTATGGTATCTCAGACTCCTTTACATGGCAACTCTTGGCAAATGATTACTCTTTAATAGGGTAGAAGAGTGGACTCACTGCTGGCATGCCCCCTCATGGCTGGAGGTAGTGTTGCAGGCACTTCTTCTCTAGTTCAGTCTCACTCATTCTGGGGTAAACAAAGAGTCCAATAAAATGAACTTAGAGAAACATAACTCTTTGCTCCTAACCAGACTCACTCCTCCACAGACTCTTCGCTCTTCCTGGGCTCTGCAGGGTTGTGCTCCTGCTCTTGTGTAAAATGACTCCCGGGGCTTTCTCTAGCTGTGTTCACAGCATGCACACAGAGAAGTTAGATAAGAACTTAAATACTCATGTTGGAAGGTTGCAATATAACTTTATTTTCGTAGAATTCAGAACCATAATGCAAAACAACCAATAAACAGAGAGACAAAGCAGGCTGCTCCCTAAAAGAGAGAGGCACAACTCGCCCCACCCTACGCTCTTTGTCTGCAGGCAGACTGCTTCAGGGCCAGATTGCACACTTCCCACCAGGCCCCATAGCCTGCAAGAAGAACCAGGGACCCCCTTTGAGAATTTAAAGTGATAGATCACAATTTTAACACACTTTTCAATCCACCACACTCCTCCCCTGTAAATTCCTCAAACACAATTTTAAAAAATCACAAATTTAACCTTAGAGGAAGTTGGTGATTTTGCTGAGGCCAGTGGTGACACCTGACCTTTGTGTCAGAGAAAGTGACACCTGACCTTTGTCCTATTTGTGTCGACCCCAAAGAAGCACTATCCCTCTCTCTCTCTTGGCCACCATCTCCCATGCCTTCTCCTCTCCTCTGGCCAACAAAAGCTACACCCATCCTTACTAATGTCAGGGGCTGCATCCTGTAACTGTACTGAGGTTCTTTCTGGTAACAGCTGATCAATGGGCCTCTTCATTATCTCCCATTTTACCTCTACCAGATATGTCTCTAGTCCCATATCTGCTTGACAGCTTTCCCCCCACTTCATCCCTCCCATGTGATTTTGCACCAACACGGTCTTC
Source organism: Mauremys reevesii (assembly GCF_016161935.1). Lineage (NCBI taxonomy): Eukaryota > Metazoa > Chordata > Testudines > Geoemydidae > Mauremys > Mauremys reevesii. The sequence goes on along the minus strand of NC_052630.1, from coordinate 103,039,659 downwards.
CTTTAGCAGAAAAACCTGGCAGGTTTATGGGGTAGATTTTTTCATTCTTTGCCATCTTTTGTTGCGTGCTCTCCATAGGTCGGGTCTAAGTAAATCAAATTTAGTACGTAACTAGCATTTTAAAAACAAAGCAGCTGGAGTCTTCTGAGTGGCAGGCTGTGGGGTAGACCTATATGAGACTAGGGAATTTGCAATGCAATGTGTCAGGGGACTCCATTCAGTTTTGTCTAGTGCTTGTTTTAATGTCTGCACAACACTCTGTGCCAATCCATGTGATGCTGGGTGGTGGGTAGCTGACCCAATATGTTTCACTGATTTTTGTTGTGGGAATGTCTGAAAATCCCAGAAATAAACTGTGGACTGTTATGTGAAGAGAGTTCCTCAGGTAACCCATAAATGGCAAATATTGCAAAGCACTTCAGTTGTTTATTACAGAAGAGGTTTTTAATCATGTGCCTCACCTCTGGCCACCAAGAATAATCATTAACCATTATTACATATATTTGCTTATCTTTTTCTGCAAAGCCGATGCACAGCTGCTGCCAGGGTGACAGTGTCTCTTCTGGCATGTTCCTATAGCTATAACGGGAGTTGCACTGGCTACTTTCCATTTCTAAATCTTAATCTAAAGCCGGCCACCAGAAACAATTTCTGGCCATCCCTTCCATATCTATTAACCCTCAGTGGCGCTTGTGTAATTCCACCAGCATCCTTTTCTGTACACATATTGGCAGTATCACTTGTATTCCCCATAGCAAACAACCCCTCTGCATGGCTAACAGTTTGCTGAAATAGTAATGGCTACGTTGCTCTTTGGTTATGTGATTTGGCCAGTCTCAAGTGTGGTGCATCATCCTAACCAAAATCACCTTTTTGTCTTGTTTACAGAGCAACTTCCTTAGCTGTAATAGGGAGGTCATCTAGGAAAGAGACTCTGTCCATGGAATTTTCCTCTATATGTTTCCCTGTGTGCAAGGGCAAACAGGACAATGCATCTGCATTAGCATGTTTTTCGAATGGTCTATAATATATCCCATCTTAGTAGGCAGCAAAGATCAAAAGCCCCTCTTTGAAGTCTAGTTGCCACTAGTGGTGGAATGCCTACACCTGGGCCCATTATTTTTATTAGTGGTTTATGATCTGTAACGAGGGTAAATTTTTTTCCAAAGAGGTACTCATGGAAATTAATAACCCAAGTCTCTTTTTCTATCTGTGAGTATTTTTTCTTGACCTTTGACAATGTCCTGGGAGCAGATGTTATGGGTTTTTCACTCCCATCTTTACAAAGATGTGAAACAAAAACCTCAATTCCTACAGGAGACACATCACAGGCTAGCTTTGTGGGACGCTCCAGATTAAAATGTACCAATAGGCTGGCGTGACTTAGTTTCTTTTTTGCTTTCTCCAAAGCCTTATTTTCTTTTTTCTGTCCAAAGCCACTTCATATTTCTCCATAACTGGGCAGACATCAGACTGGGTACTGTTGATAAGTTTGGAATTAATCTTCCATAATAGTTTTATCATAGCCTGAAACAATCTAAGCTCTGAGACATTACACAGCCCAGGGGCATTCTGAATGGCTTTTGTCATCTCTTTTAACAGGTGTACTCCTGCATCTAGAAAATGGCTGGATGAAGTAACCCGGCTTTTTTGAAAAAAAGCATACTTCTCTTTAAAGCCATGATTTTACAAGCTCTTTAGAACCTCCTCTAGGATTTTTAAACGTTCCTCTGACATAGCAGACAAAGATAACACAATCCAAAAGTTGGCAGTGGAAGCTAGACTGGAAATCAGGTGTATCTTTTTAACAGTGAGGGTAATTAATCATCAGAACAATTTACCCAGACTTGTGGTGTGTTCTCCAGCAGCCAATTTTAAAATCAAGATTGGATTTTTTAAAAACAAGATCTGCTGTAGGAATCATTTATGGGAAATTCTCCAACCTGTGTTATCCAAAAGGTCAGATGAGATGATCAGAGTGGTCCCTTCTGCCCTTGGAATCTATGAATGAATGCGTCATCCAAATAACAGGCAACACCATTTACCACCGGCACTAACCGATCCATTATTCTTTGAAACATAACACGGGCACCAGCTATCCCCTAGGATAATATTTCATATCTAAATAGCACCTTATGTGTGTTCATTGCCCACATTTTTTTTAATCTAGCTCCAATGCCATCTGCAGGTCAGCTTGAGACAAGTCTAGTTTAGTAAACATCACTGCCTCTGTCAGCTTTGCAAATAAATCTTGTGGTTTAGGAACTGGATATTGATCCAATTCCAGCCGGGGAGATATGACGCATTTAAAGTCCCCACGCACACTTATGCTGCCATTACCCTTTGGGCTACATACAAAGTGGTGCATCCCATTTGCTGAACTCCACAGGTGAAATTATGTCCTGCTTTTGCAATTATTCCAGTTGGAGTTAGATGACATGAAATACTCTTGCTGGAAGGTTGCAATGTAACACTACTTTGTTTCTTAGGATTCAGAATGATACCCCACAAGAGAGAGAGACAAAGCAGGCACAACTGAACTCACCTCACTCTAGGATGGCTCTCTGCAAGTTACTTACTAAAAGACCCAGATCATATGCTTCCCATAGAGCCCCCTAGCCTGCAAACAAGACCAGGAAAACCCCATAGAACTTAAAGTGATAGATCACAATTTTAACCTAGCTAAAGAAGCCCAGCTACAACCTCAATAATAAGGTTACAATCTAGCAAGCCCATAACATAATGAAGATATGTCAAAGATGGGTCTGATCCACAGCGTATTAACATCAATGGGAAGTCTTGCTAATGACTTTAATGGCCTTTGGATCAGTTCCTATTTACATAGACCTCCGTGGACTAAACAACCAGTCACAGGTTCTTCTCACTGTTGTATTTTGAATGTACCAAATCCTTTAGCCTTTGTGAGGAAACCAAGTACCAAATAAATATCCATTATCTTCCCTGTGGACTATCTGAATGTTAATTTCCTGGGAAGGAATCTTCCTTCAGGTTAAGGTCATACCATTAGTCAGGCAGAAGGAAAATGAAGATTATGTTAGGAGCCTGTCTGATCTAAATGACAAGCACCAATGATCTTTTTCGCTCTTCAGAGGAAGGACTATCTCTAACGATGTGTTTGTGCAGCGCCTTGCACAATGGCGCCATGGCCTGGCATGGGAAATAAATAATAAGAACGACAACAATGGTGGAGCATTCCTCCATGAACCTTCTAAATTACACAGGTGAGTTAAAGTGGCACAGACTTACTCTTTTAAAAGATGACCAGCTTCGAGACTGTGGACACACAGCACTTTATATCCCTTTAATTCTGTTACTCCTCCCACTTTCTTTAAGAGGCCCAGTAAGGAACTCCCTCATCAAATACATTTTACTCAAGTCAGGCACATTCCTAGTAAAAGCATCCAGGTTCCCCCTTGCAATGTGAGATTAAACCCTCTCCCCATCTATACCTGCAAGAGAACTACTTGGAAGCTTATTTGACAAGGAGAGATGTCCTTAAAAGAATTTTTAAAAAAGGTCTTGGGCTAAACGGTAACGATCACAAAATATAATTTAATGTTCAAGATGTCACACCGATGTCAGCAAATGGGACATCTGTATCACTTGACGGTGCTGTGTACAGAAGTGTTTTAAGAATAAGAAGTGTGATATAGCAGCTAAATATTATATATTGAAGAATTTAGTCCATTGTGTATTTGTTAACAGATTGTTTCTGACTACTCATTAAAGTATTACTATTCTCTTTCATTGTGTTGATGAAGCATATTTGCTAAATAGAGGCTTGGGCTGAGGTTTTCAAAGGAACCAAAGTGAGTTAGGCACGCAAATGTCACTGTGTTTTAGTGGGAGTTGGGTGCAAAGACCCCAACCTCAGTAGTGCAACATCCTGTGATTATCCCCTAAGAAAAAAAGCCTTCTCCTGTGACTTCACACAAGCTCTCCAGATTGGGTCTTTGGTTTGCATATCACAGTCCCTCTACAGCTGTTTAATCTGCTAATAAGGAACAAAGCATTATAACTAATTAACATAAACAAGGTGGGAGCTACTTTTCTCTGGTGAAGATACACCACTTTATTTAAACATACTGCCACCCCACTGAAGTCAAGTACATGTCGGGGTGGTGTGAGGGAGATGTAGTAGCCAGGCAGACATTCCCTGAAACTATTCTTTCTAGCCAATCAGGAGACCAATTTCATATCTAGGCTCATAAAACAAGTGTGCATTTCCTTGAAAACTAAAGCTACCATCCCCAAACTGATGGTTTAGGACCTTAGAAAGATTTAACCATATCCTTAAAAATAGGTCCAAGAAGCATCTATCCTGTGAGCCCCACCACTGGGATCAACTATTCCTGGTTCCTGTTCTTTGCTGCAAGTGGGATATCTCAACAGGATTACCCAACTGAAGTTACTCTATGGCAGTCAACCTCAGCGTATTCTTGATATGCTGAAGGGCTTGTAGGAAGAACAGGTCCCCAGATGGGAGACTGTTGTTCAAAATGGGCTTAATCCATTGAAATAATTTCATTAAATTCAATGGACCCTGAATCAGGGCCCATGTCCTTAAGCTCGATGAGAAGTTAAAAGCTCTAGGGACTTATATAACAGAACCTATAGATTGCTTTGCAGGTCCAGGAGCAATATCACAACTATACAGCTGACCCAAAACCAGGAATTTGAGATTTTGAAATGTCACATGTCCCAAACCTGGGCAAAAAGTAAAAAATCTCAGAATTTTTCATGAAATGAAATATTCTGAAACATTTTGTTTTAACCTTATAATTTTTGACATATCTTATATTACAAAAATCAAAACATTTGGACTTTTGTAGTATAAATAATAATATAACAAAAGTCACAACAAAACATTTCAACACACCTACAAAATTGATACGTTCCTCTGAACCACTTCGATTTAATTGTATCAGCATTTTCTGATGGAAAATTATTCCACTGGAAAAATTGTTGACTGGCTCTAGTTGCTAATAACTTGGGCGGTGGGAATACATTTCTAATTATGTTGTTGCCATGGGCTTTTGCAGGTAGAAACATGTTTCCCAGAATCCAAGAACAGTATAGCAGACTTTCGCTGATGTGCGGTGTATTGCTTGGGAGCATCAGACTCCTTCCCTCCTTATTGATGTTCCTGCCAGGAGGGGCTTTTCCTACTCCTTCAACCCAGGAAAAGTTCTTATAATTCGGCAGCAGAGTAGCACATGGGTATATATGCAACTGCCTTTTTGAACAATGTTTGAGGATGCAAACTGAAGTCAGATATAAAAGGCAAATGGAAGGTTGCAGGATGCTTAATTAAGTATGAGAATGGACATAAGGAGGAAGGGTAGTGTAGATACCAGTCTAATAGGTGATACTGGTGGTAGAATGTCTGTGCCTAATTGAGTAAAGAATGGCAGTGAAGCCAAACGGCAAAAATTAAGATGTCTGTATGCTAATGTGAGGAGCATAGGTAACAAAATGGAGGATCTAGAGCTACTGGTGCAGGAAGTGAAACCAGATATTATAGGGATAACAGAAACATGGTGGAATAGTAGTCATGACTGGAGTACAGGTATTGAAGCGTATGTGCTGTTTAGGAAAGACAGAAATAAAGGCAAAGGTAGTGGAGTAGCATTGTATATCAATGATGAGGTAGACTGTCAAGAAATAAGAAGTGATGGAATGGATAAGCCAGAGTCTGTTTGGGCAAAAATCACATTGGGAAAGAAAGCTACTAGAGCCTCCCCTGAGATAGTGCTTGGGGTGTGCTACAGACCGCCGGGATCTGATTTGGATATGGATAGAGACCTCTTTAATGTTTTTAATTAAGTAAACACTAATGGGAATTGTGTGATCATGAGAGACTTTAACTTCACAGATATAGACTGGAGGACAAGTGCTAGTAATAATAATAGGGCTCAGATTTTCCTGGATGCGATAGCTGATGGATTCCTTCATCAAGTAGTTGAAGAACCAACAAGAGGGATGCCATTTTAGATTTGGTTTTGGTGAGTAGTGAGGACCATATAGAAGAAATGGTTGTAGGGGACAACCTCGGTTTGAGTGATCATGAGCTAATTCAGTTCAAACTAGATGGAAGGATAAACAAAAATCGACCTGGGACTAGGGTTTTTTATTTCAAAAGGGCTAACTTTAAAGAATTAAGGAAATTAGTTAGGGAAGTGGATTGGACTGAAGAACTTGTGGATCTAAAGGCAGAGGAGTCCTGGAATTACTTCAAGTCAAAGTTGTAGAAACTATCAGAAGCCTGCATCCCAAGAAAGGGCAAATAATTCATAGGCAGGAGTTGTAGACCTAGCTGGATGAGCAAGCATCTCAGAGAGGTGATTAAGAAAAAGCAGAAAGCCTACAAGGAGTGGAAAATGGGAGGGATTAGCAAGGAAAACTACCTTATTGAGGTCAGATCATGTAGGGATAAAGTGAGAAAGGCCAAAAGCCATATAGACTTGGACCTTGCAAAAGGAATTAAAACCAATAGTAAAGGTTCTATAGGCATATAAATAAGAAGAAAACAAAGAAAGAAGAAGTGGGGCCGCTAAACACTGAGGATGGAATGGAAGTTAAGGATAATCTAGGCATGGCCCAATATCTAAACAAATACTTTGCCTCAGTCTTTAATGAGGCTAATGAGGAGTTTAGGGATAATGATAGAATGACAAATGGGAACGAGGATATGGACATCTGAGGTAGAAGCCAAACTCAAACAGCTTAATGGGACTAAATCGAGGGGCCCAGATAATCTTCATCCAAGAATATTAAAGGAACTGGCACATGAAATTGCAAGCCCATTAGCAAGAATTCTTAATGAATCCATAAACTCAGTTGTACCGTATGACTGGAGAATTGCTAACATAGTTGCTAACTTTAAAGCATTGGACCTTGTGGCAGATAAGGGATGAGATCCTAGTGCTGGCAGCCCTGTCAACAGCAGATTGTGCTGGTGTGTGGAGACAACTGCCTGTTCCAATAGGGATAAGAATAGTTATATATGTTATTGGAGTGTTTTGGGGAGTCCGTTACTCATGAACAGAGAAATAATTCCCATTCCAGCCTTAATGCTAAGGTAATTTCTTGAATGCTACATGAACTATGGGGCCTGATCTCTCTTAAACTGGTGTAAGTCAGGAGTAACTGTGTTTAAATCTGTGCAGTTGCATTGGTGTACATGAGAAGCAAATATAGCCTGCTAGTTTAGGTAGGACTGGTAGTCTGTAGGATGTCTGCCTCGTTTGTTGCAGAAGTGGGAAGGTGTGTAGTAATGAGGGCACTGCAGGAAGAAAAAGGACAGTTTCATGGTTCAGGTCGTTTACAGGGGTATAAATTAGTTAATGAAGACAAATTTTAATGTTTGTGAAGCAGGGCCTCCCAGAGGATTCAGAGGGCGTGAGGCAAAGCAGGGGAGCGGACATAAAAAAAGGTGCTACCTGCTGCGGCGCTTGTACTCACCAGGTGGTGCTCCGAGTCTTCGGCGGCGGTGGCAGCTGGTCCTTCACTCACTCCAAGTCTGCGGCAGCAGCGGATCCTTCACTCTTCAGCAGCACTGAAGGACCCGCCGCCGAAGTGCTGCCAAAGACCCGGAGCCAGTGAAAGGCCCGCAGCCGAAGTGCTGCCAAAGACTCTCTTACATACAGTGCAACTCCCCCACCTTTTCTGCCCTGCCTGTCCTTCCTGAACAGTTTATATCCATCCATGACCGTACTCCAGTCATGTGAGTTATCCCACCAAGTCTCTGTTATTCCAATCACATCATAATTCCTTGACTGTGCCAGGACTTCCAGTTCTCCCTGCTTGTTTCCCAGGCTTCTTGCATTTGTGTATAGGCACTTAAGATAACTCACTGATTGTCCTGCTTTCTCAGTCTGAGACAGGAGTCCTCCCCTCTTGCACTCTCCTGCTCGTGCTTCCTCCTGGTATCCCATTTCTCCACTTACCTCAGGCCTTTGGTCTCCTTCAATGAGACACTTACTACTTACTCAGACTTTCCCTGAGTACAGCAAATTGCCTAAGAAGGCTGGGGCTTAGATCCCTAACTAAGCTGATTCTTATCTGATAGGCTGTTTTTAATTATGTTTTAAGGTGTTTATAATTATGAAAATATGCCCAGAGCATATAAAGGGGGTGTATCTTACACGGCTAACAATTGCTACATGCAGCAGTGTTTGTACCACTTCTTCTTCTTTCTCATGTTTCCTTCTAGCAATTTTTGTGATTTATTGCTATTAATGTTCATAGCGAAACAATTAAAAGTACAAAAAGGTAAATGTTTTACAGCTCGTATATGATCACAAATACAGCACTTCACAGGATTGCTAGTGGAATGGGACAATTATGCAATTTTACAACTCATTAAAATGACACAATCAAAGAATGCTCCATAGACACAAAGCATTTGGGTGGGGATTCCTGAAAAAAAAAGAGAAGATGTACATGAAAGGGAAAGGAGGGGACTGGGAGGAGGGAAAAGCATGCAAGATTGGGGGTGGGAGGTGCAGGTGGAATGGAAGTCTGGGACTCTTTGAGCTATCTTAATGGTCTTTATTCAAATATATCTAGAAACAAGTTGCGAATGTCTTTAAATTCATATCACTGAACTCTGTGGTGATAAGCGATTTTTTCGTTGGCTGCTAACTAGAACGTCTGAAAACCACTGCTGTATTCTGGGCATGGGTGGAGGGTATCATAGGCTGGGGGAGGCTGTGCCTCCACAAACAGCCTGGCGTGGCTCCGCCCCGCCCCGCCCCGCCCTCAGGCCCCTTCCTACAGTTCCCGGCATTCTGCCCTGGCCCTGGCTGGCTGGGGCTTGGGGTGGACTGCCTGGCGCTGGGGGCCGCAGTGGACATGCTCTGGGCTCCTGCAGGGGAGGGGGAGGTGAAGGGGGAAGCATGGAGCCTAGCCTCCCCAAATGGCTGGGTCACCGTCTGCCTATGATTCTGGGCATAAGTATACTCTCCCACGTTTCTAACCTCATGGGCGTGGTGATCATTGCAGCCCTCAAGAAACAAGTCTTTGAGGCAGAGTGAAACCCAGCTGAGCCAGCACATGTCAGAGGATGTAATTTCCAGGCGAGGTTTCGCTGATGAAGTACAGTACCATTTGAACTCCCATATGCACCTCCTTCTGTAGCTCCCTGGCAGTTGGACAGTCCCATAGCATATGCACCAGGGTCCCTTTTTCCTTATTAAGCACCAACAGACATCAGAAGATACGGGCTTTACGTTGTGTGACCTCAATGGCATCCAGCTGTGGTATCAAGTATAGCCTGAGATCCACAGAGGCATTTTTTAACATTACGTGACATGCACCTGGGCAGGGGGGTAGACTAGATGACCCTTCTGGTCCCGTCTATGATTCTGCCATTGGGGTTCTTTCACATACAACTGAAGATGAATGGAGTTCCTCTTAATTACTAAAGCATAGAGTGGGCATGAGCCTGGGGAGTTTATGAAGCATTTCTAAGGTTCCATGTAGTTCTGGGGCCTTGGGGAGTGTCTGTATCAAATTGATCTGTCAGCATTTGTTTTAGCTGTAAGTACTGCCACTCTGCTGAGGGTAGCAGGTCATAGTGTTGCTTCAGCAAATCCCTCATCGTTCACTATTGGGAAATCCATATGATGGCCCTACTCAGTCAATTCTTCCAAATTATAGACACCCCTTCCCACCAATTTGTAAGTCTGGGTTTCCCCATATAGCTGCTTCAGGAAGGTTAGGCTGAAATTAGTACCTCTTAGCTAGGATAGCTCAGACTCTTCTAAAGGCAGCTACCACTTCAGGATCTTAACTTAATTTTTGAAAAATGTAGCAAAAGAGACAGCCCATTCTTTGATATCTACCAGCCCTCAGGTTCTCTCTTCTCACTAATGCCCCTGGTAAATTGTTTTCTTGTCTTTTGTCCCATGGACCGCATATGACAATTCTGGATCCTTTTCAACACTGCACGAGCTGCTGCTTGAGTATGAAGAAGCTGAATATGAATGTCTGAAAGTGAGTTTACGCCCGTGACGCCGACCTCCATTTCCTACTTGTTGCACTTTTGAAAAAGCACCTTTATGCTTGTCTCCCATGCTAGCCCTCATGCTGGGGAGGAGTTCCCCATTAACACCAACCCATTATCCTGCTCCAAACTCTCCTTTGCTGTGATGCCTACAAAAAACTTGACTGAGGGTGTACTGAGATGACAACCTATCATGCTGATCAATATTGTCTCATTGTTTCCTTGTACACCCCCATCTATCTGTATACATCTGTTGTCTCTTGTTTGATACTTAGACTGTAAGATCTTTGGCGCAGGGACCGTCATTTTGTTCTGTGTCCATACAACACCTCGCATGACGGGGTCCTGGCCCATGACTGGGGTGCCTGGGTGCTCCACTAACACAAATAATAAATAATGATCATTAAAAAGACTGTTAGAGTTAATTAAAAATGCCAAGTGGCACTGCAATACTCTCATGCCAGCTGGCATTTCAGCACTGACATGGAGACATATTTGGATAGATCATAAACACATAACAACCTGTATGTTTATTATTAAACAATTGCAAAACAAAACACCCCGCTGCAAACAATTCTGCTCCTGAAGAGACAATGAGAGAACAAACACAAGACAGGTGTTAGTCACGCTGCTTAATGCACTACGGAATAGAGTCATTCTATTCTATTTAGGTTTTTTACACTTCACTCATCAGTTTGGTCTCTGAATGCCTAATGAACCATTGCCAGCTTGTAATAGCCTCTGGTGATCATTTGTCTGACTCTGGAAAGACTCTTACACTCCGTAGAAAGGAGGTTTTGTCAACAATCTTATTTTCCTATGCCGTCCCCACCGACCCCCTTATTGCTACCGTTTCAGCAAGATGAAAATGACATAGGCAAGGTGGTGACTTGGAGCCATAAATACTTCTATGACTTTCCTGTTGGGTGGAGAGTTTCTCAGTGTATTTAAGTATCAGCTGCCCTGATTATGCTCAGGCCATATTTGCCACAGAAGGTAAGAATTATTGCATTTTATTTTTGAATGGTCTCAGAAATGCCCAAGTGTCATGCAGATCCATCCCTTCATAGGACAGCATGGTTCTCGAAATCTGTTACAAAGAGCTCACTGTTCCCTATAGCCAGCTGGGTGCAGCTGTCTGATAACCATTCACTGCTGCAAGCTCAGTACTGTTAGCATATTATCTATCCTGGAAGAGTCCACAGTCTTTCAAGGAAAGACCACCAGTCACCCCTTCCATTGCAGTAGCAGCCATAGCTTTGTTGCAAACCTCATTTTCTAGAATGCTACATACAGATATGTCCCTAAACAGGAATCTTCCCTCCAGACCTTTGAACTTCGTCTGCTTGGGTAAAACGGAACCCAGATTCAAACCAGCCCCCATTTGGGGTTTATTAAACCAATCGATGACGTTTTGAAAAACGTCAAGCAAACCCACACCCAGTTTGCCCATGATGATCTTTCATCCTCCACCCTCAAACTGCGCTGGGGCAATTAAAAAGAAACCCAGCTCTGAATCAACTCTGGTTTCCTGTCTGACAGCGGCCGGCACCTGATGAAGGTGCAAAAATCCTCACATCAGCAGAGGTGGATAATTTGTCTTCCATTTTAGGTCTGTTCCTAGTTCCTTCAGAAAGAGATTGGTTTAAACCCTGATGTGATAGGTTTAATTCTAATTTGGATTTAGCCACTGTGATAATTAGCACTTGTCGCTTTTCTGTGATCATTTTTCATTTCTTTTGAGTTTTCTCATTCTCCTGGGAAGGAAGGGGGACCTCTGTGTAAGATTCAACCAAACCATTATAAGCAGCTTTAGCACTGACCGTTCAATGTAGCCAATCAGTGTATCATTCAGCCCCTAATACAGTGCTATTTATTTTTCTCACCCAATAATCTTTTGGCTTTTACAGGTCCCAAGGGTAATATTATTTATCAGCACATAATATGTGTACCAATCCACTGGGCTAAAACCATCATCCACCTTCTTGACCATTTACAATTCTGAGGGAAATTGGGGAGATTATCAATCATAGAACCAGAGAATCATGGGACTGGAAGGGACCTCGAGAAGTCTTTTAGTCCAGTTCCCTGCACTTAAGGTGGGACTAAGTATTATTAGACCATCCTTGACTGATCTTTGTCTGACCTGCTCTTAAAAATCTCTAGTGATGGAGATTCCACAACCTCCCTAGGCAATTTATTCCAGTGCTTAACTACACTCACACAGTTAGGAAGTTTTTACTAATGTCCAGTCTAAACTACCCTTACTGCAATTTAAAGCCATTGCTCCTTGTCCTGTCCTCAGAGGTTAAAGAGAACAAATTTTCTCCCTCCTCCTTGTAACAACCTTTTATGCACTAGAAAACTGTTATCATGTTCCCTCTTAGTGTTCTCTTCTCTCATAGCTCATGTTTTCTAGACCTTTTATCATTTTTGTTCCTCTCCTCTGGACTTTCTCCAATTTGTCCATGCCTTTCCTGGAACAGAACTGGACACAATATTCCATCTGAGGCCTAATCAGTGTGGAGTAGAGTGGAAGAATTACTTCTTGTGTCTTGCTTACAACACTCCTGCTGATACATCACAGAATGATGTTTGCTTTTTTTTGCAACAGTGTTGCACTATTGACTCATATTTAGCTTGTGGTCTACTATGACCCCCTGATCCCTTTAAGCAGTGCTCCTTCCCAGGCAGTCATTTCCCATTTTGTATGTGTGCAGCCGATTGTTCCTTCCTAAGTGGAGCACTTTGCATTTGTCCTTATTGAATTTCATCCTATTTACTTCAGACCATTTCTCCAGTTTGTCCAGATCATTTTGAATTTTAATTCTATCCTGCAAAGCACTTGCAACCCTTCCCAGCTTGGTATCAGCCACAAACTTTATAAGTGTACTCTCTATGCCATTATCTAAATCAGTGCTGAAGATATTGAGCAGAACTGGACCCAGAACTGATCCCTGCAGGACCCCGCTCAGTATGCCCTTCCAGTTTGACTGTGAACCACTGATAACTACTCTCTGGGAACGGTTTTCCAATCAGTTATGCATCCACCTTATAGTAGCTCCATCTAGGTTGTATTTCCCTAGTTTGTTTAGGAGAAGGACATGCGAGACAGTATCAAAAGTGTTACTAAAGTCAAGATAAATGACATCTACCGCTTCCCCCCTACCCACAAGACTTGTTACCCTGTCAAAGAAGGCTATTAGGTTGGTTTAACATAATTTCTTCTTGATAAATCCATGCTGACTGTTACTTATCACCTTATTATCTTGTAGGTGTTCACAAATTGATTGTTTAATTATTTGCTCCATTATCCTTCTGGATGCTGAAGTTAAGCTGACTGGTCTGTAATTCCCCGGGTTGTCCTTATTTCCTTTTTTATAGATTGGCACTATATTTGCCCTTTTCCAGTCCTCTGGAATCTCTCAATAAGTAGCTTTGTATTTCTATACCCTCTTGGTGGCTCCATCACAAATTTGCTCAAATTTAAAGATTATTTTTGTAACTGGCTAGTGATGTGGGACTTAAAAAAAAATCAAGCACCAGTAATAGGGATTCTGCAAGCAGACCTTAGCTAGTAATTTTATTGCCGATGGATGAGGCAGAATGGAATTCAGCTCATTCTTCCACAGCTGCATGGACTCTACAGGAATAAGGGAAGGTACAAATTATTTCAGCCATAAAGGGTAAAATTTCCAAAAGCGCTTCAGTAACTTAGGCTAGGTGCCTATGGGACTTTTGAAACTGGGACTTAGGTGCTTTTGAAAATGCTCCCCAAAGTCATTAAGTAAATGGCTGTGACTCTAAGGCCTGGTCTACACTGGGGGGGGGGTGTCGAACTAAGGTACGCGACTTCAGCTATGTGAATAGCGTAGCTGAAGTCGAACTACCTTAGTTCGACTGACTTACCCGTCCTGACGCCGCGGGATCGAAGTCCGCGGCTCCCCCGTCGACTCCGCCACCGCCGTTCGCGGTGGTGGAGTTCCGGAGTCGACGGGAGCGCGTCTGGAGTTCGAACTATCGCGTCTAGATTAGACGCGATAGTTCGAACTCCGAGAAGTCGAACTCTCCGCGTCAACCCGGCGGGTAAGTATGGACCTACCCTAAGGCTCCATCTATATTACGAGCTAGGGGTGTGACTGCCCTGCTTCTGTACGCATACTTGCACCAGCTCTCATCATGCTAGCGCATCTATAAATAGCAGCGTAGCCAAGGTGGCACACTTGTCTACATTACCCACTGGATCGATTGCTGGGTGGCGATCGATCCAGAAGGGGTTGATTTATTGTGTCTAGTCTAGATGCGATAAGTCGATGGCCAAGCGCTCTCGTGTTGACTCCAGTACTCCACCAGGGTGAGAGGTGCAGGCAGAGTCAACAGGAGAGCATCAGCCGTTGACTTACCACAGTGAAGACACCACGGTAAGTAGATCTAAGTACGTCGAGTTCAGCTATGTTATTCACGTATTAGACTGATCTTCCCCCCCACCCACCCCCAGTGTAGACCAGCATTAATGACAGAGGAAACACTACCTAGCTGTGCTGAGTACACACCCACTGGTTACATCTAACTCATAGTGTAGATGTAGCCTTAGACACACAAGATCTATCAAGTAAGAAGGAGTCACATTTCTGGTCATAACTACACTTTAAAGTCTGCTCTAATCTGACTATCAAAGTAGCTGGCATTTAACTCAGGCAGAGGAAGAAAAATTCCTTTGGGCCTCTACCATAAATGCCAGGTGCAATCACACATCTTATTCTTATTTTAAAGATGGTATCTTTAAAATTTAAATAACCAGGCATCATTCTCCTTTCTTCCCAATTTTGTTGCATAAACGTTGAAGGTACCTTTGGTATATTTTAAAAATGAAAGGACAATGACATCTCACCAAATCATCTTGTTCCCTCTTATCCCCAGGGCCGCCCAGAGGATTCAGGGGGCCTGGGGCAAAGCAGGGGAGCTGTGGCCCTTGTACTCACCCGGCAGCGGTCTGGGTCTTTGGCGACATTTCGGTGGCGGGGGGACCCTTCAGATGTGCCTCATCTTCAGCAGCACTGAAGGGCCCCCTTGCCGCCGAAATGCCATCTGAAGACCCGGACTGCTGCCGGGCCAGGACTCACGGGGCACCTGCGGGGCCCGGGGCCTGGGGCAAATTGCCCCACTTGCCCCCCACTCTGGGCAGCCCTACTTATCCCTGTCTCCTTTTTTAGGTTAAATGGGAAGAACTGATCACAGAGGAGAAGCTGGAGGAAATCTCCGAGCCAGTTACCAGGAGGCAGTATTCTGGGGCATGTCAGGGTGGGTGAGGGGGCGTGTCTGGGGAGGGACGGGATGTGTGAGGGCAATGTTGCATGTTGGCCCATTCCCCAGTGGCTGCAAGGCTTGTGGCAGCCCATAGTGAAACAATCCCCACCCCCATGCAGTTCCGGGAAGTCACTCCCAGCCCTGGGATGAACTTGGCCCTAGGTCATAGAATTGAAGGCCAGAAGGGACTGTTATGATTATGCAGTCAGGAGAATTTAGGTTTGAGTCAAATCTGAAGTGAAATTCTTGGCTGTTTCTTACTTTACTCAGCCCTTGTCACCATCATGACCGGTACAGCGAGATTCAGCAAGATCTGTGAACATAGTGTCCAATGGCTGGCTGATTCGCACCCCTGAGCAGTATCCTTGCTTTACTGGGATAAAAATGGAGCTGGATTATCCGATGAAGATCTGTGTGCTGAGGTGGACACTTTCATGTGCGAGGGTCCCAATACCACGGCCAGTGGGACCTCCTGGCTTATACATTGCCTGCCCTGCACCCAGAGCACCAGCGGAGATGCAGGGAAGAGATCAAGCAGATTCTGGGAGACTGGGATACAGTTCAGTGGGGAGATCTTACAGTGTATTTGATGACTTTCCCGCCTAAGATCATTTTCAGGGGACTGATCTATTCTTGAGAGCATTATTCACAAAACCAAGAAGCTCAGCATCTCTTTGGACACTTTATATCATTGTATATCTTGAAGGGCTGTATGTTGTCATCAGTTTCACAGGACTTTCATCTTCCTAATTATGAGTGCTACTAGGCTCATTTCAGGTACAAACGGATTAAGTCAAACAGCGGAGGCCTAGAGTTTACCCTACATTAAAAATACAGGTCAGAGAGGTGCATTCCCTGGATTTTGTGCATCTGTCTTTAAAATCTCACTATCCCACCAATGAGAAATTAAATTAAAAAACAGCTACTAATTCAATGAAACTCATGCACCATTATTTGTGTGTTCTATGCACCCTCTGCTGGATCTGTAGAAGCATTTACCAACCACTGTTCCCAAACAGTGCTCATACCATCAGCAGCACTGAGCTACAAATTGGGGAGCAAATGGTAAATCTGTTTAAAACATAGTTGGCAGGTGGAGGGGGGGAACATTTTCCAGACAGAAAATGACAATCTTGCTGGCACTGAAATTAATGGCAGTATTCCTCTTGCTTCCGAGAGGGCTCAGAATGGGTAAAGGGAAAGAAATCGTACTATGGAGCTTCTACATAACAGTCATAATAACAGAACCTCCCCTGAGAACGAAGCACATCAGAATTGTCACACTAGCTAGATCAGCTGCTTGCATGAGTAGACACACTGACATCAGTGGGATGCGCTCACCAATGTGAGCAAGATCGTGGTTCCCAAACTTTTGGGCCTTGAGTCTCCTTCAGGAGAACAGAACCAACCACACCTCCCTGCAAACCCACCATAGGGTGACCCCTCCTGGAGCACCCTCCAGCCTCAAGCCACAGCACCAGAGATGTGCCCAGCCTCAGTTTCCCATTTTTGTTCGACCATGAAGGGAACATTATCTCCCAGACCCAGGTTTTTAAAGGTATTTAGGTGTCGCTGCACAATGTTGCAACACCTAATTAATTTAAGAGACTACCTCTTATTCTAAAAAGTGATTTAGGCACTTAGCAACCTAAATCCTACTGAGGCCTGGTCTATACTATAGAGTTAGGTCAATGCAAGGCAGCTTATGTCGAACTAACTTTGTAAGTGTCTACATTCAAATTTCGGTCCTCCACTACACCGATTTACTAACTTCACCTCCACGAACAGCATAGAGTCAAGGTCAATGTAGTTAGATTGTCAGTGTCAGTGTAGAGACCACGTTGCTTATATTAACTGTTGCTGGCATTCAGAAGCTGTCCCACAATGCCCCGCACTGACAGTTCAATTGGTGCGAGCGCTCCTGGTGAGGGTGCGCACCGCTGACACAAGGAGCAAAGTGTAGACACGCACAAGCAGTGTGATTACTGTGGCGGCTGTGTGCCGCTGTAAGCTAGGTCGACTTCGTTGTGTAGTATAGATATGCAGGGCCGCCCAGAGGATTCCGGGAGCCCGGGGTCTTCGGCGGTGGGGGCCCCCGCTTTGGCGGTAAGTCGGCAGCGGGGGGGTCCTTCCGTTCCGGGAGCGGCCGCCAAAGTGCCCCAAAGACCCACGGCGGGGACCCCCCTCTGCCGAATTACCGCTGAAGCGGGACCCGCCGCCGAAGTGCAGCCCCTGCCGCGGGTCTTCAGGGCACTTCGGCGGCGGGTCCCGGAACGGAAGGACCCCCCCCCCCACCGAATTACCGCCTAAGAGCCGGCTGCACTCCGGCGGCGGGTCCCGCTTCAGCAGTAATTCAGCGGCGGGGGGGGGTCCTTCTGTCCCGGAGCGGAAGGACCCCCGGCCAGCGAAGACCGGGAGCGAAGAAGCTCCGGGGGCCCGGGCCCTGTGAGAGTTTTCCGGGGCCCCGGGAGCGAGTGAAGGACCCCGCTCCAGGGGCCCCGAAAAACTCTCGTGGGGGCCCCTGCTGGGCCCGGGGCAAATTGCCCCACTTGCCCCTCCCTCTGGGCGGCCCTGTAGATATGGCCTCACTTTCAATGGGATTCTGGCTCCAAGGAGACTAAATCCCTTGTGAAAATGAAATGTAGCCTCTACGTCCGTTAGGTGCTGCAACGCTGAGTCCAGTGACACCTTCATCGCTTTGAAAATCTCGGCCTCCGTGTCCAGCACAAAGCTCACCGCTGGGCACAACGCATTCCCACCTGCCAGCTCCCCAAAAGCCTTGCAGTAAAAGCATTCTGCAGTTCCCACGGTCAGCATCTAAAGAGACAGCTTTCTCCAGCCCCCTCTCTGGGGCCATCACCGTCAGGTCACTCACCCAACAGTCAATAGCAGCACATTGTTCACAGTTCCTCTGGCTCCTGAGTCAGGGCCGCGCTCTCCAGGCCATTCACCTCTCCGTGACTAGTCCTGTGACCTTTTACCACAACTCTCAAGTCAGGCCTCTATCTTCCTTCCATACAATCTGAGCAACACAGCTTTATGCTATGACCCTTCCTCTCTTTTTTTACATGCTTCGATAAGCAGTGAAATAGTTAACTGCGCTGACGTTTAAAGTATCACCTTCCGCACCAGTGAGACATATGGGACAGTTCACACCTCTCCAGGCTGCTCTTTCAGGCTCTCTGCAAACTCATTCCTGCGTCAGTCACTCTCACTTCACATTTTGAAGGTTTCTTCCTCTGTAATAGCTAGAGACTTACCTAAGAAATAGAACCAGATGAGACCTGCTGGGTCATGGAGTCCAGTCCCCCGCTGTCACAGGCAACCCCATCATGCAATTCCTTTGCTTTTAAACAGAAGCTGAGACTCTGGAGGACAACTGAGGGTTATGCCATATGCTTCCTTCTCCCCCAGCTAGTCCCTACTGCCCCCCATCCTCTACAAAACACTGGAGAAAGCGGGACACAATCTTGCCCTACCCAATTTTGAATATATAAAATCCTATATTTCCAGATTGCCATACTCCCCCCATTCATCATACCGATCTCCTCTCTCACCTCTCCACACAGTACCATGATACTGTCACTAACTATTGTTCAATATTAGAGCTTTTTACAGGCTTCCAGCCCATCCTGGATCATGTGACAAAAAGGTTGGCATGTGATCACGCAGCACTTTCTGGGTCTTTTACTTCAAATTCTTTCCCTAAAAATTGAGATTAGGAAGGTTCTTAGATTGTAATGTGGGTTATTCCTTGGGCAGATTGTTGGCCCATAAATTAGCAAAGGACAGGACTCCATAACAAAGGAGCACATTGTTTTTCCTGCACACATTTCACTTACAAACCATGAGCCAGATCCTCAGTTGGTGTATATCGATGTCACTCTGTTGGTATCAGTGGAGTGCTACCAATCTAGATTAGCTGTGGATTTGGCCCAAGTGATTTCCAGAAGCTGAGAAGGGAGCTACTAAAAATGAATTCAAAAGAATTTAAAAAAAATACATTTTAAAAACCCATGTGAAGATGTTGAGTGCCCCACTTTCAGAGTGTCCTCATCTCTGCTTCTAAATTTGCACTTCCCAAACGTGTGTGATGCAGGCTCCAAATCTGGACAGCGGGCACAAAATGCTGTTTGGCCATGTGACCTGGAGAGTTAGCTGTCTAATCATCATTGCTCTCTTTGTGGAATTTTTATCTGAATCTGAGTTCAGATGTTGAATAACCCCAAGATTTGGTGGGGTTTGGAGATGGGGTTTTCATTAAGGGCCCATCCTCAGATGTAAAGAAGAGACAGAAGTGCAGTATTGTATTTTATAGTCTTTACAATTGTTTGGGAGACAAATAAATTATTGTGGTGTACCGAGAGACAAAGTGGATGAGGTAATATTTTTTATTGGACAAGCTTCTGGTGCTGAAAGAGACAAGTTTTTGAGCTTAGACAGAGCTCTCCATCTGGTGTACCAGTCATTTGAACAGAACCCATGTCAGTATAGAGATCTGCAACTTGCAAATGGCATTGCACTCTATGTACTGGTGTTGGGCATGTGTTACCTACTCGACTTTCTGTACTAAGAGGTAGGTGCCACTCATTCACAATCTCTGTCTTTGGTTCATTTTAGGAGTGACCTCGTCAAGGTGCCTTACATCACTATGTGCATTAAGAGGAACCTTCACCTTCATCCTCCGGTACCTCTATGTATGTATGTAAACACATTCCTAAGAGATGGTAGAGGAACACACTGATCCCTCGTAAGATAAGGATGAGGTGACAGGATAACGGATGAGGATGTTTTGTTCGAACTAGCAGGTACAAGGTATAGGGTGGTAATGAACAACTTCTGGAGTGTAATATGGAACGTATCTGTATCAATGTATAAAAGGAGATGACAAAGGAGGGGCAACTTTGTGCTTGCCGAGGGGTCAGCCTTCTGATGTGCTGATGGAGCTGGTACCATTATCTCGAGCATACGAGTGTTAGTGTCCACTGAGCTGGGGCACTAGCACTGTGCTTCGTCACCAATAAACCTGGCCGAGCTCTTTTGCCACCAAATTGAGCCTGTGATCTTTCTTTATCAGGGTCTGCCGACTCAGCCAGCTGTGCTCTCTGCTAATGCAGCTGACATTGGAGATCTGGAAACAGCAGCACCTAGCGGACTTAACTCGATGGACGTGGTGAACTCGATGGTTGTTTTGGTTAGTGGCGAGCTACCCACTCTTAGAGTTGCAACCTTAGATGGCAGAAAACTCTGAGTTAGGAAATCCCCTTATCCCCTCCCTTCAGATCCTCACTGTTTGATGAGGAATGGACACGCTAAGTAATGAGTAAAGATGGCCCATATTAGGTTTAAAAAGAAAGCGAGGAAACATGGACTGGAATCTGTAAGGCTACTGAAGTGACTGTAACCTTGAATAATAATAATAAGAAGAAATGTAGAATATTGCAAACTATGGGTAGGTCCATTAGATGACTGAAACAACACGCCACAAAATTGGCAGGGCAAGTAATAGAGACAAAAAAAAGAGCAGAGGCAACAGAAGGAATGGAGCACTGGAAAACACAAGCGCTACTGGCAGGGCAGTAAGCAGTTCAGATACATGGTATGCTGCAGCAAGCACAGGAGCAGAACAGAAAATTGGAATCAGCTTTAGAGAATCTGCAAAAAAGAGAAGTGCTGTTCCCTGCTATAAATCTGGGTGAGCAGCAACAGGTTTTGGGTACTTATACTGTGCCCGGAGGATGGGGACAGAAATGGAAAAAGGTGGCCTTGGAAAACTGAAAGATGGAACCTGGGATGATTGAAATGGGGACGTGTGGAATGACCCAGACCAATAATCATTGGGTAGTCCATGCAGGGGGCCTCCGCACCCCAACCGCCACCTTATGATGAGAGACCGCAGGTTCTGGCAAATCCTAAATCGAGACCTAGCATGGTACCTGTCAGAACGGGAAAAGCAAGTGCACAGGAGGGGGAAGGAGCAAACAATACTTTCACTAGATTGGTAAATCAGATGGAGGAGGAAATGGAACCGTTAGCAGTGCACATTAGGCGACAGGGGCTGTGACTTGATCGCAGGGGAGTGGATAGAAAAGGATTTTAAAGTGAAAACCCAAGAGTGCATGGGTTAGCACCTAGAACTGAGGCAGCGTGCTGCCCGGAAACAGTTAACTGCAGCCGGGAAGGCCACTCCAGCAATCCATTTGGCAGGCAGGCAAAAGCAACAGACACTGCGGGGAACAAATTCAGGTTTTTCAGGAGCAGGTAGCAACCCTCACTCTCCTGTGAGAGCCAGGATCAAAACCAGGAGTCCGAGTTGCCAGTCCCCTGCTCTAACCCATGGAGGCCCCCTCAGAGCTCATAATATAACCATTTTTCTCAGATAGTTTTGCACACCACTTAAGCTTTCCTTCATATCCTCTGTGAGTTGGCTAAACTCACTGCTGCAGCTGCTGCTGCTGCTGCTTGGCTCAGGTCTCCCTCCCTTCCTAGGCTGCTCCCCACCCCCTCGCCTCACTTCTGCCCTCTCTTTGTTTTAAATATTAAAAGTCATAGTTATTACAGGGTTCAGAACCCCCATCACAGAAAGAAATGGAGCAACTGAAAAAACCAAAAGAAATAATCAAAATGCATAAGGTGGTAACATTACTTTAAATAACTCCAGTAAATTCATTATTTTAAGAGTATTTCCAGCTGTTGCATTCCTGAAGTGTTAACTTCCTTGATGATATGGTTGCCAAGCAACAGAAATGTTAACTCTGCTTCTAATCTTAGTCATTAA
Organism: Mauremys reevesii; assembly: GCF_016161935.1. Taxonomy (NCBI): domain Eukaryota; kingdom Metazoa; phylum Chordata; order Testudines; family Geoemydidae; genus Mauremys; species Mauremys reevesii. The sequence goes on along the minus strand of NC_052630.1, from coordinate 103,017,544 downwards.
CTAATATTTGAAACATGGGTTTTCCTTATTTCCACATAGTAGCGTTTTTACAATAAAAGTCATATGAAGCAATGGAAACTGCCATAAGTTAATGAAATTAATACAACAACTTTATAGGCATTTGTATCAATACTTATTAAAAGTTTTAAATAAAAGGGTAATAACTTGCCTATCTAAATATTTAACTCTTTTGTTTACCCATCTGCTTTCTAAAATGCATTGCCCTAATAACTTTAAGCTCATAATGCCTTATCTTGTACAGCTATAAATACAATTCTGGCACCGTTCATCTTTAATTATAAGTTTGCCCTGTATGTCATGTATGTTGTCCTCTCTCATCATATGTTATGTGTGTTACATGCCTAATTTTTTGTTTGTTTTTACTTTGTTGCAACAAAAGCCAATTTGATACTCATTTTTTATACGTGGTATCACACTATTTTAATATTATGGTTGAATTATAACCATCATAATCCCAATTAATTTTTGCAATGCCCCAAAAGGCCTCAGTTATAGATGTAGGTACATAAATTTGTGCCTCAGTTAATACTTTAATTACAAACAAAAAGGGTTCTCTTTTATTAATCAAAAGCTTTTTAGTTCAAATTAAAAACTTCAACATTAATGCAAAGTTCATATTAACAAAATGTTAGTTCCTTTTCTGGGGTTTTGATAAACTTGTTTGTGCCTTTATTAAATATTAAAATATAGTTATAGGAATGTTATAGCAAAAATGTCAAAAAATATAAAAATATTTACTAGGACTGCTTATGTTGCAAAATGTTAAAGTGAACCAAACAATTTCAGCAAGTTTCCACATTTGTCTCCCAAACACAACCAAGTGTCATGAAAATTTAATACCCTCAAGGAGTTTGCATTTAAAATTCATTTGGGTTTAATTTTTATGCTATTTTCTTTTATGTTATGTTAAGAAGAAATAGAGGCTGTTAAAGTTTGTGCTTTCAAGCCGTTAACAAAAGGTGATTGCTATCAGAAATAAGTAACTACAAAGTTCTGTTACTAACTCTTTCACTAAAACAGAAAGCTCAGCAGGGGAGAGCAATACACCTTCTCACAGAAGCTAGTGAGCATCTATTTTAGCAGTCAAGCACTATATTTATTATGAAAAAATTAGTAATGCACATTAAGTGAAAATGCCTGTCTATGCAACAACTGTAAGAGCATCTAAAACAGGTATATTGAAGCTAAAGAATTGGGAAAATCAGAACAAAAGCACAGCTTGTGCTATAGAAGACTTGATCCCTATTATATTGTAAACAAGCTAAGTTAACATGTATTAAACTTGGGTTATTGAAAATAAGAAAAATGTAAAATGAAAAGACTTGATTGTGTTAACCAAATTAAGCTGTTTAAGGGTGCATCTGAAATACTGAAGACACCACAAGATATCAGTGCACAGTGAAGAAACTCCTGGATGTCAGAAGAAATAAAAATAAAGTGCTTTATAAATAACAGACTGGTCAGCCACATCTCATCCTACCCTATATGGACAGTTAACTGCAAACAACTATAAACCACAAGCTGGGCCAGGTCTGTTAGTTAAACAGTGTGCTACTAAACAAAGTGAGTTCATGTGCCGGTCATTTTAAATCTTTCTCCCTGAAATATGGCTGAATTTGGTTAGTGTGTAAAAGCAAATCTATCATTACCATATACTTCTTTGTTAATTAACATACTAGCATCTTATCAGGAATATGCACAAGACTCAAGGGCTGGGTAAAAGACTATTCTACAGCATGGTATGTTTCAAAATAGGAGACTCCAAAATCTAGACGGAATTATTGGTTAAATTTCAAGATTATTTAAACCTGGAATATCCATTTCGAACAAAGGTAACATGAAATATATATAACTATTGTGACCACTAGGTAGTGGAAACTGTCTCTGAATCTATAATTCATGATATTGATGATCTGGTTACCAAAGAAACAGTACACGATTTACAACGTGCATCATACTGCTAAACTATTAAATCAAACACAAGTAAAAATGAACAAGCTACTTGCAGCAAACAATATGAAGGCAAGGAAAAACTGGATTGGTAAAGAAATTATTTGTACTGCTTATGAGAGTTGCATAGTAGCTACCATAATTAACTCATCAGAGAATATTTTAAAAAGGAAAGTTGCCTGACCTTATTAGTAATAAATAGCCAACTGGGATTGCCCTCAGGGTATAACAAAAACAGTGGTAAATTGGCAATGTTCCAAATTGTGTAGACAAATTCCTTGTTACTACCAGTCATAACTGGGGGTCAGTGACACTGCATCCGAACTGAGGCACATTATTCAAAACAATCTTGTTCAGTGTCTGGTTCCCAATATTGAATCCTGACACAGCAATATTTGTAAAGTGGTTACTGTCTATCCAGTAGTGTATCTGGAAGACAGCAGTTACAAGAAACAAGTGCATCTGAGTCAGCTTGTTGACCTGAATTTGACGAGTTAGCTGTTATGGCTTGCCACTGATCATATCAGACCAAAAGATTTATAGGTTCTTGTCCAATTCAGACTACAGGGTTCAGGGACTCAGAGAGTTCTATATCAGGAGAAGACTCTTGGGGTGCTTGGCAAAAACACTGACACCGAGGACAATACCAAATTGATAAAACTTTATTGAGATTAACAAAAGAATAATAAATGCTATGAAACTTATGACTCCAAAACAGTAAAAGAATTCCAAAACTCCTGCTGTTCCAAAACATTCCTATTGTAAGTACCTTAACCTAACATACTCACACTCTTCCTTGAGGACCCGGTAATAGGAGGTGAAGGACCTGGTATGCCCGGTAACAGGATGGTGCTGGCTTCCCCAACAGTTAGGAATGTTGAGTAGTTATACTATACTGCACAAGCTGAGCTGATAGCGTGATAGAAGATAGATAAAAAGATAGTCTATAGAATATAGGAGAACAAAGAAAAAAAAGAGCTACAGGAAAAAGCACTCAAAGAAAAAGAAGCTCCAGAAAAAGTACTAGGAAAAAGCTCCCGACTTCTTCCATACAAGGTATTTCATAGGATCCTGACACTCTGTAATTCAAGCCCAACCTACTATACTCAATGCAATGGTAACTAATAATATACTCCTTTGTAGGGGCTTATCATGGCAGCTAACAAAGAAGAGGAGGGAAACCTCGGCTTGCCTGCTGCCTTTATACTCAAGCCATGCACGGTATATTATTATTCATAAATTCATAGATTCTAGGACTGAAAGAAACCTTGAGAGGTCATTGAGTCCAGTCCCCTGCCCTCATGGCAGGACCAAATACTGTCTAGACCATCCCTGATAGACATTTATCTAACCTACTCTTAAATATCTCGAGAGATGGAGATTCCACAACCTCCCTAGGCAGTTTATTCCAGTGTTTAACCACCCTGACAGTTAGGAACTTTTTCCTAATGCCCAACCTAAACCTCCCTTGCTGCAGTTTAACCCCATTGCTTCTTGTTCTATCTTTAGAGGCTAAGATGAACAAGTTTTCTCCTTCCTCCTTATGACACCCTTTTAGATACCTGAAAACTGCTCTCATGTCCCCTCTCAGTCTTCTCTTTTCCATACTAAACAAACCCAATTCTTTCAGCCTCCTTCACAGGTCATGTTCTCTAGACCTTTAATCCTTCTTGTTGCTCTTCTCTGGACCCTCTCCAATTTCTCCACATCTGTCTTGAAATGCGGTGCCCAGAACTGGACACAATACTCCAGTTGAGGCCTAACCAGTGCAGAGTAGAGCGGAAGAATGACTTCTTGTGTCTTGCTCACAACACACCTGTTAATGCATCCCAGAATCATGTTTGCTTTTTTTGCAACAGCATCACACTGTTGACTCATATTTAGCTTGTGGTCCACTATAACCCCTAGAACTCTTTCTGCCATACTCCTTCCTAGACAGTCTCTTCCCATTCTGTATGTGTGAAACTGATTGTTCCTTCTTAAGTGGAGCACTTTGCATTTGTCTTTATTAAACTTCATCCTGTTTACCTCAGACCATTTCTCCAATTTTCCAGATCATTTTGAATTATGACCCTATCCTCCAAAGCAGTTACAGTCCCTCCCAGTTTGGTATCATCTGAAAACTTAATAAGCGTACTTTCTATGCCAATATCTAAGTCGTTGATGAAGATATTGAACAGAGCTGGTCCCAAAACAGACCCCTGCGGAACCCTACTTGTTATACCTTTCCAGCAGGATTGAGAACCATTAATAACTACTCTCTGAGTACGGTTATCCAGCCAGTTATGCACCCACCTTATAGTAGCCCCATCTAAGTTGCATTTGCCTAGTTTATTGATAAGAATATCATGCGAGACTGTATCAAATGCCTTACTAAAGTCTAGGTATATCACATCCACCGCTTCTCCCTTATTCACAAGACTTGTTATCCTATCAAAGAAAGCTATCAGATTGGTTTGACATGATTTGTTCTTTACAAATCCATGCTGGCTATTCCCTATCACCTTACCACCTTCCAAGTGTTTGCAGATGATTTCCTTAATTACTTGCTCCATTATCTTCCCTGGCACTGAAGTTAAACTAACTGGTCTGTAGTTTCCTGGGTTGTTTTTATTTCCCTTTTCATAGATGGACACTATATTTGCCCTTTTCCAGTCTTCTGGAATCTCTCCTGTCTCCCATGATTTTCCAAAGATAATAACTAGATGCTCAGATACCAACCCTATTAGCTCCTTGAGTATTCTAGGATGCATTTCATCAGGCCCTGGTGACTTGCAGACATCTAACTTTTCTAAGTGATTTTTAACTTGTTCTTTTTTTATTTTATCTTCCAAACCTACCCCCTTCCCATTAGTGTTACTATTACTTTCCTACTGGGCCCAAACCTGAGGTCTTTATGAATGAAAATTACCTGTAAGCTGAGTTTCTTTGTGATGTTGTTGCATGTCATAGTTATGGGTAATGCACCAACCTTCCAAACAGTGCTAATCAGAGCACCCATGCACCTCCCCTGCCCTTCCCCTCAGGTCTTAGACTGTTCTGAGGATGAGGGTATACAAGGGAGTCCTGCGCCCTCTATCTTTCCACTACAAACCCAGAGAAACCACAGCAGGACACTGACAAAGAGAAGAAGGTGGATGGGAAGTAGGAATATGTAGAGTCATCTCAAAGAGCTCCATTTACAAGCAATTAACCCTCATTTCTTCTTCAAGTGGCTCCGCATATTTGCACTTATGGGTAGTTTGTCAAGCAGTGCTGAAGACGCAGGAGAGGGAAGCGGAATCCTAATTAAATAATGATTGGAGCACTGCTCTACCAAATCCAGCATCCACTCTCGAAGGCAGAACCAAAGCACAAAGTTTAGTAAAGGTATGAGCAGCCTTATAGATTTTCTCTGATAGGAACATGTTTAAGGCAAGCAAAACATGCCACCACTGGCCTAGTAAACTGAGACCTTACAAAAGTAGGCACAGGTACTGCCAATGATATGGTTTTTAACCCATCTGGAAATAGTCTGAGCAGAAAGTCACATATGATTATGGGTAAGGTTAAGATTTTGTCACAGTTATTTTTAGTAAAAGTCAGGGACAGGTCATGGACAATAAACAAAAATTCATGGAAGCCTGTGACTTGTCCCTGACTTTTTCTACAAATAACTATGACAAAATGGGGCTGATTGGGGGGGATGAGAGCTCAAGACCTGCTGCAGGTCTGGAGGGTGGGGGTCCAGCACACACCACTGCAGTAGATGACAGCTCTGGGGTCCCCCCGATTGCCGTGGTGGCTGAGAGCTGCGGGTGGCCCCTGCCACACACAGTTGCTGAGATCTCTAGGGATGCTGACGGCTCCAGTCCCACCAGGGCTGAAGTGGAAAATGTCACAGTGGTCTCTGTGACTTCTGTAATCTCTATGACATAATCTTAGCCTTAGTTATTAGCATAAGAAACAACCAAGATGATTTCCTAAAACCCTTTGTTCTATTTAAATAATATGCTAAACCCTTTCTAACATCTCAAGTATGTGACACAGATTCCCTTTTATTAGTATGCAGTTTGGGGGAAAATACCAGCAAATTTAGTCTGACATGAAACTCAGATACTATTTTTGGTTAAAAACCTGGGATCAGGTCTAAGATCCACTTTGACTTTGTGAAGGCTTATCGGCCATCAAAGCAAGCAATTCACTCACCCGTCTGGCTGATGGTTATAGCAATAATAAACAGTTTTGACAGATAAATAAAACAAAGACCACTGTGCTAAGGGTTCAAATAGCGGCTTCATAAGCACTGATAAGATTAATTTAAGGTCCCTTTGTGGAAGCAGATCCCTCAAAGGGGGATACATGTTATGCAACTCCTTCATAAACCTTTAACTGTATTGTGCACAAATAATGACCTTTGTGCTAAGCTGAGAAAGCTGCCCAATAAACTCTTAGGAGAGGAAATAGATAACCCTTCAAACGTTCACTACACTAAAATCTCTAAAACACAAGGAATAGAAGCTCTGACTGTTGAATAAGATCTTCCCCACATCCAAGAAACAAATCTAGTCCCTTCAAACAATGACTCTGGGTCAGTTCATCCTGTTCCAAGCAGGCATAGACAACCTGGTAGTTACAAACAACGGGGGTGGCCATGCTATACAAGTGCTCCCACTGTTCCTGCCCCTGCTGGAGCTGTACTGGGAGTAGCTACAATGGGAAATTTCTAAGAGGAACATCAGACTGTATCAAAGGCCTAAGAGATCTTAACCCTAGATCTACGGAGGCTTAGAGCATCTTCCCACTGAGTTCTGGGCAAGGTCCCTGCATCTAGCCAAACTGCACTTAACAAAGAATCCAGGGCAGGGGAAGAAATGCAACCTAAGTGAAATTTCCGCTGCCTTGAGCAGCCTAAGGGCTGCTTTAAATTACTCTGGCAAGAGCAGTTCCATAGGGATTTCCCTACTGACTGGGAATCACTGGAAGACAGAATACAAAGAAGTAATAGTAAAAATAGTTCAGTTCTGCCCCTCCTGCTCCTGGACCTCCCAGAAAAGTCCCATCCAGCTACGGGTGGAGCAGGTAGCATAGAACTGTTTATACCAAGTTTGCTGTACCCAGGGACTCATTGTGTGTCAGAGCCGACATGTTGGGAGAGATCTCTGTGCCCTTTGTACCACCAGACAAACACAAAGCTGCCAGGAATTGGCTCTGAGGATGCCCAGTCATTTGCAGGAGGCCCACAGACTCTCACAGGATCTAGCCTTTTGTAAAACAGGAGTGCACACTGTGTCTAGGTTTCAATGAATTCAAACACTCACCTCTTCTTTAAGGTTAAGTAAGTAACACCTGTAAATTTCTGCAGTTCCATTAGCCTTAAAAAAAACAGCAAATAACAGCTCAGTGGGACAGCTCCCCAGCTGATAGAGCTGCATTGAAGTCAATGGAGCCACTCTGATTTACATCAGTTGAGGATCTGGCCTAGATGACCTTGGGACTCAAAAGGACAAAGAATTTTAACTCAACTCTTAATTGCTGGTTTGTTCTAAGCTGAGGAATGCATTGGGACCCAGAGACCTTTGAGCTACTGGACTTGTTACAGGACCATGGGCAAGTCAGCAGGTCAAGCTTTTCGAAACTGAGGGCTTGATTCTGATCTCACTTACAACAATGTAAGTCTGGTGTAAACTCCGCTGAAGCCAATAGAGTCACAATCCTTTACCCCTGGTGAAAGCGACTGGAGAATCTAGCCCTTGGTGTCTAAGGTTAGGCACCCGATTACTGTCCCAGTCTCCTTGCCCAGCCAGTCCCAGTATCCTCTCATCCCCACTCACAGTCCTGTGATGTTGTTAATATAACCTGTGACCGTACAGATCATTATTGGTGCAACCACTGTTATATATTTGCAGCAAATATTGTACAAAGCTTCTTGAGAAAGGAATTTGCAAGTTAAGTGCCCAGTCAAGAAACACTTAACTGACAACAGACCTTGGAAGACTCCAATCCACATAAGAAGTCTTCCTGGGAACATTCAAGATAGCATATGAGCAATGGTTGCCACCTGCAAAGAAATGAGCTCTGCATGGACATGTGGCTTGCCCATGTGACTCCAGGCTCCATCTTGCTGCTGTGGTCTTCCACAGGGCAGAGGATATAAAAGGCCCTGGAAATCCCTCCATTTTGTCTTCAATCCTGCTTCTTGCCTCTGGAGGGACTTTGCTACAAACTGAAGCTCTGACCAAAGGACTGAATGACCCATCCCAGCTGTGGTGTACTCCAGAGACTTGATTTGAACTTGCAATTTTTTCCATCACTGCTACAAGCCTGAACCAAGAACTTTGTCATTATTGTATGTAATTGATTCCTTTTAACCAATTCTAGCTCTCACCTATATCTTTTTCCCTTTATGAATAAACCTTTAGATTTTAGATTCTAAAGGGTTGGCAACAGCGTGATTTGTGCGTAAGATCTGATTTGTATATTGACCTGGGTCTGGGACTTGGTCCTTTGGAATCGGGAGAACCTTTTTTCTTTACTGGGGTATTGGTTTTCATAATCATTTGTCCCCATAACAAGTGGCACTGGTGGTGATACTGGGAAACTGGAGTGTCTAAGGGAATTGCTTGTGTGACTTATGGTTAGCTAGCAGGGTAAACCGAAGTTTGGCTGGTTTGGTTTGCCTTGGTGTGCAAAGGAACCCCAGCCTTGGGCTGTAACTGCCCTGCTTTAAGCAATTTGTCCTGAATTGGCACTCTCAGTTGGGTCCCACCAGAACCAGCATCATTACAAGTCCATGTTTCTCTTCCTTCTCCTCTTAGTTCCTTTTTCCAAACTGCTCCCCTCTCCCTAGGATCTGAGTCTTGTTCCCTGATTCTAAACAGGGAGGTTGCTCCCCCACATTGCCTGCTACCAGCAGGCAGACACCAGAATGGCAAATGTCAGCCCGAACCGTTAAGTAAAGCAACTGAAAATGGTCTGATAATGGGAAGTGTTGGATAGCACCACCTGTGACTGAGGTTATCAGCCCCCCATATTATATATATACATGTCTGTATGTGTGTGTGTGTATATAAATACATACAAAGGTCTCTGTCTATATATGTAAAAATAATGACTGGAATTCACTTCACCGGCTGGTTTAACAGAATACGAGTATACTGGTCTTCAGACCATGCTGCAAAGTCCATCTATTTACTTGTGTGTTGTGGGGAGGGGCTCAGCACTGGACTGCTATCCGTTTACCTCTGGCCACTGAGCATTTCTCCTCAAGCCTGTGTGATCTCTGATAGGTCGCACGACATTTATGGTTTCTATCTGGGCGGTTTGGCTCTGTAACCGGATATCTCAGAGCCAGTCCAGCCCTGGCTCTTCACTCCAGCTCCCACTGCACACAGGGATAAGTGCGTGTGTGTATAGATTGTGAATTCAGTGCATATGCAAGAGAGACAAAGGCTGAGAGCACCATGATATCTGTGCTGGACAGCATGGGGCCCTCCTGGGCCTGGCTGCATGTGGACATCCATCGGATTTTTTACCTGGCTGCTGTGTTTTGCCTGACCTATGCGCTGCTGAAAGTGATCCAGCTGTGTCGGAGGAGACAGCAACTGCTCAAAGCCCTAGATTGCTTCCCAGGCCCACCAAGGCACTGGCTGTATGGCCATGCCCATGAGGTACGGTCTATTTATGATACTGCTTGAGAATGTATTAGGGAGCGTGTCGGAGTGTGTGTGTCAAACGAATGAAGTCTTGGTAAACTCAGCACACTTCCCTGCTGTCCCGTACTTGCAGAGAAATGGGGAGATGTCAGTGATTTTGTGTGTGAATGGTAAAGGTCACTGTCATCATTGGGGGGAGGGGGAAAGCCTGCATTTTTCAGTGCCCAACCTTCAATACCTAGGGCTTGATTTCTTCAGAGGTGCTGAGCACCCTCAGCTCCAATTCAACCAGGCTCAAGGTATCTCCCTTGGGCACCCAAAAATGGAGGTACCCCCAAAACAGAGGCCACTTTTTAAAACTTGGGCCAAAATATTGCAAGGCTCTGCTGTAACAAGGATCAGTGACAAGTCTCATAGCCAGATCAGCAGCTGCCAGTGGCTTTCTGGGGGGTCTTACATTGGAGGGGAGCTATCCCAACTGGAATTTTACCTCCCGGGTTTTGGAATTCATACCCCTCTCTATTTTACCATTCATACTGATCTCACTATATTTAATACTTTGAATATTTTGGGTGTGTGTGTGAAATTTACTAGACAGTCTCTGCCTCCCTGGATGTGGGATGGACTGTTCCTTTCCATGGAGGCTGCTTATCTTTGGGAACCCACTCCCCTTTTTTTCTATCCCAAGTCCAAACAGAGAGGAGAAGGGAGAGTCTCTTGCTAAATAAATTTACCCAAGATATTTACCGCCTAAATATATGTACCCAGTTTGAGAAAAGAGCCACTTCTTTTGAATGTTTTTCTCTGTGGCCTGTAAATGTTTTCTCCTTGAGGGCTGTATTCATTTGTTGAATCATCAATACTTTTGGCGGGACGTGGTAACACTTGTATTTGCCATCCTAAGCACCAGGAGGCTGCCTTAGACTCTACAGATGTGAATACTGTTGCCAGGAGTCTGTTTTTTGACTGGAACAACTGGTCGAAAGGGGACCTTGGCAGCTGGAGCACTCACCCCCACTGTACACCAACCCTCTGCCCCAGCCCCGAGCTCCTTCCCACACCCTGAACCCTTCATTTCTGGCCCCAATCTCGAACCTGCACTCCCAACCCAGAGCCCGTACTCCCACACCCCAGCCCCCTGCCTCAGCCCAGAGCCCCCTCCCTTGGCTCCATCCCCCAGCCCAGAGCCCCCTTCACCCAAACCCCTCATCCCCGGCTCTACTCCAGAGCCCACACCCCCAGCCAGAGCCCTCTCTCACTCCCCTATCCCAACGCGCAGCCTCAGCCCAGAGTCCTCTCCCACACCCTGAACTCCTCAGTTCTGGCACCACTCTGGAGCCAGCACCCTCAGCCAGAGCCCTCTATCCCTCCCACAGCCCAACCCCCAAGAGCCAGCTCAGTAAAGTGAGCGAGCAAGTGAGGGTGGGGGAGAGCGAGCGACGGAACGGGGGATGGAGTGAGCAGGGGGTGGGGCCTTGGAGAAGGGGTGGGGCAGGGGTGGGGTCTCAGAGGAAGGGCGGGGCAGGGGGCGGAGCACGGGTGTTTGGGTTTGTGCGAGTTGAAAGTTGGCAACCCTAGATGTGAATCATGTCTTTATTGTTTCTCTTGTAGCCACACCCATAGACCTGTCTTTAGTTCAGGGTCCCATTGTGCTAGGCACTGCAAAGATGAGACAGGCAAACAGTTGGAGAAAGAAAATCATATCATCCCCATTTGAGATACAGAGGCCCAGACTGGAATGATCTTTCCTAGTTGACTAATAACTTTATCACAAGTACAGCCACTGAAATCAATGGGAACAATTGGTGGGATGGGGAAGGTGCTACTCAGACTATCACAAACTGACTCAGGGAAGTTAACTGATTTGCCCAAGGTCACACAGGGAGCCAGTAGCAGAGCTGTGAATTGAACCTAAGTCTGCTGCGTCTTAGTCCAGTGCCTAAGCTCTTCAGGGCAGGGATTGCCATTTTTCTGTGTTTGTACAGCTTCCAGCACAATGCAGCCCCAATCCTGATATATTTAGGTGCTACCATAATATAAACCTTTATAATACTTAACCACGAGACCATCCCTTCCTGCACCTTCATTTTCTCCATAACAGTATTTTTTTCTTTGTAAAAAATCATTACAGCTTCAAGATCAAGAACTCAACAAGGTCATATCTTGGGCAGAGAAATATCCATGTGCTCACTCTGTATGGTTTGGAGGTTTCTTAGGATTCCTGAATATCTACCACCCCGAATACGCCAAGGCCGTATATAGCAGAGGAGGTGAGAACAGGCAACTTTATTTCTGAGTTCTTAGGATTACAGTTGTTGAGTGTTCCTGCCACCAAAGTCGGGGCCAGCCCACAACATTTTGACACCTGAGGCGGGGAGCTCAAATGGCGACCCCATGCCCCCTTGCTTAGGCCAAAACTATGAAAGGAAAAATCGTTTTAGGGTTACTGTTGCTAAGTGTTCCTGCCACCAAAGTCCATTTTTAGTGGAGCGCTGATATCTTGAAATCTGTAGCCTTGTTATAGAACTACAGTAACTCCTCACTTAACGTTGTAGTTCTGTTCCTGAAAAATGCAACTTTAAGTGAAACGATGTTAAACAAATCCAATTTTCCCATAAGATGTAATGTAAATGCGGGGCGTTAGGTTCCAAGGAAATTTGTTTGGGGCAGACAAAAGGCATCATATTCTGTACAGTACAGTACTGTACTGTGGTTGGGAAGCGCCCCTGGCTTACCCCACACAGGCACAGCCTGCTGCAGGCAAGGACACCTGGAAGCACCTTCGCAGCAGCAGCGGCAGGTTCCCCGGAGAAGAACACACGCTGACTTTGCCGGGGGATGCTCCAGGCCCACCTCTTCCTGTCCCTGTTCCACTCCAGGCCCACCTCTTCCCACTCCCACTCCACCTCCTCTCCGGAGCAGCCACATCCCTGCTCCTTTCTCCCCACCCTCCAAAGTGCTAAGTGCCACCAAACAGCTGTTTGGCGACGCTTAGAACTTTCTGGGAGGGAGGGGGAGGAGTGGAGATGCAGCATTTCCCCTCTCCTCCCCGTCCCTCCCTCCCAGAGAGTCCTAAGAACGAAGCACTGGGAGGGAGGGGGAGGAGGGAGGAAGCGCCACATCTCCACTCCTCCCCCTCCCTCCCAGAAAGTCCTAAGCGCCGTCAAACAGCTGTTTGGTGGCACTTAGGACTCCGGGGGTGGGGGAAGGAGCAGGGACTTTCTGGGAGGGAGGCGCAGGAGCGGGGAAACGCTGTGTCTCCACTCCTCCCCCTCTCTCCCAGGAAGTCCTAAGCACTGCCAAAAAGATGTTTGGCGGTGGGAGAAGTGCTGGGAGGGAGGGGGAGGAGGCGGAGAAGAGGAACTTGTGCAATGCTCTCTTGTAAAGTCACTGCTCTCCCACAGAATCTTACAAGCAGTGGACAGAGCAGGCAGCCAAACAACGTTATAAGGGAGCATTGCACAACTTTAAACGAACCTGTTCCCTAACGGAGCAGCGACGTAACTTTGAAACAACGTTAAACGGGAGGACGTTAAGTGAGGAGTTACTGTATTTGCTCCTAACTATTAACACCCCTCACCCCCCCACACACCCTAACTTGCATCCCTATATAATTCCATTCCTGTTTTATGGTTTATACATATTCAGCTGTTTTGATCTTCCTTAGTAACCCCAGTGTAGGTGTACACTGCAAGATTCAATTGAAAACCAAAGTGAACTCAGAACAACAAAATTTATTCATGTGCAGAGGGCCAGCCTAGGGTTATGAGACCCTCCAAACAGGCTAAAATGGAAGTTAAGTTGTGCATAGGCTAGGTGGAAACCCTCTGTATGGGAGTGAATTTTACCCTGTGCAATTATTTGCATAGTCTTCTAAGAACACAAAATGCCTGTCAGCAAATTGCCTGTGTGACAGCTGCCACCTTGGCTGACATACCAGAGACTGAACTGGGAAATTCCAGGGCTAATGAATGAGCCGCTAAAGCATTAGCTGAAGAGTCTGACTCCTTAGCAGTGTCTGTACATGTATCCTCTGTGCATCAGACCCAGAGGGGGACCATCAACACTAGCTGCCCAGTGGGTTACACATGGAAAGCAGGTCCTGCTTCACTTACCTAAAACCAATGAACTAGCTCTGAGCAGTAATGGATGAGCCTAATACCACTTCCTAGAATCTGTTTTACCATGCGCTAAACAGCAGAGTGGGGTTTGAAAAGCCGGCAGGCTTAGGAATTATAGAATCATAGAATATCAGGGTTGGAAGGGACCTCAGGAGGTCATCTAGTCATCTAGTCCAACCCCCTGCTCAAAGCAGGACCAATTCCCAACTAAATCATCCCAGCCAGGGCTTTGTCAAGCCTGACCTACGTGTCAGCAGCTAGAATCTAAACCACAGTAAAGGGTGAAATCATGGACCTGCTGAAGTCAATGGGGCCAGGATTTCACCTCTGAAGTTTAGTGGTTTACATGAACTGGATTGGTGGTGACCGCCCAATAGCTAATGTGTAGGGGTTTAGAGTGCACAAACGCAGTTAGCACTTCCTGGCAACTTTGCTGAATCTGACTGTACCTGAGAAGTGCTGAGGTGCTATAGAAACCCTAAACCAGGTACACCAATACCATTGATGGTAAAGAAGGAAAAACCCCTCATAATAATCTACTCCATTCCCTTGCCAATGCCAGATTATTTCTATCTGCTTACATGGCCCTCGGCACCATGGTATCTCTTTCTTATTGTGTATTTCACAGGCTCAAAGCTTGAACTGTCAGGAAACATTTGTTTGAAATACAGCTTAAAGCCCAGATCCACAAGGGTATTTAAGTGCCTAACTCACACTGATTTTCACTAGCAGTTAGGTGCCTAAATATCTTTGAGTATCTGGGCCTAAATTTTCACTTTACTCATTTTATCCTATTTGTTCCTACACCCTTCCCTCACAACCTGCATCCCCATATAATTCCTCTGCTGCTTTGTGGTTTACACTGTTTACATATTTGGACACCATTCGGCCCCTGCCAGCTGTTGCTTAGCTAAGACATATGTATCCAGCTGCTTTGAGCTTCCTTAATGACCCCCATATATCATTTCTTTTGCTCTTCTCCGAACTCCCACCCAGTTTCTGAAGAGCTTTCTTACAACAAAGGGGCCCCAGCTGGACACGGTCGTCTCAGTTCAGCCCTGGACTGATTAGGCACAGGGCTTGGATTACCCTTTTCTCCTCTGGAGGTTGTCCCTCTAGCCAATGGCTCCGAGGCGGAGCGTGGCGGAAGCTTGCGTGGCACATTTGAGTTAATTTGTGTGAACATATCGGCCTCTAGTGGCTGGCTGCTGTGAGGATAGGACTCTCCTTCATCACAGCCAAAGGAGGTGCTTCTTTAATTCAAGTGGTGTTGGTGCTGAAGGTCTCAGGGGCGAACATTCGCACTGTTTGTGTATTGGCAGCCGCAGGTTTATTGGACCTGCACACACACTACCCGATCATACCTGCTCAGTGACTCTAAAGAGGACTGTCAACCCAGTGCCTTCCATGCCCCTTCAGCTGATGGAATTTGCTTCTGAAGGCAGGCGAGAGGCAGAAGAGAGTACTCTCAAGTGTGGCTGCCAGGTGTGCCCTGCCTTCTGAGCTCTGAGATAAAATCACCTGCCATCCCTCCCTATTGCATGTGGACTTTGCTCCAAGATTAGGGAAAGCACCTCTGTCCCAATCCCACCTCAAGTTCGATGACCTCGATCTAAATGTAGGGCTTGTTTCTGCTCCCATCCCGTCTTGTCAGATTGCTCGTCTTCTCCCCAGCCCAGCCAGCAGCGCTGGGAGAGAATGGCTGCAATTCTGGGCCAGGTGCCCAGGGACAAGGGAGACAAAGTGGGCTGGAACTGACCTTTCTGCCTTCCTGACTATGGACTGCTCCGGCGACCAAGGCTGCCTCTGGAGTAAATTCTGCAGTTGTCCCCAGGGCTTCGTATGGCTGGTGGTGCAAGCCAGAACGGGTGTGCTGGTGCCAGCTACAGTCCCGCCCCAGGGCACACCCCATGCACCGGGGCTTGCGGGAGAGGGACAAGGATAATGCCCGATGGAGTCCCTTCATGGAGATAGTACGCTCCCAACTCCATGCAGGCTGTTATCAGCGTATGTAGGCTATTGGAGCAGCAGTGAGAATCCTGACCACTGTATCTGTCTCTGGCACAACCTCCAGTTGGGGCGGGGCAGATCTGCAATACCACCACCCACTGGGGCTTAAAAGCAACAATCTAGCCCTTAATGGGTTCCATGAAAATGCTTTGCTTTTCCCTACTGAAGTATAGGATGTCATGGGAGGGCAAAAACTTACCCCCCTGCATGACCCCTTGATTTACTGACATAGCTTGCCTTAGAAGGCAAAGTTGATTCCATTAAAACACACATTTCTGGTGCATTTTTCAGATCCGAAGGCTGGTGACTTCTATAATTTCTTTGTCCCATGGACTGGTACGTATGCTTTTTGGCTCTCACATAACATTACATAACTCAGTTCTGTAGGGACTGTTGGGTTAACTGGGTGCACAAATTTACCCGACTTGCGAGCCCAACTGTGAAAAGTGAGTGGGAAATTTATGAAGTGTCACAACAACCTAGAACCATAAACACTGATGGGAAAAGGTGCAAAAGGGAGCTGGAGACTGAAGTAGTCCACTCAAAAAGGCCTCCGGATGTAACTCAAGGGTTGTGTTCAGATCAGGCCTGGTAAACAAGAGAAGTGGAGGACTAGAAATCAAAGGACCAAAATCTTTGAGTCAGAGACCCGGCCTAATTCCAGCACTGAGGTTGCAAGTAAAAGTCAACACCAGAGACAGAAGCTGCAATGTCTCTTTGCTGATCTTTTCCTTCCCCTTTTGGGGTTTGTCTTGTTTTGTCTCTTAGGAAATAGGATCGGCTCCAGCCCATTTCAACTAATTCCCCCCCACCCCAAAGGACAGTTATTACCGTCTTTGGTACCGTGTAAGAGACTGTCTCACAAGGGTGTTTTTCCTTCTTAAAAGCTTCTCTCCAGCTAAAGGGAAAGGGAACAAGGGATGTGGTCACAATGAAAGCCTTACTTGAGACTTGACATTTCAAATGCTTGAACTGTTTTTTCTTCTTTTCCAGTATCTTTAATAAGGGGTTAAAAGGGTTTGTAAAGGCGCATTTGCCCTGGTACTAAGGAGGCTGGGGTTTCTGCACACCAAACCCTGAACTGTGTGTGAAACTGTTTAATGCTGGTCAGTGACTGGGTTATGTTAACATGCTTGGCTCTTGGGCCCATTTATTCCATCTAAATTAATACAAGAGGAAGAGATCTTACGGGGTGAAACTCACTCCACCTGCTCAAAGACCCAGTACTGAAGATTCATGTGTCCCCTCCCCTGCAGCTGAGTCTGTGTGGGTGGGGAGAGAAGGAAGCTGCTGCTTCAGGACCCAGTGGGGGCCAGAGAAGGGATGGGATGGGAGCATCAGGAGGACAAGGTAAGGGAGCAAGCTGCCCCTTCCTAACCTCCCAGGGATCCCATAGGAGCCATGAGATTTTGCTGCTTTCCACCACCCCACTATGGACCACTCTAATTTGCATCTCATTGGCTGAAAGTCCTCAATGACCACAAGGCTGGGAAGCAGAAGCTCTAATCCTGCCTCCCTGCGGCTGGTAAAGGCCAGCACAAGTTAAAGCAGTCAGCGAAAGAAATTTCCTTGCACACCATCTCCCTGACATATGCTCTGTGCATTACAGCCATGCCAAAGATCTCTAGGGAATCCTGCCCCCTCCTCCATGAGAAATGGGAGCACAAAGGTGGCACAGGATAGGAGGTGGCTTTGTAGAGCGTATACACCCCCTGTCACCAAACACACAATTTAGTTGCTTAGCATTTAGATGCTTTGTGAGAGGCACTGTATACCTAGGTGAACTAAATAAAACTGGATATATGCACAACAACAGACCGAAATAGTAGAGACGGCTGCACAAGGGTGATTGACTGATGCAAATAAAGTCCCTGCTCCTGTTGAGCTAGAATCCTAAAAGCTAGTAGGGAGATAGAACATAGGACTGCTTGGGTCATCAAGTACAGTCCCCAGACACTGCAGGCAACCCCCTCATATAATCCTGTTCTTAAATGTATCAAGCTACATCTTCAAACTGTCTAGGTGGTTTGTCCCCGCAACTCCTAAGGGGACATTGTTCCAGAACCTCACTTCTCTGATGGTTATAAACCACCTTCCAACTTCCAGCCTAAGGCCAGCTCTACACTAGGCAATTACTACGCTATAACTACATCACTCAGGGGAGTAAAAAATCCACGTCCCTGAGTAACATCGTTATACCAAGCTAAGGATCGGTTTAGACAGAGCGTCTCCCACTGACAGAGCTACCATCTCTCACGGAGGTGGATTAACTACGCCAACAGGAGAGCTCTCTCCCATCGGCATAGAACGTCTTCACTAAAATGCTACAGACAGGGCCCGCTCCGGCCTTTTTGCCGCCCCAAGCAGCGGGGGAAAAAAAAAAAGCCGCGATCTCGGTGGCACTTCGGCGGCAGCTCCACCACGCCGCTTTCTTCTTTGGTGGCATTTCTGCAGCAGGTCCTTCCCTCCGAGAGGGACCGAGGGACCCGCTGCCGAAGAGCCCGACCTGCCGCCCCTTCCCCTTGGCCGCCCCAAGCACCTGCTTGCTGGTCTGGTGCCTGGGGTTGGCCCTGGCTACAGCAGCACAGCTGTGAAGATGCAAGTTTTTAAGTGTAGACCTGCCCTAAATGTATTTGTGGCCCCTTTATACTTTATTTAGGACAGCTATCCCCGCTTTCCAAACCACTTTTCTTCAGTTCTGTACCCACACAGCAGGGGTTTGCATGTTCTCCAAGATAAACCATGATGAACACAAAGACCCTTTTTTCGATTAACAACTGTGTTTCAAGGGCATAACACTGTCTCTTTGGGCTAGTCGACACTAGAAGTGCTACAACGGCTTATCTGCACAGATGCAGCTATAGTGCATCCGGTGAAGACACTCTATGGCGATGGGAGAGAGCTCTCCCATCAGCATAATAAAACCACCTCCGCAACATAGTGCTTTCCACACTGGTGCTTAAGTCGGTGTAACTTACATTGCTCATGGGTGGCTTATTCACACCCCTGTACGACGTAAGTTATGCTAATGTAACTTATAGTGTAGACAAGCCCACCTTTCACAGGCCAGATCGTATGGGTTTATCTTGTTTTGGTGAGGCCTTTTGTTAAGCCCATCTAAGCAGTCTGATTTCTTTTGTCATGAGCTGTAAGTTATGGACAGAAGTCCAGACTCTCTGCCACAATCCAGAAGGCTTAAAACTGTGTGTTTCCCTCCTCAGGGAAAGGATTAATTGTTTTACATGGACCAAAGTGGTTCCAGCACCGTAGACTGCTGACTCCTGCATTTCATAATGATATTCTGAAATCTTATGTGTCACTGATGGCGGATTCCACCAAACTGATGTTGGTAGGTAACCCTCTGCTACTGTCGTCATTCTTAACCTTCCCCTTCCCATACTGAAACGTAAGGCCTGTCAAGCTGCACTTTATGCTCATTTGCTACAGTAAGACAAGCCAGTGTGAGATGTTCCTCACCATTTCCATCCTAGAATTAATCACATCTGGGTTCCGAGGTGAGCCAGTCTCAGGGACGGCCCTAGACTCCATCCAGCAGTGGCCTAGTAGAGTACATTCCCAACCCTGTCTTCTTACCCCTGAGTCAGTGGCGTCAAGAGGAGCTGGGGTGGGGCCCCGTTAACATTACTGCTTCATTGTGTAGCCTGTGTATAACAAAGGCCCAGATTCTCTTCTCCTCTACCCCAGTATAAATCAGTAGTAAGCCCATTGACATCAGTGGAATTACAGTGGTGTATGCAAAAGGAGAATGAGGTCTAATATGTCTTTAGTTATCTCCTCTGCTTTCAGTTCTAATCACCACTGGCATTTTATTTAAGTAACTCACTGAAACAGCAGTATTAGTTGAGTGAGAAGCTAGTCCCCACTAAATGAAAGGGTTCCACCTAATACATGATCTGCTAAGAAAGTAAAAGTAAGAACATAAGAAGTACATTCAATATGGCAACCTCCCCACCCTCACCCCTGATTCACCAACTTCCAGATGTTCCTTCTGCTTCTTCTGACCGAAGGACCTGAGATTCCATAGCAATATGCTGGGCTGTACACCTATTGATAAACTTTTTATTGCCAATGTGTTTGAAATGGCAACAAGAAGTCAGTCCTATAAAAGATATTCCTCACTTACCATGTCTCTGGCCATGTCTACACTTACAAGCTTACAGTGACACAGCTGTACTGATACATCTGTGCCGCTGTAAGATCGCTCAGGTAGCCGCGTCATGCCAATAGGATAGAGCTGTTCTGTCAACATAATAAAACCAGCTCAACGAGTGGAAGTAGCTATGCCATCGGGAGAGCATCTCCCGATAAGTGCTAATGCTGGAAAAGCTGATACCGCTCAAGGGGGTGTTTTTTCCCACCCCTGAGCGGCAAAAGTTTTGCAGGCATAATGCTAGTGTAGACACGGCCTCTCTCAACAAGAATACAGTATTATGAATAACGTATGGAATGGAATTTGTTTAATGCTGTCACTCCACAAGTTGAATGTAACTATCAGAGGGGCATCCAAAACAGTGGACTCAGGATATTAAAATCAGCTAGGCCGTATCAGCAGGGTTGGGCAGTTAAGGAATTACCATAAAAGAGTGAGACAAAGTGGATGAGGTAATATCTTTGGTTGGACCGACAAGCTCTCTCACCAACACAAGTTGGTCCAATCAAAGATATTACCTCACCTTGTCTAACTCTTTCATGGTAATTCCTTAACTACCCAATCTCATCCACCTTGTCTCTGTAATATCCTCGGACTGACATGGCTAGCCTACAACTACACTGGATACTAAAAGAGTGAGTCATAATCAACTATTGGAACAGATTAGTGAGGAAAATGTTTAATTCATCCTTGTTTGGAATCTTTAAATCAAGACCGGATGTCTTTCTAAAAGATATGCTCAAATTCAACCACAAATCCTCCATTTCTTCATTTCCACACCATACTCCTAATATTGTACAGATTGCAAATGAATCTCGGATCCTACAGACAAAGAAATTATTCAAAGGATGATGGCTGGGATTTTGGTGATCTGAGAAATTCCATTTGTTTTGTGAATGCTGACCTCTCTTTTTTACATTAGGATAAATGGGAAAAGCGGATAACAAAGGACAAGTCGCTGGATATCTTTGAAGACGTTGGCTTGATGGCTTTAGATAGCATGCTGAAATGCACCTTCAGTTATCAAAGCAACTGCCAGCACAGGTCCGTATGAGAAGGACAGTGGTTTTGCCTTTAAGGCACTGGACTCAAAGTCAGGAGATATGAGTTTAATTTCCGGCTGTACCAGAGACTTCTTGGGTGACTTAGGGAAAGCAATTTAGGCTGGGATTTTCAATAAAAGCAAGGAACATGGCCAAATTCCTGTGGGTGGTGGTGATGGGAAAGTATGAAGTTGCACTGAGGTAGCATAAATGTCTCTTTTTAATTAACACTAAGGCTGTCGATTAATAGGAGTTAGCTCACGTAATTAACTGGGAAAAAAAAGTTGCGATTAATAGCAGTTTTAATCACACTGTTAAACAATAGAATACCAATTGAAATGTATTAAATATTTAGGATGTTTTTCTATATTTTCAGATATATTGATTTCAATTACAACACAGAATACAAAGTGTGCAGTACTCACTTTATATTATTTTTATTACAAATATTTGCACTGTAAAAATCATAAACAAAATAAATAGTATTTTTCAATTCACCTCATACAAGTAACATAGTGCAATCTTTTTATTGTGAAAACACAAATTACAAATGTAGATTTTTTTGTTACATAACTGCACCCAAAAACAAAACAATTAAAAACTTTAGAGCATACAAGTCCACTCAGTCCTACTTCTTGTTCAGCCAATTGCTAAGAGAAACAAGTTTGTTTACATTTACGGGAGATAATGCTGTCCGCTTCTTATTTACAATGTCATCTGCAAGTGAGAACAGACGTTCACATGGCACTTTTGTAACTGGCATTGCAAGGTATTTACATGCCAGATCTGCTAAATATTCATATGCTCCTTCATGCTTTGGCCAGCATTCCAGAGGACATGCTTCCATGCTGATGACGTGCGTTAAAGAATAATTGGTTAATTAAATTTGTGACTGAACTCCTTGGGGGAGAATAGTATGTCTCTTGCTCCGTGTTTTACCTGCATTCTGACATATATTTCATGTAATAACAGGCTCAGATGATGACCCAGCACATGTTGTTCATTTAAAGAACACTTTCACTGCAGATTTGACAAAACCAAAGAAGGTACCAATGTGAGATTTCTAAAGATAGCTACAGCGCTCGGCTCCAGGTTTAAGAATCTGAAGTGCCATCTAAAATCTGATTGGGACAGGGTGTGAAGCATGCTTTCAGAAGTCTTAAAAGTGCAACACTCCAATACGGTAACCACAGAACCCTAACCGCCAAAAAAGAAAATCAAACTTCTGTTGGTGGCATCTGACTCAGATAATGAAAATGACCATGCGTCGGGCCGCACTGCTTTGGATCATTATCAAGCAGAACCCATCATCAGCATGGACACATGTCCTCTGGAATGGTGGTTGATGCATGAAGGTGACATGTGAATCGTTAGCGCATCTGGCATGTAAATATGTTGCGATGCCGGCTACAACAGTGCCGTGTGAACACCTGTTCACTTTCAGGTGACGTTGTAAACAAGAAGTGGGAAGCATTGTCTCCTGCAAATTGTAACCAACTTTGTTAGTCTGAGCGATTGGCTGAACAAGAAGTAGGACTGAGTGGACTTGCAGGCACTAAAATTTTACATTGTTTTATTTTTGAATGCAAGTTTTTTGTATATAATTCTACATTTGTAAATTCAACTTCTATGATAAAGAGATTGCACTACAGTCCTCGTATTAGATTAATTGAAAAATACTATTTCTTTTGTTTTGTTACAGTGCAAATACTTGTAATCAAAAATAAATATTAAGTGAGCACTGCACACTTTTTATTCTGTGTTGTAATTGAAATCAATATATTTGAAAATGTAGACGACAACCAAAATATTTATATAAATAGTATTCTATTATTGTTTAACAGTGCAATTAATCGTGATTATTTTTTTTAATTGCTCGACAGCCCTAATTAACACACATTAAATTCCCCTTTTTTGTCTTCCCTTTAGCGAGAATACATTTCTCAAAGCTATACGTCAGCTCACAGCCATGGTACAAGAGAGAACGAGGACATTTCTGTACCACAATGACCTCATCTACTGGTTCAGTCCCCCTGGGCGTCGCTTCCGGAATGCCTGCAGAATAGTCCATCGCCATACGGGTATTTCTTTCCTCTCTTGACTCAAGATTTCATCTGTACAACTGAGACATTAACCATGCTCAAGATCCTGGGTGTCTTAAGAGGGATGGCCTTCTGGGCAGGCAGGGGAGACATACTGGAAAATATTAGATTTAAAAAAGGGGGTATATAGTGGTAAAACCATGAATGTTCCTCAGATTACCTGGGGCCTGAAATTTATACTTTAGGGAAACTCCATTAACCAGAAGAACCTCACATTCTGGTCCATTAATTGAATTATACAGTGGAATCAGAGAAGAAAGAAATCTAGAGTACTATGTCATTTAATCCAATGGTTCTCAAACTGCACTCATGGAGTACAATCAGTCCACAGAGACCTGCCTGGCAATCTGCAGAATGAAATCTGATGAGAATCAGGCAGTGGTGGGATCTGAATGTTACAGTGGGATGGGAATATGACTGATGAGATAATCCTTCTCTTACTAAGTGGTCCTGGAACAAAAAGGTAGGAGAGGAGAATCTATTGATCTAGTCCATGAGATGGTTTTGTGATTATAATAGGACTGGGAATCAGGAGATCTGAGATATATTCTTACATTTGCTACAGACTTTTCATGTGACCTTGAAACAAAATCACTTAATACTTCTGTGCCCTAAATTTCCTTACCCAGGAAAAGGGAGAAATACCACATAATGTACATACTTCACAGAAGCGTTCTGAGAATACTGAATGTAAAGAACTTTGAGATTCTCTGTTGAAAGGTGCAAAGTATTCTTTTTTCTTGTGATCTGACCAGTCCATTTTTAAATGTATCTAGAGATGTGGCTTCCACCATTTGCCTTCCAAGGTGATTGAATTACTAGTGAATCACAGTGACATTTTAACTAAATCATATGTTGATTATTCTTTCCCTAGAGAAGGTGATCAAGGAGAGGAAGGAATGGCTCAAGGATGAGCGAGAGCTCGAAAAGATCCAGAAAAAGAGGCGCCTGGACTTTCTGGATATTCTTTTATGTGCCAAGGTGAGTCCTGAAGAATACACATGAACTAACTGCGCTATACCATGTGCACATTTCACTAAGTATCATTGGCAGATACCTGAGCATTGCTGACTGCAGTTTCCTCACCAAATACTCCCTTTTCTAATCTTTTTGGCTGTTGGGTGTAGCTGGAATGTCTGGATGCAGTAGGCCAAATTCAAACATGCTATAAATGGGCACAAGTCTTATTGAGTCTCATACCAGGAGTGAATTTGTTTGGATGTGCTTGTTTTTTAATAAAGTCAATCAAAATATTTAAAAATGGTTGAAATCTAAATTAAATATTTCAAGTTTGTTGAAACAAAATGTTTCATTCAATTGAACTTTTCAATTCACCAAAAATGTTGGGGGGAAAATCGCTTGGGTTCATCGTGTAATCGTTTTTCAACAATTTTTTTCAGAATTGCAAGAGAACTGAATAATCCATTATTCACCCAGCTCTAGCTAAAATGGTTGTGTTTGTCTGGCCCAGACCTGCACTACCTGATGTCACACCAAAATTAGTTTTTTCTGAAACCTGACTCTCTTTCTCAAGTTCCACCTATGTGAATTCATTACACAGCACTGTATACAAGTGGTTGGATTTAATTAATTCTTGATATGCAACTCCTCAGACGGTTGTCTCTCTCTCTCTCTCTCTCTCTCTCTATATATATATATATACACACACACACACACACACACACAGTAGGTTCTTGTGGGAATGCAGAACATGAACAAAAGAACACAGGAACTGCCACTGGATCAGACATGAGGCCCATCTAGTCCTGTCTCTAACAGTGGCCAGCTCCTTCGAGTGAAGTTATAAGAACCCTGCAGTAGCAGATGTGGGATAATCTGCCCATCATATTAGGTCTTATCCTCATCTCTAATAGTTAGAGATTGTCTTAAACCCTGAAGCATGAAGTTTAATTGCAAAATTTTTCTATGCTAAAATTAGGATGAAAATGGAGAAGGATTACCTGATGAAGATCTACGTGCTGAGGCAGACACTTTCATGTTTGGGGGTCATGACACCACAGCAACTGGGATCTCCTGGCTCTTATACTGCATGGCCCTGTACCCAGAGCACCAGCAGAGATGCAGGGAGGAGATCAAGGAGATTCTGGGAGACAGAGAGACCATTCAGTGGTGAGACACCTCATTTATTGCACATTGCTTCCCCTTGAAGATTGGGTCAGCTAATGGTGAGACTTAAGAAAGTTCAAGACTCTGCTTTTAATCATTACACATTAACACTTGGGATGGGAGTTTGAAATTTTGTGAACATCTCCAGTTAAATTTTAGGCATGTGCAGAGTCTGAGAATATAAATCTGGAGTAACTCTTCAGACTTCAGTAGAGTTACTCCAGACTTAACACTGGTGCTAATGAGAACAGAATTTGCCTCTAAGAAATAACATGCCAGACCCTCAGTCAACCCCACTGAAGTCACTTAGTGCTCCAGGGCATTCCTGCTGATATACATTAACTGGGCATCTGGCTTAACATGCCTGTTCTGTCTTGTCTCAGACACCTTAGATGTTTATTGATGAACTTCACCTTAAGGTTTGGTGGTAGGCTTCATCCCTGCTCATGATAATTGTTGATTTGGGCATTAATTGCCATATGTTTTATAACTGACAAACAACTACAACTGAAATGTATTAAATAAGTGCCAAGAATTATCAATGAGATGAAAGCAGTCGATGGCAGAGTTAGTGCCCAAGTCATCAATGAAAATAAGTAGGGAAGCATAGATCTGTCACAGTCTAAGGATTACAGCTGGCAGAAATTTGGGATTTCCAGTGTGAGAAATTTTGACTGTGTTCCAAATCAGAACAAAACCAAACTGTTCAAAATTTTGTGTGAAGTGAAAATCCCCCAAACCATTGTTTTGGAAACACTGACATACAGTCGGGGACCTCAGAGCTTCCAGTCTCCTGGGTCAGTTGGCTTCCTGGGCTGCTGGGAGTCTGGAGTGCCTGGCCCTGTGGCAGTCTCCACGGAAGGGCTTTCCCAGGACATCCAAGAACATCAGAATGGCCCTACTGGGTCAGACCAAGGGTCCATCTAGCCCAGTATCCTGTCTTCTGACAGTGGCCAATGCCAGGTGCCCCAGAGGGAATGAACAGAACAGGGAATCATCAAGAGATCCATCCCCTGTTGCTCATTCCCAGCTTCTGGCAAACAGAGGCTATGGACATCAGCCCTGCCCATCCTGGCTAATAGCCATTGATGGACCCATCCTCCACTTCCTTATCTACTTTCTCTACACCAGTCATGACTTTATAGACCTGAATCATATCTCCCCTTAGACGTCTCTTTTCCAAACTGAAAAGTCCTGGTCTTAGTAATCTCTCCTCATATGGAAGCCATTCCATACCACTAATAATTTGTATTGCCCTTTTCTGAACCGTTTCCAATTCCAATATATCTTTTTTTGAGATGGGGTGACCACATCTACACACAGTATATAAAAAATGTGGGCTTACCATGGATTTATATAGAGGCAACATGATATTTTCTGTCCTATTATCTATCCCTTTCTTAATTATTCCCAGCATTCTGTTTGCTTTTTTGACTGCTGCTGCACATTAAATTCATGGTGGCTAAGTCCATAAATGGCTATTAGCCAGGATGGGTAAAGAATGGTGTCCCTAGCCTCTGTTCGGCAGAGGATGGAGATGGATGGCAGGAGAAAGATCACTTGATCATTGCCTGTTAGGTTCACTCCCTCTGGGGCACCTGGCATTGGCCACTGTCGGTAGACAGATACTGGGCTAGATGGACCTTTGGTCTGACCCGGTACGGCCATTCTTATGTTCTTATTGTTTTCAGAGAATTATCCACAATGACTCCAAGATCTCTTTCTTGAGTGGTAACAGCTAATTTAGACCCTGTAATTGTATATGTATAGTTGGGATTATGCTTTCCAATGTGCATTACTTTGCATTTATCAACATTAAATTTCATCTGCCATATTGTTGCCCAGTCACCCAGTTCTGAGAGACCCTTTTGTAGCTCTTCACAGTCTGCCTAGGTCTTAACTATCTTTAGTAATTTTGTATAATCTGAAAAATTTGCCACCTTACTGTTTACCCCTTTTCCCAGATCATTTATGAATATGTTGAATAGCACTGGTCCCAGAACAGACCCCTGGGGGACACCACTATTTACCTCTCCATTCTGAAAACTGACCATTTATACCTATCCTTTATTTCCTATCTTTTAACCAGTTACCAAACCATGAGAAAACCTTCCCTCTTATCCCGTGGCAGCTTACTTTGCATAGGAGCCTTTGGTGAGGGACCTTGGAAAAGGCTTTCTGAAAATCTGAGTACACTATATCCACTGGATCCCCCTTGTCCACATGCTTGTTGACCCCCTCAAAGAATTCCAGCAGATTGGGGGGGCATGATTTCCCCATGTTGACTCTTCCTCAACAAATTATGTTCATCTATATGTCTGACAATATTGTTCTTTATTATAGTTTCAACCAGTTTGCCCGGTACTGAAGTCAGGCTTACAGGCCTGTAATTGCCAGGATCACATCTGGAGCTCTTTTTAAAAATTGGCATCGCTTTAGCTATCCTCCAGTCATCTGGTACAGAAACTGATTTAAATTATAGGTTACAGACTATGGTTAGTAGTTCTGCAATTTCACACTTGAGTTCCTTCAGAACTCTTGGGTGAATAGCATCTGATCCTGGTGACTTATTGCTGTTTAATTTATCAATTTGTTCCAAAACCTCCTCTAATGATACCGCAATCTGGGACAGTTCCTCAGATCTGTCACCTAAAAAGAATGGCTCAGGTTTGGGAATCTCCCTCACATCCTCAGCTGTGAAGACCACTGCAAAGATTTCATTTAATTTCTCTGCAATGGCCTTATCGTCCTTGAGTGCTCCTCTAGCACCTCGATCGTCCAGTGGCCCCATTGGTTGTTTAGCAGGCTTCCTGCTTCTGATGTACTTAAAATATTTTGCTATTACTTCTTGAGTCTTTGGCTAACAGTTCCTCAAATTCTTTTTTGGCCTTCCTAATTGTATTTTTACACTTCATTTGCCAGTGTTTATACTCCTTTCTATTTTCCTCACAAGGATTTAACTTCCACTTTTTAAAGGATGCCTTTTTGCCTCTCACTGCTTCTTTTACTTTGTTGTTTAGCTATGGTGGCTCTTTTTTGGTTCTCTTACTATGTTTTTTAATTTAGAGTATACATTTAAGTAGAGCCTCTATTATGGTGTTTTTAAAAAGTTTCCATTCAGCTTGTAGAGATTTCACTTCTGGCACTGTACCCTTTAATTTTTGTTTAACTAACTTCCTCATTTTTGTGTAGCTCCCCTTTCTGAAATTAAATGCTACAGTGTTGGGCTGCTCTGGAGTCTTCCCCACCACAGGGATGTAAAATTTAATTATATTATGGTCACTATTACCAAGCGGCCCAGCTATATTCATCTCTTGGATCAGATCCTGTGCTCCACTTAGGACTAAATCAAGAATTGCCTCTCCTCTGGTGGGTTCCAGGACCAGTTGCTCCCTACCTCTATATTCTTATAATTAGAGCATGGAATTTCTATCCTTAGAGATTCTATGATACAGTTTGATTCATTTATGATTTTTACTTCATTTGATTCTAAGGTAAGAGTCTGAGAGTCTTATCTGGGTCTTCCAAGGCTTCCAGGCTCCTAGCTCCACAACAGAGAGCCTAGAAGTCCTGGTATGGCAGGGCTGCCCCAGAGCTGCAGACTACAAAAGCTTGAGTTCCCTAGCCCCAGGGCAGTCCCACCTGGCAGGGACCCCAGTAGTTTCCCACCATAACTGCCTGAGATTCAGCAATGTTCTTTGAACCCAAATCTCATTTGTGAAAAATTGTAGGCTTGATGAATGGGCATTTTCCAATTAAACTCTTGTTTCATCAGAAATTTTCCCACCAGCTCTACAAAGGATGCATTTTATCAAAAAAATCTAAGACATCCAATAATGTTAGAGGGACAAGGTGACCATATTTTAAAAATAAACATAAAAGTCAGACTCTTTTGTGGTGACATTTTTTGGAATTGTGAAATACTCATCCAAATTACATTTTTTTTTTTAATATGTGTACTGATCTTACCTAGTTCTAACTTCTAATTCCACAGCCACCTGGACATATGTCTCAGAGTGAAGGACTTTCCTCTCCCAGTAACTTATTGCCCTGTATGAGTTTGTGTAACCTTGAAGGAGTGTTGTGTGGCAAAGTACCTCCTTCTCCTCAGCAGACTCAGTCCTTTTTAGCCTTGGAGACATAGGCTTGGGCAAAGCAAACCCTTCTAGGTAGCACAGGGTCTGGCTAATCCTTCCCTCAGTCAGTCTCTTGTGCTTGTTTTCTCCCCTTCTGGGGACAGGGTGCAGCCTTCCTGGCTGGAAGAGATCACAGCCTTGCTACACCTAACTTGCTGGAGGCTTCTCTCACTCTCCCCCTTGCTTCCATGCCAGGGAAGGTTTAAAAAGGTCTCCAGCAGTTGGAGCCAGCTGAACCTAATTAGTTCCCTGGTAACCCCTTTTCCAGCTGAACCTTATTTCCCCCTGGTTATCTCTCCTCAGTGGAGTGAGAGAGGCCTTTTAACCCCCTGGGACTAAATACTACCCCTCCATTTGTAGCCATTTGTCCTGGGTTTGCCACAGTTGTTAAACATGCACTTTGAGCAAAAGAAAAGCTTTGATTGCACCTGCGCTTTTTAACTTTTCCTTTCACTGCAAACAGCATTCATTACATTGAATGCTAGTTCCACTGGATTGGGGCTTCTGGTAAAAACAGAACAAATGGTACCTGATGTAGTAATAAGTCTTGGACAAAGCGTTTGTAAGTTATTAAAAAATCAAAATGTCTGATATGGATGAAATGAAAAACTAGGACATTGTGGGTGTCCCAAACAGACTTCCTGAGACAAGAGAACAGGAGCTGGTTGAAAAATTCAAATAATTTTTCATGGAAAATTTAAGAACATTACTTTCAAAATTTCCCATATTTTGCTTTGATTTTTGAAGACAAAACAAAAACAAATCTTGAAGAAATGTCAGTAAAAGATTTTTGTTTTCACGAGCTAAAACCCAAGAATGTATACTATAACCTGAAAAGTTTTACTGAACATTTTTTCAGATTTTAGTTTCTCCTTTTGAAAAACCAGAACATTTCAACATCAAAAAAATAAATTTTCATCAACACTTTTTGTTTTGGTCAACCCATAAAAAATTTTCCTCAAAGACTTTCATTTTGATCAAAAAAGCATTTTTCATTAAAAAATAGTGTAATGAAATAATATTAATAATAATAATAATTAATTAATATTAATAATAATCTGCTGTATCAGATAAGTAACTGATCCTGTTTTTTGGAAAACAGGTACTCAGTTACAGATTGAGAACCCCACTGAAGTTGGTAGCATTACTCCAGCTGAACACACTGCTGGTGAGAGCAGAATTTAGGCCTCACTGCTCTTTGGGTATGGAAAAACATAACAGCGTTTCCCAGTTTTAGTCAGAAGCCTTCCATTTGAAGAGAACAAGAGGGAACTTCTTTCAGACTGTAGATTCCCTTGAGGGTTTACAATCTAAAAGATTCACCTAGAGAAACAACAGGTTGTGCAGGCAGCCTTGTATTTCGGCATTGGGGAGGAGATTCCCACATATCTTTGGTTTCTTTTCAGGAATGACCTTAGTAACATGCCCTACACCACCATGTGCATTAAAGAGACCCTCCGCCTTTACCCTCCGGTACCTCAAGTGTATCGACAACTCAATGAACCAGTCACATTTTTCGATGGGAGGACTTTGCCGGAAGGTCTGATTCTATCCCTTTTCCTGTGTTCTTTATACGTTTAAGGGTTGCAACTTTATATATAGTAACTAATGGGTATTGTATGTGTGTGTATCAGCTAATTATGGACCCAAGTGATGGCATTTGGATCAGGATTAAGAAATCCTCTAAAGCTCCAAGGGTTTTGACTCCAGAGTTTTGGTTTACTCCAATTAGGAAGGTAAGCAGTGCACCAATAACCAAAATGGATTAGAATAAATATTCTGCAGTCACACAAAACAGAGACGGTCTAATAGTGTCAGCTGAACCAAAAATCCAGGAAGCGTTTCCCTGCATCCATATCTGTCTCAGTCATTAACTAATCACCAGCCAGGTGTCTCAGCCATATTTCACATATCCTTCTGACCACAACGATCTACTGCAAGGAACAATGGCACTTTGATCCTGAAGTGACTGAGGAAAAAGAGAAGTCAGAGACTGGGAAGGACATTAATTCCAGAGGATGTGGGGAATGATCTGGCCCACTCATAGGAGGTGGATGAGTTTGCTTTGCTAGCTGACAAGATCTATGTACTCAAAGAGAGATGAAAAGCTCTTCAGCTGACCTATGCTGTGGGCAGGAATTAGCACCATACATAAAGCTGCTGAATAAGACCTAAAGTACTGGGACAAGTACAGCTTGCTAACTCCATCAAGAGGCGTAAGAAGTGGGGTGTGACTCTCTGATCTGAGGGAACTAACTGCAGAGCCACGGCGATTCTTCTGGACACACTTGGAACAGCTGGGCTTAGCGAAAATGCCTAGTTTTATGTCACTTCATTGTAATTGGTGTTACCATTAAGACAAACCCCATAAAGAGGGTGACTTTAACCTGGTACAGCGTGTGTGGACTTTATCCAGAACTGTCTAGGAATCGCACCTATGCAAGAGAAGACTAAGACTAAGCAGTTTGTGTATGTGAACAGGAGGGCTCCTCTGCAGGGATGTATTCACAGCCTGGCCTTACAAATGAGAGAGGAGAAATGAAGATGATTTAGTTGGGGTTGGTCCTGTTTTGAGCAGGGACTAGATGATCTCCTGAGGTCCCTTCCAACTCTAATCTTCTATGAGTCTATGATTCTATGACTGTGACCATGTTATCTCTTAGCCCTCTCTTCAATAAACAAAGTAGATTGAACTTAGTAAATCTCCCACTATAAGGCATGTTTTTCAAACCTCAAGTAATTCTTGTAGCTGTCTTCTGTGTTTCCATTTATCCTTTTATTATATTATATTATATTATATTCCATTTATACAGCGACCTGTAAGTCGCTCAGACAAGGTGGTGCTGAGCGCAACTTAAATGCCTAGAGAGATGAATAAATAGATGTGTGCATACCAGTAAAAATAAGGCAGCAACCCCATATACTTTGGGTGGATGGACTGGACATACTTAGCAGGACTTGACAAAATGCACTCTTGGGATTTAAAGAGTCGATGCAATCTTGGAACCATTAGCAATTGTATTTGAGAACTCATGGAGGATGGGTGAGGTCCGAGAGGACTGGAGAAGGCTAAGCATAGCACCTATCTTTAAAAGAGGAAACAACAGACCAGACTAGTTTCAATACTTGGAAAGATTATGGAACAAATTATTAAATTATGATGCGGAACCAACTTAATTTCTTTCTTTGACAAGGTTATTGGCCCAATGGATAGGGTGGATTCAGTAGATTTGATATATCTTGATTTTAGTAAGGCTTTTGATCCAGTCCCACATGACATTCTCACAAACAAGTGTGGTCTAGATGAAACTATTACAAGATGGGTGCACAACTGATTAAGACAGTTCTCAAAGTGTAGTTATTAATGGCTCACTGTCCAACTGGGAGGATGTATAGCTTAGGCGCTGCAAGCCTGGGAGGCGGGAGAAGTGAAGCAGCCACCGCGTGCTCGGGGTGCTCAGGCGCGGAGCAGGGATGAGCTGGGGTGGGGGTGGGGCCTCAGGGCAGAGGGTGGGGAGCTGCTGCAAGGGGGGCGCCTCAGGGTGGAGGGAAGAAAGGTGGGGACGCAAGGTGGAAGTTTCGCCTAGGGCACGAAACATCCTTGCACCAGCCCTGGTGATGGGGCAGGAATACAAAAATATAAATAGAAAGAAAATATTGTAGCAGGTGATTTTCTTCTCATTAGATCTTTTCTCTCATTCTTACCAGGTAGCTTAGTGTCTCTGCACATTTACGCTCTTCACAGAAACCCCGCGGTATGGAAAGATCCAGAGGTATGTTACTTTGCTTCTTGTGATATTTAGTTTCTTTTTGCCTGGGCACAATGGAAGGAACTTGCTACAGCATCCCTCCCCACCCTCCGTTGGGGCAGTGTGGCTATATACCACCAGCATCTTGGGCCAGGCCTTAAAAGTACAGTCTGGCCTCTCTATATGCGGAAGTTCTTTATTGGATTGTTTTGGATGTAGGCTTAGGGCTAGTTTCTTCTCTCAGTCAGACCAGTGTAAATCCAGAATACATTTATGGACCCCAATGGAGCTATTCAGGATTTACACCAATTCAACTGAGATCAGAATCTCTTGCCCTTTATCTGCACTGATAATGAAGATGGGATCCAGACGTCTATTCATTTAGAAAGGTGTAATTGCTCTGAACCTTTTAAATCCCATCATCCCAATTAGGTTAGTCAATGAAGGTTCTCCTTAGTGACATGAGGCCTCATTCTCCACCACATGGCTTTGTACATCAGGCAGTAATTTATAGCCCATTCAGGTAGTTTTGGCACATTGCATGTGTGATTGAATATATAAGATACAGGCATGGGTCAGCACTGTGTCCATGGTAAAAATTTTGAGGTACATGGGCATGGACCTCCTCATTTTTACCATGAGGCAGTGCCCCCCTCCCCACCCCCGCAAACGGCTTCCCCGCATCCCTCTGTGCTGTGAAGTATCTGTCTTGGCCACTCTGCAGCATGCTGCCTCCGGAGTGCAGCTTCGTTCCACCCCCCGCAGCACTGACCCAGCTCCCAGCCCATTGGCTGCCCCGCACTGCACAGCCCCCTCAGCCTAGCTCCAGCCCTTTGGATCCACCTCCCCGGATGCAGAGGCCCTCTCAGCCTAGCTCCCCAGCAACAGCAGGGATGAAGGACAACAGAGGTGAGCCCCACCCCCCCCCAAGAATTTGTTCCACCCTGGTCCTGCTCACAACAGACCCCTGCCCACAGCTGGAGCCTGCCCCTTGGAGGGGATGCCGTGGTCAGGAGGCAGAAGATGCCCACCCACCCCGGGATAACCCCTGCCTGGGGGGGGGTGCCCTAGTCACAGTGAAGGGAAAGGGAAACCCTGCTCCACTGAGCAACCCCCCGCCTCCACTTCCCACATCCTGTGACATGATGAGGAATCTCCCATATAAGCGACACAAACAGGGGAGAGGGACCCCTTGGTCCCAGACATGGGATAAATGATGTACCCTGGTCAGTGGGAGATGCTAATCCTCCTCCTGCCCACATACACACACATCCTCTCATAAGACATTTAAACAAGAACAATAAAAAAGTAAAAACAACGAGGTGTCCTTGTGGCACCTTAGAGACTAACAAATGTATTTTTGTGGGCTAGAACCCACTTCATCAGATACGTGGAGTGGAAAATACAGGACCGGTATAAATACATTGGAGTCTGTTTTTTAAGTTTTTGTTGTTGAAGAATTGCCACTTTTAGGTGTGTTATTGAGTCACCAGGGAGATTGAAGTGTTCTCCTACTGGTTTTTGAATGTTATAATTCCTGATGTTGGATTTGTGTCCATTTATTCTTTTGCGTAGAGACTATCCGGTTTGGCCAATGAACATGGCAGAGGGGCATTGCTGGCACATGATGGCATATATCACATTGGTAGATATGCAGGTGAATGAGCCCCTGATGGTGTGGCTGATGTAGTGAGGTCCTATGATCGTGTCCCTTGAATAGATAAGTGGACAGAGGTGGCACCGGGGTTTGTTGCAGGGTTTGGTTCCTGGGTTGGTGTTTTTTTGTGTGGTGTGTAGTTACTGGTGAGTATTTGCTTCAGGTTGGGGGGCTGTCTGTAACAGACCTAAAAGTGGCAATTCTGCAACAACAAAACTTCAAAAACAGACTCCAACGTGAAGCTGCAGAACTGGAATTAATTTGCAAACTGGACACCATCAAATTAGGCCTGAATAAAGACTGGAAGTGGTTGGGTCATTACAAAACCTAAACCTAATTTCCCCCATACTAATTTCCCCCTACTGTTTCTCACACCTTCTTGTCAACTGTTTGAAATGGGCCACTCTCATTACCACTACAAAAGTGATTTTTCCTCCCTTGGTATCCTACTGTTAATTGAATTGTCTTGTTAGACTGACCTCACACTTGGTAAGGCAACTCCCATCTTTTCATGTATTTATACCGGCTCCTGTATTTTCCACTCCATGCATCCGATGAAGTGGGTTCTAGCCCACGAAAGCTTATGCCCAAATAAATGTGTTAGTCTCTAAGGTGCCACAAGGACTCCTTGTTGTTTTTGCTCATACAGACTAACATGGCTATCACTCTGAAACCAATAGAAAAGTACTGGCAACAATGCACTGGATATATGGTTTTAGGATGAATATTTATTTCAATGCCCCATCCCACAAAAAAATATTGACTGCCGTGGTGAGGTACATTCAAAAACATTAAAGTGAGTTGAATTTATTATTATTATTAACTAGCTAGCTAAGTTACTGGTTTTTTTCAGTGTGGAAAATGGTGGATATTTTGCAGGTTGAATGACGACTGAATGACATAACCCCCACCCCTCGCCAATGCCCGTCACTCAGTCTGTTAATTTTGTCAAGTGTCCGTCATGCAACATGGTGCTGCCTACCCCGGATGCAAGTCAGTGCAGAATGGGGCCCAATTGTACCCTCAGTTACAGAGGAGATGGGGGATCATCTAACTAGCCGAGGGAAGAGATGGGACCTTGCTGTGTGAACACAGTTGCCAAACCCAGCGGTAGCTTTGTCACTAAATGTCTTTAGAGTACAAGTGATCTTTTCTTCCAGGTGTTTGACCCCCTGAGATTTTCACAAGACAACTTGTCTGATCAGCATTCCTTCGCCTTTCTGCCCTTTGCTGCTGGACCACGGTGACGTATTAATTAATTAATTGTGTGAAACCTACAGCCAGAAAACCGAAAACCGCAATGAGAGGAGAGAAAATTATCTCGTGTACCTCTAATTGTTCTCAGAAGTGATGATTATGATAGATTGTCCTTTAGTGCTTGATCCCAAGTCCATTGACGATAAAGATATTATTTTTATTACAGTAGTACCTAGAGGCACTAACCAATATTATGGGGCCCCACTGTGCTAGGACCTGTACATACACATAGAAAGAGACAGGGTAACCATGAGACTGTGTTAGACGTTCCCCTCTCTGCCCAAACGGCAGAAGCTACTCGTCTGTTACAATCCCACTTAAAGAGCCCAGGTATTTATCTCAAGATGTATCAGCTCATGCTTTTAGCTCTGGGTGTCCCTGAGTCAATTCACGATGTGTCAGTCAAGGTGGCGGCCACCACAGCAGACCCTGCCTGGAAGAGCTTACAATCAAAATAGTCAAAGGCTTGGAGGTGAAACTGGGGTACAGAACAGGGACGTGACTTGCCCAGGGTCACATGGCAGGTCAGTGGCAGAATCAGTAATGGAACTCAGGTCCCCTTGACTCCCAGTCCACTAGAGCAGCTTCCTCTCTTTACACTCCGGCGGGTTTGGTTCAGACCATTAATGACTTAGCCCATAAATCTCCCTTACAGGCTGAGTATTTTTCCTTCTCTTCTCAGGAACTGCATCGGGCAGCAGTTTGCCATGACTGAGTTGAAAGTGGCTCTTGCCCTAACCCTCCTCCGCTTCGAACTCTCACCTGACCTGACTACACCTCCTAATGAAGTAACTGAGCTTATCCTGCGCTCCAGGACTGGAATACACTTGCATTTAAAGAAACTTTCCTAATATCTCTGCTATTTCATGCTGAAACTATCTTTGATTTTTTTTTTCAGCAAAGCTTGCAAGTCACAAGACTTTTTAAGTAGATTTGCTCATCTTAAATTTGAGGAACAGTAAGTTAAGGGTGAGGCTGGTTGGAGACATTCTTCCTGATCGTCAGCCACTGTAAAGTGACATAGCTTCATTGACTTGGAGTTATGCCAAAATACACCAGCTGAGGATTTGGTCAATGATGCTTATAGATTAGCCATACACAGAGACATGAACGAAAGTACAACAGTAAATCACTGGTTTTGAAATCCAGTACAGTGAGGGCATAATTATATTCTGTATAGAGAAACTTTTCTCTCTTTTGGCTTTTCCAGTGCCCTTTGTCTATTCCTTCTGTCCCACCTTACAAAGCAATGAGGATCTTAATATTGTGTCTCCCAGTGTAGGAGGGGGGAGTATTTTCCTCTTCGCATTAGGAGGTGAGCTTCCCTTTAATCTTTGAGTTAAGACGGAAAAACTGGTGGGAGCAAGATTTTCCTGTTAAATGCAATCTGATTTAATCAACGGTAAAAGCCAGATTTTGCTCCATTGATCTCAGTGGCGTTGCTCTGGGTTTGAAACAGAGAACAGGGTTTGTGCGTTATAAAAATTGCTTGTGGAGATCCATATTTACTAAATCGGATGCAGTTTTATCAGGAATGGATCTGTTAATGCCTTCTGTAGTTGAACCCCTTAATAAAGAGTTGTGGTGTTTTTTAAATACTCAAATACTTGTCCAGGTTTTGTTGAGAGCATTTCAATAAACACATTAATAATCTTCAACCACTCAGTGACATATTCTGGAATGTAAAATGCTGAGATGTTTGCTGTACCCAGGGGCTACCCATGAGGTGACAACTTGATTCAGGGCAGTAGATTTTTCTGGAAGCAAAACCCTGTGTTGTTAGGGGAGCAGGACAACAAAGTAACATCAATGATCAAAACCCAAGTTTGGAAACAACATTATAAACATCAGGGTTGAAACCTGTGTGTCAGGTATGGCCAGCTGTGTGGGTTGAGCCAGAAATGACCAATGAGTGTCCTAAGCAAGCAATAAATTAATTTAATGATGGGTGAGTTTTACATCCAAGTCCATGTTGACATGCATTCTGAAGTCTCCCTGAACAATGAGTTTGGAGAATTTCAACACCAGTATAGAGGACAATGCTTCCATCTTGTTTGCACCATTATGGAGAAAGCTACCTGAGTCCCAGACTCATGCCTGATCCACTGAACCAAGGTGCCTATGCCAAACAGAGTGGGACTTTTCAGAAGTACCTAGGTGATTTACAAGCACAAGACCCATAGAAAATCAGCACCACTTGGCCTCTTAAGTTACTTAAAAGGAACGTAAAAGGATAAATGGACACAAATCAGATATTAGGAATGGCAATACACAAAAACCTGTAGGAGAACACTTCAATCTCCCTGGACACACAATAGCAGATTTAAAGGTAGCCATCCTGCAGCAAAAAAACTTCAGAACCAGACTTCAAAGAGAAACTGCTGAGCTTCAGTTCATCTGCAAATTTGACACCATCGGCTCAGGATTAAACAAAGACTGTGAATGGCTAGCCAACTACAAAAGCAGTTTCTCCTCCCTTGGTATTCACACCTCAACTGCTAGAAGAGGGCCTCATCCTCCCTGATTGAACTAACCTCATTATCTCTAGCCTGATTCTTGCTTGCATATTTATACCTGCCTCTGGAAATTTCCACTACATGCATCTGACGAAGTGGGTATTCATCCACGAAAGCTCATGCTCCAATATGTCTGTTAGTCTATAAGGTGCCACAGGACTCTTTGCTGCTTTTAAGTTACTTAGACACTTCGGAAAACCTCACCCACAATCTCTTTCTGTCTCATTTTTCCTATATTTAAAGAGGGCTAACAATAATTGTGAACTATCCCATGGCTCTTTTGCTTACCTCTGCAAGATCCTCCTACAATAATGTC
This sequence comes from Mauremys reevesii, assembly GCF_016161935.1. NCBI lineage: Eukaryota > Metazoa > Chordata > Testudines > Geoemydidae > Mauremys > Mauremys reevesii. Next base: position 102,978,734 of record NC_052630.1, on the reverse strand, counting down.
TAATACACCTGTTGAAGTTTAAGGACTGGGACTTTCTTCCAGCATTTCTTTACTTCATGGTCTAATTTCAGTCCATTATGCAGACCCAGTAGCCTCTCCATGGTTAAAATTGCAACCAGGATCCTATTCCACATTTTGCCAGTGGTCCAGCTAGTCCAGTATTTGGACTCCCACACTAGCTAGTACCTGCTTCTATGTAGAAACCCTACAGTAGGCAGCTATGGAGCAGCATAAACCAAACTATACTGGGAGTGAGGGAGTGAGGTAATTTGCTCCCCAGGACAGGGGTGTGAAATACAATAGGCTTAATTTTGATTGAATAATGCTGTCAAAATAGTCAGCGCATTAGCTCTGCAGACACAGCTCTGATAATTCTTCTGAGTGATTAACCCAAAATATGAAAATGGGAAGTGGGCTTGGGGCCAAGTCTATTAATTTTTATTTATCATCTTTGTAGTTATTCCCCTTCCCGTATGGGAGTAGCTATGTTAGTATAGAGTACCCTTATACTGATATGACTGTACCTGACACTGGGGGGTGGGGGCGCTATTTCACTCTATGTGGTTTTCAAATAACATACCCCTTTTTCCAAATAATGTTGTTTACTGCATACCCTCATCTGAGGTATGGTCATAATATACCTATGATTAGATTACCAAGTTTTACCAAATAAAATGAGTTGTCTGCCATTATAGGATTTTTCTTCCCTAACCCCAGGTTGAAAAACACTGCTTGCCAGCCTAGTCAAAGCAGTACAACTTTCTTACAACTTGTGTATGCAAGTCCCGCCGTAGGGCAGAAATATGTGTGGCAGAACCCGTATCTCAAATGTTCAGTGAGCAATTTCATTAACATGAGAGATCTGCTCTGTTTGTCCAGATTCAAGTGTGAAACCTATTGCCAACTTAGATCTATCTCAGTTATCTTGAGATTTCACAGCTGTGTCACTGATGCACACATTAAATAGCGAGTATTAAACACATTCTAATGTAATCTTGTTAGCACTTTAGGTTTCCAAATATAAGTTGAGCAGGATTCAGGCTCTCAGATCTGTTCTATGGATCTCATGAGAAACTGACACTCCTGCTGTATCCTAATGTGATGTCCTAAACCCCTCTAGGGTCTGGAAAGCTGAAATAGTATCATTTGTACTACAGTAGTGCCAAGAGGCCCCTGCTGAGATAGGGGCCCGATTGGGGCCCAGGTGCTGTAGAAACATAGTGTTACAGTAAATAACTTCCTAACAGGAGGTGCTACACTACGATTGTGCATTGGAAGTTAGAGTACTGCTTGAAGATCCAGGAAACTCTAGTTATGTCTCTAACCCAGACATCTCCAGGTATGGTGATCTGCCCCATCTAGTGGCACCAAGACCACTTAGAGAGGGATTAATGAGTCTGCTCTATAGCCTTAGCTAGCAGCTATATGGCTTTTAGCTCATGCAGTAGAGGCTCATGCATTTAGCTCCAGAGGTTCCAGGTTCAATCCCACCTGCCAACAAACCAGGGTCTGTCGGTATTACAAGTGCTGAAAGCCCCGCGGCATGGCTGCGGCTAGCCTGGGTCAGCTGACTCAGGCTGGGGGCATGTGTTGGGCTATAAAACTGTAGTGTAGATGTTTGGTCTCAGGCTAGAGCCTGGGCTTTGAGACCTCCTGAAGGGGGAGGGTCTCGCAGCCCAAGTTGTAGCCTGACACCAAATATCTATACTTCAATTTTTAGCCCCACAACAAAAGCCCACATCACCTGACCCAGGCTCTGAAATGTGGAGTGGTGGGTTTTTTATTGCAATATAAATATACACTCAATGTGGAGGAAGGAATACAGCCAGAATGTTGCACAGTCCTGGCTCTATCTCTTTATGTTCACACACCAATCCTGGTGTCAGGTTTGTGTCGGTTCCTGCAGGTCCATGAAATCAGAAACCAAGAATAATGGGAGGAGGGGAGAATGCTCCTGAGAAAACAATAAACGTGGCTGCATATCAGGTTCCTGTCCATAGCAGATGGACATGAAAACGGATGTGTTTAGCAATTGGACATTATTTGGAAGGGAAGCCTGCAAAATTGCAATGGGCTGGATAAAAAGGAAAAGAAAATAAGAACAGTCACACAATTAGCTGTAATGGAGAAAAACTGCCACATGCTCCAGCAGCTTTTGGATATGTCAGCAGCAGACCAGGAGGACCCCTGTAAAATCCTAGAACACTCTCTCATGGTTCAAGACTAACTGTACCTTTGACCTCGGTTTCTCTGTGGGCACCTGTTCAAGTGACTGGCCCTGCGCCTTCATTTTTCTCAGAGTGGACTGCCATGAGTGACCCCGCTTTTAGCCTGGATCTTGAGGCTGTAGCACTCGTACACCAACTCTGATTACTTCATTGTCCTGATTGCATTTGGCCACCTGCATGGATTCCCTTCAGCATCTGTGACCAGTAGGTGATACAGAGACTGCAAACAGCTTCTTCAAAGCAAAGACTCTTCCCTCAAGAGTTGGGTAGGCTCAACTTTTCATAGGCACACACCCTGCTTCCAGGGACCTGAGTTCTGTCTGCTTTCCTGCAAGCCCTGCCTCTCCCCGTCTGATCAGCAGATCTGTGCTTTTTAACAACGTAGCGGTTCCGAAGTTCTTTGTTTGAGCCCAGCCCTCATCTCTGAGCTGGCCCCTGGTTGAAGTCTGGCTCCCTCTGCCCTGCTCCGTGGCCGAACAGAGCTCTGGATCTGCTGGGGCAGCACAATGCCCCGGCCAAAAGACCGGTACTTGTGCCTCCCCTGGCACATGCCCGTTCCTCCCCAGGGAAGTGCAACCCATAATGAGAACCTCTGGTTCCAGACCCATGGTGCATACATTGCTGCTTATTTACATGACATTGTCACTTATAGCCAAGACTGTTGTTAAGCATATAAAGTAATAGCAGGTCACCAAAACTGTGCATCTCTCTGCCAGGATGTAAATTCAGCACTTTAAGTGGACCCAATGGCTGCACATTTACATACGAAGTCACATGTTAATGAAGAGAGGTGAAGTCAGCAAAAAATGAGCACACAGGAAAAAACAAGGCCTAGAGGGTTATACTGTCTAGGAGTAAAGACAATGAACTTTGGGTGTATTTCTAAAAGGCAAAGAAGGCATCATGGTATCCTACGGTTAGGAAGTAAATGGATAGCATATCTGCATTCATGAAAACGGGATCTCTTCCTGCCTTGATTGAAAATGTTGCAGAGGACTTGGAGTGTACTAACCACTTTAGACATGCAGTTAAGTTTTGTCTCTAGAAAGCAAGTTATGATTTTGTTTTATATGTAACCATCTGTTTCCAATATTCTTATTCATTATTCCTGAATCTCTATATTTTAATCATAAACTTATTCTCGTTTTCACTATAAATATATCTCAGTGCTGTAATATTAAGCAAAACATTGGTCTTGAGCTGAATTTTACAAGCTGGTCTGAACTGTTTCTTTGGTCAGACCTGGTAGTATTCAGTGGATAAGAGGCTGGACACTGCAGGGAATTCTCAGAGCGTGCTTGGGCATTGGTGTGTGCCATTCACTAACCTGCACAAAGGGAATGAAGCCTGTGGGGTCTGTAAGGTCGTGCTTGTGCTGCCAGAGGCGGTTGGTTTCAGGGAACGGAAGCATGGACAAGACTGCATCATGCTAAGGGCATGTAGCAGTGAAGCATTTTCCAACCCTGGGTACCCCTGCAGAGCATCACAAATACATAATATGCTCGATTTGCGGCTGCATCCAGAGCCCACTGAAGTCAGTGGAAAATTCCCATTGACTTCAGTGAGGGCTGGATCAGCCCCTAAGTACAGATTTATTTTAAATCCATGTAAAGGTTATAAAAGGTTATACTGCACTTTCACCTCTTACTGGGCTCAAGGCAGGGGTAATGGTAAAATTCTATGACCTTTGTTATACATGTAACCCCTTCCTGTGGGGATCCTGGCCCTCACTGGTGGTGGAGTCCCTTGTTCCACCCTCCTCAGGATCTCTCTGATCTCCACCCTCACCCAACAATTAGTGCTTCCACCTAGTGGCCAGGTATACAAAGGACTAACAACTCCTTGACTGCTAGGACATGAATTAACTAGTACATGGAATCACAGTCCACATTAAAAAAAAAAACCAGTTTAATCCCCAGATAGGAACAAGGTAAGCTGAAACAAGGGGATGAGAACAGGGAAAGGACTCAGAGATGTAAATAAACAAGGACCTAACCCATCTTGCAATAACTCCTGAAAACCAACAACAAAAATCAGTGTGGTCCTTATACCAGACGTTATTGGCAGTACAAAGGGCTGGTTCAAATGTCTAAGGTTCCTTCTGAAAATTTAACAAACAACAATGGCTCACATCCCTGCCCAGAAATCTAGGAAAACTACATACCCCCTGAGGTGCCCCTGACAAGCAATACTTCTAACAAACACTGAGTCCATTGTACAAAACAAAGAAAACATTGGCAGAATTCAGGCAGGTCTATCTCCAGCCCTAGTGGAAAGCGCTGCCAGATCTGGTCCGGGAGCTATACCACTTCGCCCAGCTGAACTGATCTCATTGCTGGGTAGCAGGGACCTCATTAGAGTTCCTCAGCTCACCTGCTTCAATAACACCTCCGTGTCTGCCACTGTCTGCAAAGCCATGTCTTCTTCATGAAAGCTACCTCTCCACCACTCTTCAGAGACAGATCAGTGAAATAGCACTGGGCACAATTCTTGCCACCAGAGATAGCATTGCCACCTAAGATAGCAGCTCCTCCTCCTTCTCTCATATTGTCGGGGCTCCAGTACCCAGCCTTGCCAGACTGCAGTGATGGTTTGGATGACCCATAGTTGCATAGTTGGTGCAGTTCTCCTGTTCTTTTGTTACCCACAGGGATAACAGTGTTTTATTACCCCCGAATATAAAATTTAACTGAATTTTGACCACAGTTCCCCATCCTATCATTTCCCTTGGCTCACCAAGAAATGCCAGCAGACAACTCCCTCCCCTATAAAACTTCTGTCATTTGGAGCTCTCAGCAGCTCTGGGGCACCATGACAGGATTCACTCACCAGAGCAGCAGCTCCTGCTGGCCATCTTGGGGATTAGCTCTCTCAGCCCTCTTCTGGTCAGGCCTCTCCCGCCACCTTCTCTGCCTGCAGAAATGCCTGATTCCATAGAGTCCTCTTCATGACTCGCCCCTCCGTCCATACCACCATCCACATTTTCCCCCTTCTGCGGGGAGGAGGGAAGTATCTCCCAGCTCTATAGTCCAGCCACTTCCCTAGTGGCGAGTCGGGGGGAACCGGGCACATCCACTACTCTGGGTCCCAGCCCAGGGACCCTGTAGATAGCAGCCTCCTGCTGCCTCTCCTTAACTTCTCCGACAATACTGCTTCAATTCTCTTGGCCACTTCCCGGCAGCCAGAGCACCTTCTTCACCCTCTTCTCAGGACCTCCAGCCAGCACTTCCCAGCAGCCAGCCAGCCAGCTCCCCAGTCCCTGCCAGCAACTGCTCTATCCAAGGTGCTACCTTCTTACTGCCTGCTAGGAACACAGTCCTCTCTCCTTGGGCTCCCGGCAGCAACTGACTAGGGTTGGGCTCTGCCCTGCGGCTCTTCTTATATGTGAGCCCTCCGGGCCCTGATTGGCTGCTCCATGCAGCCGCTCTCTCTTATTCGCTGCTTTTAACCTCTTCTTTTCCTGTGTTATTACCAGAGAAAATTCTCCAGTTTCTACTGAATAAGCAAAAGTCACTCCACTCTGAGATGGACGCTGCAGACCCTGAGCATGCGCTGAGGTGAAGGTCATCAGTGAGCATGTGTAGTAAGGAGTGACAGAGGGGAGAGGCAGTTAAGCCTCCAGCTGGTCAGAACCCGCTCATACCGGTCACAACTTGTTTTAGAGGGCAGAGCTGTCAATCCGAATTCTGAGGCAATGGTCAAGACGGAGCATGTGCGAGTGAGGAACCTGTAGCTCGGAACAGGGAGCTATATAAAGGAAGAGCTGGATGGTGTCCCAGGCAGGATCGAGTCCTGGTGGCCAGTGCAGTGGGGTCTTTGTGGGGTTTCCACTCCCACAGTTCCTGAATCTTCCGGGGACTCGGCCTCTCTTGTGGATCGGGGGACTCTGGGTCGGCTTCAGACCTTGTGACCAAGAGAGTAAAAATGGCTGCCTCTCTGGTGGCTGTGGAGAGAAACAACCAACCGTTTCTCCCTCAGGATCTCCGCTCCTTCCCCCCAGTCACACAGTCCCCCCTCCCCGAGCCCTGTGAAGCCTCTTCAGGGACCTACCGTTGGGGCCACCCAGCATTGCCAATCAGGCGTGTCTTCCTGCCACAGGCCGGGTGTCTCCCTCCAGCACAGCCAAACCAGGCAGTCTCAGAGACAGTCCCAGTTTATGCCTCTGTGCTACTTTCTGTAGGAGCAGCACCTCTAAAGCTCCCAAACTGGCAGGGGCTACATACAGGAGGGAAGACTTAGGGTGACCAGACAGCAAGTGCAAAAAATCGGGACAGGGGGTGGGGAGGTAATAGGTACCTATATAAGCAAAAGTCCCCAAAATCGGGACTGTCCCTATAAAATTGGGACATCTGGTCACCCAAGGCAGACTAGATGATCTAATGGTCCCTGCTGTCCTTAGAATCTCCTAATCTACCCTGTCTGTCACCTGATTTTTAAGAGCTGAACTCACTGGGGCTGCTAATGGTTCTACCATTTTGTAAATCTGCTCCATTTGTGAATCAGCATAGCTGCAGTGGAGGATCTAGTTCATAGTGTTTACTATAGAGACAAGGTGGGTGAGGTAATCTCTTTTATTGGATCAACTTCTGTTGGTGACAGAGAGACAAGCTTTCAAGCTTACACAAAGCTCTCCTTTAGGTGTGGGAAATACACTCCAAGTGTCACAGCTAAATACAAGGTAGAACAGATGGTTTAGCATAAGGAGTTAACACTATTTCAAGGTGATGTGGCCCTTTAACACCTCTCCAGTTATAGGGGCAAAAAAGCTGGGGGGCAGGGACTTAATGGGTTATAGAGTGTTATAATAAGCCATAAATCCAGTATCTCTATTCAGTCCATACTACTCTAACTTTCCTAAACACTAAAAATCCTGGGACCAACATGGCTACACTCTGCATGCAGGATTTATGCTGCCATGCAGAGCTATTTGGGGTGCGTTTTTTGATATGTTTATGTTCTGAGGCAGAGATAAATGATTACTCCTACCTCACCTACATAGCTACCCAGAGCTTTATTGGCTATACAATTATCCAGCCTGTTTTGCATGAATTAGAGTCAGACACAAGTTTCCCACAACATGCTCATTGCCTTCTAGAGCTATTCTTTCAGCAAACTTCACCCACGGTTGTTCTGATTTGGGCGGTGCTTGTAATCCATTTGAAAAGCAGCTGAAAGTCTAATCTTTGCAGTCCAGTGTGATAAGAGTGTGTCTGACTCTGTGCATACAGTAAGTACAGAGTGCAGCAGAGGCTGACAGGGTTGGGGCTTTTTTATTCAGTGCCTGCCAATGAGGGCAGCCTCATGAAATCTGTACTGGAGACAGTAATGAACCCTTCTGGGGCATGGCTGAGCAGAGCTGTCTCCCAGATGTTTCACCTGACGGCTGTGGTGTGCCTTGCTTGTGTGGTTCTGAAAGCAATCCAGCTGTACCGGAGGAAGCAGAAACTGCTCAAAATCTTTAAAAGTTTCCCAGGACCTCCCACCCACTGGCTGTATGGCCACCTTCAAATGGTAAAGTAGCAACTGGGACTGTAGCGTGTGTGTGTGTGTGAACAGTAAGGTAGCAATTGGGATTGTACTATGTCATAGACCTACCTCAACTATTAGGGCACTTGGCTTCCTTGTTTACATAAGTACAAAGTTTCTTTACTTTCCTCTACCCTCCCACTAATAGGAGTCTATTGTCACGTTTGCTAGGGAGAGGTCACAGGCTTTCTGTGGTTAAGGCAGAGACTTGTTTTCTCCTATTAAACCCTCCAGAACAGGCCAGTTCAGATTCTGCATGCATGCTCTGTGGCCTGCAGAGAGATTTTCACTCTCTTTCAAGTTACCAGCACACGGCTCAGAACAAAGAGAGGTGTCTGGCAACGTTTTGAAAATTCTCCCAAGTCATAAGAACAGCTTGTCCTGGGCCGCTCTGATGAGTTCTAGGTCCTGTGAGGTAGGAAAAGGCACATCTGTGAAGTTTTTCATGGGTGCATTAGGAACATCAGAATATCCCATCAGGCTCTTTGGGAAACAGCCAGGAAGGCAAAACAACAACTGGAGATATGACACCTCCCAACAGTGCTTAATTTGTAATGAAAGAGGTGCCAGGGCTCAAGCAATGTTTTTTTGTTCATAACTGATGCAGCAAGCCCAGAGGTGCCAGGGCTCTGAACTGCCAAGACTAGAGGCACAAATTAAGCACTGCCATCCAGTACACGCTTCTGGGTGGCTGAGAGACAATGCCTGAGCTGGGGGAGTCTTGAGGAAGTTAAGGCTTCCATCACAGGATGGGAAGCCTTTAGGTAGGCTAGACATTCACATGGACTATTGCTTTAAAATCCTGGCCATGTTATGTTATGCTTTATTCCTGCTGTTAAAATTAAACTATTGGTTTAAGCAGGCTGTCTGGTCACTAGTTCTCAAATGGAAGAACTTGCAGTTGCCAAAACCAGTGGGATCTGCATGGCTGATCCACAAGGTGCTGTAATCTAGAATCCAATTTAAAAGTGGGAGAACTGTTGGCATTCAGAGTTCTCCTTTTCGGAGTGAGGGGACCGGTTGAAGGAGGGATTCCTTAACTGTGTGGGCTACTTCTTATGGTTTCCCATGGCTTTGTCCTCATTCATTCACCTCTACTGGCCTTTCTAATAAACAGGGAGGATCTCTGCACTTGGAGTGACTTGAAAAGCTTTGTACAAGGGCAACTTTACAAAAATACAAACATGAATTCCTGCCTAGGCCTGTTAGCTATTGCCTCATCTGACTCCTCCAGTCCCCTGACTGTAGCAAGACTCTTCCCCACTCGGAGTGTGCTGCTAAAGATCTCCCTTGAACTACATCTCCCTTTAACAATGCAGCTTCAACAAGACAAAAACCTAGACAACCCTCACACAAGTTGTCAGTCACAGCTGGGTCTGCGCTTAAATCCCAGGTGCTGGTGTAAATGGGCATCACTCCAGTGCCTTCAGTCGAGTTATTCCGGTTTCCATCAGCTGAGGATCTGGCCCTGAATGCCCATTTGAACTAGATTCTAGATGTGCTACATGGGAGAACTCAGACAGAAAGCTCAAAGGCCCAGGACAGACTCAGCCAGGTGTTCTGTGGGGATGGGATGAGGAAACATAATGGGAGGTGGAGGTCAGGGTCCAGATGGGTATCTGAAGGCAGAACAGGGAGAAAGGGACTGGGTTGAAAGAGGAATTGCTTAAATAACAACTGTCTGGGCTACTTCTTATGATTTCCCCTGGCCTTACCCACATTCACCCACCTTAATCTGCCTTTCTAACAAACAGGGCGCCTCTACATCTACCTTTAATTTACAACACAGCTTCAACAAGAGGATGAACTAGACAATACGGCATCCTGGGCAGAACAATACCCACACTGTCACCCCGTGTGGTTTGGCGGTTTCTTAGGATTCTTGTGCATCAACCACCCTGAATATGCTAAGGCGGTCTACAGCAGAGGAGGTAAAGATACTGCATCTTGTGATGTCCTGTTCCTCTAAATGTTTAAGTACTCCCTGCTTCCCAGTGCTACCCCTCACTTTCTTGTTAGTTTCAGTTTTTCAGCTAGAACAATAAAGCAAGCACAGCACAAAGCTGTGTTTCTAGCAGCTCCCACTGTGTTTATCTCCTTCTCTGCTGGGTCCAAAAATATAACACCTCTTATATCTGAGTGCTAGTGATATCATTCCATACTGCAAATGCCACTGAATGCTATTATCTGTAAAGCAGAGGTCTCAGAAATGGACATGAAAAGCATCTATTCAAAGAAAATGCCATTGTTTTAAGATGGAAAGTGGCACAGAATGAAATCAGTGTATTTTGTGAACATTTTGATCAACTGTTTTCAATACTCACACAGAAAATGATCATTCTGCATCTGAAGAGCAATTAATAAGTGCTGAAGCCCAAGCACTGAACGCAATTTACGCCAGCTACACAGGGCCTGCAATTATTATTAAAAAAAATAAATAAAAAAATTATTTATGCCTGCAACTTTGTGGGTGGAAAAAAGTAGACCTATTTAGACCAGTCCGAAAATGCAGCTGCTAATGTCCATTTCAATCTGTATTGCCCACACTCCAGAAAGGTTGTTGGCTCATTGCACATACCTGGAAAATGACAGGTTGTGTTCACTAGAGCTGTAGCCTCTTCCTCGATGGGCCAGGCCTGCTCAGCTGAAAGCACCACTACACTTGACTTATGTTTTTTTCAGTGCAGATGGGACTTGAGTTAGGGGCAACACTCAAGTTATAACTCAACCTAAGGCTGCACTGAAGATAAAGCCTGAATTAAGTAATGGTATTAAAAAATCTCTGTACTTATTACACATAATGAGAATCAGAGGCTAATGAGTCAATATTCCTAAACAAAAGAGCAAGTCTGAGCAGGCACAAACGAAAATGCAGACTAGGAGGTGATGTATTTATTGGAAGGGGTTTTAAGCATAACTAAACCAATTTGGTCTTTCCCCAGTGCTCTGATACTATGGTGATGGGAATGAATCTGGATAGATGGATGAATGAAGGAGAAGAGCATGCTTTAAATAGAGAGAATTGTGGTCACCTTTTTTTTAGTAAGGCTCTATTTATAAATAGTAAATGATTAGAAAGAATTGATGTATTAGAAAATGACTTGTCAATTGCTATAGAGGAGTCCAAGAGGTCAGTAGGTTGCTTAGAGCCATCTATTGTGCCTTTTTCTGATGTAGCTATAACCCCCTATAACAACACCTATTACTCCTCTCTGTTACACGCTTACAATGTCTGTCAGACATTTATTAACACTTTAGAATCTATGAACGGAACCTTGATATAAAATGTCAGAGTTTTCCTGTATGGAGATTGTCCTTCCCAATACAGATTTTTCTACTAACAAGAGCATGATTAAAGCTTAGAAGTAATTCTCATAATTGTTTGACTAACATAGGACCAGATTTTGATGCCTTACTCACCATGAGTAGCAACCAGTTTCCTGGTTCCCTGGATTGGTTTGTACTATCATATTTCATTCTCATTTACCTCATGTAACAATATTGCTGGTGATATTCATGAGGGAAGCAGCACCATTTGTTGTGCCACATAGATACAGAGCGATAGCATTTAATGGCTAACACAAAAACGACTGTGACAGTAACTGGAAAGGTGGGACTGAAATGCAGGAAAGTGGGGAAATCCGAATTCAGATTGAGAAATGGAGGTTAAGCTCCTTCCTTTTACTCATGTCATCATTGTAACTAGATATTTCGGAGGTTTAATTTCAGAGCACATTAGATACAATATTTTACACATGATATTACGTGGTAATATGTGAAAAACATAAACAAGTATCAGATCATCTTTGAGCCTTAACCTTGAATTTCCTTGTCTGGATTGAAATTAGACCTGGTTAAACGTTTTGGTACATAACCTTTTCTCCTCAAAAAATATGGCTTTGTTGAAACTGAAATGTGTGTGGAAAAATATCAATTCTGACACAACTGTTCAGCTTTCAGCAGGAAATTTCTCGATGAAAAATGTTGTGTTTTGTCTTAAAATATCATTTTGTTTTGGTTGTTTTAGTTGAAACAAAATGACATTTTAAGTCGAAACAAATTGAAAGCTTGCATTTAATTACAGAAAGGTTGATTCAAAATGAATTTTGGTTTGGTTCCCACAGGAAAACTGAAAATTGTTGCTTAAAAATTTTCAAACAAAGATTTTTCTTTTGAAATTTCTCACAGGGGAAAAAAATATTGGTTCTCCAAAAAGCTCATAGTGAAATCAAAGATGTTTAATGATGTCACTCAGCAAAAGAAGTACACAGTGTCAACACAGTGTCAACCTGTGGAACTCATTGCCAGGATAAGTTGTGAAGGCTAAAAGTCTAACTGGGTTCAAAAAAGAAATAGATAAGCTCATGGAGGATAGGTCCATCAATGGCTAATAACAAAGATGCTCAGGGAAGCAACCCCATGTTCTTCGTGTCCCTCACCTCTGACTGCCAGAAGACGGGAGCAGATGACATTGTCATTGCATAATTGCCCTGTTCTGTTCATAGCCTCTGAAGCACCTGGCATTGACCACTGTTGGAAGACAGGGTACTGGGCTAGATTAGTGGCTCTCAACCTTGCCAGACTACTGTACCCCTTTCAGGAGTCTGACTTGTCTTGCATATCCCCAAGTTTCACCTCACTTCAAAACTACTTGCTTACAAAATCAGACATAAAAATACAAGTGTCACAGCACTTACTGAGAAATTGCTGACTTTCACATTTTTACCATATAATTATGAAATAAATCAATTGGAATATAAATATTGTACTTACATTTCAGTGTATAGTATATAAAGCAGTATAAACGAGTCATTGTATTAAATTTTAGTTTGTACTGACTTCACTAGTTCTTTTTATGTAGCCTGTTGTAAAACTAGGCAAATATCTAGATGAGTTGATGAGACCTCTGCGTACCCCTGGTTGAGAACCACTGGGCTAGATGGACCAGTTGTCTGACCCAGTATGGATGTTCTTATGTTCTAAAGAAAAATTCTCATGTTTCTGATGAATACACTGGATAGAACTGAGCAGATATTCATTCATATTATGGCTGGATTGTATCATGGCACCTGAAATGATCCATTGCTTAGTAGGAAGTGATCTAACCAGCTTTTTGCACTGTGCTCCTCCATAGGGCAAGGATTGTTGATCTTAAATGGGCCAAAGTGGTTCCAGCATCAGAGGCTGCTGACACCAGGGTTTCACTATGATATTTGAAACCTTACGTGACCATGATGGCAGATTCTGTCCGTGTGATGCTGGTAGGAACGGCTGTTGGCACTGTCATGAGTTCAAACCTCCTAGTGCTCTTTCCTGATTTAAGAGCCTTTATCTAGTAGATTAGAAAGATTTAAAAACATTGAGAATGTTCTCCCTGGTGCATGCTGGGTCGGTTCCCAGCGCTGCAGCAGTGTAGCACAGTGAGCAGAAGAGAGCCCATGCTAACCCATTGCACATAAGACTGTCAGTGAAACTGGCTGGACTGTTAAAGATCACAGCCACCTGCTCACAGGTCCAACATCCCCAGATGCAGGAGGTGGCCCACACCCAAGTGAATGGCTGTAACCAGGATTCTGTACTGCCAAGAAAATGCCTCCCTTCTCATTACTCTTTTCCAATAGGATAAATGGGAACAGCTGATCACACAGGATAAGTCAGTGGAGCTCTTTGAACATGTCAGCTTGATGACTCTCGACATCATCATGAAATCTGCCTTCAGTTACCGGAGCAACTGCCAGACTGACAGGTCAGTACAGGCTGGTGTCAAATCCTGATGAAAAGTCCTTGTTGGCCTTAAATGACTTTAAATTCAGTGTGGTGCAATTGTGTCCGAACTGGGAACTACACAGATGTGATAGAAGTAGACTGCCTCAGAGAATGGACTTTTCCTTTCTGCCTGCCTGCCACTCCTATTGCAATAAAGGGGAGCTGAGGGCACTTGGCACCACATAGGACTGGGCACGTGGCTTATCAGACGCTTACACTGGGGGTGCAAGGCCAGGCAGAAGTGCTGCAAATTCAAGACATTCAACTACAAACACTCAAGTTATTCCCCGGGAACGCTGCTTTGCCTTTTGCAGGCTGGCCTGAATGCTTTGGAAGGAAAAGTCCATTCTCTGAGGCAGTCTGCTACATTGCCGCCTGTTCACATTGCTGTCATGCTGGCTGAGCTCAGTCTTGCGCTAACCACACACTTGCCATTAAAATCAACAATTCTGAAATCTTTGCAGTCTCTCCCCCAATGCGCTCAAACTTGCTGCCTTGTCTTTATCCATCTCTCCCTTGACTCTCTCTCTGTAGTGACAACTTATATATCCAAATGGTCATGGACCTCAGCTTGATGGTGTATCAGAGAATCCAGACCCCCCTGCATCACAACCATCTCGTTTACTGGCTCAGTTCTCAAGGGCGTCGATTCCGCAAGGCCTGCAAATTAGCACATCACCATACAGGTATTTCCTACTATCCTCTTCTCACCTCTCATTAAGGATTTGTACCAGGCTTCAAGACAAGCCGTAGTCTACACTACAGACTTATGTCAGTATAACTACATCACTCAGCGATGTGGAAAATCCACATCCCTGAGCAAGGTAGTTGTACTGACCTAACTTGTGATGTAGACAGCCCTAAGTCAACGGGAGGTCTTCTCCCATTGATATAGCTACCGCCTTTCAGGGAGGTGGAGTACCTACACCAACAGGAGAAGCGCCCATCGGTGTAGGTAGTTCAGGCAGCTCTGCTGTGGCCCAGATTCTTTACGTCCCCCAGAAGCCATGCAGAGTGATCCATCTCATTTCAGAAATTATGAGAATCAAAGAATTCTGGTTCCTGGGTATTTTGGGATCCACTGGGGTTCTGGAGAATCACAGTGCACATATCGCTCCGAATGGGATATAATTATTTTAATGTTTTCCTGATGTAGATAAAGTGATCAGAGAAAGAAAGGAGTCCCTTAAAGATGAGCAAAAGCTTGAAAAGCTCCAGAGGAGGCGCCACCTGGACTTTCTGGACATCCTTCTGAGTGCTAAAGTGAGTGTTGCAAGAACTGATCGGAGCCAAGTATGTGAGCATTTCGAGTAGCAGCACTGAGAGAGGCCTGGGCATTGTGGACAGCAGTTTCCAAAAAATATATTGTTTGTTCAGGGAAAAGGTTAAAATTAATTGTCCAGTTTCATCAATGTTCAGAAGCATAGTTTTGACACAAGGGATGGGTTCTGCCCCAACTCTGTAGCTGCAGAGTCCTGTGTGCATAGTTAAAGCCACACAAACGCTGTAGCCTTGTTCATGTGCAGTCCGGGTTATAAACCACACTTAGTCCCATTTATATAAAGTATAGTCACTGGCAAGACATAAGCAGACTCCTGTAGATCGAAAGAGTGATTGTTTTATAGAAATGATCATTTTAACTCAGCAGTGATTGGGTGGCAATGTAATTATGCAGGACTGTGCATACCATTTAAGCCAGGGAGGGCAAACTTTTTGGCCTGTGGGCAGCATTGGGTTTCGTACATTGTATGGAGGGCTGGTTATAGGAGGGGGTCATGGCGCGGCCCACACCTCCTATCTGCCCTCCCCCCCAAGGACTCTTGCCCCATCCAACCCCCCACATTCCCTGACAGCCCCTCTGTGACCCCTGCCCCATCCTCATACCCCTGCTCCATGTCCCCTGACTGCCCCTGCACCTCCGCCGCCCCATCCAACCCCTCCTCTTATTCCTGATGGCCCCCTGGAACCCTTACCCCATCCAACCACCCCTTCTCCCTGTCCCCTGACTGCCCCCGGACTCCCTGCCTCTGACTGCCGCCTGCCACCCCATCCAATCCCCCCTCCTTCCTGACTGCCCCCGGGGACCCCTGCCCCCATTCAACCACCTGTTTCCCCCCTGACCACCATCCACACCCCCACCCCTGACCACCACCCTGAACTTCCCTGCCCTCTATCCATCCCCGCTCCCTGCCCCCTTACCGCGCTGCCTGGAGCACCGGTGGCTGGCGGCGCTACAGTCATGCCGCCCAGCTGGAGACGGCCCACGCTGCTGCCACCACCATGCAGCACAGAGCACCGGGTCAGGCTGGGCTCTGCAGCTCCGCTGCCCTAGGAACTCACAGCTCAGCTGACCAGAGCATTGTGCCGCCGGCAAAGCGAGCGAGCTGATGCTGTGGGGGAGGGGCTGTGGATGAGCCTCCCGGGCCAGGAGCTTGGGGGCTAGGCAGGACGGTCCCACAGGCCGGATGTGGCCCACGGGCCATAGTTTGCCCACCCCTGATTTAAGCTCAGCTTTGTGTTAGGCTGGGGAAGCACTGGGAGGAGAGAGAAATTTCCGCCCGCTGCTGCACTGTGCATGGGGGTACTAGTAAGTCCACTGCTATATCCCTTCTAAGGGATGCAATGTGTTTCCCTTGGTGCATCATGAGAACTCCCATCTGCTTGCAATCTGCTTGACTTACTGATTATAAAGTTCACCTTTCAGTTTTCTGTTTTCCAGGTCACAGCTCTGCCTTTGGTTGAATCTCTGTAGAAAATATGAAGAATATATTTTTGGCCATTGTCAGTTGTCCCCAATCTCTGCCTCTGGTTCTTTTCAGGGATGACTTTGGGAAGATGACCTACACCACCATGTGCATCAAAGAGACACTTCGTCTTTACCCTCCGGTACCTGTCGTAGCACGAGAGCTCAGTGCACCTGTAACATTTGTTGATGGACGTACCTTACCAAAAGGTCTGCTTCGTCAATCTCCTCTTTAAATGCTAATTAGGCTCCTGTGTGCCTGTACATCAATGCCAGTGATGCTCATGTCTCTTACTTGCATATTGCCTCTCATTCCAAAAGCATTTTATATACAGAGAATGAAATGGGGAAGGGGAATTGTTTAGGGAGACACAGGGACTATTATTAGGAGTAATAGTGTGATACTTGATTTAGGCTAAATATCAAGAACATCCACAAACTCAAATTCAACTACCATCTCCGTGTGGACAATTCACAGATCTGTCTCTCTACTCCAGACCCGTCTCCTTCTGTCCAAAAAAAATCTCAGCCTGTCTCTGACATCTCCTTGTGGATGTCTAGCCATCAGCTCAAGCTTAACATAGACAAAACAGAGCTATTACTCTTCCCTCCAAAATCACCTTTGCTACCTCCTTTCTTCACCACCCTGTTACCCATCACTGAGGCCTGTAACTTGGGCTTCATCTTTGACTCAGCCTGGATGTGAGAACCTAGAGACAGGTCTTTGTCTAAGTCTTGCCAATTGTTTCTGAATAATGGCTCTAAAAATGGACTTTCCTACCCAGCCACACAGCTAAAACTGTAGCCCTGCTCTCATTATCTCGCATGTCATGACAACATCCTTTTCTCTGGCCTTGAACAATGCAATCTTGCCCCACTGATGTGCATTCAAAATGCTGCTCCAAAGGTTATTTTCCCAGCCTTTGACCAAGGTCACTTTGACCTTGTCATCCCTCTTTGCATCCCTCCACTGGCTCCCTCTTCTCTACTGTATCAAACATAAGCTACTTGTCTTCACTTGGTAGGCCCTTCATGACCCATTACATTCCCCACCCCTACCTATCATCCCTCGTTCAGTATCAAAAGGTCAACTCCCACCTCCAGCCAGCCCATGATATCAGCCTCCATTGCCCACTTGTTAAATTTTCCAACAAGCATCTTCATGCTTTCTGCCATGCTGCCCCTCACACTTGTGAGGAACCATCATTAAAACTCTCCCTTTGCAATAAACCCTACAAAAAATTCACAACTAGGCTGCTGATGTGCTGAGACAGCTGCCTGTCACACTGATGAATGTTACTTCTGTGAACTCCCCCATCAGTCTGTCTGATTCCATCTGTTGTTTCTTGTCTTATAGTTAGACTGTAAGTTCATTGGGGCAGGGACTGTCTTTTTGTTCTGTGTTTGTACAGCACTTAGCACAGTGGGCTCCTGGGCTATGGTTGGGGCTCCTCAACATGGCAGCTATACAAATAAATACCAAGAGTCAATTCCTAGTAGTGTGATGTATAAGTTGTTCCACAATCTTCAAAGGTAAAAGGTGGAGACATATTTAAAAGCAGATAAGACAAAGAGCAGGAGAATAAACCACAAGGAAAAACCTTGCATTGATTAGGACATGGAGCACGTCCACCAGGACTCTTTCATCTCTAACATCTTTTGGGATTTCCTCCCACCCCACCTCAACATTTCCCCTTCTCCTGACCCTTACCTGAAGTGACTTTTTTCACCGTCTGTAGAAATTCTTTAACATTTTTGGCCAATTTTTGTTTTAATAGTCAGTAAAGAATGAGGTGGTCCCCTGATGGAACTCTGTTACTCAATAAACACATGGGTGGCAGAAGAAAACAGGACTTCAAAAGGGGATTTGTTACTAATCTAGTTTTACAGGACTCCACTTGTGTAGATGGACATCTACACTATGGTCTAGAATACGTTTTTCCTGTCTTATGATGATTTATTTCTGTGATTCTTAACAGGCTCCCTAGTTTCACTGAATATTTATGGTCTTCACAGAAACCCCACAGTCTGGCACGATCCAGAGGTACTACTTTTTTTACTTGAGACTGATAAGATATTTTTGGCTATGGCCTGGTCTACACTAGGACTTTAATTCGAATTTATCAGCGTTAATTCGAACTAACCGCTCAACCGTCCACACCAGGAAGCCATTTAATTCGAACTAGAGGGCTCTTTAGTTCGAATTTGGTACTCCACCCCGGCAGGTGGAGTAACGCTAAATTCGCACTTGCTAGCTCGAATTAGGCTTGGTGTGGATGCTAATCGAACTTAGCAGCTCCGGGAGCTATCCCACAGTGCACCACTCTGTTGACGCTCTGGACAGCAGTCCGAGCTTGGATTCTCTGGCCAGCCACACAGGAAATGACCCGCGAAAATTTGAATTCATTTTCCTGTCTGGGCGGTTTGAATCTGACGTTCTGGTTGCACATCGGGGCGAGCTCCGCAGCACCTGCAACGATGCAGAGCTCTCCAGCAGAGGAGTCCGGGCAATCCCAGACTAGAAAGAGGTCCCCAGCATGGACTGACCGGGAAGTCCAGGATCTGATCGCTGTGTGGGGCGAGGAGTCTGTGCTCTCGGAGCTGCGCTCCAACAAGCGGAACGCGAAGACCTTCGAGAAGGTCTCTAAAGCCATGAAAGACAAAGGATACAGCCGGGATGCGATGCAGTGCCGCGTGAAAGTGAAGGACCTAAGACAAGGGTATCAAAAAGTCAGAGCGGCAAACGGACGCCCGGAGCCCAGCCCCAGACATGCCGCTTCTACGAGGCACTGCATGCCATTCTAGGTGGGTCTGCCACCAGTGCCCCACCAGTGACGGTGGACTCCGAGGACGGAATAGTGTACGGGACAGTTCCCCCTCCTGTTCGCCGATGGGGAAGATGAGGAAGGGTCTTTAGAGGACGGCGCAGGCGACATCGAACCCACTCCCGCTTTCCCTGACAGCCAGGATCTCTTCATCACCCTCACAGAGATCCCCTACCAACCGTCCCGCCCGTTAACCAGGACTCGGAATCAGGGAAGGATCAGGCGGTAAGTGCTACAAACAGGGAAACCTTTATTTTTCCAACAAACAGGGATTTATATAAAAAATAGAAATACTATATAAACATTTTTAAATATGAAACTAAACAAACAGCAGGTCTACACAAACAGCAATGGAGCAATAGTCCTCTGGGGATATTTCAAAAAAGCTCTCAGAGAGCAGCTGGAAAAGCCTCAGCAAGAGGTTTCTTGGGAGAGGTGCTTTATTGGGTGCTCCGTTGAAGCACACTCTTCGCGCCATGCCATCCTCAGGTAGAGGGGGACCATCGCCTCTACGAGCATGGCAGCGTAGGGTCCTGGTCTGTGCAGGGCTTCTATTAACATCCGCTCTCTCTGTGTGCGCCTGACACGCCTCAGGGTGATGTCATTGTGGAAGTGCTGCATCTAATTAGTGGAATTAGTGTACTGTTACTATTGTGCATGGTAGACTTTTACTTTGCATAAGAATGACCCTCGCTTAACAGAGTTTTACTTTGCATAAGAATGACCCTCGCTTAACAGAGTTTTACTTTGCATAAGAATGACCCTCGCTTAACAGAGTTTTACTTTGCATAAGAATGACCCTCGCTTAACAGCCACTTGTGGCAGGCCTCAGAGGAAAAGCATACAGGGGTCTTTCCCGTTCACTGGCGGGAGATGCCGCATAACGCTCATCTTTTCTGCTTTGCACATTGCCTCCAGCAGGAGAGCACAGCTAAGCACTAACTGATAAGCACTCTGTACTGTAAGGCTTACCAGGACTTTGTGCAAGAGGGATGCAGCTGTCTCTCCTCGCTTGTGCGCTCTCCAGTGCAATGGCGCCGCCAATGAGAGCGTATTCCGAAATCTCGGACTAGTTCTGAGATCTCCTGAGACTTGGTTCCCTCTTTGGTCTTGTTCACTGAAACTGACTAGACTGTGTTTACTGTTGGCAAACATGTATGTGTTCAAGGAAATCACCTACTTTTTCACATCACACAGCTTCGGCTCCTTCCCGGACTGCCCCGCCATCCCCCTCGCAGAGGCTGGCTCGGATTAGGCAGAAAGAAAAAGACAAGGGACGACATGTTCCAGGAACTGATGGCCAGCTCCAGAGCGGAGGCGGCAGAGCAGAGACAGTCGAGGAGAGCCTGTGTCAGCAGCATCGCACACACCTGGAACGGGAGGATAGGTGGCGGCAGGAAGACCAGCAGGCGACTCAAACGCTGCTTGGTCTAATGAGGAGCAAACGGACACGCTCCGGCGCCTTGTAGATGTTCTGCAAGACCGCAGTCAGGAGGAGAGAGCCCCCCTGCAGTGCATCTGCAACCGCCCTCCAACGCCAAGAAGTCCTGTCCCCCCCTCACCCAAAGTGACAAGACGGAGGCGGTAGGGGCCGTGAGAACTGTCCCTGCACCGCAGCACCGATAATGTTAGAGACAACTGTCGCGCTGTAAATTTGTACAAGCTCTTTCTTTACAGCATCAACCAGTCCCAACTCCAAGTTCAAACCCCCCACTGTGTATTACATTATTAAAAGCGGTTTGGTGTTACTGACTGTTTCCGTCACGTTTCTGGTGTCAGAAGACTTTCTGTTGTTCTGTGGGGGGGGGGGGGTAATTGTAATGTCACTGCATAGCCCACAGTGCCATGCTACAGACTTGGCTGCAGGGTCAACTGCAGGGCACACACAGACTGCAGTCACTAGGCACCAGGGACAGTCTGTGTGGTGTATGCTGCCCGGGTCTTTCCTTGAGGTGTATGCTTGTGCAGGTCCAGGTGCCTGACATTCCCGAATGTAAAGGCAGGCTTCCCTTCACATGCATTTGGACCGTAGTCACGATCCTCCCCGGTGCCCCGAGCCCCAAAAATAGACCTCATCCAGGGGCAGATACTCACCCTTCCCCCACACCCCTCACCCCTTCCAACGCCCAAACCCACAGCCGTCATGGTAACCCCTATCCAAGGACGGCACCCCTCGCCCCTTCCTGCAAACCCACCCATCAGTGCACACCTTAACCAGCACAGAATGCTTCCATGTTTCAACGAATAAACAGAAATGAAAAGTCAACGAAAGATTTATTATTAATTACTAAAACATGTCCTTAGTTTTAAAACGTCCTTGGGAAGTGGGGAAAACTTGGTTTATGATCAGGCTCTCTTAAAATCAAGTGGACAGTCACAGGTTACCCTGCTCTGCGAGGAAACTCGCTTTCAAAGCCTCCCTGATGCATATCGCTTCCCGCTGGGATATTCTCTCAGCACGGGTGTCTGGCTGATCGTAAACAGCAGCCAGGCGATTTGCCTCAACCTCCCAAGCGGCCAAAAAGGTCTCGCCCTTGCTCTCACAGAGATTGTGGAGCACACAGCAAGCAGCAATAACTACGGGATATTCTTTTCGCTGATGTCCGGCGAGTCAGTAAGGTCCGCCATCTCCCTTGAGGCGTCCGCAAGCACACTCCACCACCATTCTGCACTTGCTCAGCCGGTAGTTGAAGAGTTCCTTTTCAGTGTCCAAGGCGCCTGTATAGGGCTTCATGAGCCAGGGCATTAGCGGGTAGGCCGGGTCCCCGAGGATCACTGTAGGCATCTGCACATCCCCAACCGTTATTTTGTGGTCCGGGAAGAAAGTGCCTGCCTGGAGGCGTCTAAACAGACCAGAGTTCCTGAACACACGCGCGTCATGAACCTTGCCCGCCCACCCGACGTTGATGTTGGTAAAACGTCCCCTATGGTCCACCACAGCTTGCAGCACCATTGAAAAGTAGCCCTTTCGGTTAATGTACTCGCTGGCCTGGTGGGCTGGTGCCAGGATAGGGATGTGAGTCCCATCTATAGCCCCACCGCAGTTTGGGAATCCCATCGCGGTCCAGGCCATCATAGATGGCTTCGCATTTCCGACAGTCACTACCTTTGAGAGCAGTTGCTCAACGATTGCGTGGGCTACTTGAATGACAGCAATCCCCACGGTAGATTTGCCCACGCCAAAGTGGTTCGCTACTGACCGGTAGCTGTCTGGCGTGGCAAGTTTCCAGAGGGCTATGGCCACTCGCTTCTGCACAGTCAGGGCTGCTCGCATCCTTGTGTCCTGGCGCTTCAGGGCAGGGGACAGCAAGTCACACAGTTCAAGGAAAGTGCCCTTACGCATCCTGAAGTTTCGCAGCCACTCTGTGTCATCCCAGACCTGCAGCACTATGCGGTCCCACCAGTCTGTGCTTGTTTCCCGGGCCCAGAATCGCCGTTCCACACCATGAACTTGACCCATTGCCACCATGATCTCCACTGCCCGGCGTACCCTGCTTTGTGAGAGGTCTGCGCCACTCTCCTCACCGTGCTGCCGGAGCCTCCTCGCCCGGTTTCTCAGCATCTGACTGTGGAAGAGGTGGACGATAACGTGCGAGGAGTTGACAACGGCCATAAGTGCAGCGATGATCGCAGCGGGCTCCATGCTCGCAGTGCTGTGGCGTCCGCGCTGTAACCGACCAGAGAAGGGCGCGAACAGATTTCCCGCCGGCGCTTTCAAGGAAGAGAGGGAGGGCGGGATTGACGGTTCAATGACGACACATTTTTCCCCCCAGCATGCATTGGGGTGAAATCCCACAATTCCAATGGGCAGCGGGGAGTGCGGGAACTGTGGGATAGCTTCCCACAGTGCACCGCTTCCAAAGTCGAAGCTGGCCCCGTGAATGTGGACTCAGAAGTTCGAATTTGTGTATTTAGTATGGATACACAAATTCGACTTATTAAGGTCGAATCCACAAATTCGACTTAAGTAGATTCGAAATAGTCCTGTAGTGTAGACAAGCCCTATGGGATAGCTATATGTCGGATCAATGAGAAGTTCATATGTGCACAAGAAGCAGCAAGCAGGCCCTTTCCTTGGGTAGATGACCATTTTTCACTAGAAGTATGTAGATAACACAATGTTCATGCTGTTTGAGGACTCCACTTAACCATAGATTGTAGGGGATATGTGAAGACCTTTGGATAATGGGAGGTCCAGACAAAACTAAATTTTGTTTCTATGTGAATTTTTAATTAAGGGTGGAGAGAGAACCAGGTTCACCCATGCATTGGGTCAAATCCTAAAGCTGACACAATACCTTTCATTGCCCTGACTCCTCCCATGTTTGTTTCCGCCAGACCCACCCTCTTCATTTTGGGAAGTTTGTAGATGTCTCAAGGATCTTCTGCATGGGGCCATTTCTCTGCTGTAAGCTGCGAGCCATATACTAATACAAGGTGTTAGCTATGGAGAGAGATTGTGATGGAAATTGTGTCCCTTTTCCCTACCCAAACCATTGGTACACATTGCCCTATGTCATTAAGATAAGGCCGTTTACTTGCCTTTAGTGGGCTTGTGCAAGGGTAACTGAGAGTGGAATCTGGCCCTTACTAGCTAAGCTCAGTTTCCAAACTAAGCGATAGTTTCATAACTATGTGTCTTTACTATTCTTTGCAGGTCTTCGACCCTTTGAGATTCTCACCAGACAACTCAGCTGGACGCCATTCCTATGCTTTTCTGCCATTTGCAGCTGGACCCAGGTGGAATATATTTAATTCTATACGTCGCTTTAGTTAAATAAAATCCTCTTCCCTGGACACTGATGAATCACTCCCACCTTGGAGTGACATTCTGGTTCCCATGAAGTTAGTGGGAGTTTTGCCATTGACTTCAAGGGGAACAGAATTTCACCTTTTGTCTTTGCCATGTGCCATATCAGAGTGCTCTTGTTTTACACGTGCTCTCAAGGTATTAAACAGTGTGTGCATAAAAAGGAACATTGGGACTGAAGCAAAACTCCAAATCCAAACATCCCCTAACTTAGGAAACTCTTGGACCTGGGTCCAGCTCAGGCTTATGTCTGTTTAAATCCACAGCATGTCAGAACAATACCTCCATACCATCTTCCGTGTGGTCCCCTATACATGGTTTGACCTTGAACTCATCGGCAAGGCCCCTGCTTCTCTTCAGTGTTACGTCCCACTTTTTGCTGTGCTGCCTGTAGGGAACCTTGTTGATTGGTATAGAAAATTATTTTGTTATTTTCCTGCCCTGGCCTCTGTCTGCTTGTCAACTCTTTGGGGGAAGGGACTGTCCTTTGTTGTTTATCTTGCCAAGTATCTAGCACATTGTAGGCTCTATTGCACAATAATATTAGTTATTAGGACATGGGGTGGTCTAGTGGACAGGTAAGTCTAGGGACTTGGGATCTATGCCTGGCTTACCCACTGATGTGCTGTGGGATCTTGGGCAAGACTTGTGAAGAACTACCCTGTACATATTCTTCACTATGGAGAGAGGAGGTGGCAGCTTTCCTGCTGTATTCACAGCAGAACTGTACATGTAATTGTCACTTGTTTCTAGAATCCTTCTTCCCTGACAAGTGCCTGCAACAAAAGAACAAACCTTTTGTTTAATTACAAATCAGCCAAGAGAAACACCATTAGGTTCTGCTAATTGTTCTCTCCTGTTCCACCACAGGGACCAGATTCTCAGCCAGTGTAAATGGCATAGTTTCGTCAACTTCACTGAATCTATGCTGATTCACACAGCCCTCTGCCTATGTTTGTTTCTGATAAACTATCCAGTAGAGCTGGTGAAGAATTTTCTGTTGGAATAATTTTCTGACAGAAGGGGCAATTTCTTCAAAACTGAAATTTTCCTTTGGAACATCTAAATGAATGTTCCCCAGTTATCCCAAGCTGCCTGCCTGGCTTACAGGAGTTTTCATTTAGATTTTCCTCAAAATTTTCCAACAAAAATTGGAAATGTTCTTTAGAAAAATTTCATTTTTGCTAAGACTGCATTTTCTGATGGAAAATCATTCCAGTGGAAAAATCCCAACCAGCTTCACTGCTCAGTTTATCCAAAACAAATACCCGTAGAAAGCTGATGCTTAGCCAATCTAAATCCACATAGAAAAGTTGATGGCTCTTTGCCACTTTAAACTGGCTTCAGACCTGGTCTTTATACTAAAAAAACCAACGAGGAGTCCTTGTGGCATCTTAGAGACTAACCAATTTATACTGTGACTGGAGAGAGCAAAGTGCAGCACTTGGTATTTTTCTTGCCCGACATAATTAAATAAAACAAGTATGTTCTTTGGCTGCAGGCATTACCTGGGGAAGATGTTTAACATCAGATAAGAATTATGTTTACAGCTCTACTGCCATCTCTTTTCTACTTGGTGAAGAAAGAGCAGCTGCTAGTCACTTCTCTGCACCACAGTCTACTCAGGGAATTGGGGGCTGGTCGGTTCCCCAGGCTGTCACATCTCCAGACTTAAAAATGCAAAATTTTGTTGTGGGAAGGAATTTCCATTTTCCAGCCCTTTCTACTAACCACTGAATAGAAGTGAATCCCGTTAACTATTTCAGTGGCCGCCCCTTGTGCTCTGTTTACTATATTAAGTGTCTTTGGTAACTTTAGAGATGAAATATTTGTCACTTCTCTCTGCTCAGGAACTGCGTGGGGCAGCATTTTGCCATGAACGAGTTGAAGGTGGCTCTTGCGATGACTCTTCTGCGCTTTGAACTCTCCCCTGATCCAGCCAAGCCCCCTGTCAAAATACCTCAGCTCGTTTTGCGCTCCAAGAATGGCATTCACCTGCACCTGAAGAAACTTCAGTGACACTTAGATCACTGGGACAGGAGTGTGATACATGACAGAGTTTAATCTAAATTTGATTGAATAACTAGAGCTGGGTGGGAACTGAAATTTCCCTTTCATGGGAAATTCTGTGATTTCAAAATGGTTTCATTCAGAATTGCAAAGGAAACAACAGAATTTCAAAATTTCCTACAAAATGAATTTTAAAAAATCATTTTAATAAAATTTTAAAAATTCTTCCAAGATTATCAAAACTTTTTCCTCTGATTTTGACTTTCATATAAAAGGCAAAACGAAAACTCGTTCTGAAATCAACAAATCTAAACTAGTACCGGTGTCAAAAAACATTGATAGATTTTTTTTTCAAAACAAAATTCTGTCCAAAGCAACAATTCCTGTCAAAATTTTCCCAGTCGGTTCTAGTGAAAACAAAGGCTGTGTTTCATCTCTGCAGATGTAACCCTGCTAACTCTTCATTGTGATTAACTAAAAAGTTATTTGCAGGGGGAAGGGCCATGGAGATGCAGCTGTGTATTTTTATTGATCATCATAATAGTTTAACAAGGGCTTAGCGTTGTACAGAAGAGAAAGAGGACAGTGTCCCAGCTCTGGGAGATTTGCAGAGGGGCTAGATTCTGACACAAAGGGTGAAGGATGGATGGGAGAGAGTAAGGAGACTTCCTCTTCCTGTCCCCTTATATGCTCTGTACACGGGCCTGCCAGATTTCCAGCGCCTGTGTAGGGATCACTTCCTCTGAGGGAGCGAGACGAGTAGGTAGGGAGTTGTACTGGTTTACCCCAGAAAGGGTACTGCAGTAAGTCCACCAAGGGAAGGGAGTGCTCTGCAGTTCCTGCTGGAGTAGTGTGCCTCCACACTGCGCCCCAGGGCGATGATATGCTTAATAGGAAGAAGCCCTACATAGCGGTAATGACAATTATTGTTTATTTACATGAGAAGCCCCAATCAGGAATCGGGACCCAGGTGGGCTGTTTGGGCACTGGCCACTCCACATGCTTCTAGATAGGACATGTATCAGAGGGGTAGCCGTGTTAGTCTGGATCTGTAAAAGAGTCCTGTGGCACTGTATAGACTAACAGACGTTTTGAAGCATGAGCTTTTGTGGGTGAATACCTATTCACCCACGAAAGCTCATGCTCCAAAACGTCTGCTAGATAGGACATAAATCAATGGCAGGTTCGTTGCACAAAAGTTGCCTCTCTCTTTAATCTTCCCCTGCCTTCCATTCAGGGCAATGCAAAGGCTTATCTGTTGCCATGGGACGGCCTGATTCAGCCCTTCAGCTAACTAAATTAAGGAGAGTGCAAATCCTGGTCTACACTGAAAAGTTCTACAGGTATAACCAAGTCGGCGAGGGGTGTGATTTTTCACTGCTGGTGTTATACCAGTAAAAGCCCTAATGTGGATTCACTGACACCATTATTAAGGTGTCTTATACCCATATAGTTATTCCCATCTGTAGTGTGGCAGCTGCCCCACTCCCTGAGAGCGTGGGCTGCAGCAGGTCAGTGCACCTGCAGAGATGGGCAGCCAATCAGAGAAGGACTTATTGGGAGCCAATCAGGGCCAATATTAGAGCCAGCCAATGAGGGCTAGGCTAAGCCCTATATAAAGGCTGCTCAATGAGAGGAGAGGCAGTCTGTCCCAGGCCTTCGGTAGGGGAAGTTCTTTCTCCAGGCCTGGGGGAGCAGTAGGGAACTCCAGCCTGGTGTCTGCCAGGCTGCAGACCCTGAGGGGAAGGATCTAGCTGGTGCGAGGGGCCGAAGGGGAAGCGGCCCAGGGACGTGGACAGACAGACGGAGGGAGAGAAGGAGGCCAGGACGGCTTCCAATAGAGGGTCCTTGGGTTGGGATCCAGAGTAGTGGGTGGGCCCAGGTCCCCCCTTCCCCCCTTGCCTTACACCCGGCCGATGGGAGTGGCCATCTAGGGCTGCCCCAACCCCCTGCCAAGAGGGGTGTGACTTTGGGGCTGCAGTTGCCTATGTTGGCCGGGGCACAGAGAGGCAGCTGATTGACCCCCCACACCCTCCGGAAGGACTGTGAGGATGGACTAAGGGGCACTGCCGGAGGGCAGTGGCTCAAAGAGGACACCACATGTTGGGAGCAACGCTAATTGAAGGTGAGATGACTGATGGGACACCACCAGGAGGGGGCGCTCCACTGGACTGAGCTAATTCCTGGAATCACCAGGAGGAGGTGCTGTGGTGGTGAGTCCCAACACCATTACACCGTCCCATACAGAAATGGCAATACTGGTAAAGAGCACATTGATACCCATATAGCTGCATCCACACAAGGGAGGGGAGTTGTCCCACTTTACCTGTAGTGGCATAGTCAAAGCAGCACAACTTTTGACTGTGCACCGTAGACCAAAATTGTGTGTGGCAGATCAGGCATCCCAATAACCCAACAAGCATTTTAATCAATGTTTGTAAGGATTAAATTCAAGTGTAACCCCTTTTATTAACTTGTTTGTATCTAAATTATCTTGAGATTTTACAGCTGTCTCAATGATGCATAAATTAAATAGTGAGCATTAAAAATATCTTCATGCCATCGTATTAGCACATTAGGCTTCCAAATATAAATGTATCCAGATTCACGCTCTCAGATCCCTGCCTCTCATCCCGTGGCCGATTGTGTCTCTTGCTGTGGCCTTATGCAATGTCCGAATCCCTCTAATGCCTGGAAAACCAGAGATTTGACCTCCATTATGCTAAGCACTGTAGAGACACATGGTGAGAGAGACAGTCCCTGTCCCGATGACTCTAAATAGACAAGACGGACAAAGGATGGGGCGAGAAAGAGAGGGGAAATGACTTGCCCAAGGTCATGCAGTGTCAGTCAGTAGCAGAACTGAGAGTAGAACCCAAGTCTCTCAATGTAGTGTCCTAGCCACTAGACAACACTGCCACCCCAAAAAGGGACTGTGCTGATTGTCAGGGTATGATTCTTTGGGAAATCTGTACGATTTGTGGATTCAGTGTGAGCTTACGGACTCTAGAAGCAAATCAGTCACATTCCCAATGAGTGTGTTTTACCAGATCAGCTACTCTGACCTCTTGCATTAAAGCCCCAGGGAGGTATCCTGAAATTCTACAAACATACAGAGCCAAATTTGGGGTACACACCCTGTTTGCACCAGGGCGGAATAGAGCAATGAAATATTTAGCGGTTCCTTGCATCCTGTTCTTGTTTCAATAGAAACTGTGAGGTTATCAGCACTGCCTCCAGTCTGTGCAGGCTTTGCAGGTTTGGCTGGTCAGGGCCGCTTGGCCTTACATTAGCTTCATGGAATGTTAGCGCTTTATGCAACAACCCTTCCACCAGCCAACCTAAGAGAGGCACAGCTCTCGTTGCAAGAGAACTGGCCAGGCATAGGGTTGATATTGCCTTGCTCAGTGAACGAAGGTCAATTGGCAGAGATGGGTGCAGGATATTTCTTCTGGGGAGGTTGCCCAGCCTCAGAGCTAGGACAACTGGATGTTGGCTTTGCCATTAGCAACTCCATTGCTTGCAAGCTTAAAAGTCTACCTAAAAGCATAAGTGATCATTCAATGCTTTTGTAGTTGCCATTGAAACGTAAGAGGAATGTTACCACCATCAGCGCTTACGCTCCTACTATGATGAATGCTGAAAATGAGAAAGAAGAGTTCTCTGGTGACTTGGACAAACTCATCGTGCCTACATCGGCATCAGATAAACTGATTATCCTAGGGAGACGTTAATGCAAGGATTGGCAATAATATCTGCTGCCCTGCCATTGGACAGCATGAGACTGGGAAAGAAAATAGCAATAGAAGACTGCTACTTTGTGAGTGCGTCAAGTGTCAATTAGAATTCATGTTTACTTTTTCCCGCCTACCAGTCAGAAAGAAAATATCATGGGTGCACCCAAGATCCAAACAATGACCTCTTATCCACTACATCATTCTCCAGTGGTAAGATCTACAAGATGTACAAACCACTGCAAGCATGGAAGGGCAGAATTCTGGAAAGACCATCACATGATCTCTCGAAACTGTTATTAGTCATTCAACCATTGTATCGCAAGTCATCGTCTAAAGCAATCAGAAGGCTCAACATAACATGCTTACAAGATGAAGTGGAGCTCTGTAATAACATTACAGCAGCTTGATCCACCATCAAGATTGGTTTGATGAGAATGGTGGAACACTATGGCAGATGAAGTCCAAGGCTACGCCAACCACCAGGAGACCAAAGATTTCTCTGCTGCTTTTAAAGACGTGTATGGTCTGACGCATACCCTTACAGTGCCCCTGAAGAGCGTGGATGGCCTAACACTGATCCTGACAAAGGAGAAATATTTCAGAGGTGGCAACAGCATTTCAGTGATGTTTTGAACGCGCTGTCTAACATTACAGACAAGGCACTAATAAGAGTAGTAGATCATCCAACATGTAATGACAACAAGGACACAGCCCCATCCCTTGATGAAGTCAGCATTTCAATCTTGCCATGTACAACTGCAGGGCTCCCGGATATGATGGCATTCCTGCAGAAATATTGGAATATGGAGGTGAGATCCTGCTGAGGAGACTTCATGAATTCATACTCAATATATGGAGTACTGAAGACATATCGTATGACTTTCAAGTTACCACCATTGGTTTGTTAACCCAGGGTTTCAGTGTTCACACTCATTTGTAACCCTAGGTTAGGAATTGTGGAACCCTGTGTCCCAAACTGGGGCTCCACTGTCTACACTGATTTATTCAGGCTCGAGTCCAACCACCTATAGCCCAGCCTTCCTAGTGCCTTCCCAGAATGTGGCCATTTTAACCCTTTGTTCATGGTGCACTGTGGGAAAACTTGACCGTCCACCAAACTTGACTGCCCAGAGGACAAAGAAAGTCAGCCCAAGGGATACTTCTAGGGAACTCCCAGAGTACAAATCCAGTAGAGCTGTGTCTACACTGCAAAGCAATATGGCCTGAAACCTGGGTCCCATCTTGACTTAGGCTCTGGACCTCCACCCGCATGGGGTGCTCATATCCTGACTCTGAGCATGATTTGTGTAATAGATGAAAGGAGGGTTAGGCTTGAGCCTGAGCTCAAACCCTGAGCTTACATGTCAGTGTAGACACACACTAAAACATTAATTAACCCTCACACCCATGGTGTGGCTTAAGCATAAATTCCTGGGTTTGGGGGGTGTTTGGAACAGGGGTTTTGGTTTTGGCCCACTATAAAAATAAGGTCCATTGGTGCATGGTGGACCCTGATCAAGTTACAGATCTGCGGTTTGTCTGTTTTACTGATGGGTAAACTGAGGCACTCAGACACTGGATTCATCTATATTAAGGCCAGAAGGGGTGTTGGATCATTTGCTCTGATCTCCTGTATAACACAGGCCATAGCATTTTACCCAGGGATTCCTGCAGTGGAGGGAACCGTCCTTCCCAGCTATGTACATAGACGCTAGTGAGGAGGATAGGCTTGCAACTGAACAAGGGTGACCTTGATAAGATTGCTTACACAGTGAAAAAAATATCTCTGACCATGTGCTCTGATGGCTTATTGAAGCATCTCAAGTCCTAAGTTGGCAGGGAAAGCAGGGGAAGAAATAGTCTTGGCACTTCAGGTGGCAGCCCCAAGGGGGTTTCTGTGATTCAACCCTTCTGTGAGTGCCAAGCCATAGAAGACCTGCCAAGGTTGTCTGGCAGCCTGCCGAGGTGCCAGGAATGAGAAAAGACAGGTGGTGCCACATGTAGCCACTAGGAGGCTCTCAAGAGGCAAAAGCCCCTTTTCACATTGCCAGTTACTTAAAAAAGGGGAGTAACATGTATTTGAAACTCACTCTGTGTTGCATAGAATCCTTTCCTCGTTCTTATTTATAAGAACATAAGAATGGACATACTAGATCAACCCGATGGTCCATCTAGCTCAGTATCTTGTTTCACACAGAGGCCAGTGCCAGACACTTCAGAGGCAGTGGACAGTACAGGGTGATTTTTCGAGTCCCAACCCCTCTCATCCAGGACCAGCTTCTGGCAGTTAGAGGTTTAGGGACACCCAGAGCATGGGGTTGCATCCCTGGCCGTACTGGCTAATAGCCTTTGATGGACCTATCCTTCGTTCACTTCTCTAAGCTATATTTTAAATGCAGTGATACTTTTGGCCTCAAAACATCCCCTGGCAACAAGTTCCACAGGTTGACTGTGTTTTGTGTGAACAAGTTCTTCCTTATGTTTGTTTTAAACCTGCTGCCTATAAATTTCCTCAGGTGACCCCTGAGTCTTGTGTTATGTAAAGGGCTAAATAACACTTCCTTCTTCACTTTCTGCACATCACTCATGATTTTATAAACTTCTGTCACGTCACTCCTTAGTCACCTCTTTTCTAAGAGGAACAGTCCCAGTCTTTATAATCTCTCCTCCTATGCAAGCTGTTCCATGCCACTAACTATTTTTATTGTCCTTTTCTGTACCTTTTCCCATCCTAAAATATCTTTTTTGAGAGGGGGCGACCAGAACTGTATGCAGTATTCAAGGTGGATTTATATAGTGGCATTGGATATTTTCTGTTTTATTCTCTATCTCTTTTCTAATGGTTCCTCTAATTTTGATACATTAAACGAGATGAAGGAGGCTCTTGCCCTCACCCTCCTCTGCTTCAAACTCTTGCCTGATCCAGTGAAACCTCCCAAGGAAAATACGTCTGCTCCAAGAACGAGCTTCACCTACAACTGAAGAAACTTCACTGATACTAATATCCCCAGGACAGGGGAGTGAAATACAATGGGCTTAATTTTGATTGAATAATGCTGCCAAAATAGTCAGTGCATTAGCTCTGTAAGCACAGCTCTGATAATTCTTCTGTGTGATTAACCCAAAATATGAAAAGTGAAATATGAAAAATATGGAAGTGGGCCTGGGGACAAGCCTATTAATTTTTATTTGTCAGCTTTGTAGTTATTCCCCTTCCCATATGGGAGTAGCTATGCTAGTATGGAGCACTCTTATACAGATATAACTGTATCTGACACTAGAGGGGGGCGCTATTTCATTCTATGTGGTTTTCAAATAACATACCCCTTTTTCCAAATAATGTTGTCTACTGCATACCCTCATCTGAGGTCTGGTCATAATATATCTATGATTAGATTACCAAGTTTTACCAAATAAAATGTGCTGTCTGCCATTACAGGATTTTTCTTCCCTACCCCCTGTTGAGAGCTCATGTACCCCTAGGGGTATGCATACTCCAAGTTGGAAAACACTGCTTACCAGCATAGTCAAAGCAGAACAACTTTCTCATGTGCGCAAGTCCCGCCGTAGGGCAGAAATGTGTGTGGCAGAACCAGGATCTCAAATGTTCCGTGAGCAATTTCATCAGCATGAGAGATCTGCCCTGTTTGTCCAGATTCAAGTCAAGTGTGAAACCTATTACCAACTTGTATCTATCTCAGTTACTTGAGATTTCACAGCCGTGTCACTGACACACACATTAAATAGCGAGTATTAAACAAACTCTAATGTAATCTTGTTAGCACTTTAGGTTTCCAAATATAAGTTGAGCAGGATTCAGGCTCTCAGATCTGCTCTATGGATGAGAAATTGACGCTCCTGCTGTATCCTTATGTGATGTCCTAAACCCCTCTAGTGTCTAGAAGGCTGAAATAGTATCATTTGTACTACAGTAGTGCCTAGAGGCCCCAGCTGAGATTGGGGGCCCAGGTGCTATAGAAACATAGTGTTACGGTAAATAACTTCCCAACAGGAGGTGCTACACCAGGGGTCGGCAATCTTTCAGAAGTGGTGTGCCGAGTCTTCGTTTATTCACTCTGATTTAAGGTTTTGCGTGCCAGTAATACATTTTAATGTTTTTAAAAGGTCTCTTTCTATAACTCTATAATATACAACTAAACTATTGTTGTATGTAACGTAAATAAGGTTTCTCTGTGGGCACCTGTTCAAGTGACTGGCCCTGCGCCTTCATTTTTCTCAGAATGGACTCCCATGAGTGACCTCGCTTTTAGCCTGGATCTTGCGGCTGCAGCACTCATACACCAACTATGATTACTTCATTGTCCTGATTGCATTTGGCCACCTGCATGGATTCCCGTCAGCATCTGTGACCAGTAGGTGATACAGTGACTGCAAACAGCTTCTTCAAAGCAAAGACTTTTCCCTCAAGAGTTGGGTAGGCTCAACTTTTCATAGGCACACACCCTGCTTCCAGGGACCTGCGTTCTGTCTGCTTTCCTGCAAGCCCTGCCTCTTCCCCTCTGATCAGCAGATCTGTGCTTTTTAACAACTTGAAGTTATTTGTTTGAGACAAACCCCCATCTCTGAGCTGGCCCCTGGTTCAGGCTCCCTCTGCCCTGCCCCCAGGCCGAGCATGTCTAGGAGTAAAGATGGTGAACTTTGAGTGTATTTCTAAAAGATAAAGAAGGCATCATGGTATCCTACGGTTAGGAAGTAAATGGACAGCATCTCTGCATTCATGAAAACGGGATCTCTTCCTGCCTTGATTGAAGGTCCATTGGTGCATGGTGGACCCTGATCAAGTTACAGATCTGCGGTTTCTTACTGATGGGTAAACTGAGGCACTCAGACACTGGATTCATCTATATTAAGGCCAGAGGGGGTGCCTTGATTGAAAATGTTGCAGAGGACTTGGAGTATAATAAACAGCTTTAGACATGTGAGTAACCTGTTAGTTAAGTTTAGTCTTTAGAAAGCATGTTATGATTTTGTTCTACATGTAACCATCTGTTTCCAATATTCTTATTCATTATTCCTGATTCTCTATACTTTAATCATGAACTTATTCTCATTTTAAATATATCTCAGTGCTGTAATAATAAGCAAAACCTTGGTCTTGAGCTGAATCTTACAAGCTGGTCTGAACTGTTTCTTTGGTCACAGCAGGCCTGATAGTTTTGTGAGTATTCAGTGGATAAGAGGCTGGACACTGCAGGGAATTATCAGAGTGCTTGGGCATTGGTGTGTGCCATTCACTAACCTGCACAAAGGGATTGAAGCCTGTGGGTCCTGCAAGGTCATGTTTGCGCTGCCAGAGGCGGTTGGTTTCAGGGAGCGGAAGCACGGATAAGACTGCATCACGCTACGGGCATGTAGCAGTGAGGTGCTTTCCAACCCTGGGTACCCCTGTGGAGCATCACAAATACATAATATGCACGATTTGCGGGCTGCATCCAGAGCCCACTGAAGTCAGTGGAAAAACTCCCATTGACTTCAGTGAGGGCTGGATCAGCCCCTAAGTACAGATTTATTTTAAAACCATGGTAGAGGTTATAAAAGGTTATACTGCACTTTCACCTCTTACTGGGCTCAAGGCAGGGGTAATGGTAAAATTCTATGACCTATGTTACACATGTAACCCCTTCCTGGGGCATCCTGGCCCTCACTGGTGGTGGAGTCCCTTGTTCCACCCTTCTCAGGATCTCTCTGATCTCCACTCTCACCCAACAACTAGTGCTTCCACCTAGTGGCCAGGTATACAAAGGACTAACAACCCCTTGACTGCTAGGACATGAATTAACTAGTACAGGGGTCAGCAACCTTTCAGAAGTGGTGTGCCGTGTCTTCATTTATTCACTCTGATTTAAGTTTTCGCGTGCCAGTAAGACATTTTAACGTTTTTAGAAGGTCTCTTTCTATAACTCTATAATATACAACTAAACTATTGTTGTATGTAACGTAAATAAGGTTTTTAAAATATATAAGAAGCTTCATTTAAACTTAAATTAAAATGCAGAGCCCCCCGGACTGGTGGCCAGGACCCGGGCCGTGTGAGTGCCACTGAAAATCAGCTTGAGTGCCGCTTTCGGCACCCGTGCCTACCCCTGAACTAGTACATTGAATCTCAGTCCATATAAAAACAAACAGTTTAATCCCCGGATAGGAACAAGGTAAGCTAAAACAAGGGGATGAGAACAGGGAAAGGACTCAAGGATGTAAATAAAGAAGGATCTAACCCAGCTTGCAATAACTCCTGAAAACCAGCAACAAAAATCAGTGTGACCCTTGTACCAGAGGTTATAGGCAGTAAAAAGAACTGGTTCAAATGTCTAAGGTTCCTTCTGAAAATTTAGCAAATACTGACTCATGCCCCTGCCCAGAAACCTAGGAAAACTACATACTCCCTGAGGTGCCCCGACAGGCAATTCTTCTCCTCACAAGCACTGAGTCCATTGTACAAAACAAAGAAAATGTTACTCACCGTTTGTTGTCACGGGTTGGCAGAATTCCGGCAGGTCTATCTCCAGCCCCAATGAGAAGCGCTGCCAGATCTGGTCCGGGAGCTATACCACTTCGCCCAGCTGCACTGATCTCATTGTTGGGTAGCAGGGACCTCATTAGAGATCCTCAGCTCACCTGCCTCAATAACACCTCCGTGTCTGCCACTGTCTGCAAAGCCATCTCTTCTTCATGAAAGCTACCTCTCCAGCACTCTTCAGAGACAGGTCAGTGACATAGCACCTGGGCACAATACTTGCTACCAGAGATAGCATTGCCACCATAAGGTGGCAGCCCCTCCTCCTTCTCTCATATTGTCGGGGCTCCAGTACCCAGCCTTGCCAAACTGCAGTGGTGGTTAGGGTGACCCATAATTGCAGGCATAGCTGGTGCAGTTCTCCTGCTCTTTTGTTACCCACGGGGATAACAGTGTTTTATTACCCCCAAATTTAAAATTTAACTGAATTTTGACCACAGTTCCCCAAACTGCCACATATGGGAAACGGAAATGAGGCCTGGCCCATCTGGTTCACCAAGAAATGCCAGCAGACAGCTCCCTCCCTTATGAAACTTCTGTCATTTGGAGCTCTCAGCAGCTCTGGGGCACTGTGATGGGATTCACTCACCAGAGCGGCACCTGCTGCTGGCCATCTCAGGGATTAGTTTTCTCATCCCTCTGCTGGTGATACCTCTCCCGCCACCTTCTCTGTCTGCAGATATGCCTGATTTCAGGAACCATAGAGTCCTCTTCATGATTCGGCCCTCCGTCCAGACCACCATCCATGTTGTCCCCCTTCTGGGGGGAGAGGGGAAGTATGTCTCAGCTCTATAGTCCAGCCACTTCCCTAGTGGCAAGTGCGGGGGAAACGGGCGCACCCACTATTCCGGATCCCAACCCAGGGACCCTACAAATAGCAGCCTCCTGCTGCCTCTCCTTAACTTCTCCGACAATACTGCTCCACTTCCCTGGGTTCTACCATTTTGTAAATCTGCTGCATCTGAATCAGCATAGCTGCAGTGGAGGATCTAGTTCATAGGATTTACTATAGAGACAAGGTGGGTGACGTAATCTCTTTTATTGGACCAACTTCTGTTGGTGAGAGACACAAGCTTAAGCTTGACTCTGTGCACACAGTAAGTACAGAGTGCAGCAGAAGCTGACAGGGTTGGGGATTTTTTTTATACAGTGCCTGCCAATGAGGGCAGCAGCATGAAATCTGTACTGGAGACAGCAATGAACCCTTCTGGGGCATGGCTGAATGGAGCTGTCTCCCAGATGTTTCACCTGATGGCCGTGGTGTGCCTTGCCTGTGTGGTTCTGAAAGCAATCCAGCTGTACCGGAGGAAGCAGAAACTACTCAAAATCTTCAAACGTTTCCCAGGACCTCCCACCCACTGGCTGTATGGCCACCTTCAAATGGTAAAGTAGCAACTGGGACTGTAGCACACGCGTGTGTGTGTGTGTGTGTGTGTGTGTGTGTGTGTGTGTGTGTGTGTATAAACTGATCATAGACCAACCTCAGCTATTAGACCAGGGGTGGGCTAACCATGGCCTTGTCCTTATTCATCCAACTCTACAGGCCTTTCTAATGACTTAGGGGACCTTTGTACTTGGAGTGACTTGAAAAGCTTGTACAAGGGCAACTTTACAAAAATACAAATATGCATTCCTGCCTAGGCCTGTTAGCTATTGTCTCATCTGATTCATCCAGTCCCCTGACGGTAAAAAGGCTCTTCCCCATTCGGAGTGTGCTGCTAAAGATCTCTCTTGACCTACATCTCCCTTTAACAATGCAGCTTCAACAAGATAAAAACCTAGACAACCCTCACACAAGTTGTCAGTCACAGCTGGTTCTGCGCTTAAATCCCAGGTGCTGGTGTAAATGGGCATCGCTCCAGTGCCTTCAGTCGAGCTCTTGCAGTTTCCATCAGCTGAGGATCTGGCCCTGAATGCCCCTTTGAGCTAAATTCTAGATGTGCTACATGGGAGAACTCAGACAGAAAGCTCAAAGGCCCAGGACAGACTCAGCCAGGTGTTCTGTGGGGATGGGATGAGGAAACATAATGGGAGGTGGAGGTCAGGGTCCAGATGGGTATCTGAAGGCAGAACAGGGAGAAAGGGACTGGGTTGAAAGAGGAATTGCTTAAATAACAACTGTCTGGGCTACTTCTTATGGTTCCCCCTGGCTTTACCCACATTCACCCACCTTAATCTGCCTTTCTAACAAACAGGGCACCTCTGCACCTCAAGTGATGTTAAAAGCCTAATCAATAGCACTACTAAAATGTAGACATGTACGCATACTTAGCCTATTAACTATTGTCTTATCTAATTAATCAACTCCCCAGACTGTTCCCCATTCAGATAGTGCTGCTAAATATCTGTCATGAACTACATCTACCTTTAATTTACAACACAGCTTCAACAAGAGGATGAACTAGACAATACAGCGTCATGGGCAGAACAATACCCATACTGTTACCCCATGTGGGTTGGCAGTTTCTTAGGGTTCTTGTGCATCAACCACCCTGAATATGCTAAGGCGGTCTACAGCAGAGGAGGTAAAGATACTGCGTTTTGTGATGTCCTGTCCCTCTAAATGTTTAAGTACTCCCTGTTTCCCGGTGCTACCCCTCACTTTCTTGTTAGTTTCAGTTTTTCAGCTAGAACAATAAAGCAACCAGAGCACAAAGCTCTGTTTCTAGCAGCTCCCACTGTGTCTATCTCCTTCTCTGCTGGGTCCAAAAATATAACACCTCTTTACTTAAGGGTGAAGTGAAAAGCAGCTATTTAATGTGGCAAAGTCCCGTCTCAGTCTCCCCAGCCTCTGCTGTTTTTAGCTCTGGTGAGACTGGCTAGGGTAATGCAGTCCCCCTTAGGACTCAGGGGAAGTCTGTCCCCTGTCTTCTCACCAGTCTTAATTAAAGTATTTTTACCCTGCCTTGTAGGAGAGTGTCCTGCCGCTCTGCCTGGGAAGGCTTGCTGCTCCAATACTCCTGGTAGCCAGGCTCCTTCTCTCTCTGCTTTCACCCCCCCTTCCTTCCTCCCTCCCAGGAAGGGGTTTAAAAAGGTCTCAGGCAGCTCCAAGTTGTAACCAGCTGATCCTAATTACCCTCAGGTAGCTCCCCTCAGCTGATTCTAATTTGCTACCTTGGTAACCCTTTCTCAGCTGAACCTGCTTGACCTGTAGTTGCCTCTCAGTTGATAAGGAGGAGGGCCTCTTAACCCTCTGGGACTGACTCCTCCCCCCCCCCCTCTGGCAACTGTCTGTCCTGAGTTTATCACATTAAATAGAAAATCCATTGTTTTAAGATGGAAAGTGGCACAGAATGAAAATCAGTGTATTTTGTGAGCATTTTGATCAACTGTTTTCAATACTCACACAGAAAATGATCGTTCTCCAACTGAAGAGCAATTAATAAGTGCTGAAGCCCAAGCACTGAACGTGATTTACACCAGCTACACAGGGCCTGCAATTATTTATGCCTGCAACTCTGTGGGTGGACAAAGGTAGACCTATTTAGACCAGTCTGAAAAGGCAGCCCTTAATGTCCATTTCAATCTGTATTGCCCACACTCCAGAAAGGTTGTTGGCTCATTGCACATACCTGGAAAATGACAGGTTGTGTTCACTAGAGCTGTAGCCTCTTCTTCGATGGGCCAAGGTGACTCAGCGGAAAGCACCACCACACTCAAGTCATGGTTTTTTAGTGCAGATGGGACTTGACTTAGGGGCAACTCTCAAGTTATGAAAATCAGGGGAGGTGTGATATTTATTGGAAGGGGTTTTAAGAATAACCAACCCAATTTGGTCTTTCCCCAGTGCTCTGATACTATGGTGATGGGAATGAATCTGGATAGATGGATGAAGGAAGGAGAAGAGCATGCTCTAAATAGGGAGAATTGTGGTCACCTTTTTTAACTAAGGCACCATTTATAAATAGTCAACGATTAGAGAGAATTGATGCATTAGAAAATGGCTTGTCATTTGCTATAGAGGAGTCCAAGAGGTCAGTAGGTTGCTTAGAGCCATCTATTGTGCCTTTTTCTGATGTAGCTATAACCCCCTATAACAACACCTATTACAATATCTGTCCGACATTTATTAACCCTTGATATAAAATGTCAGAGTTTTCCTGTATGGAGATTGTCCTTCCCAATACAGATTTTTCTACTAACGAGAACATGATTAAAGCTTAGAAGTAATTCTCATAATTGTTTGACTAACATAGGACCAGATTTTGATGCCTTACTCACCATGAGTAGCACCTTATTCACCTTCGGTATCATTTTACCCTAATAATATATTTCTCTTCTCTATTGAATTCTACAGACCCTAAGTCTCTTGTGACATACAGTTTCCTGGTTCCCTGGATTGGTTTGTACTATCATATTTCATTCTCATTTACCTCATGTAACAATATTGCTGGTGATATTCATGAGGGAAGCTGCACCATTTGTTGTGCCACATAGATACAGAGCGATAGCATTTAATGGCTAACACAAAAACGACTGTGACAGTAACTGGAAAGGTGGGACTGAAATGCAGGAAAGTGGGGAAATCCGAGTTCAGATTAAGAAATGGGGGTTAAGCTCCAACCCTTTACTCATGTCATCATTGTAACTAGATATTTCAGAGGTTTAGCTGAGAGCACATTAGATACAATATTTTGCACATGATATTATGTGGTAATATGTGAAAAACATCACGTATCAGATTATCTTTGAGCCTTAACCTTGAATTTCCTTGTCTGGATTGAAATTAGACCTGGTTAAACGTTTTGGTACATAACGTTTTCTCCTCAAAAAATATGGCTTTGTTGAAACTGAAATGTGTGTGGAAAAATATCAATTCTGACACAACTGTTCAGCTTTCAGCAGGAAATTTCTCAGTGGAAAATGTTGTGTTTTGTCTTAAAATATCATTTTGTTTTGGTTCTTTTAGTTGAAACAAAATGACATTTTAAGTCGAAACAAATTGAAAGCTTGCATTTAAGTACAGAATTTTGGTTTGGTTCCCACAGGAAATTTTCAAACAAAGATTTTTCATTTGAAATTTCTCACAAGGGGAAAAAATTGGTTTTCCAAAAAGCTGTAAGTGAAATCAAGGGTGTTTAATGATGTCACTCAGCAAAAGAAGTACTTCTTCACACAGTACAATGCCAACCTGTGGAATTTATTGCCAGGATAAGTTGTGAAGGCTAAAAGTCTAACTGGGTTCAAAAAAGAAATAGATAAGCTCATGGAGGATAGGTCCATCAATGGCTAATAACAAAGATGCTCAGGGAAGCAACCCCATGTTCTTCGTGTGCCTCACCTCTGATTGCCAGAGGGCGGGAGCAGATGACATTGTCATTGCATAATTGCCCTGTTCTGTTCATAGCCTCTGAAGCACCTGGCACTGACCACTGTTGGAAGACAGGGCACTGGGCTAGATTAGTGGCTCTCAACCTTCCCAGACTACTGTACCCCTTTCAGGAGTCTGACTTGTCTTGCATATCCCCAAGTTTCACCTCACTTCAAAACTACTTGCTTACAAAATCAGACTTAAAAATACAAGTGTCACAGCACTTACTGAGAAATTGCTGACTTTCACATTTTTACCATATAATTATAAAATAAATCATTTGGAATATAAATATTGTACTTACATTTCAGTGTATAGTATATAAAGCAGTGTAAACAAGTCATTGTATGAAATTTTAGTTTGTACTAACTTCACTAGTGCTTTTTATGTAGCCTGTTGTAAAACTAGGCAAATATCTAGATGAGTTGATGAGACCTCTGCGTACCCCTGGTTGAGAACCACTGGGCTAGATGGACCAGTGGTCTGACCCAGTATGGATGTGCTAAAGAAAAATTCTCATGTTTCTGATGAATACACTGGATAGAACTGAGCAGATATTAATTCATATTATGGCTGGATTGTATCATGGCACCTGAAATGATCCATTGCTTAGTAGGAAGTGATCTAACCAGCCCTTTCGCATTGTCCTCCTCCACAGGGCAAGGATTGTTGATCTTAAATGGGCCAAAGTGGTTCCAGCATCGGAGGCTGCTGACGCCGGGGTTTCACTTTGATATTTTGAAACTTTACGTGACCATGATGGCAGATTCTGTCCATGTGATGCTGGTAGGAACGGCTGTTGGCACTGTCATGAGTTCAAACCTCCTAGTGCTCCTTCCTGATTTAAGAACCTTTACCTAGTAGATTAGAAAGATTTTAAAACATTGAGAATGTTCTCCCTGGTGCATGCTGGGTCGGCTCCCAGCGCTGCAGCAGTGTAGCACAGTGAGCAGAAGAGAGCCCATGCTCACCCATTGCACATCTCCACAGAGTGACCTGTGATGACTTGGCAGACAATGAGCCCTGTTAAAGGCGCTCCTGCCATCTCTCAGCCTCCCATGCAACCCAGGGTTTAATCTGAAGACTGTCAGTGAAACTGGCTGGACTGTTAAAGATCACAGCCACCTGCCCACAGGTCCAACATCCCCAGATGCAGGAGGTGGCCCAGACCCAAGTGAATGGCTGTAACCAGGATTCTGTACTGCCAAGAAAATGCCTCCCTTCTCATTACTCTTTTCCAATAGGATAAATGGGAACAGCTGATCACACAGGATAAGTCAGTGGAGCTCTTTGAACATGTCAGCTTGATGACTCTCGACATCATCATGAAATCTGCCTTCAGTTACCAGAGCAACTGCCAGACTGACAGGTCAGTACAGGCTGGTGTCAAATCCTGATGAAAAGTCCTTGTTGGCCTTAAATGACTTTAAATTCAGTGTGGTGCAATTGTGTCCGAACTGGGAACTACACAGATGTGATAGAAGTAGTGGATGCATTAGCCTATTGATCTTCATGTCACTAACACAGGGGAATATTGGGATCAGGGGTGCTAGAACCCACTTCACCACCTCTTACAGCCTGCCTCAGGAGCTAGACGTGCTGGTGTCTTTTAAATGCAGAAGCTATTAATACATTGATGCCACCAGCTGATCTTTATGAGAATTCAGTGTTGTTTGGTGGGGGTGGTAACAAAAGTGAGATTGTTGTTGTTTAACTGAGACAAGGGGCATTGTTTCAAGGCAAACCAAGAAAGCTGCTTCCTATACAGTCAATCGTATTATACAGCTATTCAGATCTAAGAGTAGCTAAAATCATAATGAGTCTGATCTGGAGGTGCTGGAACTAGGGGTTCTGGAGGTGCTCCTGCACGCACTGGCTTGAAGTGGTTTCCATTATATGCAGGGTTTACAGTTTGGTTCAATGGCTCTCAGCACCCCCACTGTACAAATTGTTCCAGCACCCCTGGTCTGATTTTGCTCTGGTGAAGTTAGTGGGGGGGTTGCTATGGAATTCAATGGGATCGAGATCAGCCCTAAGTTTTCATGTGACTAGTGACGTTTGGTTCCGCAGTCTCACAACCCAAAAGCCTGAACTGGGAAGGCACGGAGTGCCTGCCTCTCCTATTGCAATAAAGGGGAGCTGAGGGCACTTGGCACCACATAGGACTGGGCACGTGGCTTATCAGACACTTACACTGGGGGTGCAAGGCCAGGCAGAAGTGCTGCAAACTCAAGACATTCAACTACAAACACTCAAGTTATTCCCCGGGAACGCTGCTTTGCCTTTTGCAGGCTGGCCTGAATGCTTTGGAAGGAAAAGTCCATTCTCTGAGGCAGTCTGCTACATTCCCGCCTGTTCACATTGCTGTCATGCTGGCTGAGCTCAGTCTTGCACTAACCACACACTTGCCATTAAAATCAACAATTCTGAAATCTTT
Organism: Mauremys reevesii; assembly: GCF_016161935.1. NCBI lineage: Eukaryota > Metazoa > Chordata > Testudines > Geoemydidae > Mauremys > Mauremys reevesii. Next base: position 102,934,806 of record NC_052630.1, on the reverse strand, counting down.
GCAATCTCTCCCCCAATGCGCTCAAACTCGCTGCCCTGTCTTTATCCATCTCTCCCTTGACTCTCTGTAGTGACAACTTATATATCCAAACGGTCATGGACCTCAGCTTGATGGTGTATCAGAGAATCCAGACCCCCCTGCATCACAACCATCTCATTTACTGGCTCAGTTCTCAAGGGGGTCGATTCCGCAAGGCCTGCAAATTAGCACATCACCATACAGGTATTTCCTACTATCCTCTTCTCACCTCTCATTAAGGATTTGTGCCAGGCTCCATGATAAACCCCTAGTCTACACTACAGACTTATATTGGTAGAACTATGTCACTCAGTGATTTGGAAAATCCACACCCCTGAGCAAGGTAATTATACTGACCTAACTTGTGCTGTAGACAGCCCTAAGTCAACGGGAGGTCTTCACCTCCCTGAAAGGCAGTAGCTATATCAATGGGAGGAGTACCTACACCAACAGGAGAAGCGCCCATCGGTGTAGGTAGTTCAGGCAGCTCTGCTGTGGCCCAGATTCTTTACATCCCCCAGAAGCCATGCAGAGTGATCTGTCTCATTTCAGAAATTATGAGAATCAAAGAATTCTGGTTCCTGGGTATTTTGGGATCTGCTGGGATTCTGGAGAATCACAGTGCACATATGGCTCCGAATGGGATATAATTACTTTAATGTTTTCCTGATGCAGATAGAGTGATCAGAGAAAGAAAGGAGTCCCTTAAAGATGAGCGAGAGCTTGAAAAGCTCCAGAGGAGGCACCACCTGGACTTTCTGGACATCCTTCTGAGTGCTAAAGTGAGTGTTGCAAGAACTGATCGGAGCCAAGTATGTGAGCATTTCGAGTAGCAGCACTGAGAGAGGCCCGGGCATTGTGGACAGCAGCTTCCAAAAATATATTGTTTGTTCAGGGAAAAGGTTAACATTGATTGTCCAGTTTCATCAATGTTCAGAAGCATAGTTTTGACGCAAGGGATGGGTTCTGCCCCAACTCTGTGGCTGCAGAGCTTGGCAATATACAGAGTCTTGTATCTATAGTTAAAGCCACACAAACGCTGAAGCCTTGTTCATGTGCAGTCCGGGTTATAAACCACACTTAGTCCCATTTATATAAAGTATAGTCACTGGCAAGACATAAGCAGACTCCTGTAGATCGAAAGAGTGATCGTTTTATAGAAATGATCATTTTAACTCTGCCACCCAATCATTGCAATGTAATTATGCAGGACTGTGCATACCATTTAAGCCAGGGGTGGGCAAACTTTTTGGCCTGTGGGCCGCATCGGGTTTTGTAAATTGTATGGAGGGCTGGTTATGGGATGGGTTCATGGCGCGGCCCACACCTCCTCTCTGTCCCCCCAGGACTCCTGCCCCATCCAACCCCCCCTGTTTACTGATGGCTCCTCTGGGACCCCTTCCTCATCCACACACCCCTGCTCCTTGTCCCCTGTGTGCCCCATCCAACCCCTCCCTAGATATATCTATCTTGTAGAACTGGAAGGGACCCTAAAAGGTCATCGAGTCCAGCCCTCTGCCTTCACTAGCAGGACTAAGTACTGATTTTGCCTCAGATCCCTAAGTGGCTCCCTCAAGGATTGAACTCACAAGCCTGGGTGTAGCAGGCCAATGCTCAAACCACTGAGCTATCCCTCCCCTCTGACACACACACACATTCCTGACACACACACCCGGGATTCCTGCCCCAGCCAGCCACCTCGTCTCCCTGTCCCCTGACTGCCCCCTGACCCTCCCCAACTGCTCCCCACCACCCCAGCCAACCTCCCCTCCTTCCCAACTGCCCACCGGGACCCCTGCCCCTATTCAACTCCCTGATTCCCCCCACCACCATCCACACCCCCGCCCCTGACCACCACCCCGAACTCCCCTGCCCTCTAACCAACCCCCACCCCCGCTCCCTGCCCCCTTACTGCGCTACCTGGAGCACTGGTGGCTGGCGGCGCTACAGTCATGCCGCCCAGCTGGGGCCGGGCCACGCTGCCACCACCACCATGCAGCACAGAGCACCGGGTCAGGCCGGGTTCTGCAGCTGCGCTGCCCCAGGAGCTCACAGGGCAGCTGACCAGAGCATTGTGCCGCCGGCAAAGCGAGCGAGCTGATGCTGTGGGGGAGGGGCTGTGGGTGAGCCTCCCGGGCCAGGAGCTTGGGGGCTAGACAGGACGGTCCCACAGGCCGGATGTGGCCCACGGGCCATAGTTTGCCCACCCCTGATTTAAGCTCAGCTTTGTGTTAGGCTGGGGAAGCACTGGGAGGAGAGAGAAATTTCCACCCCCTGCTGCACTGTGCATGGGGGTACTAGTAAGTCCACTGCTATATCCCTTCTAAGGGATGCAATGTGTTTCCCTTGGTGCATCATGCCCTTTCCATGGGCTAGTGAAGGGGGAGGGGACAAGTATGTCCCAGCTTCCTCCTTACTAATCACCATCCCTCCAGGAGGTTTCTTGTCCTCCAGAGGGAGCCAGCAGGAAGCAGTATCTGCATTCGAGGGACAGCAAGGACTGCAGTTGTACCTGTCTGCGTCACAGGAGTTCATTTCACATGCAGGGTTCCTTATGTTTCTCCCCAACCTAAAGGGAAGGTCTGACCCACTGGGATCAATGCTCCAGGGTTTCCTTTCTAACACGTTGTCACTTAAGCTCTGAGCAGCAGGAAACCTCATGTCTCTTTCCTGGGAAAGCCCATGAAACCCTGATAGAAGCCATGTGTTGTTAGGATGAAAATGGAGCTGGATTATCCGATGAAGATCTACGTGCCGAGGTGGAAACGTTTATGTTTGAAGGTCACGATTCCTCGGCTAGTGGGATCTCCTGGCTCTTGTACTGCATGGCCCTGCACCCAGAGCACCAGCAGAGATGCAGGGAAGAGATCAAAGAGATTCTGGGAGACAGAGATACTGTTCAATGGTGAGAACTTAATTTTCCTTTCAAGTGACCTCCCAAATAACTTTGAAACCCCTATCAGGTGATCAGTTTATTAACCCCAGTTGTCTCTCCACCTAACCCCCAGTTCCCAACTAGGAAAGCTAGTTCTTCTGGACTGCAGGCAGCCTTTTGTTCTGGGGTGAACCCACTTGAATGGAGAACCATCAAGGTTGATGATTCTTGATAATTTCCCATTTTTAGCCCCTGTGCTAGATGTAAGGATTTCTCCCAACACCTCCTGGGTGGCCCAACTCAAGATGGAGGCCATAGTACAAACCAGAGGGCACATAGCAGTTTACAGTAAAAATAGCATTCACAAAACAGAATGGCACTTGCAGCTTGACATGAGACATCTGTCCCATCTCCTCACAGAACATTGGTGAGACAGATTCTGGAATACTGCATCCAGGTCCGGTGTCCATGTTTTAAAAAGGTTGTTGAAAAGTTGGAAAGGGTGCTAAAAAGAGACACCAAAATTCTTCAAGGGCTGGAGAAACTGCCTTACAATGAGAGACTTAGGGTCTGTCTACACTACCCACTGGATCGGCAGGCAGCAAGCGGTCCAACAGGGGTTGATTTATCACGTCTCGACCCCCGAGCACTCCCCCGTTGACTCCTGTATTCCCGCTTGGTGAGAGGCGCAGGCAGAGTCGATGGGGGAGCGGCAGCAGTCGACTCACCCCTGTGAAGACACCATGGTAAGTCGATCTAAGTTAGTCGACTTCAGCTACGTTATTCACGTAGCTGAAGTTGCCTAACTTAGATCGCTCCCCTCCCCCCCACAATCTGTTTAGTGTATCAAAAAGAAGATTGAAAGGTGACTTGATTACAGTGTCTCTCATGGGGAGAAAATACCAGGTACTAAAGAGCTCTGGGGAAAGACATAACAAGAGCCAGTGGCTAGAAGCTGAAGCCAGACATCCTGCAATTAGAAAATGGACACATTTTTAAAAGTGAGGGTGATTGACCATTGGAACAAAGAATAAGAGGAAGTAGTGGAGTCTCTATCACTTGATGTCTTCATATCAAGGTCGGGTATGTTTTTGGAAGATATGCTTTAGTCAGACATAAGCTTTTGAGCACAACTGGGCTCAGTTCAAAGGGACCTGGGTGAAATTTAATGGTCTGTGATGTATAGGAGGTCAGACTAGATGATCTAATGGTCCCTACTTCCCTTAAGCCCTAATAACTCTATATATTATAGATGGAGAGGTAGAGAAGGTTGCCTAAGTGTGTCCATTCTAATCACCCTTCCCCTTTCAGCTCCTTTTAAATTAAGGGAGCTGGGCAGAGAACAGCTCCCCCTTCTCTTATAAAACCAGAGGGAGAACTCTCCCTCCTCTACTTGGCTTGCATAAGCAGTACCTCCCCACCGCTCTCCCTCCTCCATGGATCTCACACTGAGAACTCCCATCTGCTTGCAATCTGCTTGACTTACTGGTTATAAAGTTCACCTTTCAGTTTTCTGTTTTCCAGGTCACAGCACTGCCTTTGGGTGAATCTCTGTAGAAAATATGAACAATATCTTTTTGGCCATTGTCAGTTGTCCCCAATCTCTGCCTCTGGTTCTTTTCAGGGATGACTTTGGGAAGATGACCTACACCACCATGTGCATCAAAGAGACACTTCGTCTTTACCCTCCGGTACCTGTCGTAGCACGAGAACTCAGTGCACCTGTAACATTTGTTGATGGACGTACCTTACCAAAAGGTCTGCTTCGTCAATCTCCTCTTTAAATGCTAATTAGGCTCCTGTGTGCCTGTACATGAATGGCAGTGATGCTCATGTCTCTCACTTGTATATCACCTCTCATTCCAAAAGCATTTTATATACAGAGAATGAAAGGGGGAAGGGGAATTGTTTAGAGAGACACAGGGACTATTATTAGGAGTAATAGTGTGATACTTGATTTAGGCTAAATATCAAGAACATCCACAAACTCAAATTCAACTACCATCTCCGTGTGGACAATTCACAGATCTGTCTCTCTACTCCAGACCCATCTCCTGCTGTCCAAACAAAAATCTCAGCCTGTCTCTGACATCTCCTTGTGGATGTCTAGCCATCAGCTCAAGCTCAACATAGACAAAACAGAGCTCTTATTCTTCCCTCCAAAACCACCTTTGCTACCTCCTTTCCTCACCACCCTGTTACCCATCACTGAGGCCTGTAACTTGGGCTTCATCTTTGACTCAGCCTGGATGTGAGAACCTAGAGACAGGTCTATGTCTAAGTCTTGCAGATTGTTTCTGCATAATGGCTCTAAAAAATGGACTTTCCTACCCAGCCACACAGCTAAAACTGTAGCCCTGCTCTCATTATCTCGCATGTCATGACAACATCCTTTTCTCTGGCCTTGAACAATGCAATCTTGCCCCACTGATGTGCATTCAAAATTCTGCTCCAAAGGTTATTTTCCCAGCCTTTGACCAAGGTCACTTTGACCTTGTCATCCCTCTTTGCATCCCTCCACTGGCTCCCTCTTCTCTACTGTATCAAACATAAGCTACTTGTCTTCACTTGGTAGGCCCTTCATGACCCATCACATTCCTCACCCCTACCTATCATCCCTCGTTCAGTATCAAAAGGTCAACTCCCACCTCCAGCCAGCCCATGATATCAGCCTCCATTGCCCACTTGTTAAATTTTCCAACAAGCATCTTCATGCTTTCTGCCATGCTGCCCCTCACACTTGTGAGGAACCATCATTAAAACTCTCCCTTTGCCATAAACCCTACAAAAAATCACAACTAGGCTGCTGATGTGCTGAGACAGCTGCCTATCATGCTGATGAATGTTACTTCTGTGAACTCCCCCATCAGTCTGTCTGATTCCATCTGTTGTCTCTTGTCTTATACTTAGACTGTAAGTTCATTAGGGCAGGGACTGTCTTTTTGTTCTGTGTTTGTACAGCACCTAGCACAATGGGGTCCTGGGCCATGGTTGGGGCTCCTCAACACTGAAGCTACACAAATAGATACCAAGAGTCAATTCCTAGTGGGGTGATGTATAAGTTGTTCCACAATCTTCAAAGGTAAAAGGTGGAGACCCCAACACTGGACTCATTTAAAAGCAGATAAGACAAAGAGCAGGAGAATAAACCACAAGGAAAAACTTTGCATTCATAAGGATATGGAGCACATCCACCAGGACTCTTTCATCTCTAACATCTTTTGGGATTTCCCCCCACTCTACCTCAACATTTCCCCTTCTCCTGACCCTTACCTGAAGTGACTTTTTTCACCTTCTGTAGAAATTCTTTGACATTTTTGGCCAATTTTTGTTTTATTAGTCAGTAAAGAATGAGGTGGTCCCCTGATGGAACTCTGTTACTCAATAAACACATGGGTGGCAGATGAAAACAGGACTTCAAAAGGGGATTTGTTACTAATCTAGTTTTACAGGACTCCACTTGTGTAGATGGACAGAACACTATGGTCAAGAACACGTTTTTCCTGTCTTATGATGATTTATATCTGTGATTCTTAACAGGCTCCCTAGTTTCTCTGAATATTTATGGTCTTCACAGAAACCCCACAGTCTGGCACGATCCAGAGGTACTACTTTTTTTACTTGAGACTGATAAGATATTTTTGGCTATGGGATAGCTATATGTCGGATCAATGAGAAGTTCCTATGTGCACAGGAAGCAGCAAGCAGGCCCTTTCCTTGGGTAGATGACCATTTTTCACTAGCAGTATGTAGACAACACAATGTTCATGCTGTTTGAGGACTCCACTTAACCATAGATTGTAGGGGATATGTGAAGACCTTTGGATAATGGGAGGTCCAGACAAAACTAAATTTTGTTTCTATGTGAATTTTTAATTAAGGGTGGAGAGAGAACCAGGTTCACCCATGCATTGGGTCAAATCCTAAAGCTGACACAATACCTTTCATTGCCCTGACTCCTCCCATGTTTGTTTGCGCCAGACCCACCCTCTTCATTTTGGGAAGTTTGTAGATGTCTCAAGGATCTTCTGCATGGGGCCATTTCTCTGCTGTAAGCTGCGAGCCATATACTAATACAAGGTGTTAGCTATGGAGAGAGATCGTGATGGAAATTGCGTCCCTTTTCCCTACCCAAACCATTGGTACACATTGCCCTATGTCATTAAGATAAGGCCGTTTACTTGCCTTTAGTGGGCTTGTGCAAGGGTAACTGAGAGTGGAATCTGGCCCTTACTAGCTAAGCTCAGTTGCCAAACTAAGCGATAGTTTCATAACTATGTGTCTTTACTATTCTTTGCAGGTCTTCGACCCTTTGAGATTCTCACCAGAGAACTCATCTGGACGCCATTCCTATGCTTTTCTGCCGTTTGCAGCTGGACCCAGGTGGAGTATATTTAATTCTATACGTCGCTTTAGTTAAATAAAATCCTCTTCCCTGGACACTGATGAATCACTCCCACCTCGGGGTGACATTCTGGTTCCCGTGAAGTCAGTGGGAGTTTTGCCATTGACTTCAAGGGGAACAGAATTTCACCTTTTGTCTTTGCCATGTGCCATATCAGAGTGCTCTTGTTTTACACGTGCTCTCAAGGTATTAAACAGTGTGTGCTTAAAAAGGAACATTTGGGACTGAAGCAAAACTCCAAATCCAAACATCCCCTAACTTAGGAAACTCTTGGACCTGGATCCAGCTCAGGCTTATGTCTGTTTAAATCCACAGCATGTCAGAACAATACCTCCATACCATCTTCAATGTGGTCTCCTATACATGGTTTGACCTTGATCTCATCGGCAAGGCCCCTGCTTCTCTTCAGTGTTATGTCCCACTTTTTGCTGTGCTGCCTGTAGGGAACCTTGTTGATTGGTATAGAAAATTATTTTGTTATTTTCCTGCCCTGGCCTCTGTCTGCTTGTTTGTTTGTCAACTCTTTGGGGGAAAGGACAGTCCTTTGTTGTCTATCTGGCCAAGTGTCTAGCACATTGTAGGCTCTATTGCACAATAATATTAGTTATTAGGACATGGGGTGGTCTAGTGGACAGGGGCACTGGGCTGTAAGTCTGGAGACTTGGGCTCTATGCCTGGTTTACCCACTGATGTGCTGTGGAACCTTGGGCAAGCCAGTCTCCTCTGGTACCGGTCTGTAAAATACACATATTGTGAGGATAAATTCCATTAATGATTGCAAGTTGCTCAGATATTACTACTAAGGACCAAACAGGTAAGAAAATATTGCAATATAATGCTCCTACTTGTTTCAGATTTATCTAGATCGCTTACTAATCAGGGTGCAAGCAAATAATATAGTTTTAATATGGCTAAATGTAAATGTCTGTATCTGGGAACAGAGAATGTAGGCCATACTTACAGAGCTGTGGACTCCATTCTGGGAAGCTGTGACTCTGAAAAAGATTTAGGGGCTGGGTGGATAATCAGCTGAACATGAGTTCCCAGTGTGATGCTGGGGCCATAAAAGGGAGGCATAAACCAGGGAATCTTGAGTAGGTGTAGAGAAGTTATTTGACCTCTCTCTGTGGCACTGGTGCAATCACCACTGGAATACTGTGTCCAGTTCTGGTGCCCACCATTCAAGAAGGAAGGTTTTTTTTTAAATTGGAGGGAGTCCAGAGAAAAGCTACAAGAATGATTAAAGTATTAGAAAACCTGCCTTATAGTGATAGACTCAAGGAACTCAATGTATTTAGCTTAATAAAGAGAAAATTAAAGGGTGATTTGATCACAGTTTTTAAATACCTACCATCGGTAACAAATATTTAATAATGGGCATTTTAATCTAGCAAAGAAAATTATAACATGCTCCAATGGCTGGAAGTTGAAGCTCAACAAATCCAGACTGGAAATAAGTCATACATTTTTAATGGTGAGAGTAAGTGGCCATTAGACCAATTTACTAAGGATCGTAGTGGATTCTCAATTTTTCAGTCAAGATTAGATGTTTTTCTAAAAGTTAAGTATCAGAGGGGTAGCGGTGTTAGTCTGGATCTGTAAAAGCAGCAAAGAGTCTTGTGGCACCTTATAGACTAACAGAGATTTTGGAGCATGAGCTTTCGTGAGTGAATACCCACTTCGTCGGATGCTTATGCTCCAAAAAGTCTGTTAGTCTATAAGGTGCCACAAGACTCTTTGCTGCTTTCTAAAAGTTCTGCTTTGGGAATTGTTTTGAGGAAGTTCTCTAACTTGTGTTAGATAAGGGGTCAGACTAGATGATTGCAATAGTCCTTTCTGGCCTTTGAATCTATGAAACAAAGGGGTTAGTGCTACCATGTCACCCCATCCAAATGGAGAAAATCCAGCAAGAGGAAACCCACCATCCTGCTTGCTCTCAAATCAACATCCAGTTTCTAAGGACAGCACTATCATTTCCTGCATTTCAGTGGTGCCCAACCCAGCATCAGCTCATACTCGTTCTTGAAATGCATCAGCATAAGGGATACTGTTAGAAATACCAGCAGTATTTCCAGTGGCTGCCTCTTGTGCTCTGTTTACTATATTAAGTGTCTTTGGTAACTTTAGAGATGAAATATTTGTCACTTCTCTCTGCTCAGGAGCTGCATCGGGCAGAGGTTTGCCATGAACGAAATAAAGGTGGCTCTTGTGATGACTCTGCTACGCTTTGAACTCTCCCCTGATCCAGCCAAGCCCCCCATCAAAATACCTCAGGCTGTCCTGCGCTCCAAGAATGGGATTCACCTGAACCTGAAGAAACTTCAGTGACACTTAGATCACTGGGACAGGAATGTGATACATGACAGAGTTTAATCTAAATTTGATTGAATAACTAGAGCTGGGTGGGAACTGAAATTTCCCTTTCACGGGAAATTCTGTGATTTCAAAATGGTTTCATTCAGAATTGCAAAGGAAACAACAGAATTTCAAAATTTCCCACAAAATGAATTTAAAAAAATCATTTTAATAAAATTTTAAAAATTCTTCCAAGATTATCAAAACTTTTTGCTCTGATTTTGACTTTTATATAACAGGCAAAATGAAAAGTTGTTCTGAAACCAACAAATCTAAACTGTGTTTCATCTCTGCAGATGTATCCTTTCTAACTCTTCTTTGTGATTAACTAAAAAGTTATTTGCAAGGGGAAGGGCCATGGAGATGCAGCTGTGTATTTTTATTGATCATTGTAGCGTTGTACAGAAGAGAGAGAGGACAGCGTCCCAGCTCTGGGAGATTTGCAGAGGGGCTAGATTCTGACACAAAGGGTGAAGGATGGACAGGAGAGAGTAAGGAGACTTCCTCTTCCATTCCCCTTATATGCTCTGTACACGGGCCTGCCAGATTTCCAGCGCCTGTGTAGGGATCACTTCCTCTGAGGGAGCGAGACGAGTAGGTAGGGAGTCGTACTGGTTTACCCCAGAAAGGGTACTGCAGTAAGTCCACCAAGGGAAGGGAGTGCTCTGCAATTCCTGCTGGAGTAGTGTGCCTCCACACTGCGCCCCAGGGCGATGATATGCTTAATAGGAAGAAGCCCTACATAGCGGTAATGACAATTATTGTTTATTTATATGAGTGCTTAGAAGCCCCAATCAGGGATCGGGACCCAGGTGGGCTGTTTGGGCACTGGCCACTCCACATGCTTCTAGATAGGACATGTATCAGAGGGGTAGCCGTGTTAGTCTGGATCTGTAAAAGAGTCCTGTAGCACCGTATAGACTAACACGTTTTGGAGCATGAGCTTTTGTGGGTGAATACCTATTCACCCACGAAAGCTCATGCTCCAAAACGTCTGCTAGATAGGACATAAATCAATGGCAGGTTCGTTGCACAAAAGTTGCCTCTCTCTTTAATCTTCCCCTGCCTTCCATTCAGGGCAATGCAAAAGCTTATCTGGTGCCATGGGACGGCCTGATTCAGCCCTTCAGCTAACTAAATTAAGGAGAGTGCAAATCCTGGTCTACACTGAAAAGTTCTCCAGGTATAACCATGTCGGCGAGGGGTGTGATTTTTCACTGCTGGTGTTATACCAGTAAAAGCCCTAACGTGGATTCACTGACACCATTATTAAGGTGTCTTATACCCATACAGTTATTCCCGTCCCATACAGAAACAGCTATACTGGTACAGAGTACACTTATACCCATATAGCTGCATCCACACAAGGGAGGGGAGTTGTCCCACTTTACCTTTAGTGGCATAGTCAAAGCGGCACAACTTTCGACTGTGCACCGTAGACCAAAATTGTGTGTGGCAGATCAGGCATCCCAATAACCCAACAAGCATTTTAATCAATGTTTGTAAGGATTAAATTCAAGTGTAACCCCTTTTATTAACTTGTTTGTATCTAAATTATCTTGAGATTTCACAGCTGTGTCAATGATGCATAAATTAAATAGCATTAAAAATATCTTCATGCCATCTTATTAGCACATGAGGCTTCCCAATATAAATGTATTCGGATTCATGCTCTCAGATCCCCGCCTCTCATCCCATGGCCGATTGTGTCTCTTGCTGTGGCCTTATGCAATGTCCACATCCAGGGCCGGCTCCAGGTTTCTTCCTGCCCCAAGCAAAAAAAAATAAAATAAAAAGGGGGGGGGAGGGCAGAGTGCCGCCGCCAAAGCAAAAACAACAACAACAAAAAAAAAACTGGAGTGCTGCCGCTGAAGGGGGGGGAGGGGAAACACACAACAAAAGCCCCTTGAGTGCCGCCCCTTGAAAAGTGCTGCCCCAAGCACATGCTTGGAATGCTGGTGCCTAGAGCCAGCCCTGTCCACATCCCTCTAATGCAGTGGTCCCCAACCTTTTTGGCTGGCGGGCGCCAGCCGAAGGACCACTGCGGCGGTGGAGCACCCGCCAAAATGCCGCCAAATTTCGGTGGCATTTCAGCAGCGACGCCTCTCGATGACGTCGCTTGCCGTCGACAAATGACGTCATCGAGAGGCGTCCCCGCTGAAATTCGGGAGCAATGCCTCTCGATGACATCACTTGTCGACGGCAAGCGGCATCATCGAGATGCGTCCCCGCCAAAATGCCGCTGTGGCATTTCAGCGAGTGCTGTCCCGGGGGCCAGGACGCGGGTGCATTAAGATGCCATGGCGCCCGCGGGCACCGCGTTGGGGACCCCTGCTCTAATGCCTGGAGAACCAAACAGAGATTGGAGCCCCTTTTGCCAGGCACTGTATAAACACATGGTGAGAGACAGTCCCTGTCCCGATGAGTCTAAATAGACAAGACGGACAAAGGATGAGGCGAGAAACAGAGGGGAAATGACTTACCCAAGGTCATGCAGTGTCAGAACTGGGAGTAGAACCCAAGTCTCTCAATATAGTGTCCTAGCCACTAGACAACACCGCCACCCTCCCCAACAAGGGGATTACTGATTGTCAGGGTATGACTGTTCGGGAAATCTGTGCGATTTGTGGATTCAGTGTGAGATTATGGACTCTCTGGGCATATCTTTATCAAGCAGCAGACTCCATTTTGAATGTGTGGGCTTTGAGTGCTGTGTTCTCTGTTCCTTCTTTACCTCCAGCTTGAACTGAAATCCTGACAGGGCTGACAACAGAGGGTTGTTAATTTGGGATGGTCCTCTAGTCAAATACAAACATATTAAACAATAGTCTAGATCTCAACCAGGAAAACTGGTTTGTCAGAACAGAGGATGTCTGGCAATGAAGTTGCCTAGTCGAGGTCTATCATTTGTTATGGCTGTTCTAGGAGTCACTTGAGCAAGGGCCTGAAAGGTTAGAAAAGGACTCACAGGGAGATGTCTGAGAGCCACAGAGTAGTTATGGGCAGGAAAGGGAGAGGAGATGGAGCGGCCAACGGCAGAATAGAAGAGCTGGGTGGAGAAGGCTCCATGTTTCGGGACGCAAGGCAGGCACTGAGACAAGAAGGACTCCAGACCCTAAGATAAGGACAGTGCCTGGACTCTGTTCAGCCTCTGGAGGCTTAGGACACCCAGGGGATTCCACGGCTTGACTCGCTCACAGCAGTCTGGTGAGTAACCAAGAGGAGGTGCTCAACTGGAGTTGTGACCAAGGGTGCCTCTTACAAAAGAACACTAACAGAAAGGAGAGATGGCTCTATCATCCAAGTAATATACACTACATCTAGCCATCAAGTTACACCTACCTTCCAAATACACTCATTGTAAATCATTACTGTCTCACACACACAATTGTCCGCGACACTAAAGTGCGCTGGAACAGGCTGGATTCTTTGGGACTCTGTAAAGTGCCTTAAAGAGAAGGGCTACTAGGATGATCTGAGGAATGGAAAACCTGTCTTATGAAAGGTGACTCAAAGAGCTTGGCTTGTTTAGCCTAACCAAAAGAAGGCTGAGGGGAGATATGATTGCTTTCTATAAATATATCAGAGGAATAAATACCAGGGAGGGAGAGGAATTATTTAAGATCAGTACCAATGTGGACACAAGAACAAATGGATATAAACTGGCTATCAGGAAGTTTAGACTTAAAATTAGATGAAAGTTTCTAACCATTAGAGGAGTGAAGTTCTGGAACAGCCTTCCAAGGGGAGTAGTGGGGGCAAAAGATGTATCTGGCTTCAAGACTAAGCTTGATAAGTTTATGGAGGGGATGGTATAATGGGATAACCTAATTTTGGCAATTAATTCATCTTTGACTACTAGCGATAAATATGCCCAATGGCTTGTGATGGGATGTTAGATGGGGTGGGATCTGAGTTACTACAGAGAATTCTTTCCTGGGTGTCTGGCTGGTGAGTCTTGCCCACATGCTCAGGGTTTAGCTGATCGCCATATTTGGGGTCAGAAAGGAATTTTCCTCCAGGGCAGATTGGCAGAAGCCCTGTGGGGGGTTTCGCCTTCCTCTGCAGCGTCGGGCATGGGTCACTTGCTGGAAGTTTCTCTGCACCTTGAAGTCTTTAAACCATGATTTGAGGACTTCAGTGGCTCAGACACAGGTTTGATACAGGAGTGAGATTGTGTGGCCTGTGTTGTGCACGAGGTTAGACTAGATGATCATAATGGTCCCTTCTGACCTTAAAGTCTATGATTCTATGAAATCATCCAAGAAATGTGACTACCAAGGAACAGTCACATGCCAGTGCATCTGTGGTTATGTTAAGGGGCAGTGATTCTTTAATCATTTAAACTCAAGTGTATGGTATTATTTAACTAGAACATACAGCATAAGCTACCAATTAGTTGGCAGATACAAAATGAGTAACAACCATAGAGATACCTAGCAAATATTAAGCTCCCAATAAAACTTTCTGGAACAGACTGGCTGCAGTCTCCGTCATTCCTTCTGCTTCTTGAAAAGACCACTTAAATCACCCTTGGACTTTAATACAAATTATCTCTGATTGTCTTAGGTTCTACATAAACTATCACTAGTTACATAACAAACAAAGAAGCCAACTAGGTGGAAAGCTGCTATGTTCAGTAACTGAGGGATCAGTTTTCCTGGTCACTCCAAGGCTCTGGGTTTAGTGTGGATTTTTCTGTATGCTTTGAAAAACATGTCATCTTCCAATTAGAAGTACATTTCTGGCCCTTATGAGGGTTAAGGGTTATAAATGCAGGCACATTCTGAGTCAGATCTTCAGCTCAGTTTTTGGCCCTTTATGTCTGCCAGGCTATAGAAATCTTCATGCTGATAACCTCACAGTTTCTATTGAAACAAGAACAGGACGCAAGTAACCGCTAAATATTTCATTGCTCTTTGCACTATAGGCCCAATTCCGCCCTGGTGCAAACAGGCTGCGTACACCAAATTTGGCTCTGTATGTCTGTAGAATTTCAGGATATCTCCCTGGGGCTTTAATGCAAGAGGTCAGAGAAGTAGCTGTTCTGGTAAAACACACTCATTGAGGAATGTGACTGATTTGCTTCAATAAGCCATCAGAGCACTGGGGGTACCAGAGGGCAAGGTCAGAGATTTTTTTTCCCCACTGTGTAAGCAATCTTATCAAGGTCACCCCTGTTCAACTGCAAGCCTATCATCCTCACTAGCGTCTATGTACATAGCTGGGAAGGACGGTTCCCTCCACTGCAGGAATCCCTGGGTAAAATGCTATGACCTGTGTTATACAGGAGATCAGAGCAAATGATCCAACACCCCTTCTGGCCTTAATATAGATGAATCCAGTGTTTGAGTGCCTCAGTTTACCCATCAGTAAAACGGACAAACCGCAGATCTGTAACTTGATCAGGGTCCACCATGCACCAATGGACCTTATTTTTATAGTGGGCCAAAACCAAAACCCCTGTTCCAAACACCCCCCAAACCCAGGAGTTTATGCTTAAGCCTCACCATGGGTGTGAGGGTTAATTAATGTTTTAGTGTATGTCTACACTGACATGTAAGCTCAGGGTTTGAGCTCAGGCTCAAGCCTAACCCTCCTTCCATCTATACACAAATCATGCTCAGAGCTCAGACTCAAGATATGAGCATCCCATGGGGGTGGAGGTCCAGAGCCTAAGTCAAGATGGGACCCAGGTTTCAGGCCATATTGCTTTGCAGTGTAGACACAGCCCTACGGGATTTGTACTCTGGGAGTTCCCTAGAAGTATCCCTCGGGCTGACTTTCTTTGTCCTCTGGGCAGTCAAGCTTGGTGGACGGTCAAGTTTTCCCATAGTGCACCATGAACAAAGGGCTAGAATGGCCACATTCTGGGAAGGCACTAGGAAGGCTGGGCTATAGGTGGTTGGACTCGAGCCTGAATAAATCAATGTAGACACTGGAGCCCCAGTTTGGGACACAGGGTTCCACAATTCCTAACCTAGGGTTACAAATGAGTGTGGATGCTCAAACCCTGGGTTAACAAACCAATGGTGGTAACTTGGACATCATACAATATGTCTTCAGTACTCCATATATTGAGTATGAATTCATGAAGTCTCCTCAGCAGGATCTCACCTTCATATTCCAATATTTCTGCAGGAATGCCATCAGATCCGGGAGCCCTGCAGTTACACATGGCACAGATTGAAGTGCTGACTTCATCAAGAGATGGGGATGTGTCCTTGTTGTCATTACATGTTGGATGATCTACTACTCTTATTAGTGCCTTGTCTGTAATGTTAGACAGTGTGTTCAGAACATCACTGAAATGCTGTTGCCACCTCTGAAATATTTCTCCTTTGTCAGGATCAGTGTTAGGCCATCCACGCTCTTCAGGGGCACTGTAAGGGTATGTGTCAGACCATACACGTCTTTAAAATCAGCAGAGAAATCTTTGGTCTCCTGGTGGTTGGCGTAGCCTTGGACTTCCTCTGCCATAGTGTTCCACCATTCTCATCAAACCAATCTTGACGATGTTGTTTTGCTGTACTCAAGATAGAAAGAGTGACTTGAGATACCATGTTGAAAAAAGTTGCCCACTCACTGTTTACATTAACACTGGTTGTCAGTCCAGCAGGGTCAGACATAGCTGCTGTAATGTTATTACAGAGCTCCACTTCATCTTATAGTCACTTTCTGTTGAGCCATCTGATTGGTGTAGATGATGACTGGCAATACAGTGGTTGAATAACTAATAACAGTTTGGAGAGATCATGTGGTAGTCTTTCCAGAAGTCTGCCCTTCCATGCTTGCAGTGGTTTGTACATCCTGTGTGTAGATCTTGCCACTGGACAATGATGTAGTGGATAAGAGGCCATTGTTTGGCTCTTGGATGCACCCATGATATTTTCTTTCTGTCTGATAGGCGGGAAAAGGTACACACGACTGCTAATTGACACTTGACCCACTCACAAAGTAGCAGTGTTCCATTGCTATTTTCTTTCCCAGTCTCATGCTGTCCAATGGCAGGCCAGCAGATATTATTGCCAACCCTTGCTTTAAAGTCTCCCTAAGATAATAAATTTATCTGATGCCGATGTAGGCACGATGAGTTTGTCTAAGTTGCCAGATAACTTTTCTTTCTCGTTTTCAACATTTGTGATGGTAGGAGCATAAGTGCTGATGGTGGTAACATACCTCTTATGTTTCAATGGCAACTACAAAACCATCGGATAATCACTTATGCCTTTAGGTAGACTTTTAAGCTTGCAAGCAATGGAGTTGCTAATGGCAAAGCCAACATCCAGTTGTCCTGGCTCTGAGGCTGGGCAACCTCCCCAGAAGAATGTGTATCCTGCACCCATCTCTGCCAATTGACCTTCGTTCACTGAGCAAGGCAATGTCAACCCTACGCCTGGCCAGTTCTCTTGCAACGAGAGCTGTGCCTCTCTTAGGTTGGCTGGTGGAAGGGTTGTTGCATAAAGCGCTACATTCCATGAAGCTAATGTAAGGCCAAGCCGGCCCTGACCAGCCAAACCTGCAAAGCCTGCACAGACTGGAGGCAGAGCTTAAAAGGAGAAGCAGAGCAGAGCGGCTCAGAGTAGAAGGGAGCAGACTGGTGCTCTGAGGGGAAAATACTGCCCAGGAGCTCCTTGCCCGAGGCCTGACTGCACTAACCAGTGGAAACCTACAAAGGAGAGAGAAATGACTGAGCGTGCAGGTCAGAGACTTGGCTAAAGTGACTTACTCCATGAAGCTAAAGGAGTAGGAAGGGAAAGCAGCTTGACACCCCAAGGTGTCCAGTGTAGCTGCCCACCATTTGGCCCTGATCCAGAGCCCAGTGGAGAGCACAGGCCCGGGCTCTCCTATCCAGTCCCAGAGGACATTACAGCACCAGGGACCTTCACTTAAGGCAGTGCTCCCCAAACTTTGTCACCCTCCCCCCCTTACCTTGTCTGTGCCTCCCCCAGAAGCCAAGGTCAGGAGCTGGGCTCAGGAATAGGTCTGGGAGCCAAGGGCTCCAGCTGGGAGCAGGGCTGGCGCTGCGGCTGGGGCCGTGGCTGGGAGTGGGGCTGTGATCAGGGCCAGGAGCTGCAGCAGGGGGCAAGCCAGAGTGGAGCTGGGGGCTGGCCCAGACCCCACCATGCCCCCCGGAATGTTCCGGCAGGCCCCCCTAGGGGGCGTGCCCCACTGTTTGGGGACCACTGATCTAAGGTGATAGCGCTGACGAAGAGGATGGTTAATCCTTGGGGTGGGGCGCTGAAAGGCAGGACCACTTTTTCAAGGGGAAGACGGCCTGCTGACCCCCACCTGACCACTAGGTGGCACTGTGGGCATTTGTGCACCTTCTACCATGCAAAATAAGACTGGATGGAATATGGACTGGATCAGGCCAGAGGTCCATTTAGTTCAGCATCCTCCTCTGGCAATCCTGGCTAGCACCAGCGACTTCAGAGAAAGGGTGCAAGAAATCCTGCCGTGATAGGATAACCTGTCCACATGGGAAGTTTCTTCTTAATCCTCTGTAATAAGAAGTTTCCTTAGGGCACTGCTAAATGCCTGAAGTGGGGGGAAAGACAGATGAACTGACAGGACAGTTGGGTCTTCTCCTGCAGAGCAAAGTCTGGCCAAGTGCTGGTGAGAACTTCAGAACTTTCTCCTGTACCTTCCCACTAGGTTATTCGGCATACAGCATTCCACACAAGCTTGTGTGGGAAAGGGGACGGAGTTATATTGCTTTGACTATTGGCTAATCCAGACCCAAAAGGAATGTGAGCACACTGAGAGATTCAGAGCCTGTCAGTGCCACAGAAGCTGCACGACCATGGCCTTTGCGCTGGAGAAAATAGCAACCCCTTCCTCTCTGCTTCTGTACCCGGCTGCTGGATTTTGCCTCATCTACGTGCTGCTGAAAGCGATCCAGCTCTATCGCAAGAGACAACAGCTCCTCAAAGCTTTTGAGAGTTTCCCAGGTCCCCCCAGCCACTGGCTGTATGGCCACAACTCTCAGGTAGGGAAAGACGTGGGGTTATGCAGCTATATACATACCATCTCGATTAGTTTCAACAGAGAATAGGCAGAGAGAAGGTAAATACAGTGAGCGGGGTCTGTGAAATCTGTCCGGTAGGAAAGGATCCTGGCAGGCGGCGGCTTTCTTGTCCTACCCTTTAACAGACACCACAAGTGTATGTTAGTGTCATGTTTGTGGGGGACAAATAAAAATGCAGCCACAGTATGAATTGTGTCCAATTTTCAGCTCCGGTCCTTTAAGCAAACAGATAGTCCCATTGACTTGACATGGGTTATTGACCTGCTTATAGTTAAACATACTTTCCAAGATCAGGACTTTGGCGATCAAATTTAATAGGAGCAACATAAAAAAAGTTTCTTGCCTCCACTTAAGAGGCATCTTCTCTGTAGGAAGTAGGTTTGAGTTGGTTTTCACAGCTACTAAGCTCTGCTGTGTGTGTGAATATGGGGAATTTTTATTTCAAACATTTTCAGCGTTTCATGAGGCAGCCATTTGGGGCTTTATGCATTGTTGTATCCAATTGCAATGTTCATGTCACCAAAACTCAAACAGATTGACATCAAATACATCTTTAAAATAGTGATACTCAGACCGTGACTCTCGATCTGCAAGTGTCTCTTTAATGTGTCCCCTGTAGATCCTTGCAGCACATGATATAAAACTACTGTGTGATTTAACTATTAATCAGTCTAAGTTATTAACCAATCAGGATGCTTGTACTGTGTTATTAACCAATTGTAGTTGATAAAATAATAATACTTGGTCAGTCAACTTGCTAGGAGAATAATAATAATAATAGATAGATAGATATAAACTAAATCTTCCCCTGTCATACTGTTTGAAGATGAATATATAGTACTATAGTAAATGAAGCAATGAATTCTCACTACTGTGGCTCTTTTGAGTAATGTTGATCAGTAATTTGGCTCCTGACCCACTGAGTTCTAAATATCACTGGTTTAAAATGTTGAGCCTGATTCTGCACTGCTTTGCCTCTTGCAATGTTAATATATTTCATCAACATGCAATTTTGGCCAAAAAAAATGGCTTTTTGTCTAAAGCAAAAATTTTGCATGGGAAATTTTCATTTTTGACGGTGTTCCTTTTTTGATGAAAAACCAGAAACTGTTCTTTGAAGCTGAAATTTGTTTAAACCTAAGAATTGTAACTTAGAACAGCTTTCAACACCCCCAACATTTTCTGGTTTTGGGTTTCAGTTTTTTTATTTAAAAATTTCAGAGGAAAATGTTGACAAAAAGTTTAATTGTTGACATTTCTCTGAAAAAATAGCACATTTTTCAAGCAGCTGCCTCATTTCCCCAGTGCAAGGGGAGTGTTAAGCATTACCATTGTGATTTGCAAAGGAGACAGAGCTGCAATGCAGCTCCCTCTGGAACTGTGTAGCCACTGTGTGTAGATTTTGGTTCTCTCTACCCCAGCCAGTTTGGGGCCAGCATGGCATCTTCCCTCCATCTTGAGGTGCAGAACCCCTCATTGCAAATCCACTCCACCTGCTCCCCATCTCCCACGGAGAGGCCTCGAGAGGCCCAGATGGCCTTGTGCAGACTTTGCACGCTGAGGTGATTTCACCCCTTTCTCCCTAAGCTCTCTCTCACTCTCTTTTCACTATCATTGCAGATTTCTCAAGGTGGAGAATTAAACCAGTTGCTGTCTTGGGCAAAAAAGTACCCTTATGCCTACCCCAGATGGATTGGAGGTTTCATGGCTTCCTTAACAGTCAACCACCCTGATTATGCCAAAACTGTGTTTGGCCATGGAGGTACGGTCATTGGAGCTTATTTCAGAAAGGTTCGCACTTAATGCCCTCGCCCAGTGCAAAGGCCAAGTGTTATTTCCACAGAGAACCGTTCAGACGCTTCTTCCCGCTTGTCTCTTCTGTCGATTATTGCAATTCCCTCCTTTATACCCTTCCCAAATGCGTAGCTCTTCTCCGTTAAATTGGGGCACTTTATATACTCACCCTCAATGGGAAATAGGAACCAAACACCTGCACCCTCAGAAATGTGTCTGTCTTAGGGTTTCCTAGAGCACCCACCACCATAGTATCTAAGTTGTTCCCAGGAAAAGCAGCACAGAACATCTCCTACATGACATCCCAGGTCTTCAGTTGTTCTCCCTTTGTAGTGTAGGAAGCTCTAATTATTATAATTTCTGTTGTGGTAGTACCTGGGGATTTTGACTAAATCGGGGCCACGGTATTCTAGAACTAGAAGCTATACAAACACAGAACAAATGACAGACTCTGTCCTGTAGAGATTACTATCTAGAGGCATATCTCAATATTATTCCCATTAGGATTGGAAAGCTTCTTCAAAGAGGAGGTTCTTGCTGCACATCCTAAATGCGGTCAGAGTCTGGATGAGCCTAATCTCTCAGATTTGATTCAACAGTTGCATCATGACCCTACAGAGCACAGCTGCCCTGGTGGATCATTGATGTCGATGTGATCCCTGATGTGGCTTGGACCTGGCACATTAATACCTTGATCTGGCAATAGCATCTCCATTGACTTTCTTATTCCTCCAGCACAAAATGTCCTTCCTCAACTTTAAAAGCTTCCATGGCCTTCCCTTCCCTTTCCTCACCCATATCTCCAATCTCATCTTCCCATCACCCTCCCCAGTCCCGTGTGCATCTAATTAATGAGATATATGTAAAAGACCCTCTTTAAAATGTATTAATGGTATGAAAAGAAACATTCTTTAAATATTTAATATACTAAATAATACAAAAAGATTTAGCTGTCTAATTTCCATACCACTCATTTCCTAATTAATTGAGCTCCATCGCCATGACTAGAAGAGTGAATTCATACTAGAAATGCATCTAGATTTTTGTTTTCATGGTGTGTCAACTCCTAACATTGTACTTATCTTCTCTGTTGAATTTTACAGATCCCAAGGGTCTTTCAACATACAAATTCTTAATTCCCTGGATTGGTATGTAGAATCATGCTTCGTTCATCCTTTTGAACAGTTTCATGAATGAATCAAGGGCATGCTATGTCCTGGAGTGTTAGTCCAGAGTTTCAGCCCTCATCCTCAGTTTCCTTGCCACACACTTCCCTTGTAATTTGATTTACTCTATTCCTTGCTATTATAAAACCAGAGAAGATGACCATTCTGCTATGGAAAGCTACAAGGGATGACATGACAAACACAAGAGATACCATATTAGACTAGACCATTTATCTATTTAATCCAGAATCCTGCTCCACAGTGACTAGTATCTGATATTTCAGATGACGGTGATTACCTTCCCCCATAACCAATGCACAATTGAGATTGTGAAGGCAAATTATGCCCTCAATTACACATATTCAGCTTCATGGTCTTCAGACTATGCCCTCGGTGCCATCACTGCAACCCCACTGAAGACTAATGGGGTTAGCAGGTGTCACTGAGGATGCCTGAGAAGGAAAAAACCCAGCTTGACTCTCAGAACCAAAGCTGAGTTTACAGGGCTGGTAAACTGTGTAAACTGTAAACTGAGCAAAGTGTGTGTGGACTCAGCAAGGCGCATACGCACTAAATTCTATAATACTGCTTTTACTGAGTAAAACCACACTTTGTGCATCAGGGTAATTCTGGACATTAGTGTTATTGTTTCCAGCTGCTGATGTTTATTGCACCACGTCATTTCATGGCACAGGGTATTAATATTGCTAATACCTATGCCATTTGTAGATCTGGTTGCAAATTTTTTCTCTCCCATGCAAAACATTTCGGCTTTTAGTAAAAAACCTGGGGAAAAAAATGCAGAAAACTTAAACGTTGGGTTTCCAACCAAAAGAAAAATGGTTGCCATCAAATAAAACCCATAAAGTTTTCAGTGTAAAACCAATATTTTCTATTTTGGAAAACCAAAATATTTTCGGTTTTCAGTTTTTGGACCCTTTTCATTGAAAATTGGTTTTGCCCGGCTGTAGTTGGTGCGACAGAGATTTCATACTTGCTGGGGCATAACTAATTTCAGCCTTATTAAGGGCCCTCTGTGGCTGCTATCAAAACGCCAATACGGTACTACATCAATTATAGAGCCCCTTCCACCTTTGCCCCTGCCCTCTTTCAGTAAATGCCATCCCCCCTCCTCTCGAATGGTGTGTTCTTTCTAATCTCTCATCAAGTTCTTAAGACTCCCTCTCCTTCCTCATGGTACCATCCCTCAGAATGCGATCCACTGAGGACTTGCTTAGGTATAGAATTAAGTATTCATGTTTTAAATGTTCCCTCTCTTCAAAGCACTGAAACGACTATGCGTGCTATACACATTAATAATAGTAATTCATTGTACTGTGAAGTGATCTGACTGGTTCTTTGCTATTTATATGCCCCCAGGCAAGGGATTACTGATCTTACATGGGCCAAAGTGGTTCCAGCATCGAAGGCTGCTGACCCCAGGGTTTCATTATGATGTGCTGAAACCTTATGTCTCACTGATGGCAGAGTCTACCAAAGTGATGCTGGTAGGAATCATCACCACGACTGTGCTTTCAGCTGCAGAGCCAGGAAAATAACTGGGTCGGATGTTGAACAATTAGAAGAAAGTGGAACGAGATGTTCTAAACAGTTTGCGTCCCACAATCGCTCTACAACCCTTTAGTAAAGAGGCCAGTTGGTGTAATTCAATGGAGCTACACCAACCTACATCAGTTTAGAATCTGGCCCAAGATATTTTTCTGTCACCTGGTTTCCAATAAAGTGAACAGTAATACAGTAGCTTTTCTCAGCCTGGGGATGGTGAACATAGAAGGTAAATGAGGAGAACAGGCTGACTGCCAGATAAGAAACTAAACTTGGGCTAGTATAAAATAGGGGGACTGAGCCCAAAACAAATACAGAAACTGGGAATGAAGAGTAGATGAAGAGGAGCTCAGGGTGGAATCGAATGAAGTTCATATACTATCATGCACCATCCATAAGGTGCCCACTTCTCCTAGTCCAGCTTGTTGGAAGAGTCCTTTTAACTCAAAATACTCTCTTTAGCTAGAAACCGCGAATTCACAAGGATTGTATGTCCCTAATAATAATTTACGTCTCTGAGCCAAATTGACCTCTGGGGTAATTCCGCTGACTATAGTGGAGATACATCAAGAGATGCACTTGGCCCCAAACGTCTTCAGATTTTCAGTTATCACTTGAGGTGTGCTCTAACCACCTAGAAATAATCATGTCTCCCTTTTTAATAAGGGTTGTTGCTAAACTTACATTGGTTTGTTTACAATGCTGGCAAATAAAACAGTTTGCTAGCGACATCCACTCAGTTGCAGAGATCAAAGAAATTGTAGACACATCCTTTAATCCAGCTGGATTGGACTCAGATAACCAAATCCTTCTGGCATGGCATATCTGTTGAATTGTCAATGAACTTTTGCTCAGAGGACATTAATTTATGTGGAGAGGCTTGCTGCTGAGTCATATCAATTATGAAACCAGTAAAAATGAACTCAAGTCTTAATTTACCTTGATTTCTGGTTATATCTGTTGTGCATTAGATATGCTAGTGGTGACAGACATTCTAGAAAATACATTAGATCAACAATGCACCACTGTATGTGGATTCTCCCTTCTCCCCTCATATTTGGATCTAGTTCCTACCAAAAATAATTGGCCAAAGACCTATTACACAGATCAGTTTCTTTTCACTTTGCTGAAAATAATCTCAGGATATCATGAAAACAACTTGTACATAGAAATGGCTGTGAGCCACTCCTGGTCTGGCTCAAACTTGCTTTAGGGATGTTTGGATTTCGGTTTCTAGTTCAGGCCCAGGACAACAAAATCCTGAGGCAGATCCAGATCTTGCCGACCCCAAAGATTGGGAAAGAAGAATTCAGATCTAGTTTTTCATTTTGGCCTGATCTCCAGCCATAAATAAAGAATCCTGTAATCTGGTCCAAAAGGGAATGTCAATCCCAGCTAACATTGGGCCTTTTAGATCAGAGTCTTTGCTTACAGAGCAGGGTCTAACATGCAACAGGGGTTTGGCAGGATGCAGATATGGAAAGCAACAAAAATGAATAAAGGGCACTGAATGGGATCTCTGTAGTCAGCAAAACCCTTTTCTGGAATCCCATCCCTCCTCATCTCTCTCTCCTCTGTTAGGATAAGTGGGAACGGTTGATCACACTGGATAAATCAGTGGAGCTCTTTGAACATGTCAGCTTGATGACCCTGGACAGCATCATGAAATGTGCCTTCAGTTGTCATAGCAACTGCCAGACTGACAGGTCAGTGCCAGGTGCTTTCAAATCCTAACAAAAAAGTTCTTGTCAGCCAGATCCATAGTAGCCTTATCTGACTGTTCTTTTCCTTCAGTGACTCAGACTACTACATCAAAGCAGTCTATGACCTGACCTACCTGGTGTTTCATAGAATCCGCTTTGTCCCATTTCATAATGATTTCATCTATCGAATCAGTTCTCAAGGACGTCGCTTTCAGGAGGCCTGCCGACTAGCACACCAGCACACAGGTATCTCCCAATGTCCTCCTTTTCTTCCCCTATTGACTGTAGGATGTTGCCTAGTTTGGTGGGATTAACCTACTGTTAGCTGGTCTGTCTATGAATGGAAACCCTGGAGAAACTTTTTCACTAATTCTCCAGGGAAGAAAGATGGTTTTAAAATTGAGGCACAAGGCTGGTAGTCAGTAGATCTAGGGCCAAATCCAATGCTGGTGGAATTCCATGAACTTCAGTGAAATTCCAATAAGGATGAATTTCTATTCCTCGCTCTGTCACTGATTTACTGTGGGACTTCAGGCAAGTTACTTCGTTTCTCCACAGGTCAGTTTGATCACCTGCAAAATAGAGATAATGATTCCACTGTTTGTAACGTACTGAGAGAGCTCTCAGTGGAAGGAACATAAGAACGGCCATAGTGATCAGACTAAAGGTCCATCTAGTTCAGTATCCTGTCTTCCGACAGTGGCCAATGCCAGGTTCCCCAGAGGGATCGAACAGAACAGGGAATCATCAAGTGATCCATCCCTTGTCACCCATTCTCAGCTTCTGGCAAACAGAGGCTAGGGACACCAGCCCTTCCCATCCTGGCTAATAGCCATTGATGGACCTATCCATCAATGACAGTACTTTAGAAATACAAAATCTTCCTAATACCTGGTTCTAAGAGACCTCATCTCCTGCACTCGTCTACTATATGTCCATTTCAACATTTGCATTAAGCAGAAGACCCTCAGACTCTGATCTTTTGACTGCTCAACAGCATGACCTTTCCAGACAGACAGGTCGCAGTGATGTCAAGCGGTAGCTAATATATTTGCCACTCTCATATGCAGATAAAGTAATAAAAGAGAGAAAGACGTCCCTCCAAGATCAGCAAGAACTTGAAAAGATCCAGAAGAAGAAGTACTTGGATTTTCTGGACATTCTTCTGTGTGCCAAGGTGAGTGTTTGAAATACTCATGTAAACAGCCAAGCAAGTGTTTCCCTAAGTGTCATCAGCAGACACACCTGGTTGTGGTTGACAATAGCTTCTCCAGCCTATATATCCTCATGCCTAATTCTGTCAGCTGATAGCGGGGCTTGAAGGGAAGGGAAGAAATGTCAAGCAAGGGTGTGCAAAGGACAGTGCTCAGTGAATGAATAACTACAAGTAGTAACGGTGCTATGAGGGTAATTAACTCTTTCCTCTCTGTGAGTTGCTTTTCACTCAGCACGTTAATACGTACAGGAACAGCGGCACCACAGCATGTAAGCATGAATGAGCCCTTTGGCATATTCTAGGGAGGATTCCAGGGAGGGGGTGTTGTCTATACTGTGTGTAACTAGGTAAATGTTCCCTTTTCGGTTTCCTGTTTACTGCATCTTTAAATTTCTAAGTGCCTGCTGGTCTGCTGGAGATGGCTGCCATTTGGAGTTCAGTTCAGTGCAGACTCTTACAGGGGAGAGACACACACACACTGTGCTCTCACTCTCACTCCCCTTCCCCTCCTCCTCCCCTCCCCTCCAGGGATTTTACTTTTCTTCTTTCTTGTATTGTTTGTTGTTTGTCTTGTAATCTTAAAATAAATATCCTGGCTGAAAGTACATAACTTCTCTTTGTGTATAGAAAAAATAAAACAGAATAAGGATTCTTCTGAGGAGAGTGGACAACACATGGTAGTTACCATAGAAGCACAGGAAATGCAGGGCTGGAAGGGCCCTTGGGTGGCTCAACCTTTTCAGAGACGCAGTCGGTATGTGCAGTTGTGTGGCACCTGTGCGGGCCACTTACAGAAACAAAATGGCGTCCTCCACGTAGCATGACCTCACGCACCATACTTACAAGGCCATGCTGCACAGAGGATGCCATTTTGTACAGACAGTCTCTGGTACGTGCAGCATGTCACTGAAATGCTCTCTGTGTGCTGGGCAGCGGCTGCTGGGGGAGTGGACACCTGGGGGCCAGATGGAATCGGCCCAGGGGCCAGATCTGGCCCCTGGGCCACCAGTTGGGCTGATCTCTGCACTGAGGCAGGACTAGGCATACCTGGGGTGTCTACGGTGGGGTTATTGGAGGGGTGTGAGGACCTGGGGGACATGCGGAAGGGCCAGGCTCAAGAGGGGGCTCTGTCTGGCAGGGAAGCAGGTGGGGCTCTGTGCAGGTGGTCTGGGACCAGGGTTCATGCCCAACTCACTCCCCCAATGCCGCACCTGCAGGAGCCACCAACCAGCAGTTACCCTCCTCTGTAGGTGGGGACTCAGCTAGCCGGGGACAGAAGGATGCACCCCGGGAGTACTGACCCCACCCCACCCCCGCCGGACAGACCCCCTCCTGATCTTGGCTCTTCAGTGCGGCCCCAGGGCACAGAGCCCCATCCACTCCCCCTGCTGGACAGAACCTGCGGAGGGAGAGCAGACGGGGCCCTGCTGAATGCCCAGGGGCTGTCCAGCAAGGGTAGGGTTGTATTTCCCTTTGCTGAACACAGGACACCAGGTCAAATTACGCGTTTTTAAGCAACTTCACCAACAATCAATCAGAACGATCAGTACGAACGTTCAAATGAACATCACGCTGCCTGAGCCTCTGTTCAAAAGAAATACTGTGTAGCTGGATTCTTTTTATTTACCTTCTTATGGTTAAGGCTTTAGGGTTCACACAGGGAGAGGTCGTGACACACACACACTCCTGTACATGGGGTGGGGTGTCCAATTGACCTGACCCTCCCTGCCCTGCACTCTCCACCCTCCATGCCTGGCTGGGCCCCTGGGACGGATCTGCCTCTCCCAGTACCTGGCACCGCGTCTTCCCAAGGCAACACATGGGGGGGGGGAGGCGCGTGCAAGGTCACATGCCCCCTCCCCGGATTTCTGCCACGGTTCACACCAGAATGTGGCCAGCAGCAGCGTTTCAGCACGGTGTGGGAGGGAAGGGATGGGAGCTGCTTTCAGCCACAGGGGATCAGGGTGGGGGGAACACCTCCAAGCTGCTGGTGGCCACCAAGTTAACCCAGCCGCCTTCTGTGCCCCTGCTACAGCGTGGGCAGGAAGGGGTTAAGCCCTAAGGATGCCTTGTGCACCAGGGCCCAGGGAACCTGCCTGCAGGAGCTTCAGTGAATCCAGCCAGAGAGGTGGCTCAGCAGGGGAGGGTGCCTAGGGGACGGAGCAGCCCCGAGCTTCCTGGGGGCAGGACCTCGGGGGGTGGGGGTGAAGAGGGTGCTAAGCCCCTGCCCAGGGGGCTCCTGTGAAGCCTGCAGGGTCAGGACACGAACAGGCTGGAAATCACTTCTCCCCCCTCCCCCCGCCACTCCAGAGTTTAGCTGAGGGGCAGAGACGCCTCCCCGTGCCAGCGCTGTGCGGGGCTTTGGCACACGCAGGGCTCGGCTCCTCCTGGCCAGCGCCCCGAGCCGAAGCATCTTGGGCTTTCCCGGGGTGCTGCCCAGCCAGAGGCAGTGGGGGAAGGAAGGCGCCTGCCGGCCAGGCTGCTGGTGACCTGAGCGCTCCGACCAGGGGCTGGTTCTCTGCCCAGCGCTGGGAGCGGGACGCATCCCACTGCGGGGATATGGAGGAGCAGTGGGGCTGGGGGGGTGAAGGGGCAAAGCAGGGAGAGGACAGCCAGAGGGGGAGCACGTAAAGGGCTGATGGGTGGGCAGCAGAGGTGACACGTAACCGGCCGCTGCCTAGCGCCTGCCTGCACTCACCACCCACCGCAGCTCACAGCGCGCAGCCTGTTCCGGCCGGAAAGGGGACGGGGGGCAGGGTCCTGCCGGCCAGGAGCCAGCACACGGTGGGGGCTGTGCTGACAGACCAGCATGGGGAGCGGCTGGCCCCGCGCTGCAGCTTTGCCTGCCACCAGCCTTGCACACCCACCCCCATCATCGGCCACTGGACCCCTTGACGCACCGCTGGTGGGCGGGCAGCTGGCGAGCAGGGATCTGGCCAGCAGCAGGACCCACCAGTACTGATGGGGAGGAGACAGAAAATATGGGACAATTTGCCCATTTTTAAGAAAAAGTCAGGACACCTGCAGGAGGGCTTAAATATGGGACTGTTCCTTTAAAAACGGGATTGCAGGTCACCCTAAGCAAGGAGGCCAGTACTCACAGGGTGCAGCTTTCTGCTCCTCTCCTGACTGGCCCTTCAGCGTGGTGCAGTTTGCTGCCCCTGAGAGATTGTCTGACCGTGGCAGGGAGCTGAAGGCTTCCTCAACTGTTACATGGTGAGGACCCGCCCTGGCCCCTCTGGGTACCAGGCACGCCACCCCCTACAAAAATACAGTTTCTTAGAAAGAGTGGGGCTCATATGAGACATAAATCTCCAAAGTGGGGTCTCAGCAAAAACAAGTTGGGAACCTCTGACCTAGCCCATCCCCAACAGGTGTTTGTCCAACCTGCTCTTAAAAACCTCCAGTGATGGGGATTCCACCACCTCCCTTGGTAGCCTGTTCCAGAGTTTAGCCATCCTCAGAGTTAGAATGTATCTCCCACGATCCTAAATCTCCCCAGCTGCAGATTAAGCTTGTTACTTCTTGTCCTACATCCAGGGCACAGGGAGAACAATTCATCTCCATACTCTTTATAAAGCCCTTAACATATTTGAAGACTGTTACCATGTCCCCCCTCAGTCTTATTTTCTGAAGACTAAACAAGCCCAGCTTTTTAACCTTTCTTCAGAGAGCCCCCTGGTTTTCTAAACTTTTTATCTTTTTTTTCTTTTGCTCTCCTGTGGACTCCCTCCAATTTGTTCACATCTTTCCTAAAGTGCAGTGCCCAGAACTAGTCACAGGACTCCAGCGGAGGCCTCACGACTGCTGAGTAGCGTGGAACAATGATCTCCCATGTCTTATATACAACACTCCTGCTAATGCACCCCAGAATGGTTTTAGCTCTGTGCAGGTGGTCTGGGCTGCCGAGACAAACACCTATCAGGGATGGGCTAGGTCAGAGGTTCACATTGGTGGCTCATATTCAGTTTGTCAGCCCTGAAGGTTGGTTGACACCTGTTGATAAGAAACTTGAACCATAGCCCATCTCTGCTGCCTTGCTTATCCTAGAAGGGGAACGCCTGCCTTTGTACTCAATGGATCTGAATCTGATCTCGCTTACACCATGTAGACACCTGCATAATTCCATTGCTTTCAACGGACTGACACCTGATTTCCACTGGTGTAAACAAGACAAATCAGGCCTGGGATCTTCACCAGTAATCAAGGTGTATTTTTTCACTCTAAAAATTGTTAATGAAATGAACACTTGTTTGGGGATAATTTACCTCTCTGCTTTGCTAGGATGAAAACGGAGCTGGATTATCCGATGAAGACCTACGTGCTGAGGTGGACACGTTTATGTTTGAGGGTCACGATACCACGGCCAGTGGGGTCTCCTGGCTCTTGTATTGCATGGCCCTGCACCCAGAGCACCAGCAGAGATGCAGGGAAGAGATCAAGGAGATTCTGGGAGACAGAGAGACCATTCAGTGGTGAGATGTTACCTCACTAGTTTAATATAATTTGGTTTGGGATTATTTTCTTAGGTATTCAACTGGAGGAATTAAAAATGGATCTATTTCACAAGTGCTGCACTGAAGGATCAACACTTAGTATAGCAATGCTACGAAGGAGAGATCCAAGGTCAAATCCAAGCTTCCCTTGTGTTAAGGGCATTTCAATTCTAGATCTTTGGTTTGCTGATGTTGATGCTTTTAGCCAGTATTTTCATAGTGGTAGGGGCCATTACTCATTCATACTCTCCACCTATGCTTGCTTTCAGGGATGACCTTGGCAAAATGACTTACAGCACCATGTGCATCAAGGAGAGCCTTCGCCTTTACCCTCCGGTACCTGGAGTGTCCCGATTGCTCAGCAAACCCATCACGTTCCATGATGGACGAACCTTACCAGAAGGTCTGTTTAGCCTCTTCCTTCTTAAGGGCCCAATTCTACCTTCAGCCGCATACATGCCACTCCCACTGAAGTCACACTTTGGTCCTGAATGTAGTTCATGTCAGTGAGAGTGGAAGAAATTCTCCTGTGACATCCAAGTGAAGATCTAGGAGATGTTGAGCGGTTTGTGGTGCTCCCATGGCCTATTCTGTCTTCATTGTAAATTGTAACATGATTCTTTGAATGTCCATTACAAATTGCACTTTCCTGTACCAACCTGTCTCACTGAGCCCTGGGGTGATTCACCCTAGGGACGGTAGCTGGGACTGCTGCCTGCCCTACCTCAGAGACTTTGCTAGAAAATAGCAATGCCAATTTCCTCCTGAGATTCCATGGGAGTCCTGCCAACTAAGTCCACGTAGGGGATGCTTTGTATCGGTACAACCATTGCTCCACACGTGCATGCCTTAGTGGTCTCCCATCTCAACTCTGGCCAGAGTTGGCTGAATGTTGTTAGTCATAGAATATCAGGGTTGGAAGGGACCTCAGGAGGTCATCTAGTCCAACCCCCTGCTCAAAGCAGGACTAATCCCCAGACAGATTTTTGCCCTAGATCCCTAAATGACCCCCTCAAGGATTGAACTCACAACACTGGGTTTAGCAGGCCAATGCTCAAACCACTGAGATATAGCCCCATATAGCATAACAGCTGAAAGCATCACATCTGAAATGCTTCCAGTCCCCTGCATCCCAAGAATATTACATTCTTTTCCTGTGAAGTATTGGCTGGGAGCTTCAAATGAGCCTATGGGAATTAAGCACCCAAATCTCACTGGAGTTGAGTGGAATTTGGGTGCCCAATTCCCTTAAACTCCTTTGAAAATCCCAGATATTGTTTTTTATTGTTTATTATTTGTATATTCGAGATATTCAGAAGCACCAACCAAGAAGGAAGTCCCATTTGCTAGGCACTATTGCATACACATGAGACCTTATACATATACATATGATTTGAGGCAGTCTCTGCCCAGAAGAGCTTACAATCTAATGGAAATCTTTATTACTAATAATCATTCAATGCAGGGAGGACAAGAAAGAGAGAGAGTGCACTCTAATGTGCAACTAATATTATTTGCATTGAACTATTCTACTACCTCTAGGAGTGAGCTGTGTTAGCTTGTGAGGTTGGATAAGATCACACCACAAGACTGCTTGGCCATACACTGTAGGACTGAGCCAGAATTGCTCATGTCATGGTCTCATTGACTCAGTAAAGGCAGAGAGCTTGATGGGAACAACAGTTATAGAGCTGGATCCAAAGCCTTTCAAAGCCAATGGAAAGACTCCCATTGACTCAACGGGCTTTGGGTAGGCCCAGGAGATTTACACACTGAGTACCCCTATCATTGCTATCTTCTGTTATGTTGGGAATGATGGAGGTCTTTAGGGGTTGTATTACCTAAGCAACTGTTTAGGACATCATGGTAAATTTCACCCTGTACTTCCTGGCATAGTGTCCTGCCTGTCTTGTCTTGATCTTACCAAATTCTCCAGTTGCCTCTCCTCTCTTCACTCAGTGAGATGGGTATGAGTCTGCCAACTGAAAAATGCTACGTGAATGGAGACCAAAACATTAAACAATCAGAAAGCAAACAAACATAGCATGGCATTTAATTCCAGCCTGCAATGCCCATGGCCAGAGCACGCTGTCCTGCCCCAGGCATATGCCTTGCAGCGCCAGTTCTAGCGGCATCCAAAAAAGAGCAGGGAACTTGCAGAAAAATATGTTGCAGGTAGGGGACTGTTGACTTTATGCTCTCCACTTGCCAGTTGGGTAG
Source organism: Mauremys reevesii (assembly GCF_016161935.1). Lineage (NCBI taxonomy): Eukaryota > Metazoa > Chordata > Testudines > Geoemydidae > Mauremys > Mauremys reevesii. The sequence goes on along the minus strand of NC_052630.1, from coordinate 102,901,961 downwards.
CACTATGCCAGGGACTGCTGCACTTGTGGGGAGAGGGAGAAATGGGGCCCAGCCCGGCATCCCCCAGACCCAGAACTGTGCAGGGGAACCCCCTATACACACGCACACTCTATCACTAGAATCCAGGCAGTGCCTCCCCTTCCCCATCACGTGGCCTTGGGGGAGAACTGCAGAGCAGCCAGCCAGAGACGCAAGCCAGTAGGAGCAGAAGGTGCGAAAACAAGGACCTTTGGACATTCCAGTCAAAGCTGGAGAATGCTCTCTGCCTTTCTCTGCACTCTTCCGCCTCTCAGTCTCCTCACCTCAGTTTCACGCCCCGTCTGCCCCTCCTGCTCACTTCTCCTCTGCGCTCCATTTAACTAGTCTCTTCCTAACTAACTCCTCCCCGCAAATCAATGAATCAATACAGTCATGGAACTAATGTGTTTGTTTGCTGCCATCACATCGTTTCCTCTCCTTGTGTTTCTTCCCCCACCCTGTGTCTGTCTTCTCTATTTCTTTGGTTTGTAGACACGGGGTCATGTTGCCGTCACCTTCTGGTTTTACTAATTCGTGCAATAGTCACACCGCAGGAGGTGAGAGGGGAGAAGTTACCCTTGCCCCAATAACTATGCTAGTGAAATATTCACCTGAAGCAGAGCCGTTACTTGGCTTTAACTGCAGTTTGTTCTTCTAGGTTCAAAGTACAGCCGGCATGTCTATCATTCTTCCCTAATCATTAGGTGCTCTTGCCCAATCTTCTAACCATTCCCTGCTTCTGACGTAAAATCTATTGACTCTGTTGATAATCTGCTCATCAATTATATTATATTGCATCATCTGGTGTGCACTTGATAAATCACCAATCTTGATCCAAAGACCCTTGAAGACAATGGGATTTTTTTCCACCAGTTTCAATGGAATTTAGATCACTTCTATAAGGCGCCCATGCACGGCTACTGAGTGTAATTTTTTTTTAAAAAGAGAGTTTAGTTATTGCATAAGATCAATAAAAAAGATGAAATTCACTAAGGGCCAGATCAGCCCCCCCTCCACTTTCACAAGCCAAAAATGTAAATATGCAGTTGTGCGAGCTGTGAAAATCTCAGCCTGAACGTATAGTGATTGTCACACAAGTGATTGTAAAAATAGTATTGTGGCGCTCCAAGTTCTTTCTCTCCACGAATGCTGAAGATTAATATATTACAATGCCGTTTACTACTGCCATTACATCGTTTCTAGTAACATAGGTTCGGCACTCAGAATTCACCTGACAGAGTCCCAGATTCCTGCAGGACCATTGTGATCATGTAGTCTGACCTCTTGTATAACACAGGCCAGAGAACTTCCCCAAAATAACTCCTAGAGATTATCTGTTAGAAGAACATCCAATCTTGATTTCAAAATTATCAGTGATAGAGAAGCCACCATGACCTTGGTAAATTGCTCCCGTGGTTAATTACCCTATCTGTTAAAAATTTACACCTTATTTCCTGTCTGAATTTGTCTAGCTTCAACTTCCAGTCACAGGATTGTGTTTGACCTTTCACTGCTAGATTGAAGAGCACATTATTAAATATTTGTTCCTCGTGTAGATACTTATAGAGTCTAGACTGTACTCATATCACCCCTTAACCTTCTCATTCTTAAGCTAAACAGATTGAGCTCTTTGAGTTTATCACTATAAGGCAGGTTTTCCAATCCTTTAATCATTCTTATGGCTCTTCCCTGAACCCTCTCCAATTTATCAACAATCTTCTTGAATTGTGGACACCAGAAATGGACACAGGATTCCAGCAGTGGTCTCTTGGTGCCAAATACAGAGGTAAAATAACCTCTTTACTCCTACTCAAGATTCCCCTGTTTATGCATCTCAGGATCGTATTAGCTCTTTTGGCCACAGCATCACACTGGGAACTCTTGCTCAGCTGATTATCTACATACAATGACCCCCAAATCTTGTTCAGAGTCACTGCTTCCCAGGATAGAGTCCCCCATCCTGTGAGAGTGGCTCATGTTCTTTGTACCTACATGTTTACTTTTACATTTAGTTGTATTACAAAGCATATTGATTACTCGTGCCCAGTTTAGTAAGCGATCCAGATTACTCTGAATCAGTGACCTGTCCTCTTTGTTATTTACCACTCCCCCAATCCTTGTGTCATCTGCAAACATTGTCAGTGATTTTATTTTTTCTGCCAGGTCGTTGATAAAAATGTTAAATAGTGTAGGGCCTTGTGGGACCCCACTAGAAACCCACAGCTCGATGACGATTCCCCACTTACAGTTACATTTTGAGACCTATCACTTTTGCTGATGATACATGAGCCAGAATAGATCCCAGTTCATTCTCCCATAGTTCAACGTTGCCTCTGCAGGGCTAAAGGGAGTGAAAACATGTATGTAGAAATGACTCAAGATATTTCTCAGACAGCAGGTGTGTTGGTTAAGAAGATTAAGGGCCTTTAACAGGATAGCATGTTGTGCTGAATAGATGTTTGCCTTGTGAGGTCACCAACATTTTTCTTTTAGAGTGGTAGCCGTGTTAGTCTATATCAGCAAAAACAACGAGGAGTACTTGTGGCACCTTAGAGATGAATATATTTATTTTCTTATTTTTCTTACAGGTTCTCTGGTTGCAGTGCATATTTATTCTCTTCATAGGAACCCAGCCATATGGCAAGATCCAGAGGTACTTTTAACTTTACAGAAAGAAGAGATGGTCACGTAGTTAAAACAAAGGACTGGGTACCAAGAGAGATGGGTGCTTTCCCTGCCTCTGCCACGTACTACCTTGAGCAAGACATCTCTTACTTCTCCCTTCTTCCATTTCCCCAGCTGTAAAGCCGGGAAAATGTTGACCTTACCGAGGTGTTTTGCAATCTTATTCAAGTAGTGTCTGTCCAGATGAAAGGTGCGATCGATCTGCAAAAAGGAGGTTGCCCTAAAGATTTTGAGTATCATAGAGAGACAGAGTAGGGTGTGGAACGGTCTGGTTTTACACATAGTCAGGTACGTCAGGTGGAATAAGGATTCATAGCATTTTGGGCAAATGTAGCAGATGATGCTCTTGGTTGTACCAGCAACTCCTGCCAGTCGCCTGGCAGCCGTGGGTGAGGGGCGGTAGTGCTCTGGGCCCAGCACAAGAGCTCACTCTTTAGGTAGGGGGCTGCACCGGGGGTGTGTTGCGACAGCACCTCCCCAGCTTACAGGGTGACTGCACAGCTCACATTTTGGGCTGTGACGGCCCCTTATGGGAGGGGAGGTCACTGCCCCTTCGCACTGCGGCTGTCCTAGAAGAGTTTCCACCTCAGCACCTCCTCCCCTGCATTAGGGCTACAGCAACAGGCTCTGGGCTGAAACTGACCTCCCATCTGACTCTGAAATTGCATCCTGTGCCTAAGCTGAGGGGGGCAATGTTGTCAGATGCACCTTGCCTGCTTCTATAAAGTTGCTGCCGTCAAACCGAGCAATGCTGTAGTTTGGAAACGAAAAGCCTTTGCCACAGACCTTTGAACTCTCTTCCCGCAGGTGTTTGATCCCATGAGGTTTTCACCGGAGAACGTGTCCAAGAGGCATTCCCATGCTTTCCTGCCCTTCGCAGCTGGAGCACGGTGGGGGATATTTCATTCACTCTGTGGGTGGGGGCAGCTGAAAACAAAGCAATACATTCTGCCAGGATGCTGCTAATACCCACTGAGCACTAACATGTTGGCTGCATACTGCTGTGTCTTCCAAGTGGGGGAGCTACGGGAGCTTCCAGAGGTTCCTTCTTAGGGATTGAACTCTCTGGCCTCTCCTGTTTCTGCTTCACGATGCCCACTGAGCCGTCCCCTGGAGTGGCCTGTCCCCAAAAGACTGTGATGGATGGAGCTCTGAGTGCAGTGTTCACATCCATTCCCTAATGCAAACTCTAGAGGGCAGCACTGCAATGGCGCTAGCTCTCCTTCCCCCACAGGAGACCGAAGTGTCGCCTCAGCTCCCATCGCATGAGAGCCAATGATCTAGCTGGGGTTTAAAGCCTCCTTACATCTCCAAAGGAGTGTAACTGACATGCCACCATCGCTTGGTAGAGGCGCGGTGCCATGGTGGGCTAGCTGCACCCCCAGCCCCTTTGTGGTCTCTGAGCGAACCCCTCAGGTCTTAGGCCTCGGGCCTCTCCTGGTTGGAATTGTGCAATTCTCCCCTCTCAGACCAGGCCCAACAGGACCCACCAGGTCCAACCCAGTTCAGACCCCTGCAGTTCTTCCCTTCGGGAGTCTGTGACCAGCGGTTTACAGCAACCAGCCAGACTTCTGACAACCAAAGTGCAGGTTATTTAACAGTTGGAAGAAAGCACTTAGAGAGAAAAGATTTCAAAACAGCCAGTGGTCTGCACCCACGTCTATCTCACCCAAAGGCTTATCACTGCCTGTTGGGGGTCCTAAGCAGGCCTCACTTGTTCTGTTACCCCTGCGGGTGCCTATCTCAGCCTGGGTCCTCTGAACAATTCCTCCCCTCAGAAGAGCGTGCCTTTTTTAACACACTATTGTTCTTTTGAGCTCCTGCATTCACAGGCCTTTTCCTCTCCTGGCATTGTCTCTTGACACCAAAGTGTTTGGGGGAGAAGTGGCTTATCTTTTGCCTTCCTGCTTGGCTTTCCCGACTGCCTCCTATTCAGTTTCACCCAATATATTCGCACAGTAAACATCCCAATAATCCAGGGGTTCTCAAACTGGGGGTCAGGACCTCTCAGGGGGTTGTGAGGTTATTACATGGGGGGGACATGAGCTGTCAGCCTCCACTCCAAACCCCACTTTGCCTCCAGCATTTATAATGGTGTTAAATATATTTAAAAGTGTTTTTAATGTATAATGGGGGGTCGCACTCAGAGGCTTGCTGTGTGAAAGGGGTCACCAGTACAAAAATCTGAGAACCCCTGCAATAATCCAATCAGCACACCATCACTCTAAATTATTACAGAGCAACTCCAGAGCCATCACTCGTGGGACTGAATTCTGGATCACTTGTAGGGGGAGGTATTCCATGCACATGTGTGTGGCAGTTAAGCACATTAAAAGCCAATGAGCGCGAGGTGCCTAATTGATATATGTGACTTGGAAAAATTTCCCCTGTGGTCAGCAAAGATCTCTTTGAGTAGGGGAGTAACTGTATCGATCTCCTTGCAGGTTCAATGGGGAAGAGCATTTTTCACACCTGTCCCCAAACTGCCTGGTAACGTTGCTGTGCACTATTAAACTGCTGCCATGTTTTAACCCAGTAGTGGCAGCACTATAGTGATGGGTGAAGGGATTCGTCTAGGCTATATATTACAGTAGCAGACGAAAGCCCCAGCTGAAATGAGGCCCCCATTGTGCTAGCTGCTGTACATACACCTGAAAAATGGTCACTGACCCAAAGAGCTGGGTTGGTTCACTCAGCTAGCAAAGTGCTTCGGGATAGATTTGTGAATGAAAGCTGATTTCTAAGCAAGAGCATACGTCCTTATAAGCTTCCTCTCCCTCTTCCAGGAACTGCATCGGGAAGCAGTTTGCCATGAACGAGCTGAAAGTGGCTCTCGCTCTGACTCTGCTCCGCTTTGAGCTGGCTCCTGATCCAGCCAAACCGCCCAAGAAAATACCACAGGTTGTCCTCAAGTCCAGCAATGGGATCCACCTGCTCTTAAAGAAACTTCCCTGACACTGCAGGAACCATGGAGCTCCACATCGGGAGTCAGTAGGATCAGCTCATTTGCAAGGGAATGCAATCAATGGGTATTTCACGGGATAGCCCCACTTCAGCCAACCCGTTCCACAACCTTTCCTGAATTCTCAGCACCAGCTGGTTTCTCTGCGGCCTTCCCCATCCCCAGAGCTGGAGTGAGCGCAGTGTTGGGAGGAGACCTGGATATGGGAGTAAAGCATCCCAAGCGCCTCATCCCCAGCTAAGGAGCACTCTTGCCTGTCAGTGCCATGCTCTAGGACACAAGCAATGCAGGGTCAAAGGCAGAACTCCCCTTTCCACAGCCCCTCACGCTGTGTGCTGAGGGCACAAGCAGAGCTCTGAGTGCAATTTCACATCGGTTCCCTAATGCCAGCTGTTGAGAGCAGCACTGCACAGAGCTAGCTCTCCGTCCTCCACAGGAGTCCAAGTGTCTCCTCAGCTCCCATCCTATGGGAGCCAGCAATCTAGCTGGGGTTTAAGGCCTCCTTACACTGGGATTTTAGGTACCAGTGCAAACCTCAAGTGTAGACACAATTTACACTGGTGCACTGCAGTTTTCACTAATGCCTAACCTCCAGGGTAGACTGAGCCCAACACTTATCCCCACAAGGTAGCACATTGGTCTATTTTGCACTGATCACCTATTCACCCAGCCTTGCCAAGAGCTGGCTCCAGCCAAACATCAACAACAAAGGTGTGACTTCCACCACCAAGGCCGCTCTCATCCCCTATGAGGGATTAACATCAACGCTTGGTTGGGAAGATTGAAGTGTGAGCTGGGCCAAGTCTCCCAGTTAAGAGGTGGGTGAACACTGCTACCCAATGAGAAGCTCTGGAGTTTTGGTTTGGCCCACTACGGAAATAGAGCCAGTTAAAATTTTTGCTCCAAATCTGAACTTTCTTCCAGTGGAGGCTGCTCAGATCTTGGCTCAGAGCTCTCTGTAATTTAAACTCCGACACGATCCAACATGGACAATCAAAGATCCATACAGGCTGCCTTCAGACTACACACACAGCTCTCATTGGCCCTAAAAAGTCACTCAGCTGGAGCCAAGATACCTCTAATTCCCCCGCTCGAATCCAGGATGGATGCTTACATGATCCCCAGAATAGAGCTTCCTTGTCACATCATTTATGCTAGGCAGATATTGAGGGTTCTCCCTGTGCATTCATCCTTGGAATCTGCCCCTCCAATGTAGCAACTGCATCAAGACACCTCCCTTCCAGCCCAGGGAAACGTGCAGCAATTCCCTCCTCACTTGGAGCCTGATCCCAAGTCTGTCAATGAGAATCTTCTTCCCACTGACTTCAACGGGCTTTGGGTCCTGCACTTGGAGAATGTGACAGCTAACTCTGCCCCTTTGCTGATTAGCAACGTTCTATGCATTTTTATGCCCATGCTATCTCTGACACTGTGCCTTTGAATGAAAAATCTGTAGCAACCCAGAGCCGGAAAGGCCTGCCAGGGTGAGACTCAGACACCGAATCACCAGATGAGACACCAATTTGCATTCAGAAGGAAGGGCCATGTACACAGACCTCCTCAGGAAAGGGGGTTAGCTTGTCAAATGCCCCGAATACAGCCATGCCCTGTAGAATGCAACTTAAAGATTGTGGATTGGTCAAGAGGTCTTTAAATATCTTTGTCAGGCTGTGAGCTGTAAACTGAGCAAACTCTAATATGCAATATCCACAGCTACCCGTCTGCGACCTTCGTCACTCACCTTCCCTAGCCTCTACCTAGAGGAAAGCCAGTTCAACAACTTGCCGTCGGCTTTATGTTTCTCCTCTCTAGTTCTATAACGAGCAGGGTGTTGTCCAACTCCCGCACTGGTTTGGTCGTGGCCGTTATTGTAGGGATGTCGGTGTTGCCCAATATCAGAGGGGTAGCCGTGTTAGTCTGGATCTGTAAAAGCAACAAAGAATCCTGTGGCACCTTATAGACTAACAGACGTTCTGTAGCATGAGCTTTCGTGGGTGAATACCCACTTCTTCAGATGCAAGTCAACTTCTTGCATCTGAAGAAGTGGGTATTCACCCACGAAAGCTCATGCTACAGAACGTCTGTTAGTCTATAAGGTGCCACAGGATTCTTTGGTGTTGCCCAAATGTCCCAGGATATGAAAGAATCTCTTACCCTAAGAAAAGAAAGAGCAGATGGGGGTCACTGCTCCAGATATCCCCAAAGTGGGCATGAGAAGGACTGTGCCCATAAAGGCATCACAGACAATGAAGGGGGATCCATGCGGGCATAGAATGAATCCTCAGACCTTAGGGGCACCAGCTGTTACAGTGGGACTGCCCCTTTAAGTAGCTGTGCACCTCTTCAGCCATTCTCCCTGCTGGGGTGAATGCATGGGAGACACGGCAGCTCCTGGTTGGATGTAGGAGAGCATTATGACCAAGGTTCTCTCTCTCTCTGGCTGGCTGTGGGGCCTTGTGAATAGGAATACATTTGTCCGTTTTTTCTATTGTAAAGGCTCTTGCCTCTGCAGAATCATGCTTGGATCTAAATCAAACCCATTACAGGTAAGGCACATAGGCGTCAAACTGGGGAAATGAGAGCTGCATCGGCTTCCTGCTGAAACGGGCCTGGATTTAGTATGAACCAGTTTTTACAAGGCAAGGAGCCTCAGCTTGTCCTGCACAGAACTAAGGAGTGTACTGAGCAGAATGTTCCTAGATAAAGCAAGGCCATTTGCTCCTTTCGCACAACAAACTAAAGGAGACTTTGTTCAAAACCCTTTTCTGCACTGAGCAGTGTTCTGGGGCCAAGTGGATAAAGAGAAGAGGTGCTATGGGGGCAGTCGGCAGAGGCTTTTGGAAGAAGTCGGAGAGAAAATTCCTAGAAGACAACAGACCAATAGAACAGGAGGTTCAATGTACCAGAGCTCAATCCAGCCACTAGACTAGGCAGTGTGTAGCTGACAAAGCAGACCCAGGGTGAAGGCCCAGGCTGAAAGTTCAATGCTCCTCTTGGACCTTGTTCAGCAAAGCCAAGGACTGACAGCTCAATAGTAAGAGGCAGAATATAATAACATACGTAAGAGCGGCCCTACTGGGTCAGCCCAATGGTCCATCTAGCCCAGTCTCCTGTCTTTTGACAGTGGCCAATGCCAGGTGCCCCAGAGGGAATGAACAGAGCAGGGAATCATCACGTGATCCATCCCCTGTCGCCCATTCCCAGCTTCTAGCAAACAGAATCACCCCCTACATCAGAGAAAGGCATTTCTACACCTTCAGAGGTTTACTTAGGCCATTGGCTACAGCTGAGTCCAGGGACCAAAACCAGATGGGGAAACTGTGTGTCTAGTGCTTGGGACTAAACTGTGGGGAAAGCATTGAGTCAAGACAGATTTAAGAAGTGGAGAATCAATTCCTGCTCTGTGACTCCAGCTAAGTATCTCACACCTGGACAGAGACTAAAATATTATTCCACACTCCTTAAGTATTAGAAGCCTCGTTGGAGGAATAGCTAAGAAATCTCACCAGGCTATCCAGCTAAAAAATCCTTTCATTTACTCAAATTCTAAAGCTGTAATCTGAAAGCCATGAGATGAGCTGCATTTCATGATTTAATCCTGATATTGGAAATAATGACTTCTAGAATAACTGAAGTTTTAACATCCTGTTTAAGCAATGCTCTAAGAACCTTTGGCCTAAACTGAGCCTGTGATTTCTGTAACTGACAGTGGATGCTGCTAACGGAATAAAGTGGGAAATGCTCCAGAACTTGCATCTTGCTTGGGTTTGCAGGTCAATGCGTAAGCTACAGAAGGGTCTTGTCTTGTGACAGCACCTGCTTTGCCTCCAATAGGAGAAAATCAACGGTGAATTTAATTTTTTCATGGGCAGGGTCTGAGTCTTCTGTCTTGAACTAATTCATTTGGGGGGAAGATTTTCAAAGGCATACGAGACACTTAGGGCCTCTTGTTGAAAAATCAATGGGAAATCTCTCCCTGTCCCCAAATCAGACTGTTGGTAAAACTTTTCAAATGTTATCTTTGTTTAAATGGGTCCTACGTCACAAATAGAGCCCCGACCATGAACATGTGATGTGTCTTTACCCTTCATGACGCTGAACTGAAAGAAATAGAGACATCTTGAGTCCAGCAGTTTTCGGACACTAGGTACAAAGGTCAATCAACTCCTGTGCAATATTTCCCTGCTCCACTAAGCATCTAGTATTTTATACAGCGTCATGAGGGGCATTTTATATACATATACTTGTGCCCCAGAGAAGGGGTATTCAAAAAAAGAATGGGCAGGCAGAGATGGAGTTCGAAGTCTCCAAGAGGAGACTGGAGGGGGACAGCTAATTGAATGCAGTGGGGCTCTTTAAGCAGAGATCTGCTTAAGATGTGAATTTTGGATCTAGGTTGGCTTCCAAATCTGAACTTCTCCAGAAAGATGGGTGGAGAGGTGTTCATGTTTGATTCTTCACTTTAGCCCGCTGTACATACTTAGAGAGAAGCCATACCCATGAAATCCAGAGCCAGGTCTGGATCCAGATCAGAATCAGGACTGGGCTTCCGTCTGATGTCCTGGTTCAAGCTGAGGGGTCTGGAGCAGGAGAGCTCCTTGGAATAAGGAGGAAGGATGGCCTAGTGGATAAGGCACTCAGGATACCAGGGCTCAATTCCTGGCACTGCCTCTCATATCTTATGTGACTTTGGGCAACTGACTTCAGCTGCTCCGTGCCTCAGTTTCCCCTCTGTAAAATGGGAATGATACTTCCCTCCCTCAGAGGAGTGCTAGAGATTGTGAGGTGCTCAAGTATGACAGTGTTGTGGGTTATATAAGCACCCAGACAGGGGAGGACATTCCAGGCACAAAGTGCAGCATTAATATGCACAAAGACCAGTCTAATTAAAACAATACAACTTGTGTGCAAATTCCGAGAGCCGACTTCTGCCTTGACCTTTATTTCTCTCAAGCCTCCCTCAAATGAAGGGCATAAACTGATGTGGAATTTGGCGCCTTTACAACAATCTACTAGAAGAACAATCATACAGTCTGTGATGTGTCCCAGCATCATGAGTAACCATGGAGCTATTAGTGATTGTTCTGAAAACGAAAGCAAAATTCACCCTTGCTGTCATTCCCCTGCAAGGTTTTCATTATCTTCAGTAATTCTGCAAATGCAGTCACAAGTCAGCACCCAGAGTCCAGATGAACTTGAAGAAAAAGTTCACACCAAGATTTGAATTTCATGGTTACAGGCCCATTCTGGGATGCATAAACAGGGGGATTTTGAGCAGGCGTAGAGAGATTTTTTTATCTCTGTGTATGGCAATGGTGCGACTGCTGCTGGGATTCTGTCTCCAGTTCTGGTGCCCACAATTTAAGGAGAATGGCGGTAAATTGGAGAGGGGTCAGTGAAGAGGCATGGGAATGATTAAAGGATTAGAAAACCTGCCTTACGGTGATGGAGTCAATGAGCTTAGCTTAACAAAGAGAAGGTTAAGAGGTACCGTGATTACAGTCTACAAATACCTACATGGGGAATAAATATTTAACAATGGGCTCTTCAATCTAGCAGAAAAAGGTATAAAATGATTAAATGGCTGGAAGTTGAAGTTAGACAAACTCAGGCTGAAAATAAGACCTAATTATTTAACAGTGAGGGTAATTAACCATTGGAACAATTTACCAAGGGTCGTGGTGGATTCTGCACATGGACAATTTATAACTCAAGATTGGATATTTTTCTAAGAGATCTGCTCTAGGAATTAATTGGGCAAAGTTCTATGGCCTCTGTAATGCAGGAGGTCAGACTTGCAGATCACAATGGTCCCTTCTGGCCTTGGTATCTATGAATCTCTACTTAAAACAGTCCAGGGTTTGAAACTCTCTCTGTTCATCAGGTCCTGGCGGTGACTGTAAGTGTTGAAAATGCACAAGGACACAGCCAGCTGTTAGAAACCAGTAATTAGCGTAGGTGAGCACCTGATCTGACAGTCCTGCACAGGCCAGAGGACTTCCCTGTGTTAATCCTGCTTCAGGTTCAGAAATAGAAATAGGGGGGAAGAAAGACTCCCCAGAACTGTCAGGCCATGGGGAATTGGCTAAATAGTTGATTTTGAACCAACTCTTTCCTTAGACATAGAAATAGAAAAATATCCGCTCTTGATTTAACATTTCCAGTGCTGGAGGATCCATCACAACCCTTGATAAGTTGCTTCAGTTATGATTATTTATTGGTATTCCTGTAGCACCTAGAACAGGGGTTGGCAACCTTTCAGAAGTGGTGTGCCGAGTCTTCATTTATTCACTCTAATTTAAGGTTTCACATGCCAGTAATATATTTTAACATTTTTAGACGGTCTCTTTCTATAAGTCTATAATATAGAACTAAACTATTGTTGTATGTAAAGTAAATAAGGTTTTTAAAATGCTTAAGAAGCTTCATTTAAAATTAAATTAAAATGCAGAGCCGCCCGGACCGGTGGCCAGGACCCAGGCAGTGTGAGTGCCACAGAAAATCAGCTCGCGTGCCAGCTTCGGCACACGTGCCATAGGTTGCCCACCCCTGACCTAGAACAAAAAAGACAGTCCTTGCCCCAGTGAGCTTACAATGTAAGTAGGAAATAAGAGACAACAAATGGATACAGACAGAGGAGGGGAAACAAGGTAAAAATGAGATGATATTGGTCAGCATGACAGGCAGCTGTCTTAGCACACCAGTGACCTGACAGTTGACAAGTTTTTTGTAGGCATCGCAGCACAGGTGAGTTTTAGGGAGTGATTTGAAGGAGTAGGAGGATTTCATTTTCCAGATGTTTATGGGAAGCTCCTCCCAAGCGCAAGGAGCAGCACGCGAGAAAGCACAAAGGGAAGGAAGGGTTTGGAAATGTAACAAGCGGGGCGATTGGAGATGGGAGATTACCTCTTGTCACTGAATTGGAGATGAAAGGAAGGGTGGGGGTAAGCCCAGAAGGGCCTTGAAAGTGAAGATAAATAGCTTATGTCTGATGTGGTAGAAAGCCAGTGTAGGGATGCAGAAGAGTAACTGGGTCAAATCTAGAGAAATGATGTTTGCAGATAGCCAATGGTTAATCACCTTCCCTGTGAAAAATGTACATCTTATTTCAGGGCTGAATTTCTCTGGTTTCAACATCCAGCCATTGGTTGTTAGAGGTTTGTCTACTGGGTTCAATTTCTGTTCTCCATGTAGGTCCTTCTAGACTGCTTGAGTCACCTCTTAACCTTCCTCTTTGCTAAGCGACTTGAGTCTTTCATCATAAGGCCTGGTTTCCAATCCTTTAATCAGTCTTGCGGCTTTTCTCTGAACCATCTCCAGTTTTTCCAACATCCTTCTTGAAGCGTGGACACCAGAATTCAACACAGTCTTGCAATCGTGGTGACACCACCACCAAATACAGAGGTAGGAGAACCTCTCAACGCCTACTTGATATTCCCGTTTATGCATCCCAGGATCACATTAGCCCTTTTGGCCACAGTGTCACACTAAAGGCAGCTCATGTTCACAGCTGATGATGCACTATGGCCCCCAGGTCTTTTTCAGAGTCACTGTGTCCAGGATAAAGCTTATCAATAAGGCCTGCATTTTTTATTCCTAGGGGTACGTCTTACATTTGGTTCTTTTGATTTGATTTGTTATATTGTTTGATCTGCTAATAAAATCACAACATGAGTCAGAATAGTCATTATAAAAAGCCAGACTGGAATCACTTCAACCAGCTATTGCGTGCCACCATCTCTGGGATGGAGCACATTAACAGCACACAGCAGCCATGACACTACACAACCGGCTGCCTAAAGATGTGAAAGAATATGTCTCTCATCACAACACGCAGAGGAAATTTTCAATAGGCAGATGAGATTTGCCAAACTGGAACTGATCGAAGACACTCAGATTAATCCCTGACTCCTGAGAAAAAATGCCATAAAAGGACAAATTGGTCGGAATCTGTTTGTCTCAGCAAATTAGTGAGTACAGGGTCCCTGACGTTATTGCTGGGGCACCAGTTCAGCTCTGACTCAGAGAAGAGGCGGAAAAGTACTTAGTCCACCACCAGGATTGTAACTGGAGGTTTAAAATAGGTTTAAATACATTTGCCTTCCCTGAAAATATTCCAATGTTTTGTGTTGCTATATAAAACATAACACTAGGTGGCAGCAGAGAGCTTCAGATATACTGAAAAAGAGTCCTGTCACTGAATTCATATAGCAAACTGACTGGGCTAATATCGCATAGTTCTATAATTATTAATTTGAATTTTTAAATTAATTCATTTTGGCCTTTTTCATACGCTTCTTGTGCTTGCTTATGTTGTAGGAGTATTTGTGTGACTGCATTGCAATAGCGTAAATCCTCATGCAAATCAAAATGTCAACTCAGCTATCCCAATATTCACGGAGCATGCGTTTAAAACTCACTCTTTCCCTCTGAACAGTCATATGAAAAACCCCATGAAAGAGTTAACCCATGTCCAGTCAAGGGAGAGAAACAATGCATGTGGTCTATGTGCCGATCTGGGACTACGGAAGATCACAGTTCAAATACAAGCAAGAAAAGTGTTGTGGGGAAATGTGGTACAATTCTGAACAGCGAATCGATCTGGGAAATTTGTGATCTGTTTGTGGTGATGAAGAACAAGATTTGTTCCTGCGTGATGAGCCAGCGCAATGCCTTATTTTACTTATTTCTTATTTGCATTTCAGTCGACCCTATGAGAGCATGGATCAGAACCCCATTGTGCTAGGCGCAAACACAGAACTAAAGGCCGGGCCCTGCCCCAGAGATCTTACAATCTAAGTATAAGACGAGAGAACAGGTGGAGGCAGACAGACAGGGGAACAAAAGGAAACAACAAGAAAATATTGATTAGCTTGGTAAGTGGTGATCTCAGTAGATGCTTACAGCCCATTTAAGCCCTCTGCAGAGAGGTAAAGTTCACACTCTGGGAAGAGAACGAGAGGGGAAATTCATGGGATAAATTATTCATTACAAATCATTCGCTCGGCTCACCTATTGACTCACCTCCCTCAAGGTGACCGGAGCTGATTGACCAAATGTTGAATTGCCACGAAAGCCTTTAGAGCCTCTTGGATTGTTTTCGAAAGCCAATTTTCTGGGTGAATTCAGGTACTCAGCACCGGTGAGCCCTGGGGACTGACGCCCTCGGCTCGGCCACGGGACAGGTCGGGGGGAAGGGTAAAGCTTCCTCGGACTCAGCAAATAAACCCTCCAAGGGCTTGTTCTCACCACAGAGTTACCATGAAGCTCTGGTGTTCCCGTCATCTTGAGTTTTGTCCAGACACAAACCCCCCGGCGAGGTGGCTGGGATGACCAATGGTACAAGGCACACCTCAATTGGACTCACCTCATCAGCTGCTGACATAACTTCTCTGTAGCGTGGACACAAGCTAGTGCTGTGACCAGCAGTTGAAGGCTACCAGTGTCTTCCCACAATTCCCCCAGGGCCTCCTCCCCAGGTCTTGTCTTGCTATCTACACCTATTCCCTGCTTCCAGACCAGAAATCCTACCATTGGCTTATTTTACTTGCAACCCCCCCCCCCCACACACACACACACACACATTCAGCTGTAGCCTTCACTCCCATCACTTGACGGCATGGCGAGCTGCCCTTTAGGAAATCAAAGGAGACCACTAACTTACTACTCAGATGCCAACAGGCAGCCAAGGGGTTTGTTACTCCCAGCGTGTGCCAGCTCATTCAGTCTGGAGGTAAGAGGTGCTGTATCCCTCGCCAATTCCCTGACCAGCGCTCACGATGTCTGGTGTTTTTCCTTGAAGCCCCAACTCTTGGAGTCAGGTGCTTAACTGAGAACCACAGCTAAGCTTCTAGGCTTCATGGTTGTGGAGAAAGTCTTGAAAACACAACCCTGAAAGGGTCAGAAAACAGAAGGCGCATAAAGGGAGCCCCCAATGGAGTAGTTCTGAAAAAAATCTCATGGATTTTAAGGCTCTCGTGATTTTAGAACTTCTGGAGTTGGGGTATTGGCCGTGATCCTGAGCCCATTGAAGTCAATAGCAAAATTCCCATCTACAATGCACTCAAGCAAGGATCTCAGTGTGCTTTGCAGTGACTGATTCATTAAGCCTTAGAGCATCTCAAGGAGAGATAGGTACTGGAAGTATAATACCCATTGCGCGTCAGGGAAACTGAGGCACGGAGAGGTTAATGATGTGACAAGGGCACACAGCTCGTGTTGCAGAGGGAGCGCTGGGAAGGAAACCCAAGAGACCATATTTCCAGTCCTTTGTTCTACTCCTTAGCACTTACACAGCACTGGACATGTTCAAATCGCTGCTAAGCCATTGTCACCTTCACTACACTCTGGTGTAGCTACGTAGAGGATTATTTGTTATCTTCATTGTACAGGTGAGGGAAACTGAGGCACATAGCTGGGCAATGACTTGCTCAATGCCACACTGTGCTGAGCTGGGGCTTTACTACTCAGGAGTGCCTGACTCTCAGCCCACTGCTCCTTCCACTAGGTCACAAAGCCAATACATTGTTCTTATTTCAAGTATAAAGTTCTAACTGCAAAACGTCGACTAAGTCCCTTTCCTTCTAGCTATTCAGAGTGTCTTGGCCATTTCTGAGCTATCTATGCCTTCGTATGTCAGCGGCACACATGCAATGTATGCCTTTTAAAATTATTTTTTGGTAGGGGATGGAGGGGCGGAATCTGCCTTTTAAGAGTCAAGTGTGGATGCCGATCTCTCTGACCCCAGCGTAAATCTGGAGTGGCTCCCCTAAAGTCCAGGAGGTTATGCTGGATCTCAGAGACTAGAATCCGGCCCTTTCACTCCGTCTGCAGCCTGCAAAGCAAAGGAAGGTATTTTCATGAGACTTTTGCAGTTTATTACCTATTCGTCCCCTTTGGTGTGAGATTCTTCTCTGTCTTCTCTGCCCCTTTGCACCAGCCGAGAATCCGCCTCACAGTGAGTCAGCTGTGCTGATAACATGGAAATGGTTTTCCTGATGGACTGCAAGACTCCGGCTCAGTGGGCTACCCGCAGGCCCTCCCTCTCATCCTGGCTTCTTTTTCATTTGACCCAACTCTCACAGCAGGGTGGATGAATTAGATAAGGAGGGGTAGATTTTCAAAGGACTAAATGATGAGAGGCAGGGGCGGCCGAACCAGTTACTGGAGGCCTTTGAAAATATATTACTGGGGAGCTGCTTCAAAAATATTCTACCCCGAGGCGTCTGCTCTGCTGTCCCCTATGGGACATGCAGCAGGGACTGCTGGGTAATTGGCATGAAGCACATTTTCTTCACGCGGTAAATGGCAGAGCTGGTTGGATCCTGCAGAAACAGCATTTTGCCAACATTCGGCTCTTTGATTTAACCATTTAGCTGCTTGTTCTGCTTTGCTCTTGGGGAACGTTCACACCCACGGGTTTGTGATCACATGACTGTTTGGGAGACAGGCTGGTCTTCACATTAACATCTACGTTCCCCCCAAACAAGGGTGTTCGTTCATGATCAATGGAATTCACCCTTCTGCCATTCTTGTTCCCGGGGAAAAGGTGTTCCAGTCACCCAGTCAGGGTACAGAAATAATACCACATGACATAGATGACCAATCACACATCGCGAACAGCAAACGATCAAAGTTGTCAGCTTGAGAGCAGTTCACTGGCTTGGTCCAAATGGTTTTGTGGATAGTCACGAAGAAGAAACATTCACCCAGCTCAGGCTCAGTTTGTGATTTAGTTGCGAGCAGGTTGAGCTACATGTTTCACATCCAGGCATAGGAACTGACGGTTGCAATTCTCTGGCCTGTGTTCTGCAGAAGATGAGAGTAGATGGCCTAATGGGCCCTTCTGGCCTTTAACTTTCTGTATCTGGATCTGAGTTCCTCAGCGATCATCTCACTCCATCTCTGATTCCTACATAAAACACACATCTAAAATGACTCGCTGTAACAGCTTTCAACCTCATAGTGAGGGGCTAACTTCCAGCGGCACAGTGATGCCTGGGATGATTTTAATGGCAAGAATCAGGAAGAGTCTCCAATCTATGTCCTCACCCAGAAGCACCATTTGGGACTACAGTGCCCCGACATCACCCTGGGTTTCTCTTCGAGGCTGCCCAGCCAAATACTGGCCCAGCCTGAGCTGGTGTGTGCTGAGGGATTTCTGGAGATGGGACAGACACTTTCCTTAACAGGCAGGTTAAAGAAATTGACAGTGATCCTTTGTCCGGAAAGGAAGCAAAGTACAAATACGCAGCTCTGCTTGGGAATGGGCCATCTAGACTCCAGTCAATGGTTAGCAGAGAGGAGGTTACCACTCTTTCTGAGCACAGTAACTTAAACAGAGGCCTGCCGTCACTCACAGAGATTGCCAGCTGTGTCCAGCTGGAACAAGGGAAGAATAATGGGCCAGATCCTCAGCTGAAAATCTGGCTCCATAAAAGGACTCTGTGGTTTGGGTTGATCTGGGTACCTACAGATATGGGGAAATTCTTGCTGTCAAAGGCTCCTTTGGCATAATTTATTTAGGGTTGTTTTCCCTTCACTCAGCCATCAGCTTCCAACCCAGCCAGCTCCTTTAATATTAATGAGCAACAAGTTAGTTTAAAATGTGAAAACTAAGATTAAAAGGGAGAACTAAGAACTTCCTCACGGTTCTTTCAACGTGGGGCTGGGCGTGCAGGGTGGGCATTGCTGTCTGGGGCGTAGAACAAGGGACTAGGAGTCATGGCTCCTGAGTTCTGTCCTTGACTCACTGTGTGAATGCGAGTTCTTTCTGGTGTGTCCGTATTATCTGGAGAACAGCCAGCACTTCGCTGCCTCGCAGCCATGCTATGGGGCTGAGTGGATGCCTGGTTGGGAAGCGCTTGGAGATCCGCCGATGAAATGCGCCGTGCGCCAGGATCACCATGTTGATTTTTGTTGTTGATTGTTACTTTCAATGCTGCCATTGCAGCTCTCTGTCGATCTCCCCCAGCATTTGGATTAAAGGCATTATATTTAGAAATAACAGGTGATAAGGAAAGCCGGTCAGGGAACATTTTGTTGCACAATTTCCATTTGCGATCAACGTCTTGAAAGTTTCCAGCCCTGGGAAGCAGTGCCAGCTGTTGTCATTACTGCGGAAGAGGCATGAGGTGAATGCCATTTTAAAAGCCAATTTACAGCCTTTTCCTGCAGCCTTGTCTTGACTTGTAGATTTGCCTGCAGCAAGGCCGGTGCTTCTTGCACGACATCAAAAAACACTAATGTCTGGTTCATCGATGGGCTCAATGGAGGGGCTACTGGGCCTGGGCCATACAGGAGGTCCGATTAGATGACACAATGGTCCCTTCTTCTAGCCTTAAAACTGCGAGCGTCCGGATGCCTGCGTGCTCACATGAGCTCTTCATCGCTTTCTGAAACCAGCGTTCAACGGCTTCTAGAGAAGAAAACCCGGGTGAGAAGCGGTCGGCAGGGCGAGATAAAGATCTAATCACTCAAGTGTTCACCCCAAATGACTCCCTCGAATACGATGACATTTCTGTACTTTCCCGGCACTCTCTGCATTGCCATGACTACGACGACTGCACAATCAAATGGCAATTTATCAATGGGGGGAGAGGCTCATGGTGCCATAAATCCAGTTAAAAACACAGATCGAGCCAGCTCCATTGGCATTAATGAGGTGGCAGCGTGGCACTTAGGGTGTTTAGTACCGAATATTCCCCTCTCTTTTTTTATTGTTTTTGAACGGCAAACAATGGAGCTAAAAGGTTAGGTATCAGCCCGATAATCGCCAAAGCCGTGTCATTATTACATGCCGCACATTTATTATCTCCTGCTCCAGCCGTGTCACAGGCGGCTGGAGGAGGGCAGATAACTGGCTCCTCCATGTAGATGGTTTATTATCAGCATGCTCCAGAAGGAGGTTTAAGACAGTTAGTGATGCTGTTTGCCAGTTGAAGATTAGAGACCCCAGAGAATAATTAACAATCCCAAAACGCAGTTTTCTGCAGGATTCTTATGGTTTCTCTCCCTGTCCCATTCCCCCCACCCCCTTTAATCTATTCATTCTAGCAGGTGTAATTAAGTGATAAGGAAAGGCTCAGAGGATGTTTGTTTGACTGCTGTGGGTATACAAACCAACAATGGATGGGGTTTTACCGCTGGCTTTTCATTGGTTTG
This sequence comes from Mauremys reevesii, assembly GCF_016161935.1. Classification (NCBI taxonomy): domain Eukaryota; kingdom Metazoa; phylum Chordata; order Testudines; family Geoemydidae; genus Mauremys; species Mauremys reevesii. Next base: position 102,882,133 of record NC_052630.1, on the reverse strand, counting down.
AACCGAGACCAAAAACTTTTCGAGCCACTTTGCCACACACACTCCTGCGCTGGCCGGCGCTTGCCCCAGATACCATCTGGCCACCGCCAGGGCATGGGGAGTGTATACCTCTTCCAAACAAGCTGCAGGGCTCACCTCAGGTTGCTCCAGCCATCTGCCAGAATAGCAGCCACGCATGGAACCCAGGGGCAGTTTGTGGGCTAAAAAACGTGGCTCCATTTCTGTTCTCTCCCGCCCGCGGTTCGGATCCTGTGATTTTCTTCCCCCTTGGGGAATTCTTGCAGGCACATTGTTATTACAAACCAAAATGCCCCCCCTTCTTTATGTGCATTTGACTCCCAAACAGCCTCTTGAGATACAAACCTCATTTCCACCCAGGCCTCAAGGCGACAGCAGTTGTATGATCATCCCCCAAGCAACTTCCACACAGTGCAAAGAATATAATGCAGGATACTCCACTCTAGCAGCAGTTAAAAACTAAACAGCAATGAAAACCCTGCTTCATTTTTACAACGACAGGACTACGGACCAAAAAGTTGCTTACAGAGCTCATTGAGCTATTTCTTGCAATGATCATGGAAATACAAGGAAATGTTCTGGTCTGATTCTGGAATCTTTGAAAAGCCACGGTCCAAATTTCTTGGGGCCCAGATCCTCAGCTGGTATGAACTGGGGTTGTTTCACTGAAGGCCGCCGAGTTGCACCAATTTACATCGGTTGCTAATGCATTAGAGGCAATGAGGCATCACCAGTTTATACCAGCCAAGTACCCAGCCCTTAATACCAAGCAACATTTAAGCTCTTTGGGATGAGAACCATTTTTCTGGTCTGTTTGTGCAGCGCCTTGCACCGTGCGGTCCTGATCAGTGACTGGGGTTCCTACCCGCAGGGTAGGACAAATAATAATAAAACCAGTGTCACTCCTTTGACTTCACTTATGTACTCTGCTGTCAGAATCAGTCCCCACTGGGAGCTTTGCCACAGACTCCACAAGGAGCTGGCCCTTAATGGCAGTCTCAAGAGGAAAGCAGACTCTTTGTGACTGTGGCTGTGATGTGAATATTGCCAACTTCCATATAACCCGAAGGCAAACAGATTGCCGTGTCCATGAGCAGCACGCCAGGCCATCCTTTCATCCAAAAAGAGCAGGACAGAGGCAGGACCGTGCAAAGGGACGTGAGTGGAAAGGCAGGAATGGTGCCTGACATTGTTAGATGTTACTGAGTGGTGACCAATTTCACGTTTCAAATTGGAGCAGCCTCGTGGCTGCTCAAGTTTACACCATCCACTTACGGGAGTTCTCCCCCATCAGCCAGCCAGAGACTAAGGGCAGTGGAGATTTGTGCGAGACGCGTCCCTTTTAAATCAGCCTCGTGGAACAGCCACTTCAGGTCACGCCACCAGGCAGCGTGTGTGTAACTGCACCTACCCTGCTCAAGGGGACAAGCAGCTCACAGTCAAACACAGTCACCCACTGCACCGCTCCTGCCTCTGCTGTGATGCCCCACAATCACAGCCCTCTGGCGCTGGTGGCCTCAAGCAAGGGCTAAAACTGTTGATTTATGCAAAGACGCCTGCCTTTCCTGTTACCTCGTCCTCTATCCCATCGTGTCATGTCATCATCGTAGCCTGTGATCCATCTGGGGCAGGCACTGCCTCTGTCCAGACAGTGCCTAGCGCCCTGGGGTCCTGACTGGGTTCCCTTGGCTGTTATTGTTTTACACAGGTACAGCTGCTGAGGCATGCACGTGTTTACTACATGCCTGGCTACAGATGCTTTCACCCACACAGTGCAGGTGATGGTCAAATGGCCATTAGCCATGAAGTGCAGTAATCAGAACGGTTAGGGATAGAAAAGATGGGTAGCCCCACCCCCGAGCCCTCACTTAGCCAGTGCAGAATTGTACCTTCCAATACATTCTCCAGTGTCCTGACAGCACTGAAATGACCTTCCCGCTGCAGATAGCAATGCTGTGGTTTTCACATAAGCCCACCGCAACCCTCCGCATTGCAGGAGGAAGAGATGCGCTAGCGCTCGGCCGCGTTTCACCCCAGAGGTGGCTGCATTTCAGTGGCACGTGGCAGTGGTTCCAGTACACCTCTTCTGCAGAGCAACTTTTGCATCCTTCCGACGCCGGGGGCCAGCCAGCTGTAGGACATCACGATCGTTCAGCTAATTTGAATTAAAATGGTGACCGCCGTTATAGCAGGAGGTAGGATGCCAGGTCCACAGAGGTTCTCTTGAAGGATCTGTCCTTGCCAAGTCACTCCTAACCTCTCTTCAGTTCTGTTTCCCATCTGTAAGGTGGCAATTCCAGCTGACATCCAAGGCCGGGGGGCGTGCTGAGTTTCTCGTTGTTTAACCTTTACGGAGTGCTTTGGGATCTTCCCACAAGCCTCACTATAAACTGTACAGCCCATTAGTACTGGAGTTGTGACTGTCTGGTCAGGGGTACAGCACCTGTACTGTGACTGCCACTTGGTCTGTAACGTCAAGCTACCAGGACACTGGCTTGATTCTCTACCTGTTCTGTGCCTTGTCATTCATTGCGGACACAGCTGTTCCAGTTAAATCTCTTACCTGTAGGGGGCAGCACTGACACTGCTTAAGGGACCTGTATGTCAGGGAGTTGTAGGCACAAATATACCACTGCAGTTTGTGATTTGCAATGTTGTTGTAGCCGTGCTGGTCGGATATTACAGAAACAAGGTGGGTGAGGTAATCGCTTTGATTGGACCAAGTTCTGCTGGTGACAGAGACACGCTCTCGGGCTTGCACAGAGCTCTTCCGTAGACTGCAGTTTAGTGACTTTCTCCCCTCTCGCCTGTGGTCCTTAAATAAGTATATGTGAATTTTTAAATGAGTGCTTGGGAAAGGGGCTCTGAAGCCTTTCTCTCGTCATTACCGCCCTGGTTAAGAGGCCCTTCTCCCACCGTCCTCCATGCTCATCCCACGGTGAAGATTTCATGGGCCCGTGGATCCAATTGTCCCCGGGCTGAAACAGTTCTGATTCCTTCGCCCCTTCCATTTTGCTTCCCTGACGCTCCTAAATCACAGCCCTGGTGAAGATATTAAGAATCTGCCCCTCCTCCCCCTGCATGCTATGTCAGCGTTACCCCATTGAGTTCACACTGGGGTAGAACTGGAGTGATGCAATGCTGAATTAGGTCCTAAAAGTGTGATATCTGGATCTCAGCTTTTCTCCAGCATCATGGGACCAGGCATTTGCTTTTCATCATAGTAGGGAATTATCTGACCGGATGAGGGTTAAAGATGTGCCCTGATACTGCGGTGACAGGCACCTTACAACCATGGGCAGTAATAACACCAAACACCACCACGCTCCCCCAATATTTTTATCCAAAGGATGCTCAGGAATGACAAGATGTTGACCAGTTCTGTTAACCTCCCCTTCCCATGTGCACGTGTGTTAGACCCAGACTGGGAGCAGAAGGGTGGACGTCACGTACAAGTGCCGTGCTGGCTGGGCCAACGTGGCTGGGATTGGTGGCCCCTGTGGGCTGCACCTCCTTGTTACAGAGGAGGGTGAGATAGTGGGCTACTTTGTCGAACCCGCGTGGGCCACAGAAGCCCATCCTCGGCTCACACACAAGGATGCCCAGGCTTGTCTGGAGCGGAAGTAGGACACATCCGCTTCTGATCCATTGCCAGATGTTACTCTCAGCTTACCCGGCGCTGACGTCCCTGTTCAAGCCCGTGTGGTTACAGCGAGCACGGGCTGTGGCTCGTGGTTTGTTTCCGTGTAATTGATGTGGCCTTTGCTAACTCAGCCCAGAAGTAAGTATAGACTCAGAGGGCTGGAGATCATGCGTTAAGGCCCAGCTCTGCTGGGGGGAGCAGGGTGTGGTAGCAGCGGAAGCGCTAGGAGGGAGCCAGCTAGAATTCCCCCTGGCTGCGGCCGGGCCTCTGACACCCTCTAACTGTGAGCGGCGAGGGCATTAGACCGGCTGCTGGGACACAGACTGACCCCTTTGGGGACGTGCTGGCGTGGAGCAACGGCTCTCAGCTTCCTGGCACATTCTAGCTGGCCCCTATGCAAAGGCAGGAGGAAGCTTCCGTGCAGCCTCCCATGGATCCCACCACTAGACCAGCTAGCTTTCTCCTCTGCCAGCACAGGATTGCTCCTTGCAGTATAGTACATGGGATCAGAGATGGCAGGGAAAGAAAAGCTCTACCAGGTGAAAAAACCTTAGGTCAGATTATCTTGAACCTGCCCCCTTTAATTCCATTGAGCGAGCCAGGCGCACGGGTCTGGATGAGCCTGCAGCGAACACTGTAGGGTCTCGCTCCATGGGGCGACCTCCCCTCAGCCTGTATGGTCCGTCCAGCATGGCCAGCCTAAGGCGAAACCGGCTCCCCCTTTGCAGAGCCCGGTTGTAGTGATGCTGCCAACTCATTCCCTCAGGATGGACATGGGGACGTTCACGGAGCCTGCTCATCATCCACTGTCAGAGCGAGGGGTCCCCTCGGTGTTATCAGGATCTCTGAGCCGTGGGCCACAGTTCACTGGATGCTTGGCTTCGGATGGCATTAGTGCCTGGGTGCAGTGAGAAGTCACCTTCCCAGTCACGCTTGTCCTGTCCAGTGTTGTCAGCACGGCTTGCCGGCCCTATTGGCCAGAGATCAGATATCCTAATTATGGCAATACAGCCAAGAACCTGTTCCTTATCAGCCACCGCAGCAAGGTAAACAAGAAATATAACAATGAACCCGTAACACGCATTAGCTGTGTCAGCTAATACCTCACTTTTCTCCCTTCAGGGCTTAAAAGCTAATTAAGATTTTCCAACAATAGATTCCTTTTGTTCTTTGTAGGATTGTGCTAAGAAATGTCCGTGAGCCATCTGACCAGTTGCTAATGTGGATGGGTGACTTCCTGTCTCTATCTATATCACCACAGCACCTCAGGGCTCACCGCCCACGACTGTGCTGGGTGCTGTACAGACATGCAGTCAGAGACAGTCTCCATACAGAATAACTTTACAGTCTCAATAGACAAAGAGAAAATGGACACAGAGAGGTGAAGTGACTGGCCCAGGGTCAGGCAGCAATTCAGTGGCAGAGCCAGGATTGACCCCTCAGCCCCCTGCTGCTCTATCTGGTGCCTTATCCATACGGCCACACTGCCTCCAAAGCAAGCAGCTAGAAAGCAACGTCACTGGCGTTAAGTCAGGCCATTTTCGCCGTGCCGCTGCAACAAGTGACTCAGGCAGGCAAAGTTCTACAAAGGAGCATGGGGAGAGACGAGGAGCACCGAGTAAGATTCCCTGTGCTCTCCAGGCGAATGTGCTTATGATTACTATCCTACAGAACAGAGCTGAAAGCAATTTCACACGCAGGCCACACCAGGGTCACTCTCCTTTTGTGTGTGCTTGGCTCTCATAACTCATTCCAAATGACACCGGTTTCTGTTTCATTCTGAATCAAAACCATATACTAATGAATGGAGCAATCACTGTTCCACGCTCCGTAACAGCCCAGCATTTAAAGAGCTCTGCAGAAGCTTGAAAGCTGGTCTCTTTTCACCAACAGAAGTGGATCCAATAAAAGCTATGATTCACCCCAAATTTGCCTCTCTAATATCCTAGGACAGGGGTCGGCAACCTTTCAGAAGTGGTGTACCGAGTCTTCATTTATTCACTCTAATTTAAGGTTTCGCATGCTAGTAATACATTTTAACGTTTTTAGAAGGTCTCTTTCTCTAAGTCTAGAATATATAACTAAACTATTGTTGTGTGTAAAGTAAATAAGGTTTTTAAAATGTTTAAGAAGCTTCATTTAAAATTAAATTAAAATGCAGAGCCCCCCTGGACCGGTGGCCAGGACCCAGGCAGTGTGAGTGCCACTGAAAATCAGCTTACGTGCCGCCTTCAGCACACATGCCATAGGTTGCCTACCCGTCCTAGGACCACCAGGGCTACCACACTGCAAACAGCATGCAACAGGCGCTCGGCTCATGTGTGCGAAGATGAACCAGTGTTATGGTTACTCATTACAGACATGGTGTTTATAAGTTATTTTGCAACCAAGAAGTAAAAAGAAGAGGACCCCGCCTTCCCCACAACCCCTCCACCCCACCACCCAGTAACGTCAGCTAAAATGCTTGCGCAGTGTAAATGCTAAATGACTAATCTGAGGTACAGTCTGTTGAACAGGGAGTTGCCAATGACCTCTGGGATCGGGTTTCTGAAGTCCACCTAGCGTTCAGTGCTTACGCTGCAATCTGTGAGGGTCCATAGGCTAGGAATGCGTGGGAGAGCAGTGCAGACTAGAGATTACAGCCAGGGACTGGGAATCAGGAGTCTGGGATTCTATTTCTGTTCCTACCACAAACTCAGTATGTGACTTAGGCATGTCACTTAATTTTTGTGCCTCACTCTTGTCACCTGTAAAGTGGGGAGAATACTGACCTGCCTCACTGCAGTACTGGGAGCCTTAAATCTGAAACATAGAAATTGACAGACTGGACCAGCCCAGGGTCCATCTAGCTCAGTAGACTGTCTCCGACAGCAGCTAGTTCCAGCTGCAGCCAAAGAAAATGCAAGACACTCTGCAATAGATAGTTATGGGATACAAAACTGCCCCCTGGGAAAGTTGCTTCCTGATGCCCAATAATCAGAAGCTGGCTTAGGTCCTGAGGCAGTAGGGGTTAACTTTTCCAAAACTCTTGGATTTTTTAAAAATCTTTTCTTTGTTATACTAATTACATGCTTTAAGATCTTTGGTGTGGTGTACTGAAAATGGTATTGAAATTGCAAGCTGTCACTTTAAATGCATGGGGAGGGGCTTCTTGCTCCTGCTTGAAGGCTAGGGGACTCTCTAGAGAAGCTTGCAATCCAGACTTCACAACCATAAGACTAGAGTAAGGTGGGGCAAGTTGTGCCTCTCTGTTCTGGGGAGCAGCCTGTATTCTCTCTGTTCTGGGGAGCAGCCTGTATTCTCTCTCTCTGTTCTGGGGAGCAGCCTGTATTCTCTCTCTCTGTTTTAGGGTTATTGTATGTTCTGGCTCTGATTTCTAAGAAATAAAGTCCTGTTATGCTGCAACCTTTCAGCAAGAGTATTTTTATGTTGCTGACTTCTCTCTTTGTATACCATGAACATAACAGTCAGAAAAAGGGCACTTTATATATTGAAGTATTATCAGACGTAGTATTGTCATCTTGACACTAGCTAGGCCATGTTTTAATATTTTATTTGAGCCCCTGGATTTCCTGGCCGCCACCTACTGAAGACATCAACAGCATCACCTGGGTGAAAATATTTCCTAATTCCAATAACATTTGGTTCTGATTTCGATGTAAGGAGACACTCTACAGGGGGAGAAAGCAGGAGGAGATTTCGAGTTTCCGACTGTCATAGGCCACAGGGATAACACACACTAAAGGTTTCCCTTTCTGCACTGCTCTTGCTCCTTCACCTATCTTGGCATCAGAGGTGCTGTCAGTGTGAGGAAGAGCCTGTTACCTCTCCACTGCTGGGCTGGGCACATCCTCTAGAATCAGTGAATAACAAAAAATATTTGGTATCTCTACAGCTCTGTTTATCCCTTTACAAACACTCAGTGGCATCACTCTGGATTAATAATGGTGTAAATGGGACTAGTGCTTGTCCCTTAGTAATTCATTCTGTCCGCACCCCCCTAACGTAGGTCTGATCCCTGTTTTACAGACGGGCAAATGGAAGCGCGGAGAGAAAGTGACTGGCCCAAGTCAGCGTCAGAGCCGGGAGTAGAACCCCAGTGTACTGCCAGCCAGTCCTTTGCTCTCGCCAGAAAACTCTGCTGTTCAGAACAGGAGGTGGGATCTAGAAATGTGCTTTGTTCCGTTTCTGACTCAGACGCCAGGTAGATTGAATCTGCTGCTCACCGAACAAAAACTTCAAATCGCTCTTGAAATACAGTGTGGGGTCACGTCGCTGCTTTTGTTCTTCTGAGAGCGGCTCGAATGCTGCGGGAAGTGGCCCCAGCCCAAATTTCAGCATCACAGAGCCCTAGACTGCAGAACAGTTTGGATCTGGCTCTGGCTCTGAACAGCACAGATCTAGCCCCTCTTCACTTAAACACACAGCCAAAAGGCAACAGAATTTTACACACACATCCAGCTTTCCCCCCGCCCGTAGCCACATGTGCATTAGTGCTCCTATGCTTGAAATTTGATCCAATACAAGTGTTTCAAAGCTCGCTTGGCAAATCTGTGCAGCCCGTGGAGCACCCATAAAGTTCTTGCGGGGAAGCCCTGCCTTTTCACACGTGTATGCAGCCCCTAGCTAGCGCAATGAGGCTGTGATCTTGACTGAAGCCCTTGGGAACATCTAAGTGATTCAGCAACAAGAGAGGGAGCACGGCTGAGGAAGTCAGTTGGATTTGCAAGTGCTCCGCAGGTTTCTCCTTTTAAACCAGAGCAAGGGACATCACGATTGGTCTGAGGTGTGAAAGAAATATTTCGAGGCTGGCAGGAGAGACCGCGTAAGCAGAGGCAAAGCCTGTGCAGTTTAAAAAGCTTCTCCGAGCCTAAGCTCAGTGCACTAAGGAAGAAGATTTCATGAAGCTAGAGTGGAATGACTAGAAGCCAAACTAGGTGAGGCTAACCTGGCCGTAGCCAGCTGGTGTCTCTTGTCTTACAGTTAGATTATCAGTTTGAGGTAGGGACTCTCCTTGCTCTGTTTGTGCAGTACCTAGCAGCAGCATGGGGTCCAGGGTAGGTACCACTATTACTAAACAATCGGCTACTCCAAACCAAACTTCCTTTCCATCCCACCCCCAAACTCAGAGCTAGTCAAACCCAGAGCCACCCAAAATCCCCTCTTATAGTCCTTCCTTAATGGCCTAATTCCCTGCGGCTGAGTCCACCTGAATTGAAAGCAGGCACCTGGGAGAGAGGTCACCACCTCTCTACCAGGCCACAGGTGGAGGCTATAAAGGCTTCATCACTAAAGGATTTTAGCCTAGCCCTGCAAACACTTGCATCCCTCAGAGGGGATACTCCAGAGCTAGGTATTTGTGTGCTCAGGCTTAGGGGGAGTGGCTGGCACATTGTATTAGCCAAGCATGCTTGGCAGAGGGTGTTGGGAGCCTCTTATCTGCAGCTAACCTCCCCAGAGTATCGCAGCTTCAGCAAAACAACCCAGGGCTCTCACGTAGGAATGAGGCATTCTGGTTAATTAACAGCCCAGGGGGAAGGAGCTATTCTAACCTGCAGCTAGCCAGCACCAGTCATTGTCAGGGACCTGATCCAACTCCCACTGGAGTCTATGGGAGTCTTTCCTGTCACCTGGAGGGGAGCTGGATCCAGCCTTAGGAATATTCACATTAGCAACAAGGGAGCCAGTTTGGTGTGGCGCAGTGCAGGGGATAGATAGGGCACTGGACTGGGGATGAGGAGACCCCATGGCTCTGCTATTGCCTGGCCTTGAGCAAGCTGTCTGTGCCTCAGTTTCCCCATCTGTAAAATTAGGGTAATGCTATTTAACTCTTTCCTAATGCACTTTAAGTTCTGTTTGGTGACAGGTTTCACTGGTAGCCATGTTAGTCTGTATCAAGAAAAAAAAAAGAGGAGTCCTTGTGGCACCTTAGAGACTAATAATAGTCAAAATAAATAAATTTATTAGCCAAATAAATGTGTTAGTCTCTAAGGTGCCATAAGGACTCCTCGTTTTCATTTGTTTGTTTTTTTAAGATCTATAACTTTTTCATCCAAGTATTATCGCTCAATAAAAACGCAGCTCCCTTCCCCACCTCAGAACCTTCTCTCTGCCAGGTTTCCAACCAAACAGGCCCTGATGGCTCTTGAGGTTTAAAAAGTTTTGTTACCTTATTTTATTATTCTCTTTCCCGCCTCTCTGCACAAGCAATTTCTGGCCCGTTCTAGAGTGCAGAGAGCTGCGACAATCAGAACAGAAATAACAGTGAGGTCCATTGTCCTTAAATACTGGAAAACCCACGGAACTGATATATGTGGATGTATTACTTCAATATTTTCCCTGTGGAGGGGGGTCAGGCTGACGGCACCTGCTAGGTGCTGTCCACACACATAGCAAGATGCAGTCCCGGCCCCACAGAGCTTACAGTCTGAATAGACAAGACAGACAAACAGTGGGAGAAAGAATTGAGTGTTACCCCTATTTTATAGATGGGGAATGAAGGCCCAGATCCCCAAAGGTGTTTCAGCTCCTAACTTCCGTTGAACTCAATGGACGTCAGCAGCCTAAATATCTTGGCCAGAGAAACTAAGGCCCAGATCCTCAAAAGGTATGTTGAGGGGTTGCAAGCCTGAGAGGGGACATGATAACAGTATTCAAGTACATAAAAGGTTGTTACAAGGAGGGAGAAAAAAATGTCCTCCTTAACCTCTGAGGATAGGACAAGACTCAATGGGCTTAAATTGCAGCAAGGGCAGTTTAGGCTGGACATTAGGAAAAACTTCCTGTCAGAGGAGTTAAGCACTGGAATAAATTGCCTAGAGAAGTTGTGGAATCTCCGTCGCTGGAGATTTTTAAGAGCAGGTTGGACAAACACCTGTCAGGGATGGTCTAGGTAATACTTAGTCCTGCCATGAATGCAGTGGACTGGACTAGATGACCTCTCGAGGTCCCATCCAGTCCTATGGTTTTATGATTTAGGTGCCTAACTCCCACCGGAAGATCTTTGAGGATCTGAGCCTAATGATTTGACCAAGGTCACACAAGGATTCTGGGGCAGAGCCAAGAATTGCACCTCAATTTCCTGCGTCTCAATCCAGCGCCTTAGCCACAAAACCCACCCTCCTCTCTCTCTTCCATCAGTGCTCTGCCTTAGATAGATCCCAATCCTATATTCCTCACTCACTCCAAACTCCCACTGAGGCTGGGCTGGGCCTGTGAGAGAACCAGGATGGAAGATCTGATTCTAGCCTTCCTGTGGCAATCCCAGGCTGGCCCTGCCTTCTGCATGTTGCTGGGAATGGGACTGTCGTCATTTTTCACACCGCATGAGGTTCTTTCCTGTTCACAAAATTCTTTTGGGTATCTATGAAGACGCTTTGTGCCTTGTAACTCATTGGGTGCCACCAGGACGTTAAAGAATAATTCTCTTTATTGCTACCAGGAAAATATGTTCACAGGAGGAGATTTCGGATCGGGCAAATTCAACCAATTGGCTTCTTTGTTCACAGAGAGACATAAAAAGGAAAAGGTGATACCTCACCTCCAAAAGGATGCCCAGCTTTGGTGATCAATAAATAACTAGCTCTTGAGGGAATGTGTATAGAATATTTGAGCTTATTCAGCTATAAAGAAAGGCTGTTAGACTGCGCAGTGATTAACAGATATGCTATTACACCAGGCATAGGTACCGACTCCATGGGTGCTCCAAAATTGGTGGGTGTTCCGCACCCACTGACAGCTCCCCACCCCCCCGCCCCAGCTCACCTCTGCCTCCTCTCCTGAGCGGCCGCCGCATCCTGCTTCTCCTCCCTCCCTCCCAGCGCTTGCACCGCGAAACAGCTGTTTTGCATGGCAAGCTGGGAGGGAGAGGGGGCGGAGGAGGAACGCAGCGCGCTTGGGGAAGAGGCAGGGCCTGGGGCGGGGATTTGGGGAGGGATCCAATAGGGGCAGGGAGGGGGCAGAGTTGGGGCAGGGGCGGGGCTGGGGGGGCGTGAGCGCCCACCGGCGCCAACAAAAAGTTGGCACCTGTGATGCCAGACCAGGACTAAGAAGAAGAGATGTCACAGGTGACGTTATTTTAGACAAAGAGAAGGAAGGGGCTTCTGTCCATGCAGGGCAGCACTGCAATCTTACAGCCTAGCTTGGAGTGGATTCCTGGTTCCTGCTTCCCTCTTGCTTCATTTGGCAGGGGGAGTGGAGAGAAATCTGAACCAGACCTTTATTCCCCCTCTGCATTGTCTGAGCCGTTGGCTAGGATGGCATCTCCCACTCCCTGCACGCTGACAGGGATCAGGGAGTAAAAGGCAGCTGTGGCTGTTGTCCTTACTATCCTGCCCAGGTTTGGATGATGCTGGGAGCAATCTTCATCTTCCAGGGCATGGGTGAATCCATGGGTGAATCCATGGACGACTCCTGGCTATAGAGCTGACCACAGCACAGGGATGCCAAGTTAGAATTGCAGAGGGGCAAAAAAGGATGGCATGAAATGGGCAATCCTTGAAGGTGGCTCTTACATTGGAGTAGTGATGACTTTCCCCTCGTACTCAACGATATTTTCATAGGCGTGCTGGGTTTCTTTGGACCTGAAATGTTACAGGAAAGCCGTCAGTTACTGTTACGTCCACAGCATACATGCAGAGCCATAAATAAAAACATAAATACTTTTGCTGGAAGGTTGCAATGTAACATGACATCATTGCTTAGAATTCCAAATGATAACACGCAAGAACCCAAAACCAGAGAGAGAGAAAACAGGCTGCTCCGAAAACAGACAGGGACAACTCACCCCATCTTATTTGAGTCTGGATGGCTGCAGACTGACTGCTGCTAGACTCAGAATACACACTTCCCTATACAGCCCCCTAACACACAAGAAACCCCCCTGAAATTTAAAGTGACAGCCTACAATTTTAACTGAGTTTTCAGTACACCACATTTACCACGACTGTAAAGGAAGGATTTATGGTTAGGCTTTTAAGTCAATATTCCTTAGTTTGAATGGAGCTAGAGGAATGGCCCATGCTGTGTTGCAGTTAACTGGCTTGTGTATATGTGAACCATTGTCCTCTACTGGATGGAGTCAAAACTGCTTGACCGTGTGTAACTTTTGCTTTCATGGAAATTGTGAAATAAGTCCATGCTGCAATTTTTCCCAGCAGCAGGAGCTGGTGGCTGCTCATGGAGGATTAGCAGGCCCCTGCCAGAGGCGGGTGGGGAGGTGGCAGCAGGTCCTATCACAGGAAGGGGGCAGGGGGTGTGGCCTAGTGGGAAGTGTCTCATTCATAGCCAGGGATTCTGGCCACTGCTGCTCATTCCTGTCCGGCTACCAGGGCGAGGGAAGCGGCATTGATTAGGAGCATTGGCCTAGCCCCGCAGAAGCACCCTTAGGACCAGGGGAGACACTGCAGCACCAGGCATTGTTAGCAACAACCCCCTCACCCCATCAGCCAGACCGGAAGCAGCAGTGGCAGCCTGGGATCCTGTCTGATGGTGAGACACCGCCCTCCCCCCAGCCTGCCCCTAACCCCACTGTCTGGGACAGGACTGACATCTTCCGCCTCCTCGCTGTTGGAAGAATCACAGCAGCTTGGGGAGAAGAAGGGGGGAGACTCGGCAGCCATGCAGATCCCATGAAATTCAAACATTTGCCTGGGACACTACCGTGCATTAAAAATAAAAAAAAATCCTGATTTTTTTTCCCAGGGTCGTAACTATGTGTCATGGGGCCTGTACTGCTAACAGCTAATGCTCAAGTAGCAGCTTCTGGATGGTGGAACCCAGAATCAGGGCTTTCATACTAACCAGGGCAAATTCATAGTGAAAATGCCTCAGCTCAGCCTGCACTAATGTTACACTGCTGCTGCCATCAATTATGCCTTTTCGGTGGTGGGAATTGCCAAAATGAGTGTACTAAAGTCCCCGATCCTGCCAAGACGTATGCCCCTGCTTGATTTTATGCAGGGGCATAAGTACTGCAGGATCAGGCCCTATCTTTGCTAATGGCAGCCAGCCCTAGAAAGCCTACACTGGCCAGAAACAAAAGTGAACCTGACCGGTTTCCTTCTCCAAGTGGGCTGAAGGACCTGGCAGCATTAAGGGTGAACAAATCAGTTTGATTTTTAAAATCCTCCTTTTGTTTTCATAAACTGTTATTAAGGACCAAGAGGAGACTCGTTCTGACCTTTTCATGTTTGTCACCTGGCAATCTCCCTTGTTTTATGCGGGCAGATTTGGGCCTCTCCACACATGTGGAGAGGAAAATGACCAGAGGAAAAATTCTTCCAGTGCAAACGTAGCATAGATCCAAGACTGTCAAGAGTGGAGGGGGAAAGGGGAGACAATTGTACTGTGGTCCTGAGCTCAGGGCCCCCCCACCAAATCATTTGTAACTGGGGTAGGGCCCCAGCAAACATGATGTACCGGGGTCCTAAATTTTATCTCAACCGGCCTGCTCAGAGCCACCATAAGCAGCTCTGCACTGTCCCCTCCCCCCAAGACTCAGCCTAGGAGGTGTCCTGGGGGCAGATGGCAGGACTAGGCCCAGGTCCGGGCATGAGAGGAGGAGCTGCTTTAATTTACACTGGAGATTATTTTGGTCACCAGAGCCCCGATGCTGAATGGCCTAACGGTGACGTCAAACCATTTCTGCCCCCGCCCTGGCCTAGCACAGAATGGGATCCTCTTCGGATGAACTCGAAAGCTCCTGAATGCCTGGCTCACCTGAAATCAGCCGCTGTGATTGAATACCTCCCCTCAGTCCCGTTGGATACGGCAGCCTCTTCCTTCTGGTCTCCTATGGTGACCACCGACTCCATATTTTCCCTAACAAAAGAAGCACATTTGAAAGAATTTAGATAGAACCATGGAAGGACCATTGGCTGCACTGTATTTGTGCCTCTTGGCTGACACACAAGTGAGCAACAGAGTTTCAGCTCAAACAATTTCACACTCTGTAAAGCTCAGGTATCATTTGAACAATAACCCGAAGCTTTCATATTGCTGAGCAAGCCGTCGAGAGAGAGGAAAGGTGGGTGCAGCGATATCTGTGATTGGAACACACTTTTGAGCTTCACAGAGCTCTTCCTCAGGTCTGGAGAAGGTAACCAGAGCATCCAAGCTAAACACAAGGTGGGACCGATTGTTAAGCACAAGGGGATCACAAGTTGTTGGAGAACTCTCACAGTGGACAGTCATCATGTGCGCTTTCTGGCCTTAACAATCTGTGCATGAACTCTATTCATAAGGTGATCAGTGAAGTTCTTTGTCCCAGCCAAGTTGTTTTTTGATTTTCACAGTATTGCCAACTCTCATGATTTTGTCATAAGTCGCATGATAATTACTGGCTTCCTTAAAGCCCCAGCTCCTGGAGTCAAGTGGAGATGTGATGACTTCAGCCTTTGTTCTTAAAGAAAAAGTGCGTTTCTGGCCCTCGTGGCTGTGGAAAAAGCTTACAGCTCTGACCCCAGTGCACCCTAAAGGTCTGCAGCGTGGGGCATGGGTCACTTGCTGGAAAATTCTCTGCACCTTGAAGTCTTTAAACCATGATTTGAGGATTTCAGTAGCTCAGACACAGGCTAGGGGTTTATTACAGGAGTGGGTGGGTGAGATTCTGTGGCCTGCATTGTGCAGGAGGTCAGAGTAGACCAGGGGTAGGCAACCTATGGCACAGGTGCCGAAGGCAGCACACAAGCTGATTTTCAGTGGTACTCACACTGCCTGGGTCCTGGCCACCGGTCCGGGGGGCTCTGCATTTTAATTTAATTTTAAATGAAGCTTCTTAAACATTTTAAAAACCTTATTTACTTTACATACAACAATAGTTTAGTTATATATTATAGACTTATAGAAAGAGACCTTCTAAAAACGTTAAAATATATTACTGGCACGCGAAACCTTAAATTAGAGTGAATAAATGAAGACTCGGCACACCACTTCTGAAAGGTTGCCGACCCCTGGACTAGACGATCATAATGGCCCCTTCTGACCTTAAAGTCTATGAGTCTAAAAAGCAAAAGGCAAACAGAAAGAACACCAAATCTATTATTTTTACATCACCTCCTGATTAAGCCAATCTCATGATTTTTGAGGATCCTGACTCCTGATTTTTGAACATTTGGGGTTGGCAATACTGTTTTCAACTAATGAATCCTTTTGTGCTCCCCCAACAAGCAAACGAATGAACCTCAAAAGGACCCGAAAGGCTGTTTGCTTAATATACACACACCAGACTATGACTGCTTGTCCAAGCTTCTAATAATAATCATCAGTTGCAGAGGGCCTTTCACCCACAGATCTCAAAGCACTTTATGAAGGTCAGGATCCTTTTCTCCATCATAGACAAGGGGACAACAGTGGCAGAGAAAGACGCAATGCAAGAACTAGAACCCATATCTCCTGAGTGCTTTGCTAGGGCACTAGCCACCAGACCACACTGCCTCCTTGCCACCATCAGCCAACATGGGCCAGGGGACAGTGTTCCAGACCAGGATTCAGAAACATCAGCTAGTGTGAACCGATAGCCCCCTGAAGTCAGCAGAGTTCTGAGACGCCACCCCTGGGCTCTATTCCCAACTATTCCCACTTCATAAACAGTAACTTCTCAGCACCCTTGGGTCTTCATCCTTCTTTTCCAGAGGGGGAAACTGAGGCTCCGAGCATCATTAAGGCCCAGATTCTCAAAGGTATTTCAGCATCTAACTCGCTGACCTTGGCCTGTGTAATTTGCCCCAAAGCACAGAGAGGGAGTCTGTGATACAGCCAGGAACCGGTCAGCTAAACCAGGGTGAAGATTTCAGGATGAGGGGTTTTCTCACAAGTTGTTTAGTACTTTGTGTTTCTCGTCAGGCTGAGACAACCACACCAGGATTGCCTCTCTCAGGACATTTCACTTCTTCCTCTGCCAGCTGCAACCCAGAATTGCAAAGATGCCGGAGAATAAAGTGGTTTGATGTGAGAGTGATGATCCCAGATGGCTGCTGGGGATCTCAACAGAAGTAAGTAGAGAATTCTTCCTCCAGACTTCAAAAACTACTCCACAGCAGCTACTCTAGGCAGGGGCATGGAACAGGGGAGGTGAGGGGGCCATGGCCCTCCCACTTTTACCGGCCATAAGGGCAAGCAATGGGAGGAAGAGGGCGGAGAAGAATGAGCAGGGGTAGGATCTTGGGGTAAAGGGCAGCATGGGGGCGGGGCTTCAGGGGGAAGGGGCAAGGCCACAGTTTGGGCACCGGTGTGGCCCCCCACTTTTAGGAAGCTTCTGCCGCCCCTGATGCTAGTTACCCTGCGTGACCCTCAAATCCTTCCTAGGACTAGATGGTTTTTCACCAGCTCCTCGCCTCATGCCCCAGTCCCACTGCCAATCACCCAGGCTGTATCCAGCTCAGTTCCTTGGATCTTACACATTCAGCTCTCCATTGCAGATCAGAGGACTGACCACTGGCTGCTCATCGATCCTCCGGGAAGTGCTGCAGCAGCTGCTACCAGAGAGCATTATGGGACAAGTGTTCTTACCCTTGAGGGCACCAGGCTACTTGCTGCAGAGGTGGAGGAGGGACAGCTGGAACAAGGGAGAAGAGGGGGCCCAGGAGGTAGTTTCATGGCCTATCTTTACAAAGGGGAACAAGGAGGACCTGGGAAATTAAAGACCAATCAGCCGCACTTCAATACCTGGTTTGTAAGCAACTGGAGGATAATAGGGTTATAAGGAATAGTCAACACGGATTTGTCAAGAACAAATCATGCCAAGCCAACTTAATTTCCTTCTCAGATAGGGTTACTGACCTAATGGACGGGGGGAAGCAGTAGATGTGATATACCTTGATTTTAGCATGGCTTTTGACACAGTTCGGCAAGACATTCTCATAAGCAAACTAGGGAAATGCGATCGAGACGAAATTACAAGAAGGTGGGTGCACAGCTGGTTGAAAGACCCTACTCAGAGAGCAGTTATCAGTGGTTTGCTGTCACATTGGGAGGGCGGATCTAGTGGGCCTGCAGGAGTTCAATACTAATCAATATTTTCATTATTGACGTGGAAATTGGAGTAGAGAGAATGCTTCTAAAATGTGCAGATGACGCCAAGCTGGGACGGGTTGGAAGCACTTTGGAAGACAAATTTACGAAGTGGGTATTCACCCACGAAAGCTCATGCTCCAATAGGTCTGTTAGTCTAGAAGGTGCCACAGGACTCTTTGAATTTTAAACTTGGAAAAGCAGCAAAATGACCTTGACAAATTGGAGAATCGGTCTGAATTCAACAAGTTGAAATTCGGTAAAGACAAGTGCAAAGGACTTCACCCAGGAAGGAAAAATCGAGTGCACAACTACAAAATGGGGACTAACTGGCTAGGTGGCAGGGCTGCTGAAAAGGATCTGGGGGTTACAGTGGGTCACAAATTCATCGTGATCCAACAATGGGATGCAGCTGCAAAAGAGGTGACCATGATTCTCGGGGGTGTTAACAGGAGTGTCAGACATAAGACACAGGAGGTCATTGTCCCGCTCTACTCCGCACTGGTGAGGCCCCGGCTGGAGTATTGTGTCCAATGCAGGGCACCACGCTTTAGAAAAGATGTGCACAAACTAGATAGAGTCCAGAGGACAACAACAGAAATGATGGAAGGTTTAGATAACCTGACCTATGCGGAAAGGTTAAAAAAACTGGGCCTGTTTAGTCTTGAGAAAAGATTCTGGGGGATGGGGGGACCTGATAACAGTCTTGCAATATGTTACGGGCTGTAGGATGGTGATCACTTATTCTCCATGTCCACTGAAGGCAGGGCAAGAAGCAATGGGCTTAATCAGCAGCAAGGGAGATTTAGGTTAGATTTTGGGAAAAACTCTCTAACTCTACGGGTAGTTAAGCTTGGGAACAGGCTTCCAAGGGAGGTTGTGGAGTCCCCATCATTGGAAGGTTTTAAAAGGATATTGGCCAAACACCTGTCACAGATGGTCTGGGCTTACTCGGTCCTGCCAGAGCGCAGGGGGCGGGACTTGCTAACTTCTCGAGGTCCCTTCCAGCCCTACACGGCTACGACACCATGGCTGATAGACCAGCGATTGACCCAGCGACCTCTAGAGCTAATAAGCACGTGCTCCTACAGCTCGACCTTACTAGGGTGGTAACAGACTCATCGCCTCTGTGGACTGGGTACAGAGGAGGATCTGTAACGTACACTTACCAATAGGTTCTACGCTTACTGAATTGTTCACGTGCGTTGTCTGTTTTCTGCAGCCACAGTGTTAATAACTATGGCTCAAAAAGTCCCTACTCAGAGATTTTGCCTGAATATAATCACTAAGGGTTGCAGGATTTTGCCCTGGGAGATTTCTGGTGAGTCAGTCGTTCTTTAACTGCTCCTTCTGCCTAGGTAGCAAATCTGATATCCCGGCAGTTGGCCCTCCCTGCTGCACAGTGCCAGGTTTGCAGCACTGGGTGAGACTAATTTGTCAGACCTTTGAATTGTTTTCTGCTGCTAACTGGTTTTTCCAGTCAGTCTCTGAGTAGACTATTGCGAAATACTTTGCAATGTTTTTTTATTTCAACAGTAGAAGAGACTCTGCCTCAGCTGGTGTCTTGGAGTCTGTGTCTGAGAAGGTGTGTGTGTGTGTGTGTGTGGTGTCCGTGTCCCAAGCTGCTAGGGTCTTGGAGTCTACATCCGAGAAGGTGTGTTTGTGTGTGTGTCAGTGTCCCAAGCTGATGGTGTCTTGGAGTCTGCATCTGAGAAGGGGTGGGTGTGGGTGTGGGTGTGTGTCAGTGTCCCAAGCTGATGGTGGCAATTGGACGGGCTGTTCTTGGTCAGCCTATCACACAGCTCGACTTGAGCCAAAGACGTTCAGACCTGGAGCCAGATCCAGCACTGTGTCCTCCCCCAAGGCTCAGGGAGGTTTGATCTACTGCGCTGGTTCCGGTCCGTTACACATGCATGTCTCCGATTCCCTTCAGTACTTGCTGGTGGGTGATGTCCGGGGCATGCAAAGAAATGTCAAGGCAGAAACAGGCAGGGATTAAGCTGATAACTGCTGTCACAGTGACAGAACCGGGGCTGGAATGCTGCCAGCTTGCTAAGCCTCAACAGCATCTTTTCTGATGAGAAGACAAAGTAAAGTAAAATGGGCTTCTAGCCTTCCCAACCTTCCTCCCAGCCCTAGCAGCCAGATTCTAGCACTAGACAGGACAACGAGGAGCAATGTTTGAGCCAGAGATACCACCACGCTCCTAGGAAGAGGGGGTCAGACGTGACGTGAGCAGTGCTGGCTCCACCACCAAACAGCTGTGCAGCTGGGCCACTTTCCTGACTCTTAGGGTACGTCTACACTACCCGCCGGATCGGCGAGCAGTGATCGATCCAGCGGGGATTGATTTACCGCGTCTAGTCTAGACACGATAAATCGACCCCCGAGCGCTCTCCCGTCGACTCCTGTACTCCACCGCCGCGAGAGGCGCAGGCAGAGTTGACAGGGGGAGCGGCAGCAGTTGACTCACTGCAGTGAAGACACCACGGTAAGTCAATCTAAGTACATCAACTTCAGCTACATTATTCACATAGCTGAAGTTGCGTAAGTTCGATTGATCCCCCCCCTTCAGTATAGACGAGGGCTTACTAGACAACATTAGCGAGCATTGGATTTGACGTATGGATTTGGCGTAAAAATCAAAGCATGTGTTTTAGCTCAAGGGTAGCCCCTGCTCTGTGTTAAGGAAAGGAGAGCATGCCCAGAAGCTAGGAGGGTATGGGACCTCATCCTCAGCTATCCTACGACCCGTTTATGCCACTCTGGCAGTGTAAAGGGGATGTAAAGTGCCAGAAAGGGCCCCTTGAAAATGCCCCTGCACTAGGGGCTTCCTACTTTGTATAGGTCTGCCCTACTGCAGGGTAGGGAGTGAATCAGGGATGTGGACAGGTCACACTGTGCTACAGCTGTTTTCTGCCTCTCAGGGCCCATGGGGGCACAGGAAAGCAGAACTGAAGTTAGAGCAGCCCTGAGGCAGCTCTAGCTTACACTGGAGCTGGACAGACCCCTGCAGGATCCCAACAGTGGTTTAAAGCCAGAGACCTTAATCCCCTCTTTCATAGACTCAGACTTCAAGGTCAGTAGGGACCATCGTGATCATCTAGTCTGACCTCCTGAACATCACAGGCCACAAAAATCACACCCACCCACTCCTGTAATAGACCCCTACCCTCCAGCTAAGTTAGTGAACTCCTCAACTCATCATTTAAAGACCACAAGTTACAGAGACTCCACCATGTCTTCTAATGCAACCAGCAAGTGACCCAGGCCCCATGCTTCAAAGGATGGCGAAACCTCTCACGTATCTTTCAACGCTGCCCCAAATACAGAAACGAAGTAACTGAGAACCAGGCCCATATTATCTACTGTATTTATCTCTTCATTCAACTTTTCTCATTCTTCTTCTCTGCCCCTTTTCTACCCCTCTCTGTTTAGCTTTCACTCACCCCACTCTCTCTCTCTGCTCCCCATTTCACCATAGCTTTTCATTGGAATTTTTCTCTTTACTTCATTTCTCCCCTCCCCCCAGCGTCACGAGCCCAGGATGGTCCTGGCTTGAGTCAAACTTTCAACCCTGGAAACCTTGGATTTGACATGAGGCCGAGCAAGTTAACCCATCTTGAGGGTGGTGACCTCAGCAGCATTGCACAACCTGTCTATCTGTGATCTGTGTTTAACATGTTAAATCTTAATATATTAAACCATCCATCAGAAGTACATATATGGCCTCCATCAACATATTATCTGAGCAACTACCGGTCTTTAATGTCTTCATCCTCACAACACCCCTGGGAGGTAGGGAAGGGCAAGTCTCCCTACTGCAGTGATGGGTTCATGGCCAGCTAGAACCCACGTTAGCCTGCCACGCTGTCTGTGTGGACCCTGCTGACCCACACTAACAGTCCATTAATGTGCTTTGATCTAGTCCTCTTTGAAACTGGACTAGATCAAAGCGCATTAAGAAATTCTTAGTGTGCATCAGCAGGTCCACATGGATGCGGCTGGCTAGTGCAGGGTAAATTCACACCCCTGTTGCAAAGTAAATGTCCAGGGAGACCAGCCCTGAGGCCCAGATCTCAACGGGAGTTAGGTGTGTTAATACTTTGAGGATCTGGGCCTAACTAACTTGCCCAAGGCCACACAGGAAGTCTATAGCAGAGCAGAGACTTCAACCCAGACCTCCCAAGTCTTACTGACCATCCTTCCTCTCTGGCCAGATCCCCAAAGTATGTCAATGATCATAACATCACTGATGTCCAGGGGCCAGATTTTCAGCAGCTATCATTTTTGGTACCACTGTTTTAAGTCAATCAGACATGGCCCTCTGAGACATCTGGTTAGTCAGTCGTCCTTTTAACTGCCCTGTATCCCTTGGTGGCACCATGCAAGTGGTGAAACATGCGTCATTTCACCTGGCCTTCCCTGCTACCAAGTAACAGCTGGGCCAAGGCAGCAGCGTCTGTTCTAAATGCCACCCGACTGAAGGGACTGGAGCGATGAACATTTCAATCAGCTCAGAGTCTGGCACTTCAGCCCTTTTCCTTCCTGAGTCTGGAGCTTGTACATTTGCCACTTTAACGTCTCAGGCCTGGTCTACACTAGGGGGGCAGACTCGATCTAAGATACGCAGCTACGAGAATAGCATAGCTGAAGTCGGCGTATCTTAGATCGACTTCCTTCCCATCCTCATGGCGAGGGATCGATGGCCACGGCTCCCTCCGTCAACTCCGCTTCCGCCTCTCACCCTGGTGGAGTTCCGGAGTCGACGGCAGAGCGTTCGGGGATCAATTCATCGCGTCTAGATGAGACGCAATAAAAATCGATCCCTGATAGATCAATCGCTACCCGCTGATCCGGCGGGTAGTGTGGACCTACCCTCAGTAACAAGGCTTTGGGACTTTAAGGGGTATTTCTGGATTCTGGCCAGGACAGGAAGTGAAAGTGTCACCACAAGGCTATGGAGTTACATGGTACGACCATTGCCTTGTGCGGTGTTGCCCACGGTCCCTGTAAACCGATACCATTAAGAGGATCAGGAAAGATTCCCTGTTTTTGTGCGGTGATTACATTGTGCCCCACACGGCTAAAACTCGAAACGGCCTGCGTTTGGAGCTGCTCTAGCGACAGTGAAGCCCAAGTCAAATGGAAGGAGGAAAACCCACACTTACTCTTTTTCCTGACACCAATACTTATTGACTGCAAAAGCAATCGCCACCAGGACTAGGAAAACAGCCACTGCAATAAGCCCCTGCATCCACGGCTGGAGATTTCCCAGGCCTGTGAAGAAAGCGGGGGAGACATATGTTAGAGATATTTTTAGCTTCACCTGTTCTGTTTAGGTTCTTAAACTGCCTCCATTAATATAGGCTCTCAGGGATCCAACTTGCTGAGCTTTCTGGTCCCAAGCCAGCCACACACTAAACCCATGCTGGAATTTAAGCATCTAAGAAAGCCCACTGAAGTCCGTGTAAGCACAAGTTTAAGTACCTTGCAGGACTGAGTCAGCAGTTGTGATTGACAGCATGGGGCAGAGCTGAGAAAATGAACACAGCACTCTTGAGCCATAAGCTGGGTCTTGACCTCAAGGCCACCCTGCTTTAGTAAGGATACGGGGGGCTGGTTGGTCAGTGGTCTGAGCCTTGCAGATCCCAGCAGGCGAAGAAACCGGATTGGCATTAAAAATCCACACACACCCCAACAGCCCATCCATCCCCCACCACATCGATACCATCCCGCGCCTCATGCAGACTAACAGGGACAGGATGGTCTTTAGCGTTGCACTGTGGGATGGACGTTGGCACCGACCACAGTGTTCCAAAGTTGCAGCCCTTTCCTTTGTCCTCGACAGTTGTACCAGGGGCCTGTCAGCTGAGCCAACCCTTCCCTTTCCCTCATTTCCACTGGAGAGGGACCCAAACCAAAGCCTTGAGTCCAAATGCCCTCCAGTGTTGGGTAATTAAAACTCTGGATCTATTTTTTGCATCTCAGACCCATCTCTAATGTTCTGTTTCCCTGTGTAGAACTAAAATAAGCCCCATGTATTTGGGGAAAGGACAGTCTTTTCGTTATACATTTGTACAGCACCTAGCGCAGAGGTCCCATGCCCCGGTTGGGGCCTTAGACATAACCACAGTACAAATAAATAATAGTAGCAATACAGTCCTCATTCAAAGTGCCATTTGTTTCAGAGAGAGGAAAACAAGAAAAAACTAATATAAAGACTCCCTGAGAAACAGAGAGAGCACAGTGTGACTAACTCCGTAACATTCTGCAACTGATGGGAAAAACAAACTGGCATCTGCCTCAGAGCTACTCCCTGTCTCGGTGGTTCAGGATGCAGCACACACTAAAAACAGAACGACATCTCCTTTCAGTTAGGCAGCAGTGTACACCACATCTTGTTTCCTTCATATTGTGCCATTACTGCAGATTCAAGATACACTGCAGGTCACATTGTCTGTTCTGTTTCTGCTTCACATACATCTGTGCTCCCCCACCCCCACTACCAGAGTACTTGAGCAGCACCTCCACCCACCTTGAGAGGAAGGGTGGTCCAGTGAGGAGGTGCTAACCTAAGACTTGTCAGACGTGTGTTTACACCCTTGTTCTGCTGCTGGCTTCCTATGCAACCTTGGGAAAGTCCCTTAGAGTTGGGTTTTTAAAAGGTACCTAAATGCCTTTAAAAATCAGTCCCTTTTTGTTCTGTGCCTGATTTCCCCATCTGTAAAATGGGAATAACATCACTGCCCTGCCTCATAGTGGTGGTGTGTGAATAAACACATTAAAGAGTTTGAGGTGCTCAGAAGCTGTCATAATGGGAGCCACCTAAGTCCCTTTGATAGATGGCTTACCTGATGTAGCTACAATGATCTCCATTTTACAGATGGAGAAAAGAACCATAAAGAGTCTAAGTGACTTGTGCAAGGCCACACAGGAAGTCAGTACCAGAGGTATACAGAGCAGGGTACCCATGTCTCCAGAGTAGCACCTTAACTACTGGACCATTTCACCTCTCAGAGCAATTAGACAAAAACATAACTACTCTTGCTGAAAGGTTGCAACGTAACACGGCCTTATTTCTCAGAACTCAGGATAACACACAAGAACCCAAAACCAGTGAGAGAAAAAACAGGCTGCTTCCTAAGGCAGCCAGGTGCAGCTCACCCTACTTTGCTTGAGATGGCTTTTTCCAGACTGGCTCTCCGAACACACTTCCCTACAGGGCCTTCTAGCGTGCAAACAGGCAACGGTGTCCCCAGCCTCTGCTTGCCAGAAGCTGGGAATGGACAACAGGGGATGGATCATTTGATGATTCCCTGTTCTGTTCGTTCCGTCTGGGGCACCTGGCACTGGCCACTGTCAGAAGACAGGATACTGGGCTAGATGGACCCTTGGTCTGACCCAGTAGGGCCATTTTTATGTTGTTATGAACATGAGCAGAACCTCTTTCCCCCTTAAGGTGATAACTTGCAAGTCCAACACAGTCCTCAATACACGATATCTACGGGGCTTTTTCACAATCTCTGTGTAGTCGGCAGGACGGTCTCTCTGGCTGTTGCGTGAATGTGCAAGGAAGGGAGTGCAGAGAGCAACCTGTGCCGGGACTAGGGACAATCCAAGTCCCTGGATTTGGGGGAATGCAGGGACTGTTCCCACCATATGCTCCCAAGGATGCACCTCGCCTCGACAGGATGGTGCGGTCTGTGCACCATTCCTATGCACTGGGTGCTCCTTGATGGCCAATTGCTTGCTGAGCTGCCCTTGGGGGAAATGTGACTCCACATTGTCCACTAAACAAGGCTGTGACTAAACACCCCAAACCAGCTCTGTACCTGCACTTTTATCTTCGCAAGCCCACGCTGCTCCCCCCAAGCCCTCTTTCTGGACACGAAAGCCTCCACCCGCCCGCTCACGCTGAGGCGTGCCATGTTTTCCTGACTCCGTCACTAATGATTATGATGTTGCAAAGCGGATTATGGTGGGTCCATTAGCATAACAAACCTGGCGAAGGAGGTGCCAGCATGTTCGGCGTGACACTCCGCTAGCTGGCGGCTGCTCGTTTGGAGTGTGATCCCCTTCCAAGTTTTGGGGGAGGGACGGGGCTGGAGGGGGGCCAGTCGGCAGCAGAGGGAACCAGTTGCAAGCTGGGGCGATGCATTCAGGAGAATGCAGGGAAACAACAAACACGCCAACTCGATAAGTCAGAACAACAGCGGATGTGGTTCTAATCCCCCCTGCTCCTTTGCCAAGCCACACAGAGTTTTCCCGCGTCTGCTAAGCCGGAGTGCTACCCACAAGCTGGCTCTGTGGTGGGGAGCGGGGGAAGGGAACATTAAAGGCTTCCATGTTAATAGCAAGGATGAACTTGGGGTTAAGTCTTGGGACTCAGGAGACCTGGCTTTAGTTCCTAGCTCTGCAACAGACTCCCTGTGTGTCACTTAAGCCCAGATGCTCCAAGTAGTCCGGTGCCTAACTCCTAGTAAATCAATGGGAGTTAGGTAGTCAGAACAGCTTGAGGGCAGGAGATGATGAAGAAGACAGTGTCTAGATGGGACTCTAGGAGGAATGTAAGAAGGCAGAGGGCAATCCCCCCATGGAGTTTGGCTGGGACAATCTGAAAAGATTAGACCCCTGGGACCCAGTCATGGTCCCCCTGAAGCCAATGACAAAACTCCCATGGAGCCCAGCTCGGGACCTCCTTGCATCCATCAGGGCTGAATTAGCACCCTGTGACATCAGTGGAAAGACTCCCTTGGACTGGAATGAAACTGGATTGTGCTAAATACAAGTCAACCGTGTAACACTGCTGCAAAAAAAAGCAAACATCATTCTGGAGTGTATTAGCAGGAGTGTTGCAAGCAAGACACGAGAAGTAATTCTTCCGCTCTACTCCACGGTGATTAGGCCTCAACTGGAGTATTGTGTTGAGTTCTGAGGGCCACATTTCAGGAAAGATGGGGACAAATTGGAGAAAGTCCAGAGAAGAGCAACAAAAATGATTAAAGGTTAGAAAACATGACCTATGAGGGAAGATTGAAAAAATGGGGTTTGTTTAATCTGGAGAAGAGAAGACAGAGTGGTCATGATAACAGTTTTCAAATACATATTAGGTTGTTACAAGGAGGAGGGAGAAGAATTGTTCTCCTTAACCTCTGAGGGTGGGACAAGAAGCAATGGGCTTAAATTGCAGCAAGGGAGGTTTAGATTGGACATTAGGAAAAACTTCCTGTCTATCAGAGTGATTAAGCACTGGAATAAATTGCCCAGGGAGGTTGTGGAATCTCCATCGTTGGATTTTTAAGAGCAGGTTAGACAAACACCTTCCAGGGATGGTCTAGCTAATACTTAGTTCTGCCATGAGTGCTGGGGACTGGACTAGACGACCTCTCGAGGTCCCTTCCAGTCCAGTGAGTCTATGATAGAAAGCGACCGTTTTTAAGCATTGGGAAGCAAACTAAAAATGGCTTCACTCCCGGGAGGAAAGAAGTTTATGTAAAAGGGAAAGACGCAAAGAATGCTGACGGATGGGTCCTGGCCCGGATGAAGGTTAACAATGTTTTTCTAGAACTAGGCTGGCTGGTAAAATGTTTACCTTAGATTAGCAGCACAGCCTACGTTTCAACAATGGTCCCTAAAGGGCTCTCTCAGACAATGGTCTCTCTGTTTCTTTTCTAGTCCAGTTCAGTAATCAGCGCTTAGGTAGGGACGCCGTAAAGTGAGGTCAGCATTCGCATTAGTAACTCCTGGTGACATGTATTTGGGAGAGGAGCCTGGGAATATCCCTTCAGGGGCTGGGCGGGGCGGGGCGGTGGGGGGGACCTCTCAGGCTAATCAAGATCCCAGATGATCAGGACTTTGTCTTTCAATAGGAAATTGAAAGGGAAGCTGGTTAGAACAACAGTAAAATCCTACCCTACCTAGCGTATAGGCAATGGGCCAAATTCAGGAGTGAGGTGCCTGGTGGTGGCAAGTTACACATCAGGTGTAAATGGGTATTTACTGGCATCCAATAAGTACATATAATGAGTGTAACTGATGCCAAATAGAACTGATGCCAAACTGAGGCACGGAGAGACTAAGTGACACAGGGATTCTGTGGCAGGGCAGGGAATTGAACCCACATCTCCCAAATCCCTAACCAGCCTCCCTGCCTGGCTCAGGGCCTGGCTCTTTTTGTGGTTTTACTCCTTGCTCGTGTAGCTGCTCCCCGAAATGGCCCTGTATGCAGGACCCAGCTCAGTGTTTTCTTGGTCTGGTTTCATTTTGTCCCCCTTCTTTACCGGCTCTGATCACTTAAGAGGGCTGCTGCTCAGATGAACTTCTCTGCTTGGTGGTGCCTATGTGGAAGTCAAGGCTCATCCTTCCCAGGCCTGCTGCCTGTTCCCACCCTGCTCGTTCTCCCGCACCCCATAAGCCTTTCCTGTGAGCCCAATGCCCCTCCCCAAACCAAAAGTCTCCTTCACACCCCCCTGATGTCCCACCAAAGTCATCTCTCTGGCTTCAGACCCTGCTACAGCTGTCTTGTCTTTTCCACTTTGAAAACCTAGTGGAAATGCTTCCGAGGGATTCAGCCCAGCAACTGACTTTGCCGGAAGCCCAGCCAGTGGGCCAATTTCTCTTGCCAGCAGATGAGTTTTCCCTCCTGCGCATCTCATTTATTCTGAAGGCTGTGATAGCCACAGCCCCTCCGAGAAATGAGGCTGCGTAGCACGGGCTTCCAGATCAAGAGGGGTTTCCCTCCAGCGTCACTGGAGAGAACGTGCCAACACGAGCATGCGATAAGGGCAAAAATGCAAAGCCATAGACAGTAGAAATCCAGAGACAATCAAGTGTGTATCACTACTGAGCATTCAGTGGCTGCTATTTCCTACAGCATCTGATGCAAGTTATTAGATACGGCTTCTAAGACAGCTTCTAAATTTGCACCGTGAGCCCCTAGCAGGGTTTGAACCCAGCACCTTCAACTCAGACCACTACTACTTCAAGGACCACTGTTAGATCTGCCCCTTTATCCTCGACACAGCTCACCCTGTAGGAGTGGCCCACGAAAGCTTATGCCCAAATAAATGTGTTCATCTCTAAGGTGCCACAAGTCCTCCTGCTCTTTTTAACTCTAGGAGCACGCTCTGTGTGCACCCAGAATTTGGGAGCATGCAAAATCACCCAGGGTTGCTTGTTGAAGCCCTGTGATTACGTCCACATCTCATCACCTGATCAGCACCCACAGCTGCAATGTGCACATGCAAAAGCAGGGATTTGCCTGGGCAAAACTGCAGGCACAACTGTAAAGGCTGGGTTGAAAAACGTGTCTCCTTGAGTCTGCATTTGAACTTCACCGAGGCAGCCCCCCTGGGAGCTATTTATTGCTTTGCTGATCCTTTTGATAGAAAAAAAAAATAAATGCACATCTGAAGCATAAGTAAGCCCTGTCCAACAGCCCTTCCCGTTGCTTGAAAGGGCTTTCCATAAGAACAGGCATAAGATCAGTTCAAAACTCCAGCCCTGAAACTCTCCCCCAGACTGTGGGAAAGTTTGGATTCAGATTGAAATCTGGATCCACCTCTCACAGCTCCGCCTGTAAATGGGGCAAATGAGCCTGTGTGTCAGCTGCTGTGATTCATGGTTTTGCCATCTACTTATGTGTTCAGGTGTGAAATCCCCTCCTTAGCAGGAAGGACACAGTATCATTAGTGATACTGCACACGCCAAGATCTCTTGAGTGCATTAATCGCCCCTTGCTCCTTAAGGCTTTTAATAGCGCACATGATTTGCATGTGGGGGTGTGGCAGGGCTGGGAGAAGCAGGAAAGGACACCGCATGCCTCTGGAGTTGAAACACCTGTGTCCCTGCGGATTTGCTGTAAAACAGGGAGGTGAATCGTTCCACAGTTCCTACGGTGGTGCTGGGGAGCTCTTCCAAAGAACGAGCTGTAAACAAAACACAGAGATGGAACAACACATCTATACCCCAGCTCAGGATCTGGCCCAGTAAGTGTGAGCAAAGTCATCACGGTCTAGATCCTCAGCTGGTGTAAATATATGTAGCTCCTTGGACTCCAGTAGGACTCTGACAATTTACTCCAGCCAAGCATCTGGCCCATATAATGACAAAACTGTCTCTTTATTAGCAGCTGTAAACATGCCTTGCATACGCCCGTATATGTAAAGCAGAATCATCTACAATTGGCTATGAACTAGATTTAGTGTTGTCAACTCTCTTGATTGTACCATGAGTCTTGACATATTTGGCGTTTTCTTTAAGCCTCAGCTCCTGGAATCCTGTGATTATAGGAGACTCTCAGTTCTTGTTTTAAAAAAATAGTAAGTTTTTAGACCTCGTGTTTGTGGAGAAAATTCTGAAGTGAGTAAATACTCAGTAAATAGAAGGCAATTATAAAGACTCCAAAATGTATAATTCTTTTTTAAAAACTCATGATTTTTTGTAGCCAAGCTCATGATTATGGGAGGATCTGATTTAGGATTGTTGAATGCCCGGGACTGGCAGTACTGTAAACTTAACAACCAAACAGAACAATCCCAGCAGAACAAGAGGCCAAAGCGTCCAGCCCTAACTTAGCACCAGGCTGTAAGTGGAGGACAGTCTGTTCTGTATGCTAAAAGATTGAGGGCCAAAATCACTTCTAAGAAACGTAACCGCTTGCCTAACTTTCAGCAGGAGACTGGTCCCGCTGATGCAATGGGATTACTCATGTGTTCAAAGACTTGCTGAAGCAGGATCCGGGAACACAGGAGCAGCCTCGCTGATTTTCACAGAGTCGTGTAAACAGAGTAGGATTTGGCCTCATTGCTGGCATTTCCCTATAGGTCGTAAACAAGAGGGCTTAACTTCTTGCTCAGTCCCACCCATGGGGTTGGGCAGGTCTAGCTGTGGGCAGAGTTTAGTCCTAGGAATGTGTCATCATCCCAAATCATCCTGAAGCCTGGACTGCTTCATTTCCTTCTCTGGTTCCTCCTCAGCTGCCATCTCTGTTGGATTCTTTTTATTGCTGTGTTGGTTTTTTCCTGGTCGGTGGGTGAGGATTAGTGGTGTTAGATGTGACTCAGGGAAGTGATGTGCACATCCTCATCCAGATGAGGCTTAGGCCAGTGGTAGCGAATTTGGGTTCAGATTCAGCTGTGCTGAAATTTGGCAGGTTGTTTTCATGACATTTCAGCCCCAAAGACTGAAATTTCATCAATTCATCTCTTCCCAAGAGGTTTCCATTATTTTGGGCCCGGGTCTTGCTCCAAGAGGTGTTTTCACAAGATTTCAGCAGCATCCAGACCTGACCAGGAATCCAGGTGCTGGGGGGTTATCTGAACAGAACATTCCTAAGGGCTTGGATTCAGGGCTCCAATCTGGAGCCACCTCCAAGTGTTTTGTTTTTTAAAAAGGCAAACCAAATGAAACAGAAATAGCAAAGAACACATCCTCTAACTCCTATGTGAGCCCTTGAACATAGCCCAAAATGCATCGATTCCTGCAAGCCCCGAAGAGCATACACTGACCGGTATAGGAGCCGTCACCTATGGATCGGAGAGACACAAGTCAGCAAAATTGCAGGTGAACTCAACTCCCCACAAAAACAGGGTGAGCCTGAGAGCATTGACTGGGATGAGATGTGCCCCTTACCCTCTCCAACTTCACACACTACTCACCATTCCCCACAAGTGAGCCGTGTCACTTCAGGAGCAGGGCCGGCTCCAGACCCCAGCGCCCCAAGCGCGCGCTTGGGGCGGCGTCCCGCGGGAGGGCGGCAGGCGGCCCCGGTGGACCTCTGCAGGATGGCGCAAAGGTCACCGCAGGGCCACGGACAAGGCAGGGACTGGAGAGCAAGTGGCGACAAGAGGGAAAGGGTGATTGGTGGTTGGTCTGGCAGCCAGGGCCGGCTCCAGGCACCAGCCGACCAAGCACGTGCTTGGGGCGGCACTGGGGGCGTGGCGCTGCGTTTTTTTGTGTTTTGTTGTGGGCGGGCCTGGGCGGGGGCGGGCGGCAGCAGCGCGCGGCGCTGGGGGGGGGCGGGGGGGCGGGCTTGGGGCGCGGGCCAGGGGGCAAGGCTGTGGCACTCAGTGGGGTGGGGGCACGGGGCACTTGGGAGGCATGGCGCTCGCGGGGCGGGGCTTGGGCGGCATGGCGCTTGGGGGCTGCGGCGCTTGGTGGAGGTGGGGCACGGGGGCTTGGGCAGCACGGCGCAGGGGGGCGGGGCTTGGGCGGCACAGCGCTCAGCAGGGGTGGGGCTGTGGCGCTCAGTGGGGGTGGGGCACGGGGTCCTGGGCGGCACGGCGCTCCGGGGCGGGGTCCTGGGCGGCACGGAGCTCGGGGGCAGGGGCTGTGGCACTCAGTGGGGTGGGGGCACGGGGGCTTGGGCGGCACGGCCTCGGGGTGGGGGCTGTGGCGCTCAGTGGGGTGGGGGCATGGGGCTTGGGCGGCACGGCGCTCAGGGGCGGGGTCCTGGGCGGCACGGCGCTGGGGTGGGGCTTGGGCGGCACGGCGCTCGGGAGGCGGGGCTTGGGCGGCACGGCGCTCGGGAGGCGGGGCTGTGGCGCTCAGTGGGGTGGGGGCATGGGGACTTGGGCGGCACGGCGCTCGGGGGGGCGGGGTCCTGGGCGGCACAGCGCTCGGGGGGGCGGGGGCTTGGGCGGCACGGCGCTCGGGAGGGGGCGGGGGGCTGTGGCGCTCAGTGGGGGTGGGGGGCATGGGGGGCTTGGGCGGCACGGCGCTCGGGGGGGCGGGGGCTTGGGCGGCGCTCTTTTTTTTTTGCTTGGGGCGGCAAAAAAGTTAGCGCCGGCCCTGCTGGCAGAGTGCCTTAGCTCTGTCCCCCTGGATACACAGGTGTGGCAAGAAGGGTCTGAATTGGAACTGAATAAAGAGCAATTACGTTTGGGCAGCAGGACCAAGTTTCCTGAAGTTTCAAAACACCCTGGTTACCCTGGCACAACTCCACACGGACACGGATTTTCTTTTGTGTCCTTCCAATTTTTAATTGTTCTAATTATTAGCCCTCTGATGCCGATTCTCTTGTCAGCCTTTCGATTACAGGCCCAAATGAGCTAAGCTGGATGCAACCATTGTGCCCATAAAAATGTGCATACACACATTTGCACCTGCAAACTGGAGAGGGGAGGGGGGCTGTCAGTGCAAATAGCCCTTGCACCTGCTGTTACCTGTTTTGCACATATCACTGCCCATATGGGCACATTCCCCAGAATCCATCCAATGTGTAAGGGTGCATCTTTCTGGGGTGCTTTGAAAATGTGGCTGTTTGTGAGATTTGGCCATAGCTCAAAAGTCATATAAGTGCCTAAATTCAGAAAAACGTCATTAGAAGGGCCGGTCCTGCTTCCCTTTAAGTCAATGGCAACACGCTCTTTGAGTTAGCGGTGCAGGATTGGACCCTAATTCAGTCGGATAACTGGGAGATCCATGGCAGTTAAATTCTGAGAATAAGCAAGTAAGCAAACAAATACATTAGAAACAATAAAGGATGGAACAGCACAAAGTGTGCTCTGTGTGTGGGTGTGGGTGTGGGTGTGGGTGGGTGTGCAGGGCAGGGGTTCCAAGAACACTGAAAAGATAAAAGATCAACTTTAATTATTCATTAGAACACTTTACTATTAACTACTATTAAATGTCCTGTCGTACTTAATAAAAACAAATGATGTCACAGTAGCAGGAGGCCTCTCTGCCATTTTCTGAAAAATGGGGGAAGCCATCCATTTGGGGGAGATTTTTTCTGGCAAGCATGATCAAAATTGAAGATTTACAACATGAGAATTAGGGAGATCTCACTGCATGAGCAATGGTTCTCAACCAGGGGGACACACAGCCCTGGGGGGGTCGGCAGAGGTCTTCCCGGGGGTACATCAACTCATCTAGATATTTGCCTAGGTTTACGACAGGCTACATAAAAAGCACTAGCGAAGTTAGTACAAACTAAAATCTCATACAGGCCATGACTTGTTCATAGTGCTCTCTATACTATACATTGAAATGTAAGTACAATATTTATATTCCAGTGGATTTATTTTATAATTATATGGTAAAAATGAGAAAGTCAGCAATTTTTCAGTAATAGTGCGCTGTGACACTTTGTATTTTTATGTCTGATTTTGTAAGCAAGCAGTTTTTAAGTGAGGTGAAACTTGGGGGTACACAAGACAAATCAGACTCTGGAAAGATTGCGAGCCACTGTCCTAGAGTAACTGGAAAGATAAAAACCTAGCACTATATCTTCACTGCAAAAAAAGCGTGTCTTTATAGCCAATGAGTTATGTCTATGTAAAATCCTAGTGGAGATAAGGCACAGACAGTTTACCTCAATGGAGTTAAACCCCAGATTGGTGGTGTATAATATTGCGCTCAGCTACCACAAGGTAAAAAAACTACCCATGTCTTTCTTGTCTCCACTAGATTTCAGAGCAAGACAGCGAACATGCCTTTTTTTTGCAGTGAAGAAGACAAAGCTTCAGATGAAATGCTTTGTTTTCAGACTCTCAGCAATTCATTTGTGATGCACCTGGTTAAAAAGAAAGTGCCTGTCATTGCTACTTAGGTAAAGAGCAACCCCTTCATGGATCTTCACTCATAACCAGAAACTTTCAAGACTCCCCCAGTTCAACCCCCAAAAGTAGCAAATCACACTTACCTTGCTGGCAATTCACTGGCTCCAGAGCCATTAAAAGGCACAGGGCAGCAACCTGGAGAGCCTGCATGACTGGAGAGTAGTTGTTTTTGTTGCTCAGTGCGGGGGGGCTCTTTGCTTTGTGAGAGAAACAATGAGCCCTGCTCCTTCGCAGAAGCTTTTCAGATTGCTGAATGTGAAATCTGAACACCCAGAGCACACTTAAGCACGGCTGCCTCCCATGGAAATGAGCGTGGTAATTTATCAGTGACATTAATAAGTGGCTATTTAAATAGAGGAGGTACAGATGGAATTTACATACCTGCTTCCTCTTTGGGCCAGGTGAATAAGTAACGTCTAAGATTGTTTGGGAGTTTGCAGACATGTGGTTTGAATAATTGGCAGTTACTGCAGAGCCTGAAGGAATTTCAGAGGAGACAATGAACCATGGCTGTTTATTTACTTACAGTGGGGATTTGGGGGAACCGATACTATGATCAACACATTCTTTCTGGAAAGGAGCACCCTGGCGTAGCATAGTTGCATGATTCCAGATAATGCAACAGCACCAAAATCAGATAAGCAAATCAAATGAAAGCCCCAAAAATAAGGCGTTTGTAAAACGAAGCCTTCAAACTCTGACTGGTAGAAATAGATGCATGGAAAATAATATACTCTACTGGCTAGTGGGATATGTCATTGCCCTATGGAGGATGGAATCAGAACAGCACGTCAAAGACCCTATATGGCTATGGGTGACTCTTTTTTAGCTCAAGTGGTAGGCGCTGGTGGTAATATAGGATCTGAGTTCTATCTCAATTCCAAGTAATCATGGTGTGCAACACAGTGATAACCATGAAGTCACTGGAAGCCTTAGACCTGCAGAAATATACCTACACAGATTGCAGTTGCAATGAACTCTACTAAAAAAAAAAATTCTCCTATGCCTGTGATCCAGACATCTCAGCACTGATCTGCTGCCTAAATTGAAAGCTCTTTGGGGCAGGGACTATCTTGCAGGCGTAGTAGCACATTCTGGGTGCTGTTGGAAGACAAACAATATGTAATGACAAGATGAAACTGACTATAAACAAACCTGAAATTGACCTGTCTGGCGTCATTGTCTTGGCTGAGAAAAAGGAAAATAATAAGCGCAAAGTAAACAAGCAGCATAAAGCAAATGAGATTCTTTCATTTTCAGTTATCTAAGATGTTATTAATAACATAGGAAAGGAAATTTGTGATTTAAAAATAGCTGTCTATGAGCCAGATGCATTATTGACAACCCTAATCATGCAAAACTCATGTCACCCCCTCCCCCCAATCATGAGATTGTCCTAAAACTTGTAAGATTCTAAAAACAATAAATTTGTGGGTTTTTTACTTGAGCTTTGACATTTTCAACATTTATGCCCCCATAAGGGCTAGAAACTTTCTATTTTTTTTAAAGTAAAAGTTGAGATTTTCCTAGAACCATCTGACTCCAGGAACTGGGGCTTTAAGGAAAACACCAACTATCATGAGGCTCATGATAAAATCACGAGATGTGGCAACACAGCAGATGGTGTCCCCTCAAAACCAAGCCTTCAGAATGTTTTGTCTGAGTTGGCCACACCCTCAGAAGAGCTAACCTCAATTCCCGACTCTGCCACTGCCTCCCTGGGTGACCTTGGGCGAGTCCTTTCATCTCTTTGTGGCTCAGGTCCCCATCTGCAAAATGGGAATACCAGCATTTTGTTTTTCCCAGCCTTTATCTATCTTGTCCATTTAAATCGCAAACTCTTAAGGCTTACCATGTGTTTTCAGAGTACCTAGCAGCATAATGGGGCTTACCCCGTTAGCCCTTCTAGCACTACTGTGGGACAAAGAATAAATAATGGTGAAATACTTGGTTTGTGAAGAAGTAAAAATGACTCCTTTATGAGCTTTCCCTCAGTTACTGACCGCATTCAGAACATATTGCTGGCTTTGGTTTGTTATATTTAGGCTTGTCAGAATTCAATCTTTTTTAATATATAATTTTGATGGATATCGACATTTATTTTTAAGCATTTTTTTTTTAGATTTTTTAGTGATGTAATTTTCCCAGTTCTGCAAATTATGGGGGGGAAGGGGAACACATTTAATGACAGTAGATGATGACGTTCAAAAAGTTAACGCTTTATAAACCGTTAAAACACAAATTGTCAGCAGTGCTTGGCAAAATACACAAAGTTAATATCCTTAAATCAACAAGTCATACCTGTTTTTGCTATTCATTCGCTAGTCTGTTTGTAACAAGCCTCATTCTAAAGTCTAACTCACTGGATTTTGACTCCTAAGCAGCATTTTTATTAATTTGCTTATCTATAAATTTTGATTATTATCAATGGAACTATTTTTACAGTGGAAACCTCTTTACCAAGCTGCTGCTGCACCCTCTGTAACTCTCACTCTGCCTCCTCAACTCCTCCCCCCGTCCTTCCTGTTTCCTGTCCTTTCAGACTCCCAACAGCCAGTGCTCCCAGTTCTAATAATTACAAGCAACATCTAAACATCACACAAACATGGCAATTGCTTCGGGCCCCAACCCACAAGCTGGGGAGCCCCATGAAGCTAAACTGCTCACGCTTTGGCTTCAGCCCCGTGCAGTGGGGCTTCGGCTTTCTGCTCTGGGCCCCAGGGAGTGTGATGCTGGCCCTGCTTGGCGGAACCACTGAAAACTGCTCACGGCCCCCCAGGGGGTCCTGCACCACTGGTTGAGAACCACTGATCTAGACCATCCCTGACAGGTGTTTGTCTAACCCGCTCTTAAAAATCTCCAATGATGGAGATTCCACAACCTCCCTGGGCAATTTATTCCAGTGCTTAATTACCCTGACAGGAAGTTTTTCCTAATGTCCAACCTAAACCTCCCTTGCTGCAATTTAAGCCCATTGCTTCTGGTCCTATCCTCAAAGGTTATGAAGAACAATTCTTCTCTCTCCTCCTTGTAACAATCTTTTATGTACATGAAAACTGTTATCACATCCCCTCTCAGTCTTCTCTTCTCCAGACTAAACAAACCCAGTTTTTTCAATCTTCCCTCATAGGTCACGTTTTCTAGACCTTTAATCATTTTTGTTGCTCTTCTCTGGACTTTCTCCAATTTGTCCCCATCTTTCCTGAAAAGTGGCCCCCAGAACTGGGCACAATACTCCAGTTGAGACCTAATCAGGCGGAGTAGAGTGGAAGAATGACTTCGCATGTCTTGCTTACAACACTCCCGGATCTCTTTCTAAAGAAGATGATGTGGGTCAACCCCAAGCTACTGGGTGCAATTCTATGAGCTATGTTATACAGGAGGCCAGACTACATCAGTCATTCTCTACCTTTTCCATATTGGGTCCCCCTTTCCCACATTAGGATCCCTCCTAGGGTCCCCCTCGCATCTAGCCAAAAAAACCCCATTTAGCAATATGGGAAAGCTACATGGTCACAATCCCATGATGCCATGTGTGCATGACCCTCAGGATGAGAACCTAGTGGAGGACGGTAAAGGCCTCAAATTCTATGAGCCTATGAACCTGGCACATCTTGACTTTTATAGCCATAAAGAAAAAGTGATGTGCGATGGCATGAAAACACAGAGAGGTATCAGGGCTGGTGCAACCATTTAGGGCGCTAGGATTTGGGAGGGCGGCATTTTCTTCAGCAGCGACCGTGGCGGCCAGATCTTCGGCCACCCCGGTCGCCGCCGGCATTTAGGTGGAGGGAGCTGGGGCAGGGGAGCGCAGGGAGGGCCACCTGCAGCATGTAAGGGGGGGGCGGCATGCAGGGGAACTCCCCGCCCCAGCTCACCCCTGCCCCGCCTCCTCCCCGAGCACGCCCTGGCTGCTTCACTTCTCCCGCTTATCAGGCTTGCGGCGCCTAAGCTGATTGGCCCCGCAAGCCTAGGAGGCGGGAGAAGTGAAGCAGCCGGGGCGTGCTCGGGGAGGAGGCGGGGCAGGGGTGAGCTGGGGCGGGGAGGTGCCTCGGGGTGGAGGGTGGGGAGCTGCCGCAAGGGGGGGCGCCTGAGGGTGGAGGGGGGAAGATGCTGCGGGGGAGAAGGGCTCAGGGCGGAGGCGCGGGGTTGGGGGGGAGGGCGCAAGGTAGAAGTTTTGCCCAGGGTGCAAAACATCCTTGCACCGGCCCTGAGAGATATTAATGATTTAAATACACGCACAGCGCTATGACCTGCCTTCCAAAATTACACTTGATTTCTTAGGAATCAGGGCTATTTTGTTTTGCAGGATCTGAGTTTATGG
Source organism: Mauremys reevesii (assembly GCF_016161935.1). Classification (NCBI taxonomy): domain Eukaryota; kingdom Metazoa; phylum Chordata; order Testudines; family Geoemydidae; genus Mauremys; species Mauremys reevesii. Next base: position 102,843,573 of record NC_052630.1, on the reverse strand, counting down.
CGGGTGTTAGCTGAGGGGGAACCCTGTGGTAAAATAGAATTCTATTTGCTTCTTAAGCCCAAACAGCACTTTATCACCACTGGCTCCTCTGTTTACAAGTGTTTTAGGTAAACATTTGTATGGTTCCTTGCTTCATAGCCTACCAAACAATGTATCTGCTTATCTCGATGTTTTAATGCATCTGCTCTGTTCTCTGATAGCCACTGGAAAGGTTTTAGCTATTGCTGAGCTTTGGTAGTACAGGTTTGTCAATATATTGACTCTTAGGCACGTCAGATTTCTCATTTTTACCGTGTGCTTTGTTTTTTAAGGATTGCCTTTCCACTGACTTGTAATTGCAGCTTTGTTGGACAACAGATGCGTTTTATAGCTCTGCTTCCTCTAGTATGTAAAAGAACTGCATAGCCCAGTAGATTTTTCTTCTGTGTTTTGTGACATTTTGAATAGTTTTCTGTGAAGAAGATTACACAACTCAGGGGACTGGTGATCAAACAGGCACCGTTTTGCCTCCAAGTTACTGGTGCTGCTCCAGCCCAGGGCCCAAACCCTGCAATCAGATCCACGCGGACAGACTGTTGTCTCACATGGAGTTGCACTGACTTCAGAGGGATTCTCCATGAGCATCAGGCTCCGCCCATGAGGATCAGATGGCAGGCCAGAGGCCCAGATTGGTAGTGAGCAAAAGCTGTTCCCATCTTCCGGGGCCTGTGTGAAATGGACTGAGGGGCTCGGTCGGTCCCCTGTGAACAGGAATCCATGTTACAGACATATCCACTGACACTGATATTAACTGCCCCCCTCCCCTCCCTCCCCCCCATTGATCGTTCTGCCAAGGAAGCTAAGGGATGAATAGCGATATAGACTGAAGTCCCCTTTCACCTTTACAGGGTGTCTCTCCAGGTCAGGACTGACGCTCATTGCCCCTCATGCTGTAGCAGTTCAGCAAATAAAGAACTTGTTCCAGAGTCCACTGAAATCAATGGAAAGATTCCCCTTGACTTCAATGGGCTTTGGATCAGACCCAGAGAGAGGATTTTCCATCTCCCTGGCTGTCAGTCTGGCCTCTTTCCCAAGCACCAAGTGTACTTTAAAAAGAATTATAGAGCACTTTAAGCAGCTACATGTATTTGATTCCCTAGCTACAGACTGTTGTTAGCATGCAGAGATCAGGTGGGGCCCAGCCAACATCCATTAAAGTCAGTAGAAAGATTCCCATTGACTTCAGCAGGAGATGGATCACACCCATCTTCCCAGCAATCCTCTGCCTGGCTTAGGTACTTTCATGGCCACTGTCATCGTAGTATCTGAGCACCTACCCGTCATTAATGTATTCATCCCCACAACACCCTTGTAAGAAAGGGCAGTGCAGTTATCCGCATTGTAGAGATGGGAAACTGAGGTACAGAGAAACTAAGTGACTTGCCCAAGGTCACATGGGAACTCAGTAGCAGAGCAGGGAATTGAATCCACGTCTCCCAAGTCCTTTGCTAGTGCCCTAACAACTGGGCCATCCTTTCTCCTCAGCGTTCAGCTGGAGAGTGATGGAAAAGCTGGGTATTCTCTGTTCAGTTTAGTTTATGTTACATTGGACATTTTACAAACCATTTTGTTTCATGGCTCTACGAAGGCAACTTGTAATTTTGCGGCACCTGAGCAGTGTCACAAGTAAGTCTGAGCTCCCTGTCAAGTCAACCTGTGCAACAGCTTCCCAGGGCCCATTGTAAATGCTCCACCACTCACAGTCTTTAAATTAAGACGGGCCTTGCTTTCTAAAAAATGCACAGTAGTTCAACCACAAGCTATTGGGCTCAATGCAAGAATGGCTGGGTGAAATTCTACCACCTACATTTGTCTGGGTAATGAGAACAACCAGTTACAATAGTTCTGGAAGGGCTCTAAAGCCTCCTGCTTCAGGGCATAAGCCAACCTCTGTCAGGTGATATGAGGAAACTTTCCCCGGGGGCAGTTTATCCCCTCGCTCTCTATTGTCACTTTCTCTGAAGCAGCCCATGCTGGCCGCTGTCAGAGACAGGATCCGGGATGAGGATCCTGGTTTAATCTAGTCTGGCAGCTCTTATGTTCTGGTGGATCATTGGACCAGCTGCTCAGGAAGGTTCCTTCAGTCTTTACAACTGTGGTTCTGTGAGGAAGGTCTTGTGGAGACTTTATTTAAGGTAAGGATGTGAGAGGCGTGATGTACAGCATGTGTTTGTTCAATCAGACCATCTGTGGACAGGAAGTGGAAAATGGCTAAGATAGCAGGAAACGTACCAGAGAAGATGTAATAAATCTCAACAGATTAAATCTTGCTTTGCAGTTCGATTTATGATTTCATAATTCTCTCCATGGCAACCCATGGCTTCTGATCCAGCAGATAACAGAAATTGCAAGCTGCCACTGGATACAGATCAGAGCTTTGGGAAAATCTTATTTTCTCTGTCATTTGTATATTAAATGTCACAACAGCTGAGCGTGAAGTTTTGGTATGCCCACTTTACAGGTGGGAAACTGAGGCACGGATAGGGGATGTGACTTCACACAGTTAGTCAATGGTAGACTGGGACCAGAATCCAGGCCTCTCAGGTCCCAGACCAGAGCATGCCAGTCCATTTTGCAACCTCCCAGTGAATTTAGATTATTCATTGTCCATTTTTTCAAGTGTTGTGGACAATCAGGTGCTGGAATTTTAAAATTTCCACTGATCGGCCTGAACATTTTTCATCAGACTTTTTTTTGACGAAAAAATGGCTTTTTGACCAAAATTAAAATTTTCACAGAGAATTTTCATTTTGGGTAAAAAAAAAAAAGAGCTATTTTCAATTAAAAGTTTCAAAAGGAAAATCATTTCATGGGGGGGGCATTTTTAAGGTTTTCATTTTTGGGGGTTTTCCCACCTCTTTCTCTCCCAATTTTACTTTTTCTGCCCAGAAGAGAGGGAAGAGAGGAGTAAAACTAAGAGGGAAAGACACAAAAACCTTTAAATGTATTTTTTTCCCCTAAAAGAAATGTACATTTTGTTGTTGAAAAAGTTACAGAAAATTTGCAAACAAAACAGAACTTGTTCACTTATTTTGCAACGTTTCATTACATTAAATATTCTGGCCCCCGCCCCCAGCCCTCCCACCGAATTTCTTGACCTCGTTCTCTACAGCACTGACTCTCAAGTATTTAAAAATCCCACGGTTTCTCTTCAGAGACAGCATAGCACTGTATCCTTGACTAGACAAAGGCATCTGTTTTGTGCCGTGTGCCCATGTGCATAGAGCAGTGGGTCTCAATCAGGGGTACGCAGAGGTCTTCCAGGGGGTACAGCTAGATATTTGCCTAGTTTTACAACAGGCTCCATAAAAAGCACTAGTGAAGTCAGTACAAACTAAAATTTCATACAGGCCATGGCATGTTCATACTGCTCTATACATTATACATTGAAATGTAAGTACAAGATTTATATTCCAATTGATTTATTTTATAATTATATGGTAAAAATGCGAAAGTCAGCAAATTTTCAGTAATAATGTGCTGTGACATTTCTGTATTTTTGTCTGATTTTTGTAAGCAAATAGTTATTACGTGAGGTGAAACCTGAGGGTGCACAAGACAAATCAGACTCCTGAACGGGGCACAATAGTCTGGAAAGGTAGGGAGCCACTGGCCTAGTGCACTAGTGAGACCTGGGTTTTATTCCCAACTCTGACACAGTCTAATGATCACCCAGCAGCCAAGTTACGTCCCCTTTTGTGACTCAGTTTCCCTCTCTGTAAAATGGGGATAATGACGCGGCTGTCCTTTGCAAGAGGCTTTGAGATCTACTGATGAAAACTGCTATATAAGAGCTAGGCATTATTATTGTGGGACTGCCTGGATCTGACAGGCTCCGATTTTCGGGGCATTCTGTATACACAGCAAGTAAAAGTGGATGTTTGAAAGAAAATTCTGTTTCTGCCCAGCTGAAATCCTGCCTCCTGGTGCAGTTAGACAAGCAGGCTCTCACTGGGAAAGATTCGCTTCCGCACAGCACACACACACACACACACAAAAGAGAGGGAAGAAAGAGGCTCCTCTTGCATTTTGCTTCTCACTTAATGAGCCCCCTGAGGGCTGGTGCTAATTAGACACATTTCTACACAAGAGGCCTTTCTTTTGGAAGCAAGCCTGGAGTCATCCAAGCAGAGCAAAGCTTTGAAAAGAGGGCATGGTTACAGATTGCCTGGATAAACAACGGCTAGTGGGGGGTGAAGACTGTTTGGCAACACACACTAGATGTCAAGATGGGGCAAGTGTTTATGTTTTCTCTGAGTGTTTGTTCATTCCCCTGCAGTTGGAGTCCTGCAAATACCTCCTCTGGGCTACTCAGAATGGAATGACGATGCCTGTCAGTTGTCCCAGTGCCTAGCCAGGTAGGAGCCAGCACCCACCATGGCAGATCCATAGGGTGCCCAGCCCCGGCAGAGCACAATGCCCAGTGTAGCACTTCCCAGGAGATGCTAATGCCATGTTACCCACAGCAATTCACTGGAGGTGGCAATGTACACCATGGCAACACTCAGAGGATAATGAGATGCTAGCACAACAGCACTCATGGAGTGCCAGGCCTCTGCAGGGCAGAAAACAGCCCAAATGTTGTGACCTATAGACCCCATGGCTGAAGGGGTGCCCCACTTGCAACCCAGCCCGGGGCTCTGTGTGCCCGGACTCAGAGCTGCCAGGGGGAAACTCAGTGTGCTCCTCCCTGGGTAAAGGGCCAACGAATTGGGCTTTCCCCCTCCTTCTAACGATTACATAGTAGCTTTCATCTTTGCCCCAGCTCCACTCCTCCCATCCCAGCCACAGTGGGGCTGGCTGAAAAAAGCATGATGAGAGACAGAGGTGGAAGGATCGGCTGGAGAAGGACCTGCTGCATTCCACCCCCCTGCCACTGCCACTCTCCTTCTGCCACCACACACCCTCAGGAACTGGCCTTTCCCAAACGATTGAAGCCCCGTAGGCTCAGCCAGTATCCCAAGCGGCTCACCCTGTTATTTTTCTGATGTCTTCTGTAGTAAGATGAGGTCCTGAAACATAAGTACTTGTAGCAGAGGCCTGGTTTGAAGCCTAAAGCCTGAACTAAAGTAATGGTCAAGACTTTGCTAACATAAAGCAAAGTTAAGCTGTGAGCCAGAGGCAGGCCCTGCTCACAGGAGCTGGCAAGAAGAAGGCTGATGTTGCAAATATACACATACCTAAAAGGTACTAAGCACTAAACATGTGCCAGGATGGTACCAGAACAGTCCGGTACGAGCACATTCCACATAGATAACAAGGAAAACAGGCTGAACTATCCTAAAGACAGGGGCTGGATGGTAATACTACAGAAGGGATGTGGACAGATTGGAGAGAGTCCAGTGGAGGGCAATGAAAATGATTAGGGGGCTGGGGCACATGACTTACGAGGAGAGGCTGAGGGAACTGGGGTTATTTAGTCTGCACAAGAGAAGAGTGAGGGGGGATTTGATAGCAGCCTTCAACTACCTGAAGGGGGGGTTCCAAAGAGGGTGGAGCTCTGCTGTTCTCAGTGGTACCTGATGACAGAACTAGGAGCAATGGTCTCAAGTTGCAGAGGGGGAGGTCTAGGTTGGATATTAGGAAACACTATTTCACTAGGATGGTGGTGAAGCACTGGAATGGGTTACCTAGGGAGGTGGTGGAATCTCCATCCTTAGAGGTTTTTAAGGCCCGGCTTGACAAAGCCCTGGCTGGGATGATTTAGTTGGGGTTGGTCCTGCTTTGAGCAGAGGGTTGGACTAGATGACCTCCTGAGGTCTCTTCCAATCCTAATATTCTATGATGGCTAGAGTTGTTTTGTTTGAACCCACATGTACAGGGTGAGAGGCGGCACCCTAACACGCAGAGGGGGTTGCACCTCTGTACGTCGGGAGTGATGTGTAACTTGTTTGTACCTGTGTATAAAAGTGTACCCCTGAGGGGTTGTCTTGGTCTGGCCTAGGGGGCAGTGGAGAATCTCGCCATGGTCTGAGCCGGTCCATTGTCAGGGGGCACATATTCATAGTATGTCCTGTAGAGTCTGTGGGAAACTACTACTGTGTTTCGTTTGACAATAAACCTGGCCAGGTGCCTTCGTACCTTATCGGAGTCTGTGGTCATTGGGGGTTCTCTCGGGGTCTGCTGCGTCAGTGATCTGCAGAGCCGGGGCAGCACATAGAGGGAACACGCACCCAACCGACTGTTATCAACATTGGACAGAACAGAGCACCACACCAGTGATGTCCGATGACATTGGTGATCCCGACCGCTGATCTGGTGAGTAAGCGAGCTGTCCGCTATAGGAATCGCAATCTAACATGACAGAAAGCCGCGAGGTAGGGAACCTGCTTCTCCCCTGCCTTCAAATCCCCACAGAGTTTGATAACTTGTGGACCTGCTGGTTCGCTAGCCAAAGAGGTCCATATGAATTCAAAAAATATAGTGGGGAAGAACCATGGGATGAAATTTGTAAGGCTTGGGCAGAAACTGTAGCCTTGAAATGCAGAATATTGCAAACTATAACCAGGGCTGTTAAATGGTTAAGACAACATGCCACAAAATTGGTGGGACAAGTAACAGAAACAAAAGAAGTGTTAAAAGAATCAGAAGACGCTACAGAGCCCTGGCCTGCTCTCGCTCTCCTTGAGGGGTGGCAAGCAGCCCACAGACAAACAGCACAGGAACAGAATAAAACATTGACAACATCTGTAAGAAACCTACGAAAAAGAGATGTGCCCCCACCCCGTTATAAATCCTGGTGGTCAACAGCAGGCTTCCGGTAGCTCCCCTGTGCCTGAAGAATGGGGACAGAAGTGGAAAAAGGGAGCCCTAGCAAAATTAAAAGATGAAATGGGGTCCACTGCATTGCAACCACCACCTTATGATAAAAGCCAGGTGCCGGTTAAACGTAAACTGAGCCCTAGACTGGTGCCTGTCAGAGCGGGAGAAGTAAGTGCACAGAAGGAAAGAGGAGCACACACAATACTTTTCACTGAATTGGTAAATCAGAAGAGGGAAAAAACGGAACAGTTCACAGAGCACATTAGGAGACAGGAGCAGCGACTCGATGGCAGGGGAGTGAATAAAAAAGAATTTCAAAGTAAAAAAATGAAGCGGGTTAACACCTAGAATTGATGCATTAACCCATGGAGTTGCCCAAAACCAGTTAACGGCAGCAAAAAAGGACACTCCCGCCATCCACTTGGCATGCACACAAAAGCAACATACGCTGGGGGAACAAAGTCAGGTTTTACAAGAGCACGTAACTACCCCCGCTCTCCTCTCAGAGCCAGGATAAAACCCTGGGGTGGGGTTCCCAACTGCTTTAACCGACTGAACCACACTCCGTGCTCAGACCTAAACGTAGAACCTTCTTTCTGAAATATTTTTAATACCAGTTACATTTTCCTTTATATCCTTTCTCAGTTTGCTAAACTCGCTGCTGCTGCCTGTACTTTAAGATACCTTCTTGGCTCAGGTCTCTCTACCTTCCTACCTTGTTCTTCACCCCCCTTCTGCTCTCTCTCTCTCTCTCTCTCTCTGGTTTAAAAGTTATAGTTTTTACAGAAACCTCCAAAAGATTAAGCAGAACAGAACAAACCAACAAACAAAGAGAAAATAAGGTAAAAACTTTAAGTAAATCCAGTAAATTAATTATTTTAACCCTTCAGGAATGCAACAGCTGGAATTACTCCTAACTTTCTTGAAGATATGGTTGCCATGCAACGGAAATGCAGACTCTGCTTCTAATCCTAACCAGGGGTGAGCTGGAGCCGGTTCGCACGGGTTCGCGCGAACCCGTTGTTAAATTTAGAAGCGGTTTTAGAACCCCTGCGAGGGAAGCTTTGATGGGCTCTGCCTGGGAAGCCTGTAATTCCTCCTCCCGGCCGCCGGGGGGCGCTGTGCTGCGAGAGCCATGTGAGCTGCCTCCTGGCCCTGTTGCTGCTCCTGCTCTTTGGACCTCTGGCCCTGGGGCTCCGGCTGCGTCCTGCTGCTCCCAGCTATCTGCGCCCCTCCCCCGCCGTCCCAGCCACAGCCACCCCCCAGCCCCACCCCCTGCCCGCAGCCAGCCTCTGCCTGCAGCCCCAGCCACAGCCACCCCCTGCCTGCAGCCCCTGCCACAGCCACCCCCTGCCTGCAGCCAGCCTCTGCCCACAGCCGCCCGCAGCCACCCCCTGCCCACAGCCACCCGCAGCCCGCCCGTCTGCATCACCTGCCCACAGCCAGCCCGTGTCACTCCCTGCCTCCAGCTAGCCCTGCCCCACGCCCCTATCTGCAGCCAGCCCCACATCCACTGGTGCCCTGCAGTTCCCAGGGCAGTAACCCTGCACACCTGCTTTAATGAGGGGGGGGCAGGGAGCAGCTGGGACCCACACATGTGCACACCCTAGAGTGACCAGACAGCAAATGTGAAAAATCGGGACGGGGGTGAGGGGTAATAGGAGCCTATATAAGAAAAAGACCCAAAAATTGAGACTGTCCCTGATCACCACCCACACATGTGAAACGGAGCTCATTTCTAGTTCAGCCCCATCTTTTTAAAAAAGAACTTTAGGTAGGGTTAAAATACATCTGTATTTTCCTGGACATGTCAGGCTTTTTGGTTCTTAATCACCTCCTGGGAAAATATGGACGTATGGTAACCCTATTGGTACAAAAAATACATGCTGTCGCACATCCCTTAAATCAGAACTTTTTATAGGGAACCCGTTGTTAAGATTTTGGCAGCTCATCACTGATCCTAACCACTAACTAATATTTGAAATATGGGCTATCCTTATTTCCATATAGCAGAGTTTTAAAATAAAGTTAATATAAAGTAATGGAAAATGCCTTAAGTTACTAAATTAATACAACAAATTTTGAAAATAATATGAATTGTATCAATTTTTATTAAAAGTTTTAAATAGCAAGGTAATAACTTGCATATTTAAATGTTTAACCCTTTTGTATTTTTGTTTGCCTTATTTTGTATAGTTATAAATGGAATTCTGGCACCATTTGTTTTTAACTGTAAGTTAGTCTTGTATGTCATGTATGTTGTCCTGTGTTGTGTGTGTCACATGACTACTTTTTATTATTTTTATTTTGTTGCAACAAAAGTCAATTTTATACCCTTTATAGATAGATAGATAGATAGATAGATATATGTAATATGGTACCACACTATTTTAATATTATGGTTGGGGTATAACCATCATAATATTATTAATACCATTTTTTTTCAAAGTTCAACAAGGTCTCAGTTATAAATATATGTACATATATTTCTGCCTCAACAAATAATGCAATCGTAAACAAAAAGAATTCTCTTTTATTAATCACAGTTTTGTTTTTTATTTTTACTCAAAGAAATAAAAAGTGGGAAAACCACAACCTTAAGATTAAAGTGATATTAACAAAAATGTCAATTTCTTGTTTGGGCTTTTTATAAACTTGTTTGCACTTTTGAATATAGTTATAAGAATGTCATAACAAAAATGTTTTAAAATAACAATTTATGCATAAAGCTAACCAAACAATTTCAGTAGGTTTCCACCTTTGTCTCCCAAACACAACCGAGCATCATAAAAGTATAATACCCTCAAAGTATTTTCATAGACCTGTATTTAAAATTCATTTTGATTTAATTTTTATTTTATTTTCTATTATGTTAAAGGGATGTAGTGGTTGTTAAAGTTTGTGCTTCTAAACAGTTAACAAAAGTGGAATTGGTATCACAAGAAATTAAATCTAAAAAGTTTGGTAAAAATTCTGTTATTAACTCTTTTACTAAAACAGAGTGCTCAGCAAGGGAAAGCAACTCACCTTCTCATAGAAGATTGTGAGTATCTATTTTAGTGGTTAAGCATTTTATTTAGTATAAACTATTAGTAATGCACCTCAAGTGAAAATGCATGTCCATACAACAATTGCAAAGTATAGCTTGTGTTATAAAAGATTTAGTCCCTGTCACATCATGAACAAACTACATTCATCAGTGTATTAACTTTGGATTACTGAAAACAAGAAGAGATGTAAAACAAACAAAAAACTGTATTATGTTAACTAACTAGCTGTTTAAGGTTGCATCCCACAGACCAAAGACACCAGAAGACACCAGAAAATATCACACCAAAGACACTGGAAAATACCACATCACAAAAACACCAGATGATATCAGCATACAGTGAAGAAACTCCCCAAGCGTCAAGAAAAGAAAAATGAAGTGCTTTATAAATAAGAGACTGGTCAAATACACTTCATTCTACCATATATGAACAATTAAGTTGGCAATCAGCTAGAAATCAGTATCAGTTCATTTGAATTTGGCTATTGTATAAAAGCAACTATTATTGTTGTATTACTGTATTATTGTTACAGTGTTGATTCTTGCTTGCATATTTATACCTGCCTCTGGAAATTTCCACTACATGCATCTGACGAAGTGGATATTCACCCACGAAAGCTCATGCTCCAATACATCTGTTAGTCTATAAGATGCCACAGGACTCTTTGCTGCTTTTTACAGATCCTGACTAACACAGCTACCCCTCTGATAAAGAAATTAAGTTGCACAGTAACTACAAATTGGGTAAACAAATTCCCTGTTAGTACCAGTCATAATTTGGGTTTACATGGCCGGATTAACCTTTTGTGGGCCCGGCGCCAAACATATTTGTGAGCCCCTATGGGGCAATGGAGTATGGTGCAGGGGGGGTCAGTCCCTGGAGCGAGGGGCCAGCCAGGGGCAATGGCATGGCAGGGGTGGCCCCACTCCACCCAGCCTAGTGTGAGGGCACTATTTACAAAGCAGCAGACTCGCAATGGTCTGCCAGGCCCTGTGCTGCCTTCATGCCCCATGCCGCGCAACACCCCCCCCCTCAACATCGGAACACACACCCCCAATTCCCTATGGCCAGAGCCCCCCTGGACCCACTGTGCCCAGGGCCCCCCCATACCCTGCCACAAATGCACAGCACCCTGCACAACACCACCCCTTTCCAGTGCCCCCCTAACCACAGCCTCACGACAACTGCCCAGCACTCCACACAGATCCCACACTCCCCAGTGCCCCAACACCCAGAGATCTTCCCCGCCCCCTCACAGCCCAGTACCCCTCCCGCCAGGCCCTCCAGAGACCCACTCCCCCATGGCCTGCCTCCCAGTCACGTATGGGGGTTGCACCTCTATACGTCAGGAGTGATGTGTAACTTGTTTGTACCTGTGTATAAAAGTGTACCCCTGAGGGGTTGTCTTGGTCTGGCCTAGGGGGCAGTGGAGAATCCCGCCACGGACTGTGTCGGTCCATTGTCAGGGGGCACATATTCGTAGTATGTCCTGTAGAGTCTGTGGGAAACTACTACTGTGCTTCATTTGACCATAAACCTGGCCAGGTGCCTTGGTACCTTATCGGAGTCTGTGGTCACTGGGGGTTCTCTCGGGGTCTGCTGCGTCAGCGAGCTGCAGAGCCGGGGCAGCACACAGAGGGAACACGCACGCAGCCAACTGTTATCATCACTGAACAGAGCAGAGCAGTGCACCACATCTGACGACACCTTCGCTCTCTGGCCTGAGTTGTGCCTTGACTCTGTTAAGTTCTTGTGCCTGGAGACTAAGTCCCAGGGTCTCTCCTCACAACCCTTTCACACCCGCATTACTCCATCGACTTCAGCAGTGTCACTCCGGATTCACACCAGTGCGAGCAAGAGGAAAACCAGACCCCTCCCTCCGGCTCAGTACATAATCCAAAAACACTAGCTGATAAACCAATACAGTGAGCCCCCATCCTGCTTCACAGCTTCCAGTGAGGCGGAGAGTGAAATTCAAAAGACTAGGCTAGATCCCCAGCTGGTGTAAATCAGCATCGCTCCACTGATTGATTTATACCAGCTGAGGATCTGGATTATTAATTACTGTCCCCATTGCCCTAATATTCATGCATCCTCCTTGGACAAACAGTGCCTCAGGTGCTGGCTGATTTGTAGCTAAACATTAATGATGTTGTTGCAGCACCTTCCATTCCCAGGGAACCCAGAGCACTTTGCAAGGTCAGGACTAAAGCTTAGAGTTCTTACTCAGTTTTCACTCAGTCCTCAGCAGACAAAACTCCCACCCATTTCAGTGGGCCGGGCCTGAATGCAGACTGAGGAAAACGACTCAGGATTCAGCACAAAAATCATTCTTAGCCACAGACTTATAGACTGATTATGCAACCCTGGAGCAGTCCTTACAAGAATTCTCCAGTGGGACTACTCAGAAGAGGAATTGCTATACAGACAGAGTGGGTCAGATAATATCTTTGGATACATCTACACTACCTGCCGGATCGCGGGTAGCGATCGATCTATCGGGGATCGATTCATTACGTGAAATGTAGAGGTGATAAATCGATCCCCGATCGCTCTCCTGTCGACCACTGAACTCCAGCTCGGCGAGAGGTGGAAGCAAAGTCGACGGGGGAGCCGCGGCCGTTGATCCCGCACCACAAGGACGCAAAGTAAGTAATTTTAATTCAATCTAAGATACGTCGACTTCAGCTACTCTATTCTCGTAGCTGAAGTTGCGTAGCTTAGATCGATTCCCCCCCGCCCAGTGTATTGGACCAGCTTGTGTTGATGAGAGAGAGAAACTTTCAAACTAAGAAGCAAGCTCCCGACAGAGCAGGACACACCTGCTCAAGAGTGGCACCTGACCCTGCCACAACAACAAATGCAAAACCTGCAGAATTTCTCCACTGCTACAATGATCAACTCCCTCCCCAACACACCTTTCAAGATCCATGGGTCCTACACATGCACATCACAACGTGTGGTGTATCTCATCCAGTGCACTAAATGCCCCAATAACAATATGTGGGTGAAACCAGACAATCGCTAGGCTCTCGAATGAACTCACACTGCAAAATGAAAAAAGACAAAACACCCTGTCACCTGTGGGTGAGCACTTGTCACGAAGCGATCACTCTATAGCTGACCTCTCAGTCCTCGTCCTCAAAGGAAACCTGCACAACACTTTCCAAACATGAGCCTGGGAGCTTAAATTCATAACTCTGCGAGACACTGAAAGTCATGGACTGAACAGAGATACTGGATTTATGGCTTATTAAAACAATCTGTAACTCACTAGCCCCCCCTCCCCTTATTTGTCCTATGACTGCGGAGGTGTTAACGGGCTTGAATGGTCCCTTAGAATATGTGCTGCTCACTACCTGTGCTAAACAATATGCTCCACCTTGTATTTAGCTGTGATGCTGGGAGAACCTTTCCCAGACCCGAAGGAGAGTTCTGTGTAGCTCGAAAGTTTGCCTCTGTCACCAGCAGAAGCTGGTCCAATCCAATAAAAGATCTCACCCACCTGGTCTCTCTAATAGTCTGGGACCAATATAGTCACAACAACACTGCAGACAGACAGACAGACAGACAGACTCATCCATCAGAAATGCATGTAGCTCTTGAGCAGAGATGCCTGGGGGAGACCTGCAACCACTTCTTGAATAAATCTTAGGAAGTCGCCCCCTGCTGGCTGTTCCTTCCCAAGCCGCAGGAGCGTCCTGCATTCACTGACTGTGTGACTCAAGGCAAATGATTTCTTCTGCTCCACTCTTGAGATGAACGCGGCAATGGCCTGGCAGCACACAGCAGCCCTGCACAGCAGATTTGGAGTGGAAGCGAAGAGCACCCAGTCCGGTAGGAGCTGCAGAGGGAATTTCAGCCTGGCAAAATGTGATCGGCCAAACGGCAACTCGGCCAGGACAAGGAAGTTAAAACTTCCTCTCTTCCAAAAAAGCCAACCTGTCCTGTTCTGTCCCATCCCGGGTGAAATTCTCTGGCCGGTGTTATGGAGACGCTCAGACTACGTTATACCAGTGGTCCCTTCTCACCTTAATCTATGAAACTCTGAATAATGCCAGGGATTCTAGTCATGTAACTCCATTCCTGCCTGAGTGCAGTAGTTGAGACCTTTCATTCATTATTTTCCTTCTGCTCTCTGGTCAGAGCACAGAAGGATGGTACATGACTAGTAATTCAAGGACAAGTGTTACTGTAATACTGCAGTGGGAGATAGTAAGTATTCCAATATGTGATACTTAAAAAGAGGGGAGAGATTAATTGCATCTAGATATTCCCTATTGCCCAGTGGTATCAAATGGAATGCATAATTTACTATCCGATCATCATCTCTAATCTTCACCCCATAAAATCAGCAGCAAGCTGGGAGGGTGTTTGAAGCCTCCAGCTGCATTCACTGATAAGCCAGGAAGCTGGAAGGACTGGAAACCCCATAACAATGATAATCTCAGTTGACAGCATAGGTGGTGGAAGAGTTTTCTCCCTTCTTTTCACTAGGCATGACCCTAAATGGATTTCATGATCATCCCAAAATAATAACTGCCCTTTGTCACGGTGACTCTCCTGTCATGATTACTGATTGCACAGTTGCCAACGAGTAGCTGACCCGACTGAGCAGAGAAAGCAGATGGGCTACAGGTTCGGCCCACGGACTGAGCCCCGTTGGAGCGCCGAGAATCTGCCCTGGCCTTCCTTGTGTGGTTTGCAATTGGCAGAGCTGAGGCAAGTGCGGTCAAATTTGCCTGATGTGAAATTAAGCACTAGTCTTATGTGGGGGCCGCTGCCCCTCAGCACAAAGCTGGCTGACTTAGCCCTGATGGCGAAGCTATTCACAGGCTGAGACGGAATTACACAGACCTACCCCCCCCCCAAAGCTAGGGTGATATTATTATTAATCCCTTTGAATTCTGATAATGTTAGTGTTATGGTAGCGCCTGAGATCAGGCTCCCTTTGTGCTAAGCACTGTATCGCCACATAATCAGAGCCGGGCCCAGCCGCAATGGTCTTACCATCTGCAAAGAAGGGAGCATTGTCTGCAGCCCCGGTTTTCGGATGAGGAACGGAGAAATGGAGTGACTTCCACGGGTCCCCCAGGGAGTCTCTGGAAGACCCAGGAATTGAACCTAGACCAGAGGCGGGCAAACTTTTTGGCCTGAGGGCCACATCGGGTTTTGTAAATAGTATGGAGGGTCGGTTGAGGGGGGGTGTCATGGCTCAGCCCCCACCTCCTATCTGCCCCCCCCCAGGACTCCAGCCCCATCCAACTCCGCCCCCCCGTTCCCTGACGGCCCCTCTCAGACCCCTGCCCCATCCACACACCCCTACTCCCTGTCTCCTCACCGCCCCCAACCCCCATTTCCCCATTCAACCTTCTCTCATTCCTGATGGCCCCCCCCGGGACCACTGCCACAACCAACCACCCCATCTCCCAGTCCCCAGAAAGCTCCCAGAACCCCTGCCCTGACTGCCCCCGCCACCCCATCAACCCCCTCCTTTCTGACTGCCCCCTGGGACCCCTGCCCCCATTCAAACCCCTGTTACCACCCCGACCCCATCCACACCCCCGCACCCTGACCACCACCCCAAACTCCCCTGCCCTCTATCCAACCCCCCTGCTCCCTGCCCCCTTACCGCGCTGCCTGGCACACCGGTGGCTGGCGGCGCTACAGTCATGCCGCCCGGCTGGAACCGGCCCACGCCACTGCTGCCACCGTGCAGCACAGAGCACTGGGTCAGGCCGGGCTCTGCAGCTGCGCTGCCCCAGGAGCTCACAGCCCCGCCGAACAGAGCACTGCGCCGCTGGCGGAGCGAGCGAGCTGCTGCGGGGGAGGGGGAACAGCAGGGGAGGGGCCGGGGGGCGAGCCTCCCAGACCAGGAGCTCGGGGGCCGGGCGGGACGGTCCCGCAGGCCGGATGTGGCCCATGGGCCATAGTTTGCCCACCCCTGACCTAGACCCATGTCCAGTGCCTTAAAACAAGAGCAGCTTCCTGTCTAAATAAATAAGAATAAAGCAACTAGTTCATAGTTCAGTGCCCCTTTATGAACAACAGCATCATAGCTAATATCACCCGCACAAAGGGCACATCAGGCCCAGAGAAGATACAGTTGGAGAGGAACCAACTTTCCCCCCCTCCATTTTGAAGTTATGGCTATCACGTGGGAGAAAAGTCGGAAGAAGGAAACCACCCCACCTCATCGTGTGTACTTCAACAGAGCTGCGAGGCAGTGGCGGCGGAGAGAAATGTCCTATGAAAATAATTATCCCAGATGCCTGAATAGAAGAAAATTAAAAGCATAAACTATAATCAGATGTTAAGTTGCTTTTCTTCTACTAATTGAAATAATGTTCCCCACCCCCACCCCACCACACACTCTGTGCCTTTCAGATGCTAATCCCTATCAAACATGGACTTACAATTACAAATTCATAGACATCTTTCCCAGGAGCAGAAATGATTTTGCCCCGTAACCTCTAAGATGAGGTCTTAATAGAAATTCACTAGCAGTAGCTGGTAAAGCTTCATTAGCCAGAGAGAATAGACAAGGGCAAGCAGCAGTGGTCCCTAACCACTCTAGGGAAAAATTAATTTAAATTACTTTGTAAAGTGACAAGGCCAGATAATGTGTTTCCTTCTTGGATGATTGTTTTCCCACATCCTAATGCGCTTGTAGATTAGGTTGCCTTGCCTATCTCAGTGGTGGGCCATATTGACATGCCTGTGATTTATTAACAACAGTATCCTCCTGGAAAACTCCGGATCCCGTGAGTTGGGAGGAGGTGAGCAGGATGTGTTTGCTTGCATATTTATTATTATTATTGTCAATTTTGGAGCAATATGCAAGCTGGTGCCCATCTGATGTTATTAAGGGAAGCATTCAGACTGTGACAGGTAGCAAACCTCTTGGGGAAAATTCACCTTCAACTGAACCCGGCAGAAGCAACTTTCTCAGCTAGGGCTCCCAGTCCAGAAGGGCATGTAAGTGTTTTCCTGAACCAGTGTTTATGGACCTGACCCAAAGAAGGCTGAAGGCTGAAGTCAATAGGAAGAGCCCCAGCTTCGGATCAGGATTTTTGAGGCCAAATCCTGAGCCATCCCAACTCTTGTTGCCTTCGCCGAAGTGCCTAGCTTGGCTCTGCTCCTGCTCCCATTCACACCAATGGGAGTTTTGCTGTGGATTTCATTGGGAACCCTTCCATTCCAGTGCACTGTCTGTGTATAAACCACATTTTTTAAATGGAACGCTCAGTGACTAAGATCTACAACCGAAACCACCGAGGACAATGGCGCAATGGGAGGTTTGGCAAAGGGAAATTGACAGTTGTGATTGTTTACAGTGCTTTGCTTTTTCAGGGTTTCGGCTTTTGGGTTTGTTTTTCTAAAGCTCTCAACTGTAGCCAGCATTGCACATTATTAACCTGAGAACTGTTGTGCAGAATAGGCTGGCTGGTTAAATCAGCAACGGCAACGTGCGGATAATTCATTAAAGAGACAAAGGTTTCAAAGGGCCTTTCTGCAACTTGGGAGGGACGAACGGGACTGATCGTATGGGCTGATTAAATAGGGTTGTACTGACCCTGGAATCCTAGGAGACCACACTGAAGCCTGGAGGAGCGATAGGAGGAGCTACCTGAATTGGAGAGGGAATATATTTATTTATCTGAATCTTTTGCTGGCAGAATTATTTAAACTGCTGGAGTGATTGTTCAACCCTTGTCTTACAGAGGGGATCACGATTGCTGATTAGATAGATAGATAGATACTGTATGACAATCACCAGGACTAGTTGCTTCAGAGGAAGGTCTCAGCACCCCCCAGCAGTCAGTGATGTCACACGCACATCTGGGGTGACTTAGAACCAGCATATTCAGGCTCAGATTGGGCTGAGTGCCTTTTGTTGGTCATTAGCAACACCCTGCGGACGAGTGAAGGAAAAGCATGGATGAAAATAACACAGCAGCAGACATAAGCAAATGCAACTCCACCAAGGCTGAGCGATGGATTTTGCCCATGCAGCATTGCTCATCTTCTAAGCACTTTGTAAAACTAATTGGTTAATCCTTCCCACCCTCCCCCCACCCATGACATGGGCAGGCAACTAAGTATTCTCCTCCTCCTTGTACAGCTAGAGGAACGGAGAGACACACGGGTTAAGTGACTTGCTGAAGTCTACAGAGGGTGTGGGTGTCAGAGCCAGGATTAGCTCTCAGGAGCTCCATGCTCCCGCTAGACCAGGTCTTTGTCTCCAGGCTGCGACAGGAGTCGCTTATACCCTTCATTCCGACGGTGACCAAACAAAATGGTTTTCTTGAATCTCCGATTCGCTGGTATTCTGTCCCTTGGGCTTTACGTCACTTTTACATGTCCCATATTCTGGGGCAGGGCAGGGCCCTGCTTGGCCACTGGCCTCAGCTGGAGCACCTCTTCTCTTGGTCCTCACCAAGCCCGAGAAGCAGAGAGTAGCTGTGTGCAATGTGATCTGACCACGCTCCCTCCCCATCCCTGGGCTGCCCTCTGTGTCCCACTCCCTGGGAATCGGAAGCACCCATTCACTTTGGAGGGGATTTGGATTCCACACCCTGCTCGCAATGTCACCCACACCCTCCCCATTTATAACAGGTTGGACCAAACCCCAGCGCCAAACAGCCCTGGAGCGTCTGAGCTCCGTCAACCCGGATTCAGCTGCAGGAGCCAGCCTCCCCGGCGGGGACCCACCCTACTTCCGACCTGCGCCCGTCAGTAATATTAAAAGACTGCCCTGCTTTTCTCAGCCACCCCAGGCCCTTCCCGAAAGGCAAACACCCCAGCGTGGGATGGGGCGTTATTCCCACCAATCAATACAGCCAAGGCACTTCCCTAATTCAGCAGCAGGGAAAACAAAACCCAGCCCCTACCCCCCCCCCAAACCAGACCCATCAGAAACCAGCGAAACCCAGCTGATAACCCGCACTTCTATTCAACAAGCTCCAGTTGTTTCCTTATAAGTGTCCTCCAACCCCGGCAAGTGCCTCACAAAAGAGTCACTCTCCTCCTCTGTGGCTGTTAAACAGTCTTATTATTAACCAGTCTGCATCTGCTTCGTGGAGACTGCAACCATGCGATTACCATAACAGAGACCCAGGATTTTGGCCTAGCCGCTTGGCTATAGCTTTGCAATAGGCAGGCGGGTTTGCTTGGTTTAAAAAAAAAAATCTAACAAAAACAGAAGCACTTAAGTCACTTTTTTGGCCATAGACCAAGCAAGCAGATGCAGGTACTAAAGGGAGGGGCGGGGGAATGAATCTGAGCACATACATCTCTGCTTCACATAATCACATTGTAATGAGGCAGTGAGGAGGAAGCCAGAAATGCTGAATGGATTTCATATTAACCCAGGGGGACGTGATTTTTAAAGGTATGCTGGTACAGAGGCAACCATTACAAGGAAGCAGCGGCTGCGTGCCTCTGAAATGTCGAAGGTTCTTCCTCGCTGAGTGGGACTGTCACACGTACTGAGCCGTGAGAGTGTTGTAGGGCAGGGGGGCTAACAGCCGGGTGCCCCCAGGGGAGGCAGGAAGAGAAAGAGCTGAATAAAGCAGAGAAATGTCATCGCGTCATATGGTCCCTGGGAACAGCCATGCCCTTTACACCGGCGGTGTGAATAGATTTCAAGGACAGAAGTCTGAGACCCCTGAGAGATGCTTTTGCCTGGGATCAAAGAGAAGAGCAGGTCTCCAGGATGGAGAGATCTATTAATTACAAAAATACAAAACAACAGAACGCCACCACCAAGAACAAGGCACTGCCCCATTCCCATCCTTCCCAACTGGAAAACACCAAGTTCTCATACTGGGATTCCCAAATGATCCCTCTGACAATTGACAAACAAGTCTCCCAGGCCACGTGAAAGAGTCAACCATTGCAGGGTCTCACGGAGCAATGGTGCGGAATCAAATGGAGTATCAGTGACACAAATGGCTCTACTTCTTAAATGCACAAAGTCCATCATGAAGGGCACCATTGCTGCCGACAGGTCCTAATTGATTTCCCACGATGTCTTTTCCTTGGATTTTTGTGTTGAGATCAACGTGTGATGGCTCATGAAAGGCTGAAATCCAGATGTTCTAAATGACAACAGCATTTCTGGGCAAGTCTGACACAAGCGTGATTTCAGCTGGTGGAAAATTTATCCTCCAAACCTTTTTTTAGTGGAGAAAACTTTTCAACTCCCACAACAATTTTTGTTCATCAACATTTTTTTCAAATGAAGTTAAAACTGAAAAATTGTGACAACCAAAAAAAAAAGGTGGGAGGTTGGTGTGTGTTTTGGGTGTTATTTTTCTTCCTTTTTTCTTTATTATTTTTTCCCCTGGGGGAAAAATGTTAAAAGAGCAGGAGAAAGGGAAAGGGAGGAGGAAAAAATTCATTTCACGTTATTGAAAAAACAAAAAATGCCATGAACAATGTTAAACAAAATGTTTTCTTTCTTTTCAATTTTTTTGCAAAATATACTTCCTGTTTGTTGATCAACCCTAGTTATGAGGCATAAGAACAAACAGCATATGGCTCTAAATGCCATTATTTCCATAGGAAAAGGATGGCGTGGAGGCTATATAGCTGCTGATGCCAGAAATAATGCCCACGAGATCTGTGCACTGGGCTGATTATTGTAAAGCACTATCTAGCGTTTGTGTACCACTGCCCTCTACTGGAAAGACACTAACAGTAATTCCCCTTTAAGGGGCGGGGCCTGTGCTATCAACGCAGAGGTATGAGTTCTATTCCCACCGTTGCCAGGAATTTCAAAACTGCCCCGTTGTGCAGCACAGCAATAACCTTGACGCTCTAGGTGGCCATGGATTGATTACGTTACCATAGAACCACAGATGGAAAAGTCCTCTTCGAGTCATTCTAGCCCATTGCCTACAGTATATTTTCTAGTCCTGTGTCCAAGCTGGTTTGAAAAGTTCCAAGCAACGAGGCCTCCATCATTTCTTCCTGGGAGACTAGCCCACAGCCTAATGCATCTCACCGTCAGGATGTTTTTCTTCATCTTTGGCCTCACCTTCCCTTTTTTAATTTCAACCCACTAGTCCTGACTTAGACGGCGCTGACATGGGTGTTACCCAGGCACTGTCACTTGACCTAGCATTTCCATGTAAAAGAAGCCTTCTCGAAAACCTACAAAAAAATAGGCACTTTTCAGATTTTTTTAAGTCAGTGTTGAAAAACTGCTGCGCTGTAAAATCAAAAGCTGGAGCAGTCTGTGTGAGACGCACCTGAGTCGTCGTCTTCTCGAAGGCGAATGATACACACAAAGTGAACAAACAAACCGCTAGACTGAAGAGCCCATTATCAAATAATTGCTCCCTGTCTAGGTACTTAATAGATGGTGACTTGATTGCAGTCTTGAGGAACAAATATTTAATAATGGGCTCTTCAGTCTAGCAGAGAAAGATATAAATAACAGGATCTAATGGCTGGAAGTTTTTTTCCCTATCAGGGCTAGAAGGGACCTCAGGAGGTCATTTAGTCCAACCCCCTCTTTAAAGGAGAACTGAGCTCCAGACAGCTTTTTAAGCCCAGTTCCCTAAATGATTGAACTCACAACCCAGGGTTTAGCAGGCCAATGCTCAAACCACTGAGCTAGCCCTCCCTGTGCTGCTATGTTAGCCCCATGGACATCAATGGGATTAGTCCAGGTGTAAAATGCAATTCACAGTCATAGATTCTAAGGCCAGAAGGGACTATTGTGATCATCTAGTCTGGCCTCCTGTGTAACACAGTCTAACAATGGCATATTACAATATAGCCCATTACAAGTTAGGGTTGCAGAACTCATGGGCAGTGGGCAGCCTAGGCCAGGGGACGCAGCCGCCACCGATCTGGCCACCAGAGGCCTGGGCTGTGGTGACCCTGCCTCTTCCCCTCCCTGCTGGGAGTGAGCTTCTGCCAGAAGCTTTTGCTTATTTATTATGCACCATGCAGGTTCCTGGGGGGCTGAGGAGGACTCCCCAGGGAGATTACTGATGAACCCGGGAAGCTGAGTAGCAGATGCCACCTCCTCTGCTGCCCAGGAACCTGCATGGCACATATAAAAGCTACGCATTAGCCGCCCGCCGCTGCCTGGCTGCTCCTCTCCAGCAATCCACCCCCCTCTCCAGAGGTCCCTGCTGGCATTCACTGGTTCATCCTCTCTTCCCCGCTCAGCCCCCACCACCACTGTTCGCCACAGCCCTCCCCTTCTACCCACCACCACTCGAGCGGGGAGGAGGGCTGCACGTTGGGGGTGGGTGAGGGAGAAGGGCGGAGAAGCGGAGGGCCACACGCAGCGAGTGGCGGTGGAGGGACCGAGGAGGGGGTGGAGGAAAGGAGGGACGCACACAGCAAGTGGCGGGCGAGGGGGGCTGAGCGGGGAGCGGGGAGAAGAGGAGGGATGCATGTGGCGAGCTGGTAGGGGGCCGAGCAGGGGAGGGGCCAGGGAATTTAGCTGCCAAACTCTAACAAACCTCGACTGAGCATGTGCAAATTGAGATTTGAGCAGAGGCTTATAAATGGGCCACCTGTGGGTTGATTTTCACAGAGATACCAAAAAGCACATCCCTGACCCCTCTCGACCCTTTGTTGTTACGTGCTGAGGAATGTCATTGCTGCTGCAGCATTGTTACAGTTCTTGGCGCTCCACGGTCAGCGGCACTAGCTGACAGGGCAAGTGTTTTCATTCAGCAGACCGACAAGCAAGACCACGGGCTCGGCTCAGGGGCAAAGCTGCTTGGCCAGGTTAATTGTCGACAGAGCGCTCTATGGGGCACTAACACATGTATCCCCCGACAATAGTACCAGCTCAGTCTGTGCACCGGGACACTTCCCCCTCGGCTGGCCAAAGCTGCCTCTCCTATGACGTCTCCATTGATACAAACGAGTTCCGTACGACACTCCTGACGTGATTAGTTACCACCTTGTACCTGCTAGTTCGAGCACAACGTCCTTGTCCGTTATCCTGTCACCCCATCCTTCTCTTACAAGGGGTCGGTGTGTTCCTCTACCCTCTCTTAGGAATGTGTTTATGTAGTTACTTGAGAACGCTTGGTGTTCTTGTACCATCCTCTCCAGTCAGGAGTGGGCTTACTTGATTAGCCAATATCTAGTGTGTTGCTATTTTGCCAAGGCCAGGCCTACTCTGGTTCACAGCCTTTGGTTCTCACTGTTAGTTATGCCAAGGGCTCCAACAAGGCCTACACCCCTCTCCTCCCCCAGCCCAAGTTAAGTTCCTGCTCCAGAGAATGAAGGTGCTCGAGTTTCTCAATAAAAAAATAAGAATTTTTTTAGCATGGACAAACAGGGCCGCCCAGAGGATTCAGGGGGCCTGGGGTCTTCAGCAGCGGGGGTCCTTCCACTCCGAGTCTTCAGGGCACTTCGGCGACAGGTCCCAGAGTGAGTGAAGGACCCACCGCTGAAGACCCGGCGCGGAAGGAGCCCTCGCTGCTGAATTGCCACTGAAGTCCCAGAATGGAAGAAGCCCCCACCGCCGAATTGCCACCAAAGACTTGGTATAGAAGAAAGTCAGGAGGGAAGGATGGCTCAGTGGTTTGAGCATTGGCCTGATAAACCCAGGGTTATGAACCCCCTTGAGGGGGCCACTTAGGGATCTGGGGCACAATCAGTACTTGGTCCTGCTAGCGAAGGCAGGGGGCTGGACTCAATGACCTTTCAGGGTCCCTTCCAGTTCTAGGAGATAGGTATATCTCCATATTTTAAAAAAAAGCTCCAGGTCTCTGGCAGCAGGTCCTTCACTCAATCCGGGTGTGTTCAGAGGCACTGAAAACCAGTCAAAAACTCTCCTAGGGGCCTGGGGCAAATTGCCCCACTTGCCCCCTATGGGCAAAACATCTTCCATTTTTCCCTAATCTCATTCTCAGGAATGGCAGAGCCAATCGAGCTGAAACTTAAAACATAATATAAAAAGTCAGTCTGCAGCACCAAGGTCATTACATTAAAAAAAAAATTAGCAGGTGCTTAGCACCCACCAGCAGCCAAGCTCTCCCCTCCTCCAGTGCCTCCCGCCTGCTGATGGCCCCACTGATCATCTCCTTCTCCTCCCTCCCAGCACCTCCTGAAAACAGCTGTTTTGTGGCATGCAGGAGGCACTGGGAGGGAGGGGGAGGAGCGGGAATGGGGTGTGCTCAGGGGAGGGGGTGGAAAGAGGCAGGGCAGGGTGGAGTGGGGGCAGGGGCTTGGGGAAAAGGGTGGAGTGGTGGTAGAGCAGGAAGGGGCAGGGGCTTGGGGGAAGGGCTGGTGTGGGGGCAGGGCCTGGGGCAGACGGGGGCAGGGGTGTTGAGCGCCGCCCCGGCTAGAGGGAAAGTTGGCACCTATGCTGAGGCAGACCCCTTGCATGGGAAACTTGAGCCCAAACGCTTAAAGTTTGGCAAAGTTATAAGCTACTGAAAACTGTATCTCATCATGGGAAGTATCAGGATAGCTCAGTGGTTTGAGCATTGGCCAGCTAAATGCAGCGATGTGAGCTCAATTCTTGAGGGGTCCATCTAGAGAACTGGGGTAAAAATCTGCTTGGGGATTGGTCCTGCTTTGAGTGGGTGGGGGGACTAGATGACCTTCTCAGGTCCCTTCCAACCCTGAGATTCTATTTTGGGCACTACTGCAATATAGTCAGACACTGAAAACAATAGTAACTCTCAAGCAAATCGCCACTTCCCAATGCTATTCCTATTGCAGCCGTCAGAATCCAATTAAGAACAGCACCGCAATCCTACCAGGTTCCTATCCCCAGTGGTTTGACATAGGCTGACCTATAAAGACAATAACAGCTCAGACGTCTTAGGGCATGAAGATCAAGACCAGAGAATGAGCGTTTTCCTATATAGACCCACACAAAAATAGGAGTGAAACTGCCAGCTGGGAGCGTTTATATTTGGTGAAACAATAGACCAGGCTCTGTGCCAGTTTACTAGAGTTGCTATTTTTGTGCATGTTCAATTTGTTTTACTAAAAGCTCAGTAGTGGTTCCAAGTTCTTTTGAATGTCTTTAGTGTGAGAGACAAGATTGGAGGTCCGATAGCACGTAGATAAGGGGCGATGACATGCTGGTGGCTAGTATACAGTACACTGTGTTGTTAGTTACCATGCATTGGGTTAGTATTTTTTATTATTAGTATTTTCAATCTTTCTTATTCACCCGTTGGTATGTGTGTAGAATCATAGAATCCCAGGGTTGGAAGGGACCTCGGGAGGTATCTAGTTCCACCCCTGCTCAAAGCAGGACCAATCCCAACTAAATCATCCCAGCCAGGGCTTTGTCAAGCCTGACCTTGCAATAGTACTGGGCCATAGCGCGTCAGTTTATCAGCACAAGTCCACACTGACCGCTTTGCTTCAAAGTCCCTGCTTAAAACTGAAAACACTAGAGGTTGTGTTTACATGTGGAAGGACTGGATTTTTATCAGTAAACATCGATTCCACTGTGCACCCCAAAAAGCGATTCACCCCCAAAAAATAATTTCTAGATATAAGAACTGAAATGTACGGAGAGGCGAAGAAAGAAAATGCTACTTGAGAACTTATTACCGTTTGGTTTAAGGATATGTATTGTGTATATTTTGACCTGTGATGTTGACAGTTTGTGGTGGAACGGCTGAAAAGCTTTAACTCTGTGAATCTCAATGCCTACCATCATTAAATACTTATTGGCCGACACCTGCCACCCCCACCCCCACCCCGCCATAATGTCACACAACTGTGAATCAAAAGCTAAAAAAAAACCGCTTAAAAATAAACATCGATGTTATCCACTGAAATTATAAAAAACTAAAAATTGAATTCTACCAAGCTCAGTCACATTGTATTATGCACCTCACGTAATATTTGCAGCACAGATCTAGCCAGTCTCCTCTCTTTCGCAGGAAGGCAGCGTTGTCTAGTGGATAGGACAGTGGAGAGCGAGTCAGGAGACCTGTTTTTACTCCTGGCTGTGGCAATGAGCCGCAATGGGCTAGTCATTTCCCCGTCCCCTCTCACCCGTTGTGTGACTTTTCTATTATATGCTTTTCAGGGCAGGGGCTGCTTCTTACTATGTGTTTGTACAGCACCTAACACAACAGAGCCTGTTGGAGTCTCTCGGTGCTAGCAAAATAATGTAATTAACAATAGGGACTAATGGGGCTCCCCTCCCTACAGTACCTCCGGGGCACTGATAGTGTGATGTCCTGTTGCATAAGAAGTGGGAAGCCGTGTTTCTCTCCACAAGCCTGTGGCTTTGGTTTGGAGGGCAGGTATGAAATCGGAAATGCAGACCGCTGATTTGCAAACCAGATGTTCAGCAAAGCGGGAGTCATTTCAAGTCTCCATGTGCGTTTCCTGATCCCGAGCAGGGCTCTCCCATCCCTGTCCAGAACATCTGCGATAGGAAGTCGCTAACAAGATACAGTGTGGCCCCAGAGGAAACTTCATACAACTTTTCTCTGTATTTCCAGATCCCCTTTCCCTTTCCTTGAGGAGAACGCAGGTTTGGCACGCTGAAGAGAATTGACACTACGGTGTGTGCCGGTTGCTATAATATAACTGCTGGTTTGGGGGGGTTAACGTTTTTCATTTCTGCTCCAGTGCATTTGCATGTATTTCTAAAAGCATTAAATACGTATGCTCCAGAACGGTCATGCTGGCTCTCAAAGACTCTTACATTCATGTGCACGCCATAGCATCTGATGCTATAAACTACCCTGTATGAGGAGGCAGGACAGCGTGTGAAAAGTGGTTGCTCCGAAGCCCACTGGCGCTAATGGGAATCTTTCCGCTGATTTCAATGGGCTTTGGATCAGTCCCAAAGTCCGCCATGTGTCACAGCAGATAATTGAAGGCTTTGGTTAGACTGTGGGTCATGACTGAGGCTGAAAGGTGCATACGAGCTGCAGATATGAGGCCGGAGTCTGCTTGCGTTTGTACCAGTCACTTAGTCCCAATGACTTTAGTTGAGCTGTATCTGATTTACACCTTGGTTGTTTCATAGCGGGTGCACACGCTGTCTGTTTGAAGAGCCAGCGGCTGCTGCTTAGGGGGAGTGAGGGCTGGAAAGTGTGTATCAGATTGACTGGCTAGATCCGAATTCTAACTAACTAGTGGCAGTGGTGGTACTGACATACAGCCTGGGCCCTTTGCGTGGGAGGATATTAGAACGGGCAGGGTGTCTAACCAGTCAGTTTGGGCACTGATTTGAAGCAGGAACAACCACCCTTGGGCCCAGGATTAGACTATGAGGATCAAGGTGCATTGGCAGAGCAGAGGTCGTGCAGATTCAGAGCGTCCTGCATCGGCAGAGCTGTACAGGACATAGCAGGTGTGTAGCGCAGGCTGTTGTAGGTCAGGACTGGGATGGATTTGCAGCGCTATAGGGCAGGAAGGGGCTCAGAATGCAGAAAACCTTCTGCTTCATACCAGCTTCACCTAAGGATTTTAGTGCTTATACTTTCCAGAGCACCAAGGTCAGAAACTAAAAAAGAAATCATGTTAGAGAGGTGAGGGCAGTTGCTGTACAAAGTAACTTAATTAGGCATATATTGTTCCTTTGTATATTAACGAGGACGCGCTGTTCAGCAAGAGGCACCCAGGATGCCTGGGTTCCATTTCACAGCGCTACCACTGATTTCACTGTGTGGTTTTGGGCACATAACTTCACTGTGACACAAGCTAGCCACCTTTAAATCAAGTCTGACCAGTAACAACACAAAAAGAAGGTCGACATGTGGCCATGCCAAGATGCGTCTTGAGAAGACTCAACTAAACAGACAAGCTGGTTTGAGATGATGTTTTAAAGAGAAATGTTAGCCCTGTGGTTAAAGTACTGGCCTGAGACTAAAGGCACATGGGTCTAATTCCTGGCTCTACCACAAAATGTCCTTTATGACCTTGAGCAAGTCACTTAATCCATCAGTGCCTCATTTTCTCCATCTGTAAAATGGGATTAATAATCCCTGCTTTGACTTGTCTCTAGATTGTAAGATCTTTAAGGCAGACGCTGTCTCGTGCTATGTGCCTGGCCTCTAGTCACTACTGCAATACAAGTAATAACAAAGCATCTTCAGTAGCTGTGGCCTGGGAAACCTTCAATGACATGAGTAGTGTCATGATTTCAATGGGACAACCCATGAGTATGCCTCATCAGTGGGAGTGAGGGTCTGCAGGACGTGCCCTTCGTGTGCTGGGAGTGACAATCCCTGCCACTAAGAATCAGCAGACCTCGCCACTGCAAGACCAGCAATTTCACAGCACCCCATCTAGACAAATCTCCCACAGACAGATCAGAGTGCCCAGACACTTCTCACAGAGCTGCAGCCACTCCCTCCTTTAACTGCTAGATTCCCAAGGGATTCCCTTTCCCCATATCAGCAAAACAGAGCGTAAAAATAGAGGCAAGTCTGCACAAAAACAATGGCAAATTGTTCCCCGGAAAGGTCACGGTGGCTTCTTAGAACAACTCTCCATAACTGGCTCTGCAAGAAGCTTAAAAAAAATAAACCCAACAAAAAACCAGCGACAAACTTGAAAACGATTCTATCAAGGCATCTATGTCTGTATTTTCCTTCCCTAAGTCAAAGGGAGCATTATGAACCTTTGGTTACATTTGATAATAAGGTTCCATTTCTAAATGGCTTACAGAGACTTTACAGGCATGAGTAGCCTGTGTCTGCTACTCTGTGGTTGTACTATGCCTCGCACGATGGGGCCGTAATCTGGGCTGGTCGCTAGGCACTACCATAATAAACATGATTAATTGTTACCAATGGTTAGAAGCATATCAGTGCGAGGTGTTAAGGATCATTATACTCTGCGGTCATAAGCAACTGTTGGACTCCATAAGTACCTGTAGCAATTGTTGAACCATTTATCATTATATATTGGGGACAGGGGAATAAGGAAATGAAGGAAGCAGAGGAGACCCGGTGAAGATCCAGGGAGACGGCCCAATCCTGCATTCCAAGCGCAATTTTGAGGGGCTCGAGGAACGTAGACTGTTGGGACCTGAATCAAGAAAACAGCCCAGTCCTGCGTCTCTAATTCATGCAAGAAGGCCCGTCGAGGTCAGGGGGACACTCATGGGAGCCAGAACAAATGAGGTAAAAGTTGTAGGATTGGCCCAGGGTTTTGGCAGTCTCTGTTAGCATTTTGCAGTAGTGTCTACATTAGATCGGTGGTTCTCAACCAGGGGTCCAGGGACCCCTAGGGGACCACGAGCAGGTTTCAGGGAGTCCACCAAGCAGGGCCAGAATTAGACATGCTGGGGCCCAGGGCAGAAAGCTGAAGCCCCACCCAGGGGGGCTGAGCCCTGAGCCCCACCACCCAGGGCTGAAGCCAAAGCCCAAGCAACTTAGCTACACAGGGGCCTGCTTGCTGCCCCCTAATGCCAGCCCTGGCTTGTATATGCAGCAAAACATTTGTGGCACGGGGGGTGGGGGGGGCCGTGGAGTTTTTATAGCATGTTGGGGGAGCCTCAGAAAGAAAAAGGTTGAGAAGCCCTGCATTAGATCATGGGCTTGAGTCTCAGTTAGGGGATGTCTACACAGCAAAGGAAAGGTGCAACTGTAGCACAGATAGGAATACCCATGCCCACTTTAATCTAGCTAGCACCCATCACAATCGTGGTGACAACATGGCCAGAAGCCCACGCTGCCACATCTTACTGCTATTGTTACCCGTGGTAGCTAGATTAAAGCTGGAACATTTCAATCTGCCCATACTACAATCACACCTTGTGACGGGGTGTACAAACCCCACACCAGGCAACAAGGGGTGGAGGGATTGTTCTGGGCTCAGCCAGCCCCGCCCTGCCACACCTGCAGCAAATGCTCCATCTACCAGAGGAATTAAAAGGCAGGGGATTAGCTCATTGGGTGGCAGAGTTGGAAGTGAGCAGACCTGCAGCTCACAGCTCCAGCAGAGCAGAGCAGAGCAGGGCAGGGCAGGGCAGGGCAGGGCAGAGGGCAGCCGGCAGCCGAAGACTCTGACACAGCTGCCCAAGAGGGCCCTCCCTGAGGGAAGGAAGGACCCACGCTGGAGACAACGAGAGCGGGAAGTATCCTGTGGACCTTAGACATTGATAACCCCCTCTTACTTATTGTGGTTTGGGTTTCCCCACCAGGGAAAGGGAGTGGAAGGGCCCGGGCTCCCCTCCCTACAACCTCCCCGGCAGTGAGGAGTTACAGCTGTGACCACTAGGCCATGCTCAGGTGAGGACTGTTACACACTTTCACTTGCAGGGCAGATATACCCTCAGTTATAACCATTTTAACTGAGAATCAATGAGAAAAGGCTCAAAAAATCTTTTTTTTTTAACTTGCATTTCCCTCACCAGCTGCCACATGCCAGTTAGCCATGCTGCAGTTCTTGAATGAGAGCTGATAGGATACTGATCTCTGCTTACTCTGGGCTCATCTAGTAAATACATCTGATATGGCCACTTTTTCTCCCCTGGGTCCAGTTAGTTTGATCCAGCTTTTGTCCTGCAGCAGGAACATTGAGGCAAGGCAGATAACTAGCTGAGCTCTGTCAAGCACATGGGAAAAGGGACATATTGAATCATTTCAGAGAGCAATAAATTACTCGTTCCCATTGCTGATTCTGTATAATAATGAGGAGGTGAAGCTTTCTCATCACTCTCGAGGCTGGGAATGTTTGGATCCTGTGTTTCAGCATATTTTAATTTATGACTGTGGGAATCCCATTAACAATACAGGTACATGAAAAAAGCACTGAATGGCAGTTTAGACTGTCTCGTAACATGCTCATTCCAGAAAGACTGTCTTTTTTTTCTAATTATATGCAGATAATCAAGCTTAAAGATGAAATCTTCAAAAGTCAGGGTGACCTTATTGTGTTTTTGGTTTTCTTTGGTCTGAACTAAGTATATTTACCAGCTTCTCCTTTTTATGTATTTATTTTTTAATCTAATCCCCATCCCAGTTTCTTTGATGGTTGCAAGCACTACATAAGAACAGGCCCTGGGGATTAAATTGACAAAAACAATGGATTGTGAGGAAGGACTTGAAATTACGCTGAGTATTCTGGTGCAACGTGAGATCTTTCTGAAAACGCCCAGCTGGAATTCTATCACTGAGCTTTTAGGGCATTACATGGTAGACACTTGAATGAACAAACAAAAACAGAATGCATTTTTCGTGCCTTTGAATTTTTGGGCTTAGAGTTTATGAAACAAGAGGAGAACCACTGTTTGCCAAGACATTTCCCATGGTGAAAGCATGCCAAAATGCTGATCACCTTTGGAAAGGATGCACGTAGCCAATTAATTTGTCCTGACACTGTTATTTGTGAAGGCTCATCTCACAGCTCTTTTCAGAGAGGTCCCTCCCTCCCCATTGGAAGCATTTACTCTACCAGTTGAAACTCAATGTTTCCACACTGCTGTGTGGTTTATTCCCTTGTAGGAGAAAATGATGCCCTAAGATTCTACCTACACGTCTCTAATCTGTTTCCCGTAAGTAAGCATCAAAAAGAACAGTGATGTACATTGAGCCTGTGAATATATTTCAATTCTCCAAGCCCTGTAGTTCAAAAACCAAACAAATACATCTGGTCAAAAGCTGAATTATTTCCAGTGGGAAATTTTGAAGTATTTGGATGGGGTTTTTTCAGAATTCCCTGTGAAAATGTTTTGCAAAACCCCCCCAAAAACAAACCGGGGAGGGGGGAGAGACACAACACCCTGCACACTTTTTGGTGTTCTAAATATCAAAAAACAACTGGTAAAAAAACATTGGGGATTTTATTTTTCATCAAAATGCAGAAAATTTTGGCCACTATGACCATTTCCCATGAAGGTTTCCATTGAGCTGTTTTGAGTGAAAAATGTCGCCGCTCTCCAACACTAGACAAAGGTTTGTCAGTAGCCAGTGGCTGGAAGTTGAAATGGACAAATTCAAGCTGGCAATAAGGCCTACGTTTCTAGCAGTGAGGCCAATTAATCACTGAAGCCGTTTACCAAGGGTTGTGGTGAATTCTTTATCACTGGCAATGTTTAAATCAAGATTGGATGTTTTTTCTAAAAGATCTGCTGTCGTTCCAACAGGAAATAGGTCAGGGAAGTTTCGATCGCCTGTGTTATATGGGAAGTCAGATAATATGAAACTCATAGGCCAAGCTCACATCTTAGGGACCAGGGTGATCAAAATGGGCAGTTGACAGCAAGCACCTGCACTCACCACAAGCCCCACCTCTGTAGTAAAGATGTGGACAGCTGCAATCTGTTCTTCTTTGTACAAATAATAGGACTGAGCCCGCGTTCTCTGTGCATCCAGATTTCACATGGATTCCCACTGGGAGATCTGGGTGTGTTCAGAATGTCAGACTGGAGGCTTTAGAGCGTTTGGTAAGCAGCCAACCCAGCCCTCCATAAGGGCCTGACCCTTGATTTCAGTGGGCTTTGGATCAGGACCTACGGAACCATTTGGAGGGGCTCACTCATTTTCCACAGGGGTTATTTCCAGCAGAGTGGGCTCTTAAGGCATTCAAGAATGTAGCACCATCAGCCAAGGCCCAGTAAAGTCCTGCTGCCCCAGGGCAGACCTGGCCACCCACTCTGACAATACTCAGTGGTTCTATAAGGCTGAACTCTTCCACTATTGAGTAAACAGCTGCTGGCAGACGATTTGGGCCACCTCTACCTTGCAGGTGATTGGATTAAAGTAAAATCTGAATGATTCCTCAGTGTCCTATTTTTAAACATGGCTTCACTCAGCAATGCCACTCTGAACCACAGCTGGGAAACCATCGCAAATAAGAACATCTTTGATTCTTTTTATAACATGGCACTTGTTTATGAGGAACAGGGATCCAACTTAGATGGGCCTGAACCGGTACCCAGGATTGAAAACTACCCCCCTTCCTTTGGGAAAATTCAGATACAAGCATGGAGCTGAATGTTGCTTCTCTGCCTTTCTCTAGATTTGCGGGGAGGATTTGGACTGGCCCCGTATAAACATTCTGGATCTGAATTTTGCAGCTAGCCTCAATAGAGCTGGAGCCCAATCATCCTCTAGCCTGGATTGGATCCTGTTATTCTAGATTCATAGATTTTAAGGCCAGAAGGAAGCACTAGGCTCATTTAATGTCTCATACTAAGCCGCCTGCATAACACAGGCCACAGAATTTCACGCAGTCCTAAAGTGCGGGGAATTATTCTCCCCTAGTATTTCTTCATTTCTATTCACACTCCAGTCATTGGCTATCAGTGGGCCGGATGTGTCTCCTGGATGCACTCAGGATAAGATTCTGCAGAAGGGCAGCACAGGGTCTATGCAGGCACTACCTAAGCAGACAACTCCCATTAAAGTCCAGGAGAGCCTCATAGGCAGGATTTCTTCCCATATATTTATGTTTCTTCTTTATACACTCATTTTATGCACATATCCTGGCACTCTCTTATTTTCACATGTTCACCTGAGGTAGATACTTGTTCTCTTTAATGCAGTATTGCATCTGTAGCCTGGATGTATATGAATTAAGATCTACTGCACTGGCATTTGTAGATTTGATCCAATCCTTTTTAAGGTCCCAATCCAGCAAAGCACTTAGGCACACACCTAGCTTTAAGCTTGTGAGTAGCTGATTTGAAAAATATCAAACTACTCGCATGCGTAAAGTGAAACACTTTAAAGTGGTATGGGGCTTTTCTGCATCGGGCTCTGTCCTGGTCTGACTATCCCAGAGCACCCTCTCATGGCATGACACAGCATTTCACGTTGCTAATCGTACCAGGAGATCAACATGTCTATGTCCACTGGCCTTCTGATGACATTCGTTGGGTTAGTCAATAACACACCACAGGAGCACCATGTGAATGTTGTTGTCTTGTCCCCATGTCTGAAATCTCGCAAGCCTTTTGGGGGTTAGGCCAGTGCTCTGAACGTGGTCTCATGAAATCCTGACTCACCCTGGAAGGAATTCTGGGAGAAGGCGAATGTCCCAAACATGCACCTGATTGCTGACCCCACAAAACAACATACAGGCTTCACCCTTCCCTGGAAAAACGGTACACACTGAGCCATTTTAGAACATTGCAAGGGGGCCGCTGTCACCTCCCTTGCACCTTTGGAAGATGAGAGACCACGCACAATGGGACTGTGGCTGCCGGTCGCATACTATGGAGCACATTGTAAATCAGTGCCCACTTCGATCGTTTGCCAGAGTTCCAGCAAGCCATGCCCAAAGCTACCCACCAACTCACTGATCTGGACTTCTCTTGCCCTACAAACGAAGGACAGCACATCGAGCCTCTGCCTCCCTCTCTCCAGGACTTCAATGGTCTGCAGGGGTGGTGACTCGGCCCTCCAGCCAGGTCACCCTTTAGTTCCATCCCTTCCAGGGTGTCAATGTCCCAAACAAATAATGGCCCACAAAACAATGGCAAACACCACTTCTTCAATGCCTCCTTTTCAGCCCCACTCTTCTTCCAGAGCAGCAGCTCCCAGGGCTGCCCCTGGAGTCCCTCAGCAACTCTCAAAAAACAGACACAGAAACAAGCTACGCAACTTCCACCTAACCTGGGCTTGACCTTTGAGGCCACCTTAGGTTCTCCCTCCACCCAGGTTCTGTCAAGCCCTTTTCACAGAGCAAGAACTCCAGTGTCCCTGACTCCTGGATCTCCTTCCTTTGCACCCCTCCCTAAGCCTGCAGATGTAAGGCGGTGAGGCCAATTAGAGCTCTAGAGATCTAGTTAATCCCTTCTTGGTTGGTGTGGGTTTTATACATGCCACCACGGGGTGTTCAATTCAGATCCTCACAGGTGGCCAACTCTCATTGATTTCAATGGGAGTTGGGCACCTAAACAACTCGGAGGATCTGGACCTTAGTCTGTTCATGGACTATTTTGTATGGTTTGAACTTAAACTGCTTTGCGAGGGGCTTGATCCCAACCTCAGTGAAATCACTGGGAGTCTTTCCATTGGCATCAGTGGGTTTGGGGTCAGGCCCTTTGTCCCAGTGTTATGATGATGTTTTGCTGGTGCTTTTAATTCCTCCGTCTGATTATTTGCAAAACCAACAGCCCGTTCTCGAGCCCACGCAGAACAGAATGAGCAAAGGAGAGCGGGATTCTGAAGGCAGTTAAGTTTAAAAGAAATACACCGGGGAGGGTGACGTTTTCCTGGCGAGGAAGAGGCATGGGGTGAGGTGTCAGGGAGAGATAAAGGACATGCAAGCTATCAGCTCTGTTCCCCGCCTGGTGTGGGATGACAGTGTCCGAAAGGGCAGGGTGAAAAGCAGCTGTCAGGCAGCGATCAACCAGGCTACCGATAAACACGCAATGGGTGTTTGCACCACATGGCTCACAGGCCAACGTCTGATCCGCAGGCCAGTGGGCTCTCAGAATAAAAAAACCAACAGCTTGGACAACTGTTTAAAGTGAAGAGTAGAACATGAACGATGTCTGACCCTGCTCCTCAGGGTGTTGCCAGCCAATCTCAGACGGGGCAGATCAGCGCATGCAGAGTGCTGTGCTCTGTTTCAGGCCCATCTGTGCCCTATTTTGGAAGCTTAAGTGGTGCATGGACCTCTTGCTGCTAAACGGTGAATTTCACCGAGAGAAACTAAAAGCGGGTGCTTGGGGGTTTTTTTAAATGAACTTTCTCGAAACTCTATACAAATCCAGGGAGCATGTTTAGATAATTTGCTGCAAATGGTTAATAGAAGAATGCTATTTTTATCCAAACAAATTATTATAGGATCACAGAAATTAGAAGTGGGAAAGACATCTAGCTAGTCCAGTCCATGTCGCGGCAAGACTGCACCACGTAATGCATGTGATCCTAGCCCTTATAAAATGAGCTGTGCAGTAAATGCAACAAAAATGATTAGGGGTATGGAGCGGCTTCAATACGAGGAAAGACTGGGACTGTTCAGTTTAAGAAAGAGACACATAAGGGGAATATGATCGAGGTCTACAAAAGTGTGACTGGTGTGGAGAATGTGTATAAGAAAATGTTATTGATCCCTTCCTATAACACAAGAACCAGGGGTCACCCCATGAAATTAATCGGCAGCAGGTTTAAAACAAACAAAAGGAAGTATTTCTTCACACAATGGACAGTCAACCTGTGGAACTCCTCGCCAGGGGATGGTGTGAAGCCAAAAGAATTAGATACGTCCGTGGAGGACAGGTCCATCAGTGGCTATGCTAAGACGGTCAGGGACATAACTCCGTGATCCGGGTGTTCTTAAGTCTCCACCTGCCAGAAGCTGGGACTGGATGACAGAGGTGGATCACTCTAAATTCCCCTGTTCTGTTCATTGCCTGCGAAGCACTGGCCACGCTTAGACAACAGGATACTGGGCTAGAAGGATCATTGATCTGACCCAATATAGCTATTTACACACACACACAGACTCAATAATTGTATGTAACTTAGTTTGTAAGTAAGTGCTGTAGGGTCACTCATTTAAAAAGTATTTTATTTCTACACATCTCTTGATAATGATCTATTTTAAAAAGCAATTACCCTCCTCATGTATTAAAGCATTTCTAAACGTTGACTTTGTTTAAATGGAAGCTCAGCTCATTATGCAAAATAATGCACATTGGAAAACATAATCCCAACTATACATATACAATTATGGGGTCTAAATTAGCTGTTACCACTCAAGAAAGAGACCTTGGAGTCACTGTGGATAGTTCTCTGAAATCATCCACTCAATGTGCAGCGGCAGTCAAAAAGGAGAACAGAAAGTTGGGAATCATTAAGAAAGGAATAGATAATAGGACAGAAAATATCATGTTGCCGCTATCTAAAGCCATACTCCCACACCTTGAATACTGTGTGCAAATGTGGTCACCCCATCTCAAAAAAAGATATATTGGAATTGAAAAAGGTACAGAGAAGGGCAACAAAAATGATTAGGGGTATGGAACAGCTTCCATTTGAGGAGAGATTAATAAGACTGGGACTTTTCAGCTTGGAAAAGAGACGACTGAAGGAGGATATGATTGAGGTCTATAAAATCATGACTGGTGAGGATAAAGTACATAAGGAAATGTTATTTACTCCTTCTCATAACACAAGAACTAGGGGTAACCAAATGAAATTAATAGGCAGCAGGTTTAAAACAAACAAAAGGAAGTATCTTTTCACACAACACACAGTCAGTCTTTGGAACTCCTTGCCAGAGGATGTTGTGAAGGCCAAAACTATAACAGGGTTTAAAAAAGAACTAGATACATTCCTGGAGGATAGGTCCATCAATGGCTATTAGCCAGGATGGCCAGGGATGGTGTCTATTTGCCAGAAGCTGGGAATGGGCGACAGGGGATGGATCACTTGAGGATGACCTGTTCTGTTCATTCCTTCTGGGGCACCTGGAATTAGCCACTGTCGGAAGACAGGATACTGGGCTAGATGGACCTGTGGTCTGACCCAGTATGACCATTCTTATGTTCTCTCCACTGAGCCCTCATCTCAGAGACTTGAGTATAGGATGGCAACACCATTTTCTCCATTGTAAAAATGATGTCAGTTTGTTTCATAAATAAGAAGTGAGGCCAGATGCAAAGGGGGAATTTTTTCCCCCCATGGGAACATTTAGCAGTCAAGCAACACAGCTAATTTGCTCTCGATCACAATGGCCATGTTTGAAATGAGCACATAGGGAGGAGGGCTCCCTTAACACCTTCCCCTTTCCTATTATCTTTATTTCTTTCGCTTTTAATTTAATTCTTTCTCTATGTGTAGGATTTCTCCCCTTCTCTGCTCCTGCTAAGAGACACAAAATATTTATCATTGGAGTTGGCTGAATCATGGAAGTTAGAAATAGTACAATAATACCTACCACTTATATAGCACTTTTCAACTTCAGATATCAAAGCACAGTACAAAGAAAGTCAGTATTATTAGTTCCTGGTGGGGAAACTGAGGCACAAGAGGCACATGACAGAGCTGGGATTGGAACCCAAGTCTCCTCAAGCCCAGATCAGTGTCCGAGTCACTTGTGTCCAGTGTGTTGCACTTAAATGTAGCATGATGACCACCACAACTAATCGCATGAGTCTCCATGTTGCCAACTTTCGTGTGTCTCACGATGTTTGGCATTTTTCTTAAATCCCCAGCTCTTGGAATCAAGAGGCGGCAAGAGAATCTCAGCTTTTATTTTTGAAAATAAGTGAAATTTCTAGCCCTGATGGTTGCAGAGAAGAGTGGGAAAAGGCAGAGAAAAGGAACATGTTTTATTATTGTTAAAAGGATCTCATGATTTTTAAGTCCATCTTGCCTTTTATTTTTTTAAAGCTACACTCATGCTTGAGGTTGGCAATATTGGACTCCCTCCTTCTTGAACTAAAGAGACTGCAGTTGACTCCCACCTTCTGTTATAACACCCACTGACATCCAGTTGCAGTTACAGCTCATGAAAATGGAGGAAAAGAATACTGAATGACAAGCATTAAAAAAAAGAGCAGAGGCTGATTTGTAAAACTTTATTTAGAAATATTCTCGATATATTCATTATATATATATATTTATATATACACACACATTACAACAAATGTGTTTTCTAAATAGCACATCCACAGTAGGTTGCCTAATCGGCTTTACAAAGATAATAAGGGTACCAGGTCTGGTTACTTAACTTCTGCAGAAAAATGCAGAAACCAAAGGAATTTTAAAAAAGAAAAGGAAAGAATTCGTCACAGAGTACAACATTGACTGAAAGTGCTGGGAATGCCTCTACCCAACGATTCCAAACATAAATGGGATGATGTTATATACACCAAGACACAGAGCAGGCAGAAGAAGAGACGGAGAAATAGGAGATGTACCATTCAAATCACAATTAAAGTACAACTATACATACCTCAGATATACTTAAGTTGTATTCTGCTAAGAGGCTACAAATACGTGTGTTTTGTAAAAGGGTTATCAGTTGTACCATTTTTGTCTTCCTTTCAGATACAGAAAAATGGGGGGGGGGGGGGAAGAGGAGATTTCTAACATTTGAAATGACTTGTCTTGGAATAGCCATCCAAAAAGGGGTAAAATGTCATTATTATTTCAATCCCTTAAAAAAAAGTAATAAACCTTCATCTTCGTAACAAAATTTC
Source organism: Mauremys reevesii (assembly GCF_016161935.1). Taxonomy (NCBI): domain Eukaryota; kingdom Metazoa; phylum Chordata; order Testudines; family Geoemydidae; genus Mauremys; species Mauremys reevesii. Next base: position 102,804,636 of record NC_052630.1, on the reverse strand, counting down.
TCTCCCTTCTCCCCCAGAAACTACTGAGCCCCTGATCTTGCAAAGTGATGAGCGCCCCCTGCAGGAGCTAAGAGTCCTCAGCATCTCTCAGGCTCAGGTTCCAATTTCTGACCCCACTATATAGTTTTCCCCCATCACAGAAAGGGTCCCCGACCAGTGTCTGAGATGAAATCAGTGACAACTCCCTTTGGAGCAAGGTCTGGCCTTTAGATAAGACCAGGCGGTGAAACTGACCCTGACTAATGCCCACGTAATGTAAGTCTCACCTGAGCCCCGTTTGAGGATTTTATATGTGCGATGTACTGGCCCTCTCATAGGGGTGAATTCTGAGACCATTTACGGGATTGGGATCACCCTAAAATATCAGTGGGGAACTCAGAGCATCCTCCTAAATATACCCACACACGACACCAAGAGAACCCAGCTTCGCTCATATTACTTCCAAGATAGTATCGACCCATTTTCATAAACGGGCATTAAACAAAGGAAGTGACTGTACCCTGAACTAAAATTGGGACAACTTGGCTTTCCAATAGGCAAACTAATGGCTCTAAATGCTCACACGTGGAAATATCTGCATCGCTTTGTACCTCAACACCTACGATAAATAAGAGATAGGGTTGTATGAAGTGTACTCATTCTAGTGATTTTCCCTTACGAAGAAGGGGGCTTTCCAGCGTCGTGTGGATTTTTCTGAATCTCTGTCGAGCAAGTGGATAATGAGATTGTTTGTTTCTGGTGTGATTGCTCCGTCGAGCATTAGCAAGTGGGAAAAAGAGAGAGTCCTATGTAGGTTCTGCTGTTCATGGGATATGCAGTGTCTAGCTCCTCAGCCTGTGTAAACTGGCTTAGTATGGGAGTCAATGGAATGATCTTGCACTAGCTGAGAATCTAGGCCACATTTTTTAAGTCCTTCAATGGACGTCTCCAGTTGGAGGATAATTTCTGTTTTAAAGTGATCTGGTTGTATGTGGCCACCAACTTACAGTACATCTGCATGCCTGGGAATTGCTGTATGTGTCACTAATAGCACTGAATATCAGGCTACATCTACACTACCCGCCGGATCAGCGGGTAGCGATCGATCTATTGGGGATCGATTTATTGCATGTAGTGTAGATGTGATAAATCGATCCCCGATCGCTCTCCCGTCGACTGCTGTATTCCAGCTCGGCGAGAGGCAGAAGCAAAGTCGACGGGGGAGCCACAGCTGTCGATCCTGCGCCATGAGGACGGGAGGTAAGTCGAACTAAGATACGTTGACTTCAGCTACGCTATTCTCGTAGCTGAAGTTGCGTATCTTAGGTCGATCCCCCCCTCCAAGTGTAGACCAGGCCTTAGTGTAAATCTACACAGCAAGAACAAATCTGTGGCTGTGAGTCTCAGAGTCCAGGTCAACTGCTTTGCTTCTGAGAACTCTAGAGATGGCCACATCCTTGTGTAGACAAGGCTCCGGTGGAAGTCTTAAGTAGACAAAGTGGCAGGATCAAACCGGGGGACTAATCAACAGACTGTGGGGGAGGGAGGAGAGAGTAAGTGAAATAACCATCCTTTCCAAATGGGTAAAACCCAACAATTCAAAGCACATAATTAAATCGCTTTTATATCCCTTCCACACACACACAATTTGTTATTCCACCCCTGCCTTTGTCTTAAACTAAAATACCAGGATGACAATTGCAAGGAAAATTCCCGCTCACCCATACTGAAATGTGTAATCCTTGGGTGACGTCATGTGCCCACTGAAGCCAATGATGAGATTCCCGTAGACTTCAACAGGGCCAGGATTTCAGCCATTGCGCAATAGTTGGGAGGGGAGAGAGAAGGAAACATCTATGTACCTTTTCTTTCAATGGATACTGCATGACGGTTATTAAACAGAAGTAATTCCACATCATAAATACAACACCTCAAACAATCCAAAGTTAGGCTAAGGTTTGGAGGTTTTTGGGGAAAAAAAAAGTCTCATTCCTTGTAATAGTTCTTTAGTGGGAGGCATTTTTCAGCTCTTTAAAAAGGTAAAGTCAAAAGCTCTTGGACAACAAGAAGGCATTGTCCTAGCTTCCACACCGACAAGTTGCATATACGTCATTAGAATAGTTTGGAGAGATGCTGCAGAACTGTTAGAGATTTTGGTAGTTTCCAAGTGCCACACGCAAATGGAAGGGACATGTAGTTTCCATTGGCAGCAAAAGAGGGAGTTGCTGCCTGTTTCTGAGCCATGATTATTCTTTTTCAAGAGACCATCATCAAATCACTTGATATTGAAGAGGCGTCAGCAATGTTCCCTCCCCCCATCCAGTATTACATCCATGAACAATATGTACAATAAGATGACTTTCGTCTCCGTCCGATCAAGTACCTAAATGTTGAATGTCCACTTGATTTGGTCTTGTTCTCCATCAACTCGCTGTCCTTTTAGTTCAGGGATTGTGACCTTTAGAAATATTCTTTCTGGAGATGTAGAGTTGGGAAAATAGAGTGTAATTCCAAGACCCAGAGACTTAGGGTTTACTTTTCCCCTGTGTGTTTTAGGAGGGATCTGTAAGGTCGTCATCGCTGGGCATTGCCTTCTACAGGAAGAATGGAGTGATGAAGACTCCTCGTATGCTTTGAATCTAATGTTTCATGTTCTTCTGTGAAGCTGTCTGGGCTCCCTGCTCCATCTAAAGAGCTTCCACAGCTAGAATTTGGAGACAACATGTCCTGCAGGAGATCCTCTTGGACTATCCCAGTGTCTTTGTTCACTTTGCCCCTTTGGTTTCCTTCTTCTTCCTGGTCATTAAGCAGTTTGGCCAGGAAGTTGATGTATTTCATAGCCAGACGTAAAATTTCATTCTTGCTCAGTTTTTTGTCAGGTGGGTGGGTCGGAATGAGTTTACGAAGCTCTGCGAATGCACCGTTGACATTCTGTTGTCTCCACCTTTCCCGGCTATTGGTAAAAATACGGCGGACTACTTTTGTATGGGGACCTGAAATTACAATAGTGCATGATTAGGGGAGCCATTAAACAGATTATTTATCATTTCACTTAATGGTCAAAATTTCCCAATGTGACTGACTAACTTTAGGCACCTACTTCCCTAGGTAGGCATCTCAACAGAAGTGGTCTGTTTTTTTAGAATTGCCACAACTTCCGTTCAAGCCAATGGGAACTGAAAATTTTGATACAAACCCAAAGCTGGTAGGGAGCTTAAAGCTGTTACGTGTCCATACGTGAAATGAGTTGCTGGTACTCAGACCAATTCCTTGGGAACAGGTAGCCACATTACAAAACCAGCCTCCCTCCCCCACAAAAAGAAAACCCAACATCAAAGCCAAACAAACTGAAATTAGTGCCTCTGTTGGCATTCTGAATGGAGACCAGGAACCAAATCATCCTGGAACTGCCCTCCCAGTTTTAGAAGCTTTCTCTTCAGGTCAGCATTGTGGAGCATTGGCAAAGCAGCTGGAGCGCCTTACAATGACGCGGTCGCTGACCATGCTTTCCCTGTCCTGTAGATACCCTCAACCTGATTCTATTTTGGTAAAAATACAGAGGACCACTTTGTATGGGGACCTGAAATTACAATAGTGCATGATTAGGGGAGCCATTAAACCGATTATTTATCATTTCACTTAATGGTCAAAATTTCCCAATGTGACTGACTAACTTTAGGCACCTACTTCCCTAGGTAGGCATCTCAACAGAAGTGGTCTGTTTTTTTAGAATTGCCACAACTTCCGTTCAAGCCAATGGGAACTGAAAATTTTGATACAAACCCAAAGCTGGTAGGGAGCTTAAAGCTGTTACGTGTCCATACGTGAAATGAGTTGCTGGTACTCAGATCAATTCCTTGGGAACAGGTAGCCACATTACAAAACCAGCCTCCTCCCCACAAAGATTAAACCCAACACTGCAAATTTGACACCAACCAAACAAAAATTAGTGCCTCTGTTGGTTTTCTGAACTGCTAGAACAGGAACCTCATCCTCCTGATTGAACAACCTCTAAAACTGGTAGGCATTCTGCTTCTTAGGTAAGCATTGCCCTGGAAATTTCCACTACTTGCATCCGAAGAAGTGGGCATTCACCCACGAAAGCTCATGCTGCAAAATGTCTGTTAGTCTATAAGGTGCCACAGGATTCTTTGCTGCTTTTGTAGGAGAGGAAACAACAATAACATACTGCTGTTAATTTAGCCTGGCCAGCAGTGACTCCATTTAAAATTGCTTGTTTTACCCGATGGCCAGTTTTAGAATGAGTGTGTTAACCTAAAACAGTTAACATCCCGGAAGACCCCATAGATAGCAACATTGACTGTGTGTTCTCCTTTCAATGGGTGATCATAACGCCTACTGCCACTGGTAGGGGGTTGTATGCATGGAGGGGAAAGATTTATCAGTGGGTCCTGCCATGCATAAGATCCAGGTTGGAGTGCAGTCTCAGCATCCCATTTCCCTGGACCAGTGGAAGCATGTACAAGTGGGCACTCATTCCAACTACTGGACAGTGCAAATTCTATCCAAATAGTACCCACAGAGTGTATTATTATTACTACGTATTTTGCTTTCCATACATTGTTATTGAAGGGGCCTAGCAGGAGACCCCATGAGCCTCTGGAAGGGTTGCCATGGCAAAAACCACTCTAAAGATGAGAGACATGCCTGAAAAAGCACAACACCAAGGACAAATGTATGTATAATATCTATGGGGGTGACACTGAATGACAGATCACATGACCTTATGCAGCACATGACCGCATGCTATACTCTTGAAATCCCTTGTCTGATTACTGCATCATGGTGGGAATAAGTCACTGACCAATATGCACCTGCCTGTGGTCAGGTGTTTAGACTGCCCAGTGTTCCATCATCACCCAATGCTTGTGCCCACCAGTGGGATGCGTTGGCGCTAGCCATATGCCTACTGCACTGTGCGTGTTTTGGTTGTTAACATGCACTTGGACTCCTGGGGTGGGGAGTTCAGCTATTGCAAATGGATAATAGACCATGTGCTCTGAAGCTCACTTATAATATTGTCGCAACATGCTAGTAAAATGTGGCTGCCTCCTGATAAATCCACCCTCAAGATCCGAGAAGACAGAAATCCCAAACGCTAGGGAATGAAATGCTGGCTGGGGAAAAGAAAACACTGACACATGATGCGTTGCGAGAAAAATCCATTCCATGGGCTTTGCAACTGGAAACACTTCTAAGCAACCGCAGTCATTGCTGCGACGGATTCAAGCTACTGGCCCCTCCAAACCAAATCAGCCACTTATAAGCAAACAGACACATCTCAGTCACATTACCAGGAGCTGCATAGTTGAAATGCACAATAGTCCCTTTCCCCTCCCCACTGTTAAAAATAAATCCACCCAAATAACAACAAGAAAAAGCACAGAAAATGGGAAGGACTGAGGTCCATCACTGCCCACTCCAGATTCCCCCCTCCCCTGCATACACAGGAAATGGGGGGAGGGATAGCTCAGTGGTTTGAGCATTGGCCTGCTACACCCAGGCTTGTGAGTTCAATCCTTGAGGGGGCCACTTAAGGATCTGGGGCAAAAATCAGTATGTGGTCCTGCTAGTGAAGGCAGGGGGCTGGACTTGATGACTTTTCAAGGTTCCTTCCAGTTCTAGGAGATTGGTATATCTCCTATAAAAAAAAAAGAAATTGATCATGTGGGATACACCCCCCTGATCCTAACAGATACTCAATGCTCCAGAGGAAGGTGAAAAAGCCAAGGTGTCTGCCAATGCACCATGGCAGGAAAATGTCCTTCCAAATCTGGTGATCAGTTCAACCCTGTGCATGGGAGCAAGAATCACCGTGATTAAGTAAAAATTTAATTCTGCATCTTTCAAGTTTCCTTACGGGGAATCTAGTTATCTGGGCACTTATTGGGCCTCTATCCCTGTAGCATCTAAGCACTTCACAAGCATGAATGAATTTAGCCTCCTGATTGCCCTGGGAGGTCACAAGCACTCTCATCCCCATTGTACAGATGGGAAGGAGAAGCTCAGAGAGATCAAAGTGACCTGCCCAAGGTCACAATGGAGTTGCTGGCAGAGCCAGGACTAAAACCCACATCTCCACAATCCCAGTCAAGCACCTAAGCCATGAGCAGGGCCAGCTCCAGACCCCAGCACGTCATGCGCGCGCTTGGGGCGGCATTTTGCCGGCAGGGCGGCAGGCAGCTCCGGCGGACCTTCCGCAGTCATGCCTGACAGGTGGACCTGCCGCAGGCATGACTGCGGAGGGTCCGCTCGTCCCACGGCTCCGGTGGACCTCCCGCAGACGTGCCTGCGGAGGGTCCGCTGCTGGTGCGGCTCCGGTGGACGTCCTGCAGGCATGACTGCGGAGGGTCCCCTGGTCCCGCGGCTCTGGTGGACCCGGCATGCTTGGGGCAGCCAAATTCCTAGAGCCGCCCCTGGCCATGAGATCATTCTTCCACTCCCAAAGAGCACCATAACTGAGCATTTAAATGCAGCTGTAAGATCTTAACGACAAGGACTGGTTCTTACTCTGGATTTGTACAGCACCCTGAACACAGGTCCCCAATGCCAGGTGGGGCGTCCAGGCAATACCATGACCCAAATAATAACAATAGTCGGGCTATTTGCACTGCTAGCCTATCATTAAAGATCTATCAGGGTATGTTTATGCTGCACATTAAGCCCAGGGTCTGACCCAGGTTTGAGCCCACGGCCCTTTTCAATCCACATGCAAATCAGTCTGACTCGGGTCAGCAAGCACTCAGGAGCTGTGTCCTCCTAGGACCCTGCTAGGGGGTGGATCAGAGCCCGATTCCTGCTGGGACTCAGGTCCAAGCCTTGTCATTTTGCACTGTGGACACAGCTCAAGCTGCAGACCTTGCAGAATGCGTGTACTGGCAGCACAGCTGTGAGGCCCAGGTCCAGCAATTGCAAACCCAGGTTTACACTGCAGTGTGGACACTCAAGCATGAGCATGAGTGTGGAAACACCAAGTGCAGGTCCCAGAGACCTAGGTTCACAACACAGTGTAGACATAACCTCAGCGTTCCTGTTACAAAGCCCAATTCCAAGACTCAAACAGATTCCCCTGAGCTTAAAAAAATATATCAAGAAACATGGAAATCAGATTCCCATGCAGAGAGGGTTTTTGTTTAATATTACAAAATCTCTTTTGCTGCTTTTGAATTTGAGTGGGAAAATATTAGAGATCACTACCCTAACAAAAAATTTAAAATAACCAAGGGTCCAATCTTGCATGCACAGAATACCCATTGAGTTCGCTGGTGCCCCTAAGGAATTCATTCATAAATTTTTTTAAATGCTGTGATTATCTAAGATGACATCAGGCATAATGCAGACCATAGAATTTCACCCCGATTCCTGCGTTGACATCAGACACAATGCAGGTGTAGAATTTCATCTCCGGATTCCTGCATTGAACCCAGTAACTATGGTTGAACTGAAGCATATCTTTTAGAAAAACAGTCATCCTTTCTTGATTTAAAGATTTTAAGTGATGGATAACACAGGATGCTTTGTGGATAGGTCGTGAAAAACGGAGGTGTTCTTCTAAATGAAATTTGTCCGGTAAGTAATTCGGAAGATTGAATAGGGCTTTCTCCATAATTTATTAAATATAATAAAAATCAAAAGGAAAAGCGGAAGACATTTTTCAAAATCCCAACAGAATTTTTTTGCAAACAGTTTTCAAAACTTTTTGTGAACTTTATGTATTTATTTGTTTTGCAGCTGACTTGGAGAGCGGTCAAAACATTTTAACACTTCGACAAAACGTTTTCACAAAAAGGGATTTTGATTGGAGTTACTTTTGGGGCTTCACAACTCTTCCTCTCTGAAGCAGTTCAGCTTGTGCAGTTCAGGGCTGAGCCCTGTGGGGGTGAACATGAAGGTTGGGAGAAAGCCAGGAAGCCAGGTGGTTTGTTACTCATGATCCAATAAGCTGAGAGGAGCAGGCGCTGCAGGCGGGGGAGCCAGTGAAGACTCTGCCCAGCTGACATCAGGAGCTCTGAGACTCTGCTTGCAATTTGTCTTAGAATCTTCAGACATATTTCTGGGTCAGTGACTGGCCTGTCTGCTATCAGTTTCTTCTAAGTGCAGGTTTTAAACAGGCCAGATTAAGCCACTATCCTGGTTGGCAGAGGAAGCAACTGAAAGGCCTAAAAATGGCCACCATACTCCCATTTCTGTACCTCACTTATGCGCTGTCCAGTCCCCTGCCCCTGTGAATGCCAATTCTCCACCTGCTCATTCTGGTTTGATCATAAATCAAACTGACTTTCAAAGCTTGAGAGCTGCCATTGATCCAAAAACTGAAATTTGCATACCTACATTGCCCCTATTTTAGGAGAAACAGTCCAGGCCTATTTTGCCATTCTATCTCCCAAAGACCGCTCCTAGTGTAATGTCTCTGTTTCTTCCCCCAAATGCCCCATGTTGCAAATCTTGTCAGATATGAAATACTCCTTGACAGACAAACCACAACCGTTCTGAAGACATTACACTTTCTTGTATCAGCTGCAGCCCATTGATGTCAGTGGAAGTTGCATGGTCATGTTTAGGGGCACAATTTTGCCCTATTTACTTGACTTGCTAAATATAAATTTGATCCAAAACCCCTTGGAATCTTTCCACTGACTTCAGTGGGCTTTGGATCAGGCCCTCTGGGCCTGCAAATGCTCACTCATGTAACTTTAAGGTTATTCACATGCATAAGTGTTTGCAGGCTCAGGGTCCCAGTCTGCTCCCTGAGATACACCCCCCAAAATTATCCTAGTTCAAAGGCCTGATCCGGCAAATACTTAATCAACCAATTTGGGATGCACAGGATCAGGCCCAATGATTATACCTAATACATTATCTAGTAAATACATATTCAGTTTTCTTTCAAATACGTTTATATGTGTACTGCTCATCTAAACAGTTATTGAGTGTATTATATATAAGTAAAACTTCACATCTAAGCTAAACTCAGCGGTAAGGTTAAAACTCTTGCTCAGACTCTGATGACATTGATACACACTTGTGTTTTTATTTGTCAGCCTTAATTATTATTTATATAATGGTAGAACCTAAAGACCCCAACCAAGATACGGACCCTATTCTGCTAGGTGCTGTGCAGAAACATGGCGAGAGACAGTACCTGCCCCAACCAGCTTACAATATAAATGGACAAACAGACAGAGGATGGAGGGAAAGGGAATAACATCAATGCAGTGAGCCTGGAGTGATGATTTGCAAGCATTATGTTAGCCTCACAATTTTCTTTTGAAATGTGGAGGACTGGGGTTTTATTTGGATAGGTTAGCTAAAAAGAAAGACAAATGAAGGTAACTGAATTTCCAGGCTTTTATGGATTTCAATGTTTTCTCATTTAAAATGCGTTTTCTTTTTATCTTTCATCTCATTTATATAGACATCTGTCACTGTGGAGAGCTTTAGGCTTTGATTTAAAAACTAAGGACCTTTAACTGGAAACATACACACATAGGAGTGTCAGAGGGGTAGCCGTGTTAGTCTGGTTCTGTAGAAGCAGCAAAGAATCCTGTGGCACCTTATAGACTAACAGACGTTTTGCAGCATGAGCTTTCATGGGTGAATACCCACTTGCATCCGAAGAAGTGGGTATTCACCCACGAAAGCTCATGCTGCAAAACCTCTGTTAGTCTATAAGGTGCCACAGGACACATAGGAGTATTTACTCACATAGCCATTCCCACTGAAACCAATAGGACTGTGCAGGGGCAGGTAGTGAGGTACTATCCTAGGCTTTCTAATTCCTTCTGTACTTTGAAAGATTTTTAAAAATATGTTATGAACTCTGGGCCATCAGTCTGGAAGCAGAACTGGTCAATTTCAAAGGAGAATTCTGCTTGAGAGCTTCTGGCACAAGACAAGCCTCTATATATGGTGACTTGCTGACGTGTCTTTGCAATTACTGCACCTCGGAAGAATGGCCCCAGTTCAGCAAAGCACTCAAGCATGTATACAAGTCTCTCTCACTACAATGGGACTTAGGCCTGGTCTCCCCTTAAACCTTATACTGGCATAGCTATGTCAGTCAGGGAGTGAAAAACCCACATTCCCTAGACAATGTAGCTATGCTGATAAAACACCCCCGTGCGGCTGCAGCTATGCTGACAGAGGACCACTTCGGTCAGCTGTTCAGGGAGGTGGCGTTCCTGCACTGGCAGAAAAACCCCTTCTGTCTTGTACACTTTATCTACACTAGGGGGCTAGGCCAGCATGGGCTCTGTAGACATAGCCTTAAACAAGAGCTAAGTGGTTTGCAGAACAGGGATGGAATTGAACACTTGCTAGAGTGCATTGCTGAACTGGGGCAATATTATTAAGTCCTTCATCATCAGACTGGTTACCAGATGGAGCGGGAAATATTGGCTCCATTATCCAGGAGTCAAGACCAGGGCAGGAGCAAGCTATCAGACAGTAGGAGTGATGCCATCCTCTCCCTCATCCTTTTAGTGCTTTCTATTTTATCCCAACACATGTTGGTCTAAGCAACCTTCCCATGGGAGGGATGGGATAGAATAGGACAGCTCAGTGGTTTGAGCATTAGCCTGCTAAACCCAGGGTTATGAGCCCAATCCTTGGGGAGACCATTTAGGGATCTAGGGCATTAATCTATCCGGGGGTTGGACTAGATAGATGACCTCCTGAGGTCCCTTCCAACCTTGATATTCTATGTCACCAACATTAAGCACCATCTACATCCCTTTGCACTTGATATACACCATCAGGGGCAGAATAAAAGATTCTCACCATCACTGATCTCCACTTCATAAGGAGATGGTCTTCTTTTCATTCTGTTGTTGTTGTTGTACATTGAGAAGCTGTCTGGCTCTCCAAAAAACCCACTGCAAACAAGGTACAAAGAACAAGTCAGAAAAAAAAATGAGGAAAACACACAGACAAAGTTCATGAAGGGTTCTCCCATGTCGCCAGGGTTCTTCGAGATGGACTCTGCACATTTCCACTCATGGGAAGCACCATGGGCATCTGTGCAGCAGCCACTTGAAGAAGAACTATTAGATATTATAGGCCAGATTTTCAGCTGGTGTAAATCAGCATAGCTCCACTGACATCAAAGGGACTTTCAAATCTATCGAGCTATGCCAGTTGAGGATATATGTATGCATGTATGTGTACAGATATATGTACACATACACACATTATACATACACTTACATCTGCAGCATAACAGACATTGTCTTAAGTGACCAGGATAAAAAATTGTAGGTCTTCCAATCAATGTGATAGAATTCTAATACATTTATGTGCTCTTTCTGGCACATCTTTTAAGACAGGAGGGTACCTGATCTCTGGAACAGGTTTCTCTAGATGATATATAACACACATATGCTGAACTACTATTAATTTGTATTGACTGAGAGAAAATGGAATTGAATTGTATTATATAACTGCATTGTAGGGTGTATGCATATTCATTTACACACACTACATACAATGCATATTTCTGAAGCAATCACTTCCCACTATCATGATTATTTGCAGGGTCACACACATCTCACCACCCGGTGCAAAGAGCTGAGAGATTTCTTCAAGGAACCAAAAAAATTGCCCATTAGATAAATATAGCACTGGCTACATTTACACCTTTGCATTTAAAATATTACATTTTAATATGATTTTAACGTATGCAATATATATATTAAAATTATCCTTGTTCCAAGGGCTACAACAGATGTTTTGCTTTGCAAAATTACATACATACAAACTCTCCCACAATTATCCACACACAAATATTGCATGCCCAGATAGAGAAAGGTTCCTTTGCCAGACAACCTCCTGTCCTTATGAACTTCGGGTTTTATGAGATAGATAGATAGATAGATAGATAGATAGATAGACAGACAGACAGACAGACACGTGCAGGACAGGAGGACAGAGAGCGGTTGGAAATACAGAAGAACAGAAACAATCCTTCAGGTTTCCAAAGAAACGGTACTAAAGACTTCATCTCAGGCTAGGACAGGGCGCGGATGCTGCTGTAGGACGCTAGTGGGGAGACAGCCGGAGCGAGGGGCAGCCAGGCAGACAGCCGGAGCGAGGGGCAGGCAGGCAGACAGCCGGAGCGAGGGGCAGACAGACAGCCGGAGCGAGGGGCAGGCAGGCAGACAGCCGGAGCGAGGGGCAGGCAGGCAGACAGCAGGAGCGAGGGGCAGCCAGGCAGGCAGACAGCCGGAGCGAGGGGCAGGCAGACAGCCGGAGCGAGGGGCAGGCAGGCAGACAGACGGAGCGAGGGGCAGACAGGCAGACAGACGGAGCGAGGGGCAGGCAGGCAGACAGCCGGAGCTAGGGGCAGACAGGCAGACAGCCGGAGCGAGGGGCAGGCAGACAGCAGGAGCTAGAGGCAGACAGACAGCCGGAGCGAGGGGCAGGCAGGCAGACCGGACGGACGGACCGGGAGAGCGGGCAGGCACGGACCTGTTGATGGCGGCCAGCGGCTGGCCGATGTTGTAGAGCATGGCTCTGCCGGCCGCCGGCAGGGGAAGCGGCGGGGGGCTGAGCTGCACCATGCGGGCGTCGCAGGCGGCCTCGGCCGGGGCTCTGCACGGCTCGGCGCCCGGCGCTCTCTGCATCGCCTCACCGGGCGCCTCGCGGCCTTTTATGTCCCTGCGCACCAGCTCGATCACCGGCACGGCGGCGGCGGCGGCGGGGGGCCCGGGGGAGGGCCGGCCCGTCTCCTTGGAAACCCCATTGAGCAGCAGCTGGGGCTCTCCTGGGACCTCCATCCCCCCGCGGCTGCTCTCCGGCTCGCTCGTGCCTTCCGCTCCCGGATCGTGCTGCTGGGGGGGCCGGGCATCCCGCGGGTCACTGGGGGGCAGCTCCGCCGGCAGCCGCTCCATCGTCCTGGGGGAGAGAGGAGAGGAGGTGAGGGGGTGGGGGAGCCCAGGACACCCCTGCGAGGCGGACAGACCGCCCCGCCGAGAGGGGGGAGAAAGAAAGAAAGAAAGAAAGAAAGAAAGAAAGAAAGAAAGAAAGAAAGAAAGAAAGAAAGAAAGTGAGGAGGGACGGAGAGAAAGAAAGAAAAAGATTGGGAGAGGGGTGGAAAAAAAGAATAAAAGTGGAAGGGAAAAAGAAAAAGAAAGAAAGGGATAAAAAGAGGGGAAAGGGGGGGAAGGGGGTGAAGGAAAAAAGGAACAGGGAAGAGGTGACGGTGACAGATGTTGCCAGTTTGACAGCAGCGTCCAGGCAAACACACCTCGGCCGCGGAGGAGCCCATTGTTCCGGCCTGGGAGCCAGGCTCCTGCCGCAATGATTTCGTAGCAGGAGAATTAGCCAAACGATTCTTTGGCTCAGAAGACGGGCGCGCTTAGCTCTCTGTACCGAAGCGCTGGGGCAGCTTCTCCGCCAGTGCAGGACGAGAGATGAAATCCCGGCCCCATTCAAGTCAATGGCAAAAGGCCCCTGGACCTCCGTGAGGCCAGGATTTCACCCAGTCCTTAAAAAGATGAGGGTTCACCGGAGCCAGGGGCGGCCAAGAGATGGGCTGGGTGCAATCCCCCAAAGCCCGGGGATCACTATTCCTTCCACCGTTAGCCTTAATATATCTGGGCTGCCTGTTTAAGCCTCACATGTAATCTTTATCTTGAGCCAACATTTGTTGTTGCACTGGCAGGTGACTCAGCCACCGCTGGAATCGGTTTCTTTTCTATTAATTTTTTTGCAGTCCAGAGAGAGAGAGAGAATAAACTCCAGGGTCTGAAGATGTGGACGTGATGGTGTTTAAAGAACAGCACATTTTTTTCGAAGGGTAAACCGAGAGCTTCGGATCTTTCGTTTGATTTCAGTTAATGCTGACAAAAGGACAGGGCTAAATAGGCGTTTGTTGGCGAGATTTCCAATGGAAACCCCGTTTTGCTGCTACCGCAGGTTACACTTTTGAACTCAACCAACCTTCGTGGAAACTATTGATTTGAAGATGGATGTATCGTGGTTACAAGCTCTAAAGAGAATGAAAGAACGTGTCTATTTCTAATTCGAGAACTGTTTAAAGGGGGATTATATTTCTGTCTGGACACATACACACACTGGATAGCAGTATTTACATATATGTGTGTATCCTATATTATATGTTATAGTGTATGTGTGTGTGTATATATATATATATATATATACATACATACACACACACTATAACATGCAGGGCCATTGTGGCGATTATATTGCATCACAATAATTTTATATACAAATATATAGCATTATATTATAATCCTTCGCTATAAACATAGTATTACGTTTGATTGCTTTAACACTGAACCATTGCATTCTAATACACACACACATAATGTATATATTTCTCAGCAAAGTAATTGTGATAATTATGTTGTTATACAGGGAGATATAGTTGAAGTATGAAATTCTACTCATGCAACATAGTGATCACAATGGCTTTGCTGAGAAATATATACGGTGTGTGTATATTTGTATACACACTATCTATATATATAACTATAACTATATATATATAACCATATATATATATATATTATATAATCCCCTCTTATGCGTAAATTGAGCTTGCAATTTGGATATATAAAACTATATATATATATAAAATCTTGCATAAGGAGAATGTAATACTTAATCTGTATACAATGACTTCAATGTTTTGCTGAGAAATATAAGAATGTAGTATTTCCGTAGTAGAATATTATACGATAGATAGATAGATAGTCAGGCTGTATGTGGATTGAAAGATAGACAGACAGACTTCCCATTCATTTCAAACGACTAGCTTTGTCTATAACCAAGACGTGGAGTCTGATCAAATATGACAGCAATGGAAAATAGTTATATGGTTCCAAAACAAATGTCTATTAGGGGCCTATTCTTGAGTAAGAAGAGCAGCATCGGGTTCATTTGATGTTTCCTATTTGGGGGACATATTACACCGTGGATTTTTGTTTTAAGCAGAACGGCCCGTGGCTTTGGGCCGAAAGACTCCAATCCTGCGCCTGTCCTACCTGATCGTATCCAAAATGTGTTAGGTACATTTGAAGTCAAGTTGTTTAAGAAACAATCTATAGGCGCCTTCTCTATCCATTAGCCAAGGCAGGCAGGAGACAGGACCCATCAGCTGGGCAAGGAGCTGATTAGTGGCTCATCTGCCATCAGATAAACACATGGATGTATTGTTACACAAAACGCATTTAACGCTGAGAAATTATTTCCTCCTGAAGTTTGGTTTGTTCATTTCAGGGCTGGGGTGAATAAAGGGGACCCGGTGCTTTGCCGAAAATAGAAGTCTGATCTGATCCCAGACTCGGCCTTTCTAACCTTAATGTCCTTGGCTTCTGCGGGGCTCAGTGAACCAGGTCGTTTGTAGAGAAGACCTGAAAAAATCCCAGGGCGCTGGCCCCTTTCCCAGCCACCTCTCCAGAAAGGGTCTGTGGGGATATGGCATCGTGTGAGCCATGAGGCACATCTGTCCTAGTGAAGTAGGAACCCCTCGAGTGGCCTGTGGCTCAGGGCTGCTTTCTCCCCTCTCACCTCAAGGATACTCACGACTTGACAAGGAGAAAGGGGACCCATATCGGAACAATGCAGCGAATTCCCGGGGGCGGGGGGAGATCTCTTGCCCCAGTTCCTTTAGATCAACTGCACATTAAAACCCTGGAGCCGACGAGATCGACATCAAGATAGCAAACGCCGATAGAAAGGTGTGTGGCTACAGATGCCGGCCGTACACCCACCGTAGCCAATCAGAACTAACGGACTGGGGGACTGGACCCGAATATAACCCCCCCGTTGTGCGTCAATTGGGCTTGGAATTTGGATATCACATTAAAAAATATTTACTTTCAATGTATATAGGGATGTTTATATTATTCATAGGGTATATAGACAGAAGCACACCCTATCTATGCACACTATATTTATTCTCTTTAATTATAATTATATATACACATATATATACATTTATAATTATATATAATTAAAACACGTTTATAAATATTTATTTGTTTTAATTATATATATAACAAATGTATAATACATGTAATATATGTAAATATCTTGTTTTTCATATTCATATATTTCTATTAATAAAGGGGTTTAACATGGATGCAACCCCCTTACTAATATAGACATATAACGTAAAGATTTCTCTCTACATATATCCCATCACACACATAGGTCGAAATAAAACAAACGATGTATTTGTATTACCGGACTAGAGCTGAAAACAGGATGTTTGTCTTCAGCTGGCGTTTCTCAAACCGATGCCTGCAGATTTGCACACAGGCTATTAAAAGTGCAGGGCCTAGAAATTAAACTTAAAAGCCAGTCGGGGATGAATAGGCAGGTTGAAGATTTCTCACTGAAAGTTTGAGATGGGATCCAATCCTGAATATCGGTTATTTTCAGTCCCACCCACACAATAGAAATGTTTCCCTCCTGTCGATTCCTTTAGCATGAAATTAATTATGAATCAGGACGATTTTTTAAAAAATTCGGTATTTGTGCCTGCTTAAGGGATGTAATCCTAAAGGATACATAAACTCCCTGGGTCGATAGCTCTGCCTAATATGTCTGTCTAGTCCACCTCTCTCTCTATAAAATTGCGATGTGGAAATATTTCATTTTGGGATCTCTTTCAACGAGTTAAACCAGAGTACAATAAAACAAGAAAGAATCAGCAATTTTAAACACATCCTTCCTTTTCCCTTCACAACTATACAAGGCGAAATAACAGCGAAACACACAGACAATTACCAACAAGCCATTAGCCAAAGCACTTTCTTTTCTGATCATTTCACAGAGCATTTCCCGAACCTGTTCAAATGCAATAGCACAAAATAATAATCCTTTCATTTTCCGTAGGAAGATAAATAAGTAACCCTTTCCAACCGATTTTCCTCTTTGTCTTCATAATATTTCACACTTTTAAAACATCAGCAGAGAACCGGATTGAATTTGTGTCTTTCGGATCGAATTTGTTACTAGAATAACATGGGGGTGGTGAATCCTATAATTTTAATGTCTTAATTTCCATTTCTCCTACGTAATTTGTGCTGGTCGTAACCCCTGTCCTAGATTCTTTGTTTAGAAGTGTGGATCTGACGGGAAATTTGTACCCATTAATCCAAGTATTCGTTCATTTCCCCTCCAGGAGCAACAATAACAACAAAAATAAAACGAAATAAAACATTTTGGAGTTGCTTCTTGCCAGCTAGATTCGAACAGGGCCTTTCCGACGAACTGGCTCCATAGCAAAACCAGATCCCGATGCAAAGGAACAAAACCGACCCTACCCAAACCTATACACCCATATCTATACGGCTCTTCTGCATCTGACCCGAAGAAAGGGTTGTTAATCCTGCCTTCTCTCTGCAGCATCAAATATCCGGCTGCTTTGGGATCAATTTGCTCAACGAAATTTCCCAAAAAGAAAAAAGATCCGTCCCTTCCCCCCTCGCCTCCACCCATTGAACAACTGAGAATTGTTTTTAATTTTTGTTGCGCATTATTACATATTGCGCAACAAACGTGAAAATGCTCGCTTTCTCTCCAAAAGGAAGCCCTGGAAACAATGCGCAAAATACAACGCTGTCGCCTTTATATATACATAGATCTATATACTCACCATTTGCTTTTCATTGGTAAAAGTGAGTGGAGCCATTTTGTGGCCTATTCATTGCAGCTATATCCCCCCACCCCCCACCCCCCGCTCTTACGGTAGTGCTGGGTGGCTTCACTGGAGCAGGATCTAATTCCACATCACGTCCAGTTTCCTATTTAGTATGGAGAACGGAACACTAGAGCAATGTGGCCAACAGAGATAAAGCCCCAGCAATGGCCCGCCTGCCCTGATAAGCTTCTAAACCCATTATTTATGAAATGATTCATTATTATTTGGCAATTTTATCGAAGGAAAGCGGGAACTTCTTGCAGGGATATGCATAGGAATAACTTAGGACTGCCTGCCTTATAGCTTTTTCTGTGTGTATGCTCAGAGGCTCTTAAAAAGACACCGTAGAAAAAGAGTAATAAAAAATGCACCATGACTGCCCACATTTGAATAGCAATTCTTTATTTTAGTCCTCTTGGAGGTTATTATGCCCCTGCATTTTTTTGATTAAATATGGAACACCTACTCGGTTCTTAATTAAATTTAATGAGCCAAAATAAATTGCTGGAGATATTGAGAGGGGGGAGGGCTGTCTGGGACAATAGGGTAAATAAAGCAAATTGACAGGGAACATTTAAGCAAGATTCGCCCCCCCCATATTTCTTCATTGCAAGCATAAATGGGGGGGCTCTAATTTTAATTTAATCTGATCAGGTTTAGGAGGGGGTGGTAAAAGGCTCCGCAATCCATGTGGGGCTCGGGGATTTAAAGTGGGGCGGGGAGTGTGTGAGAAATAAAAGGTAAATCCTGGGAAATAATCAACTTGGAACTGGGAAAACACAAAAGCATCTCGGATCGTGCTCGGTCAATGTAGCTGGGCTGTGAAACGTGTGGTGGAAGGGATTGGGGGAAGAGAATCTGATTCTTTAAAACAATAAGCCATGGCTGGAAGAGAATGATCTGCCAAGATAGCAAGTTAGTGCCATTTACAAAATAGAAGATCAGGTGGAAAATGATCGCTGTCCTTTAAAGCTGGAGGGCAGCAGGGATTTGGGGGGAATTTCCCCCTAATCTTGAGAAATACGTTGGCTTTTTAAATTCTAAAGCATACAATATGCGCTGTATCAAGGGGATTGTCTGGGGATTGAATAGGTCCTGCTTTGAGCAGGGGGTTGGACTAGATGACCTCCTGAGGTCCCTTCCAACGCTGAGATTCTATGATTAACACAAGGTAAAGAATAAATCTGGATCAGTCGTGTGGGGAAGGGTCCACACTAGCTTTTTACAAACGTGCTAACTACCTCGATTGAAATACCAATCTATTCACTTTCAGTATTAAAGTGTAGCCCACAGGCCTAGGTCCCACATACACGCGAATGAACCCTACTAATCAACTAATCACCATTCCAACACCGAGCGTGACACACAAATTAAAAAAAACCCTATTGTCCCAGACAGCCCTCCCCCCTCTCAATATCTCCAGCAATTTATTTTGGCTCATTAAATAACGAAACCAAATATATGATGCCGCCCTGGTTTGCCCAGGATTAGATCGCGATTTGGTTGCCCATGTGCTGCCTTTTACAATTGCGGAATGGCCAAGCAACCTTCAGGGGAATGATTGCGAAACAGAGCGTGTAGTGCTCGGGCACTAAACCCCCAACGTTGATTTATTCCACCCCCCCCCCCTTCCCGGAACAATGTGGTGGCCGCGTGTATCTCAGCGGTTTTCTGTTTGATCAGCAAAGACACGAGGCAGGGGATAAGTTGACGGCTGTGCTGTGGGTGTCTCTGCGCCGGATCACCATCGGTAGAGGCTGCCTGGGTTTTACCAGCAGTCCTGTGAGGAAAAGACATTTCAGAACAAAGGGTCCGGGGCCACGCAAAGCCACCAGAATCCTGGTCCTTTCACCCCCAGCCCGCAGGCGAGGGGTTTGCCTGGGGTGTCACAGGCGCCTTTGCGGCCAGTTCTCCTTCCACCCAAAGGCCGGTGGCTCCACGCGAGCCAGTTCTGAGCATTTCGCGCTCGGGCAGCGGAGACTCCCCCCAAACCCGCAAACTAGAAAGCGGGGGGACGCCGGGCCGTGCAGGTTAGCGGAACCCGACAACGAACAGCGATTGATTCGTTATTAGCATTACCCCCCCCCAGGCGGGGAAGGGAATGGGCGTGAGGGGGGATGTGATCCCCTCTAAGGGAGCCAGGAATCTGCCAGGAAGCAGGTTCCGTCCCCGAGCTTTTCACTCAGCCTCCTGAGACAGGGGTCTCCCGCTCGGCACGACGCCCCCGGGCTCAACCACAAATCTGCCCCCCCCAATCCTCTGCTCTTGTCTCGGCACTGGAGCTTAACTCCCTGAACCCCCGCTCCGGCTCTTGAGCAAGGGGGCTTGCAGGGTGGCACATCGTAAAACACGCGTGGAGCTAAACCAAAGGCTGGTTGTTTTCCCACCGGCCACCCCCTCTCTGGCTAGATCCAGACCGATCTCTGTCTCCCTGGCCAGGGGAAGGATGAGCAGAAATTATGACTCATCTCCCCTCCCCCCTTCCCTTCATTGCCAACTCCAAGCTGCCCTTTGGGGGCTCCCTGCTTGCACTTGAGCTGCGGTCTCTTCGGAACAGCCCCCCCACGCGTGGAAATGTTTACCCACGTACCCCCCCCATCACACCTGTACCAACTGCTGAGAGGGGAAGGGAAAAGGGCCCTTTTCCCTTCCCCTCCTTCGTTTCAACTTCCCTGCAGCGGCTTTTCGAGGCCCCCGTGGGAGAGACGTCCCAGGGCGGGCTGGATTGATGGGTTTCCTGCCCTGCGTTTGATGTGGAGTGTGAATGGGGCGGGGTGGGGGGAGGGAGATATGGGGCAGTCACGACTAGCGGAGTCTTTGCTGTGCGTGTTTCCAGCTACGTCCAGGAAGCACGATCAGTTTCAGCCCGGCTCCTCTCAGCAACAGGAAGCGTTAAAGATAGAACAGGCTGGGCTGGGGAGGGGAGATGAGGAAGTCAAGCCTTGTGTGTGCCTCCCGATCCATACAGCCATGGCCCCACTCTCTATCACACACACTGTGTAGATCAACAGGGGTATCCATCGCCTTACCCCACCTTCACCAGCCCCGTGCCGTGCGAATAGGATCTGCCTTGGAGAGGTTCATACCAACGCCCCTTTTACTTTAGTTATAATGAAGGTATTCTCTGCAGGGATAGACACCGACGGTGAAAACAAGGTGGGCTAATGGGAAAGGACCCACATTTAACAGACCGGGCCTGTATTCTCTATTCTGCCCCAGAGCCAAAGCCCACTGAACTCACTGCGAGCGTTTCCCCTGACTTATAATGGCCCGTGTTCTAGAGACCAGGGCAATTATTTAATCTATCTCCCCCCCTTCCCCTTTTAATACATCTGGCCTCTTTAGAAAATAATCTAAGTGGGGAAAGGACTGTCACTGTGTGTGTCTAGTTAACTTTAGGACATCAGAGTGCTGATCTCAGGGGAGATGCCAAGTGGCTACTGCAGCAGAGAGCAATATTAACACCTCCTACCTTCACCCCATGTAGCACCAGTCTGGATGGATAAAACGATTCCTCACCTCCTTGTAACTCTTGTTCTGAGATGCGTTGTTCATGTCCATTCCAATCAGGTGTGCAGGTGCTGCGTGCATGGCAGCCAGAAGGTTTTGCCCCTAGCAGGATCTGTAGGGTCAGCCTAGGTGTCCCCTGGAGTTGTGCCCTCATGGTGCTCAATGTAGTGCCCTGCCAACCTGACACCCCTTCAGTTCCTTCGTGCTGGCTACTACAACAGGGGTATTGGAATGGACATGAACAACACATCTCACAGAAGAAGTTACAAGAAGGTAAGTAACCGTTTTTTCTTCTTTGAGTGGTTGAAAATGACATGATCAGGTTCCTTATTCAGGGTCCTGTCAACCCCTGCTTCAAGATTGTGGTCTAGCAGTTGAGCTTTTGTTTTAAAAATTACCTTTCTAGAGATCTTAAAAAAAAAAAAGTCTTCAGCATGTTGACAGTCTAAACCAATGCACTTGGCATCTTCTTGAGTTTCCAATGGGAAATACTGAACAAAAAAAAAATAGCTCAGAGGTATGAATGGCCTCATCAATGTTCGTGAGATGTTAACTCTGAAATCGAGTAATGACAGCTTTAGAACATTGCTCAAATAATAAAATGATTTAAACACATCCAAATAGCTAGTGGGCTTATACCTGATTATGAGAGGTTTGTACCGTCAAACATATTCTGAAGGGGCTTCAAAATATGTAGACAATAGGGGAAAAGGGCCTAAGAAGAGCCAACAAATATTCTTGTTGATCATTAAACAATCCACTTTGACAAGATACAACCGGTCATAACATGGACAGAAATATATAGGTTAAAGACCACTGGAGTCTAGATGATGCCATTAAATATTTTGCTTTAAACAGCCAATACCTTACCAATATTTTTATTCTTCCATTAGCACCACTTGGGAGTATAACGGAAGACAAGATTGTAGTTTTATTATAACAAATTGCACAAAAATAACCCTGCTAGCTCTAAAAAATACCAACCACATCCAGCAGGGCCAAAGGTCATGAGATAGGCACTTACCTCTAGAGGACAGAGGCAGAAGGCTACAATTGGAAAGTGCATCTGATCTCTTGGCTGCACACAAGCAGAAATTGAGATAAAACCCATGAGGCCATCTATTCACTGCCCTAGGGCACAATGTAGGACTCATTACAGCATATTCTCAGTACTGTCTCCAGTTCTAATTATCACAGGGTCCCAGAACTTGGGCTCCAGCCAGAGCCCAGAAGTCTACACAGCAATGAAACAGCTCGAGCCAGCTGGCACAGGCCAGATGCAGCTGTCTAGTTGTAGTGTAGATATACCCTCAGTGACAGCTTGATGTTAACAAGCAGACATACTAACCTGTTGAAAGACAGCCCACTCCCACCTACCACCCCAATTCCCCCTTCCTCCCCCCAGCTCTTAGGTTGAGGAAAGTTGGGCTCTGCTGAGAAAGGGACTGGTATTGCAGAGAAATCAGAATGTTCCACTACAGATAGATAAATACTTGGAGAGTAAGTGTGGGGAGGTGTCCAATTCCCTCATTCCAATCACCCTTTCAATTATTTATGCACAGTGGAACAGCTTCAACAGGAGAAAGATCCACACATCTGAATATCCCTTAACTCAGTGGCTAGAGCATGTTCTTGAGAGGTGGGACACTGCTGTCAAATCCTGTCCCCGCTTCTACCAGAGGTGGCAATTTGAAGCTGGTTTGCCACATCTCAGGTGAGTGCTCTAACCACTGGGCTAAAAGTTACAAGGTGGGCACCTCCTCCAGCTCTTTTGTGTAGATCAAGACAGGCACCCAACTTATTCCGGCAAAAAACTGTAGGCTCCTAAGCCCTGGTCTACACACACAGGTTGGTTCGAACTAGAGCGCGCGAATTCAGCTCTCGAATATACGTGGCTGAATTGAGCTACTAGTTTCGATGACCGATCAGGCGCGGCGCGCGAAAGCCCACCTCGCCAACTCCGACTCTCTCAACTCTCCTGTGGGCTGCGAGTTACGGAGTTCGCTTAGTCGCTTCGAGTTAACGCGTCGCGAACTAGCGTCAGCATTGAACTCGTTGAACTCAGAACGTCGACCGGCGGCCGCGCGTCGACCGGCCTAAGATGTCCAACTCCGGGGAGCTGGTTTCTGTTCACAGACCGCTAGCAGTGATAGATGCCTATCTGTGAGAGGAGGCAGGACTTAGCCCACCCCCTTCGAATCAGCATCTCCCATTGGCTAGCTTAGGCAGCTACCCAACTAGCAAGCTGGATCTCATTCTTAGGCATCTAACTCGGCTTTGTGGATCATAGTATTGTTCTTGGATTTTCTAGGCACCATGATGCTCAGTGTTGCAATGCCTAAGTCCTCTGTATGGATCCCACCACTAGTACCTGGCTTCTGTTCTAAAGTATGAGCTTACAATTCTTAAGAATTTTTATTCTAGTTATTGTAACAGAAGATATATTTACTGCCCTGGATTCCAGTTGGGCCAAGTAGAGAGCCAGACTTCCAGAGACGGTTCACATCACATTCAGAGAGGAAGGAGTAAGATTATCTTCTTTACACACTGCAAAAACTTCCAGTGCAAGTGGTGTTGACAAAGCCTGCTCTCCACAACCCCTAGCCAACCCTTGTAGTGCTACTCTGTTCTGTAAAGTCTTTGAGGTCACAGTGGAAGCACAGTGGCAGGGACAAAGCTTGCTGCTTCTACTGTAGCGCCTTTTCACCGCATTAAATCCCTGCTCAGAGTTCAGAGGTAAAGCAATGGCTTGCTTGGTGGTTTAAAGTGAAAGGAGTTCTAGGAAGCAATTTTTTTTGCTCCCTAATTTAGCAGTTGGGAAAGAAGGTAGGGGTTCTTTGCTCCTGAAGCAAGGTGAAATCTGGGTTGATCAACTGCCATACACAGCCTGTCATTGATCCATCTTGCATTAGAACATAAGAATGGACGTACTTGGTCAGACCAAAGGTCCATCGAGCCCCATATCCTGTCTACTGACAGTGGCCGATGCCAGGTTCCCTAGAGGGAGTGAACCTAACAGGTAATGAACAAGTGATCTCTAGGGACACCATTCCTTACCCATCCTGGCTAACAGCCATTAATGGACTTAACATCCATTGAAACAAGTTGTAACTAAATGCTGATTTAGCATAAATATGCTGATTTATCAGCAAGACACTAGATGGCTCTAGTTCCATTAGGGAGGAGTTTATTTTCCCATTTATGACTCACTCCAACTTCCCCTGAATTCAATGGCACTGGACTTCAGCGGGAGCTGGATCAGGCGCTTGGTTCCTATTGACTATGACAATTGATTGCTGTTCTTGGAGTCCTGAGCAGAAGCTAGGCTGCAGGTCAGAATTAACAGAGCTCAGGAAGAATTGTTTTTAACATGGCTGGAGAGCACCTGATAAAAAGTAGGTAGAGAGGGTACCATTAAAGTCAGTACATGAAATGCCATTTTCAGTTATATTTAAGATTGTAAATAACTTAAGTGAAGCTAGTGACAACAGCCAAAATATTGAACCAAAAAAAATCTAAAAGCTCATTACAGAAATGGACCAGTTAAAGTAAGAATGAATAATTTATTAGATTCATGAACTCAACAAATGTAATACATCTTATAGGATTACCAAAAAAAAAGAAAAGGCTATTTCAGTAATGCACTCCAGAGTGTTGCTGACAGGTTAATTTACATATTAACAGAGAAAAACAAAGTAAACCAATTAGTTTGCTTGTCTTTCTTGAACTCAGTTGTTAAAAAGTTTGAAAATCATGTGAAACAGCATACTTGCAATTTTACTTAAGGTTAGTCACTCGTTTAACAGTTAACTGTGATTGCTATATTGTAAGTGTTTTAACAAGGATTAAACACCACATCAAACATAAATAAGCAACAGATCAATAGTTCAGTTTTGTATCATATGGATTTACTTGGCCTTTTATGATTAATGTGTACTTTTCAAATAAATAGACACTCATTCAGTAGAAAAAAACACAAAAAAAGGTATAAACATTAAGTGCTAATTTTACTGACCTTCTTGGGTTTTCATGATAGATTTAATGTCTATTATATGTGCAATTGTGGCTGAACTTTAAATAATTTTATACTAATTAAAGTCAAGGTTATGCTTTTCCACATACAGTAACCCTGCCATATGCTTGGGTGGACTTTCAGTGCGTTCATTCTATTTGAGTTTAAACTCCCACCTACACATTATACCCTATAGCTCAATGTTGGCACAAATGTATAAAAATGTTAATGATGCTTTAAAAAAATGCAATAATTGAAAAGTTAAGAAACAGGCATCATTAAAAATATATCGGACCACAGCTTATGTCCAGACTATTCTGAATTGATTGACCTTTTGGATATTAAAGATGTATCCAAATTGTAAACAAAAGTACATATGTATTTTAAAAATCTGACAGCCAAATCCTTGTCAGCCGAGCATCTGGTGGACCAGCACTGTATGACATACTCAGTTTTGTTAGTCCTTTGTTGCCAAGAAAGCTAAGTAACCTATAAAGGCAACGTAATCATTGGCTTCTTCTAATCTTGTTCAACCTTCAGAAGGCATCAAATCCAAGAAATGCTGGTTGCCAGTCCCCCCCCCCAAAGGAAAAAAAAAGTTCAGAACAATTTTGGCAACTGTCTGAGGTGTTTTACATCGAGAAAGGTACCAACTGAACTCATGCTGTCCGCCTGATTTAATGTCTCAAGGGTGGGAGTTTCTAGATTTTCAGAGAAGATCTGAACATTTCCTAGGTTCTCCCGGTCAGGTTGCTGAGTGAACTCTACTTTCCCAGCTACAAGTTTGGTTTTTGGCTTTAAGTCCTTCAGAATCTGCTGTGAATTCTCATGTGGCTGATGTAGTATTTTTGGAGGAAAGATCTCATTTGTAATATTTCTCAATACAGGACCATTGGATTCTGACAGAGAATAACTTCCAGTTGACTCCTTGTAAGGTTTCAGGTTAATGGATAATCTTTCACAAACTCCTTCAGAAGATTCTTTCCAGAAGTTAAAGCCCTCCAACATGGGCTTAAAGTTACTCTCTAACACATCTTCACTCTTGCTAGTACTAGAGATGCTGCAGTTCTGAGTTTGCAGCTCCTCTTCATCTTCACTATTGTCACTGCTTTGTAGGAGCCCATATCTTTTCATGTACTTCTTGGTTGCAAAGGACATATTGTTTGGTGAAATTAAGCTAAGACTCAACATGCTCTTGTCCATATTTGCATGTAATGGGTTTTGGAAAGATGAATCTTCAGGGTTTTTTTCACTTGTGTGACTGAGAGAAAGCTGCATCAGTTGACTTTCACTTAGATACTTGAGTGCTATTGCATTTGCCTCCATACTCAGATCAACTCCATTGGGAGTTAACCCACTCATGCCGACATTAACAAATGACATGTAGTTTAATCCAGGGACCACTGCTTCAGGATTTATGCAGGCCAATACGCTAAAACACAAAGCACCAAAAATTAAGTTAATTTAGCTTTATACTGTGTGAATGTCATTTCAGAATACCAACACCGTGAAGTGCATTTCCCCCCTCCTAAACTCGCTGAAATATCTGGCTTTTAAGTAGGCTATTTGTTCACATAAATTAACACACACACACACACACACACACACACACACACACACACACACACACACACACACAGTAAAATTGTGTGTCTTACCTAATGGTATCTACATTACAGAAAAAGATCCACTAGTGCAGTGTTTCCCAAACTTGGGATGCCGCTTGTGTAGGGAAAGCCCCCGGCGGGCCAGGCCTGTTTGTTTACCTGCCATGCCTGCAGGTCCGGCCAATCACAGCTCCCACTGGCTGACGTTCGCTGCTCCAGGCCAATGGGGGCTTCTGGAAGCGGCGTGGGCCGAGGGGTGTACTGGCCACCTCTTCCAGCAGCCCCCATTGGCCTGGAGCAGCGAAACGCGGCCAGTGGGAACCCTACACAAGCAGCATCCCAAGTTTGGGAAACACTGCACTAGGGGACTGAGAATAATCATCCCTAATCCAATGCTGATCACAGCTTCAATAGTGTAACATGGTGACAGGAAGCCTTAGGCAGGCTTTAGGGCTTTGTAAGTTAAGACCAACAGTTCAATATGCCACCCAGAAACTAATTAATAGTTAGTTGATCGCTACCGAGAGATGCAATGTGTCCTAGTGGTTAGAGCACTGGCCTGGGACTCGGAAGACCTCGGTTCTATTCCCAGCTTGGTCACTAACCTGCTGGGTGACCTTGGACAAGTTACAGCACTTCTGTCTCAGTTTCCCCACCTATAAAAATGGGAATCATATTGGACTCTTTCGTGATTGCTTTGAGATCTGCTGGTGAAAAGCGCTAATGTGAGAGCTGGCTATTGTTTATATACTGCAATGTAGCCCAATATTTTTATCCAGATGGAAGACAGCCTCTGCTGTAAACCAGTAACTGGTTAAGGATTGCTTTTTTGTCTCTATGGCAAAAAAATGCCAGGACATCTAGAGATTTTTCCAATATACCCATTTCCAAAAGCCTGAAAAGGGAAGTTAAGAGACTTTTATTGTTACTGGGAAGGATATAGTTTTTCAAGAGCTCTTTCAGTATGTGAAGGAAGTTCACTCTTCCCTGTCCTTGCTCCACTAAACTCTTGTAATGTCTAATCCTAAAAATACATGATGAAGACAAGCTCCAAGATACTGGTGCTCATTACTTCATCTATTACAGGCTATGTGCTTCAGATTAATAAATCCAGTTTCCCCAATATAAAAAAATTGAAGGCATCTATGTACTCCAGTGGTATGTGCAGAAAGATGGACTTGTGAGAACAAAAAATAGACCACCAAAAAATAAGCAGGAGCTTGTTCTCAGCTTGTTCCCTACTGTGATGGAGACAATTGTGAAAGAAGATCTCAATCAGCCACGAAGGTGACAGAAGGAGGGAGGTGTTTTTTTTGTTTGTTTGTTTGTTTTTTAAAAAGAGGGATATCAAGAAAAGAGACCTCTAGTTTGTTTGATAGTTTCACACCTATTAGCATGTTAATGGAACTTATTAACAGAATACAAGCTTCAGCGTGATTGTGGGGAAAGTTTGATACAGCCAGTAATACAGGCTGTCTTAAAACTTTGGTAAAAGCACCCGCTGCAATGCAAGTTAGAACAATTCTCAATTTTTTTCCTACTGGGGAGAAGTTCTTGAGACAGACATCTCCCCCCTGCCTGCCTGCCACTATACTTTCTTTGCAGCAGCCAGAACTCTTAGTTTACATGAATAAAGAAACACGGTCACATTAAGGATGCATAAAGATGAAAACAAAGCTTGCTTTAATGCAGCTGGGTTGGCTCCTTGGTAACCTTTATCTGTCCTCTCCATGGGTTCCGGCCTGTACCTCTTCTCATTGACTCCAGTTCCCCACTGCTCTAAGCTCTCCATATTACTTTATTGATTGGTTCTGTCCTCATCTCATGTGTTTGCTGTCCCTCCAGTTTTGGTCTCATGCACAAGTTTGACGACAACTAAAACTTACACCGGTGAAATACAAGACAAGGGAGTGCTTGAAACAGCCACACAGCATACAGAGATTCTTGATTTTACTTTAAAAGTTTCGTTGGTTAAGAAAGCCTCTGGCAATCCTCAGAGTTTTGTACTGGGATATATCTAGCATCAAACACCACTCCTTAAAGAATAATGTGGTCTTTTAACCTGTGATAGCAGGAACACTGTGGCTATGCACTGCCCAACCCAAGTTTGAGAACTACTATTTTTTCTTTTTTTAAAAGAAAAATTAAGGGGCTATCCTGTATCTAGTGCCTGTGTAAATATCTGGATGTCCAGCTTTTCCCACCATTCTCTTCCAACAGCTTTAGTAGTGCCTAGCATGAACTAGGCTGAAAAGGTCAGACTAAGCTTGTGTTCCCTGTACACGAGTATCAAAAACATGGTCCTGGAGGTAATGCATTAGGCCTTTTCTGCATCACTACTTGCTTGCTGGGGCCTCTTGGTCCCTATTTGTCTCTCTCTCTAAAGAGAACGAACAGTGAAGGCTAACACTTTACCTGGCATTCTCTACTTTGTGTGCATTTTTCTTCATTTTGTCAGGTGATTCAATTTTTACGCCAAGGTTCCTTAATTGCTTAAGGGTTGCACTAATCACGCTATCTTTATCCGTCAGGCCTGGATCAGATACTGAACTCCTTTCCTTTGGGTCATTAATATTCCGACATGTGGTACCTTCATTGTCTACCATTGTTTGTTTTGTAGATGGAGGATCACTTTCTTCAGAGGATGACTTTAAGAAGTGGTTTACTTGACCCTACATAGGGGAAAAAGCATAAGCACATGTGGACCAACTAGTCAAGGGCACAGGAACATGACAAAGGAGTTTACTACAGAATCCTGTTTTGTGTTATTTATGGCATATTTACTTCAAATCAAACTACCATACAGCTAGATCTGAAAATAATGTGACTTGTTTGTCAGAATAAGTTAAGTATTGGTATCACTAAATGTTGTGTACTAAGTGGTATGCAAAAATAAAATACAACATTTATGCATAGAAGGGAGCGAAGGGCAGAATGAGTATTTCAATCTCCAAGAAAAGCAATTCACAAGCTTGCCTCTCTTTTGCACTGCAGAAAACATGGAGAAGAGGTGAGATGCATGTGACAACCATACACAGTTTCAGCCATGTGAAAGCCACAGTAGTGTATTGCATGGAGCCTATTCTGGTTATGAGAACACACCATGAAGGACAAGAGGTAAATAATTTTAAGATATGAAAGACTGCCAGATATTAAAGGGTTTGTGTTAAAATACTCTTACCAATATATCCTGGTAAAACTTTTGATCATTGGATGGGTGTCTAGGTAGTGATGGACCAGCATGCTCAGCTTGTGGTTCATTTGGTGCCACCATGTGGTAGTTAGCTCCCTCCGTGGGTCCTGACTGTAAACACATGCTAACACTTTCTTCCAACAGTGAATTCGGAGCACATGATGGGGAAACTAGCTCATTTCTGAAGGAGACAGAACAATGAGTTAATACACCATTGATTTTTTACTTTGTTTGAAAGTAACTTATGAATCTAAATCTTGGAAAATTATCTCTCTCAATTTCTCTTACTGTTCTCCAAGATGTTGAAAAGACTGTAGTGGGTGCAGCAAAGAGCTACAAAAATGATTTAAGGGCTGGAAAAAAAGTGCTTTACTGAGAGGCTGAAGGAGCTCTGATTAACTTATCAAAAAGAAGATCAAGCGTTGACTTGATTACAGTATACAAGTACCTTCATGGGGAGGATATACTGGTTACTAATCTACCAAAAGGAAGGGCACAAGAACCAACAGCTGCATTTTTCTGCAGGGAAGCAAAGTAGTCTGTGGAGGACAAGAATTCTGCGCACGTGCAGTGATGCAGAATTCACCCCAGCAGTAAGTCTTCAAAGCAAGACTGAATGTTTGTCTGATAGATATACTTTCATCATGACGACACTGTGTTGCCTGTGTTACATAGGAGATCAGACTAGATGAACTAATAATCCTCCCTCTGCCTTAATCTGTTTCACCTGCTGCATCCAAGTTTTCAAAATGTCAGCACTTTATTGCTTCTTCAAGCCCATAAGACTCTTTTGTTTGTTTTGCTTTTTAGTTCAAAGTCACTTTAACACAAATATTAGTGACAAGTATTGTTACTGTGTTTCACTGTAAACACACACCGATATTTTCACATACTTTAGTTTTAGAGAAAATATCAACCTGGCTGAAAGGATGGTATGTTCACAGTGCTACGCACCCAATTGGTTTCTACAATAACATAAGTGAAGTCCAGATGAAAAATTTCACTGTTACTGACATGAATAGGAGCTTCAGGGAAGAATCTGATTCCAAGTCTTCACACATCAGAAAGGCAGATATGCCACAGTGAACTATTAGAGGGCATGGGGAAACCACTGTATCTGGGTGTTATCTACAAATGTGCAACAGTTGATGCCAGAAGGAATGATAATGCTGGGGTCCCAGACAGATCTCTGGGTGACCCCCAGAAACAAACATGAACGATAGCGGAAATATCGGAACCCAAACCAATCAACAGTGCATGTTGAAAGAGATAAGATTTAAATCATGTGCTGTGCCAGATAGTCAATGCAGGTTATCAATTACTGTAAGGAGAAGCAATTCATTATCCCCAGCAAAAACAAACAGGTAAAACCCAATGCTACTGTGCATTCTTCCTATGAAGAAATCAAAATACTTCACATGTGTATAAAGCCAAGTTAGAAAACAGTGCTCGAGAGAGTTCTCTCTAAAACCAGCCATGTTAGAAAAGGACTGATTGAGCCAATGCTCACATTAACTAAAACTACATGTGTATGCTTCTTCCCCAATTCTAATTCAGAGCCCCAAGTTAGTTAGCAATCCATAATTTATCAGTTTAATGACTAACCTTTTTCCAGTATGACTATTTTTAGACATCTAATTTAATCTGACCGTAATGGTATGTCTTCACTTAGCTTTTTACACCTGTGAAATGTACTGGATCAGGATTTTATATTTATGTAGCTTCTGAAAATAAAAACACTTGATTCTTTATCACGGGAAAAGATTGAGAATCTCTATGCATGGAAAACTCTAATCTCATTCTAATACCGGAAGTGCTTTGAGTAAAATTTTCTTAACATCATTGTAAAATTATGACTGGAGGTTTAAAAGTAATCAAAATGGCTTATTCTAGTGCCACATTAATAGATTCTATATTTTGACTTAGTACAGTGAGAACACAAGGGGAAAAAAAAGTCAGCGATTAGGTGTGAAACACAGAAGAATCCAGGGAGATAACCAAGTCATATGACCTCCAACCCTCTAGTCCTGGGGATAAATCAGCCCGAGAACCTTAGGCAATTTTAACACTGGCAGTGGAGAACTCATGTAGGAAAATGCTAAGTATAGCAGCGTTTCCCCTTGTGATTTAAGGGGAGGATGAGAATATTGCTTGGAAGATCATTGCATTTAAAAAAAAAAAAAAAAAAGTTACCTAGGGGGGTTTTGCTGCCATCAGCTACAGCTGCCACCAAAGGTGCCTGACTGCCATAGACAACTATATTTGGTACATCTGCACAAGTGATTTCAGAGATGGGATTAAAGGCAAAAGGAATTATACAGAACATTTAGTTAAATCAGATGCCAACCAATGATGTTCTGTAAAAAAAGTCAGTTGCTTCTACATGACATTACTTAAACGGCGAGTGAACTAAACAGTGAACGAGTACTATCAACCCACAAACAAGATTTTTCAAATCAAATATTTACCCGAGTCCATCCTGGTTAGTTCCTTCTTCTGCAACATGGCAACTTTCTACAAAGCTGGGTATGTCAACAGCCTTTAATGAGGAGGCAATACTTGTATTACTTGTATCTTGCTCAGTGTTAATAGAAATGCTTATATCTTCTTTAGATATTTCAGTGTCGTCTTGTTTAACTGGACACACAGAATCTTCTTGCTTTTCACATGGTGCATTCCAAAATAAGCTAGCACCTAGCAGAGGAAAATTAATGCAGTTTGTGATTTTAAGTTTCAAAAAGGTCACTTGTTTTCCAATAAATTTATTCTCTACAGCAGGAGTCAGCAACCTTTCAGAAGTGGTGTGCCGAGTCTTAAATTTATTCACTCTAATTTAACGTTTTGCGTGCCAGTAATACATTTTAACGTTTTTAGAAGGTCTCTTTCTATAAGTCTATAATATACAACTAAACTATTGTTGTATGTAAAGTAAATAAGATTTTTAAAATGTTGAAGAAGCTTCATTTAAAATTAAATTAAAATCCAGAGCCCCCTGGACTAATGGCCAGGACCAGGGCAGTGTGAGTACCACTGAAAAATCAGCTTGCATGCAGCCTTCAGCACGCATGCCATAGGTTGCCTACCCCTACTCTACAGTTATACAGAAATAAAAGCCATTGCTGTGTTTGGTTTTATTTTCACTAGTTTTTTGTTTTTAAATTGACAAGTTGGGGGGAGGGATAGCTCAGTGGTTTGAGCATTGGCCTGCTAAACCCAGGGTTGTGAGTTCAATCCTTGAGGGGACCATTTAGGGATTTGGGGATTGGTCCTGCTTTGAGCAGGGGG
The DNA here is from genome assembly GCF_016161935.1 of Mauremys reevesii. NCBI lineage: Eukaryota > Metazoa > Chordata > Testudines > Geoemydidae > Mauremys > Mauremys reevesii. The sequence goes on along the minus strand of NC_052630.1, from coordinate 102,771,355 downwards.
TTGGACTAGATGATCTCCTGAGGTCCCTTCCAATCATAATAATCTATGATTCTAAGTCCTAAAACACCATTCAGGGAAAAAAAAATCTGAGGAAGTTGCCCTTTAGTTAATGAAATAATTGCAAAAATTAACATTGTTCTTCAATTTAAAATGTAAAAGCAACAAAGAATCCTGTGGCACCTTTATGAAACAACAGGCGTTTTGCAGCATGCTTTTTGGGTGGGTGAATACCCACTTCTTAATGCAGAGGAAGAGAAAAAGTTTCACCTCAAGCTCATCTGTCTGTTAGTCTATTTGTAATTTAAAAGAAGATTTGTTTTGATGCAGAACAACAACTACTACGGCTCTGATAATTTAAAATGTGTTACTTTATGTACAATAGCAAATAAATGCTGCATTTTATTTAACAAATGAAACGACTAGATAGGAATACAATTAGTTTTGTACCCCTCTAAATTCACTTTTTAAGAACAGGATGTGCCAATCTGTAAGATTGTGGAGTTATCTCCCCATCCAAACCAGCCACAAGCTTGTGAAAAAAGGTTATTAGGACCAGATACATTAGTTCATGGCCTACTGGCTTCAGTTGTGTGACTCACTGACATTCCCCCTGAAGAAGGATATGATATCAATACCTAACATATAGTATTGGGAAAAAATGGAGAACTTTAATGTTGTCCTGGATAAATATTTGATAGTATGCCATAGAGGATTAGAACTATTACACCTAAAGCAAGAATATGTACATCATTTTGCATATAAAGAAAGGGACCAAAAAGTTATTGTGACTGAGTCATGGGTTGAATGCAAAGCCTTCATCTCCTTGTCAAAAAGAACTCCTGTTTGACCTTGCATGACAATTCCCAAAAGACAGGCCTGATTTTCTGAGGTGCTTAGCCCCTAACAATGGACTGAGTATGACTAGAGGGGTAAGTGCTCAGCACTTCTGAAAATCAGGCACAAGTCGAAGCAATATTAAGAACCGGTTTATATCATTATCATTCTGAAAAGGAATAAAAAAAAAGTGTTACCTGTGCTTACAGCAATGCTCACACTTTTTCTCATGTGTAAACCTTGGGAAGATTGTGTTTCCATGGCAACAAATCCCAACTGCTTCTCAGACTGTAGGGCATTGTTACCTATAGTAGTTTTAGTAGAACAAGGTTGAAGAGTTTGTGCTTCCAACAAACGCTGGATCTGGAACAGTTATCAGGAGAGTATCACTTGTACTGCAAGTATAATAAATTCAGGAAGCTAGCTGACAGCAAGTTACCATACCAGACGTTCATTACTGAAGATCTGAATTCAAATTCTGATTATGTTGTAATACAAGACAAGTTTAACGGTATTTTAGTTACCGTCAGAGAGTTTGGCATGATTTATAGGGTCTATTTTCAGCTTGGAATAGCAGGCAAATGAAGGTCATGCTGGCAGAACTACACCAAAAAGCTTTTATGTACCTATTTGCACTATGCCTGTTAGAAGCCCCCCATCTTCCCAACATGTTAAAAAACTTTGTTTAGGTTGCAAAGCTAAGTACATGAAAGCTTGGAAAAGTCAGATTTACTCCTTCTGCATCCATCCTGTTCACTAACGGAGGCTGGGGTACTGTGGAAAAACAGTACATGATCATGTAATTAAATACTGTGTCATAATGCATATGCATAAGGGGGCAGACTTAAGGTTTCACGTGCAACCAAAAATCTAGCATCAACCTTGGAGTGCTTATCTTTGCAACCTAAATAATATTCTTTCAATGTCATTTCCTAGTTTCTTTAAAAAAAAAAACAAAACAAAACAGATAAGTTCTGTTATTACTACAGTCCCTCCACTTTCCTCTTGCATCATCCACTGGGTTTGAACCCTGAACCTTCAACTTGACACTTGAATTACACTAGCTTGCAGAAGGAGAAGGCTATCATCCTGGGGGCCAGGCTGAGGAAGAGAATAGGCCATTGGTACCTCATGCTAAGTCCATGGTGGAGGAAGGGGAGGAAGGGAGTCTGGCTTGGCTCCACCTCCTGTTGCTATAGTTGCTCTGGAAGCAGCCTGGCTCTTTAGAATGTTCTTGTTCACCTACCATTTTGGCAGGCTGACAATTTTCCAGAGGAATGCAAGTGATAAATTAAGTTGCCATTTTTCTTCTATCCTGAATGGAATTCCATGGGACAACCAAAAGAAAAGCATACTTCCAACCCCCGTGCTTTGATCCTGCTCAATTTCAACAGCATGTTGCAAACAATGGAGGGATTTGTGCTTCTCAAAAAAGGTCACACAAGTCTGTTATAAGCTATTAAGTTGCAAATTTGGTTATGGGGGAAGAAACCACATTAGAATGCACTGTGCTTTCACCATATATTAATATTAATTCCAAACTAGTTCATGGCTCATTAAACTGTGCAGCTTACTTTCTGGACGGGTAGAGACAGCTATCTCCTAGTAATACAAAACAGTCGACTGAAAGCAGAGCAAATATTTACCTGTGTTACTTGATTGCAATTCCAAAATAATCTAATTAGAAAAATCAAATGAATTTGCTTTCAATTTGCTTTAACAGAGACCAATCATTAGTAGAGCTGCCTACTGAGACAGTTGGGTCCCAATTTGACAGGATCCCTTATTCCAACCAAAAAAAGATAGCTATAACCAAGTTATTTTCGTTAGTGTTATTTTCAGAACACATTTACCAGAGTGTATCTATGAGTAAGAGGGCAGAGGAGAAAACCTCCCAAACAAACCTGAGCTTGAAGTAATTTCAGCTGCCTGTCTTGTTCTGTAAGAATCCTGTAAGCATCTGGAGATAATCCCATCATTCCATTATCTGACCCCATTTTGGGGACAGGTGCATGTGTGCATTCCGAATGTGCTGCACAAGATTGGAGATGGCAAGGGCTTGGATGTGAAGAAAGTCTTGACCCAGGTGATAAGCTACTACCAAGGGGAGAACAATTCCCCATTTTCCCATTGTACCCATGCGTTACAGAACTACTTGGGGTATGTATTGGACTACAACAAATATTTGGACAAGTGACATTTTGATGGAAAACTGAATATGCGCTCTCTTGAGGAACATCAGATTGTATTTCTGCATGACTGGTGCCCATTTTAACCAGTCCTTGCCAACTATTTGTTGAACTGTATTGGATATGTCCATGAAGTGGACAGCTACATACACTGGCTGGACAGCAAGATGGCACTTGAGGGACAGGCATCTGCAGTTCTGTTGGTCTTCTTGAGTTCTGATGTGAAAAAGCAAAGTTGTACTGGAGAGGCTGTGTGGCACCAGGAGGCTGCTTAGAATTAGATGTTGAGGGTCTCGTTGCTGGAGGTTGCCCTTTTCTTTGTGTGGCTCTATCAGGATTTGATACAAGTCTTTCAGATGGCATCCTGGGTTGATGCACAGATGTATCAGGAGAGGGCCCACTGCGAGGTGTTGAAGGAGAAGGGGATGATGAAGAGGAAGACGACCCAGAACTCTTTCTTGTTTGAAGGCCAACTCTCCTACAATTAGGCTGTTGCTGTAGTGGCAGCTGCTTTCCTCTGCAAGGTTTTAAAGTTGGAGTTATCTGGTTTAATTGGCTCGGTAACCTTCTCAATGAAGAAGGTCTAGCATGGGTGCTGAAACTTTGTTTATTGTTATCAAAGCATTGATTTTGGTATAATGGTCCTGTTGAATAGGTCTTTTTATTAGGCTGAGGTACCAACAGCGGTTGATTTTTGTTATTCATGGTCTCCATATGCTGAGACATTGATTTTGGTTCCATGAAGCTGCCATCAAAGACAAGGGAGAGTTCAGGAACTGAAGGATGGATCTTAGTAACCTGGATAGGAGACAGTTGTAAGAGTGAAGTGAAGCTAGTTTGGAAACCATCATGTCACCTTATCTGATCTACGTTTTTAAAAGCACAACTTCTCTGCAACTCCTAGCCAAAATAAATACGGGACAGATAAAAATGTTGCTTCAGGTCATTAAGCCTTCTTCCCCACACGCTCAAGGGAACAGGGAGCCAAGAGTGGGAAGATAGGAATTCTGTAGAAGCCCTGTTCTGAGGCAAAATTCCTGCCACTAAGGAGGCCCGGATGTTGTGTCTAACAGAGTCAATGTGTTACTCTGGGGGATGGGTGTTTGGGAGAGAAACAGCTGCAAGACTGCTCGAGTAGCGTGGTCCTTCCCTTTCAGGATGGAGTGTGCCCTTCACAGTACTCCCAGCCCAGGCAGCTAAAAAATCCCTAGCGTTGGGATTTTAAGTTAGTGTACTTAAGTCTAGAATGACTAGGTATTTACTGATTTCTGGGTATTTAAGTTTATAAAATGCACCCATTCAAAAGCTTTCGGAGCACAGAATAGAATTTAGAGGGAAAAAAAAACCAACAAAAAAAACAACAGGTGTTCCTGGTAGACTGGGGACCTTCACATCTTCCCACCCAGAAATGTACTGTTTAGTCAGTTTTTCTGCTGCCTCTCCCCTTGCCAAAAGGGAGAAGATACTGCTGTTCCCTAACAACTCTAGTGCAAGTATGGTTCAGCTGGCTTTACCCTGCAGGTTCAAGTCTAACACCAGAGTTTCTATTCACAAGTGCTAATGCACTTTACAGCTTTTCATCAAAGGGAACTATATTACCAGCAATAAGGAACAGACTGAACTTGGAGTCAAGATTCTTGGGTCCTCCAGTTCTGCTGCCAAGTAAATAGCTTAGAAAAGTCATGTCTACCTCCCCCAAGGTGTGGTGAAACTTTGTCGGTCAAAGCACTTTGAGGGTATGTCTACACTACGGGATTATTCCAATTTTACAGAAACCGGTTTTTTAAAACAGATTGTATAAAGTCAAGTGCACGCGGCCACACTAAGCACATTAATTCGGCGGTGTGCGTCTATGTACCGAGGCTAGTGTTGATTTCCGGAGCATTGCACTGTGGGTAGCTATCCCATAGTTCCCGCAGTCTCCCCCGCCCACTGGAATTCTGGGTTGAGATCCGAATGCATGATGGGGCCAAAACAGTGTCATGGGTGATACTGGGTAAATGTCGTCACTCAATCCTTCCTCCGTGAAAGCAACAGCAGACAATCATTTCGTACCCTTTTTCCCTGGATTGCCCTGGCAGATGCCATAGCATGGCAACCATGGAGTCTGTTTAGCTTTTTGTCACTGTCACCGTATGTGTACTGGATGCTGCTGACAGACGCGGTACTACAGTGCTACACAGCAGCATTCATTTGCCTTTGCAAAGTAGCAGAGACGGTTACCAACCCTATATCACCGTCTGCAATTGGAAAATGGTGATGACGGTTATCAATCCTTTTGTACCGTCTGCTGCTGTCATGGGTGCTCCTGGCTGGCCTCGCTGAGGTTGGCCAGGGGCGCATGGACAAAAATGGGAATGTCTCCCCAGGTCATTCCCTTCTTTATGTTTTGTCTAAAAATAGAGTCAGTCCTGCCTAGAATATGGGGCAAGTCTACTAGAGAACCAGAGAGCACAGCCGCTCCGGGTCAGAGCCCCAGATATCCCGCAGAAATGATGATTGCATGCCATTCTAGGGGGTGCTCTGCAACAACCCCATCCGTTGCTTCCCTCCTGCCACACCCCTCCTGGGCTACCGTGGCAGTGTCCCCCCATTTGCGTGAAGTAATAAAGAATGCAGGAATAAGAAACACTGACTTTTTAGTGAGATAAAATGAGGGGAAGGAAGCCTCCAGCTGCTATGATAGTCCAGGCAGTACAGAATCTTCATTAGACATGAGGCGGGTGGGAGGGAAAAAAAGAGAGTGAGTAGCTCAGCCCCCAGTTGCTATGAGGAGGACGGTTTTCAATCCTTTTGCACCATCTGCCGGGAATGACCAGGTGTCATTCCCATTTTTGCCCAGGTGCCCCCAGCCGACCTCACCGAGGCCAGCCAGGAGCACTCATGGGATGATGAGGACGGTTTCCAAGCCTTTTGTACCGTCTACCATCAGGAAAGGAAGGGAACAGGATGCTGCTGTTCAGCACCGCATCTACCAGCAGCACGCAGTAAAAATACGGTGACATTGAAAAACGGTGAGAAACGATTTGTTTCCCTTTTCTTTCACGGGGGGGTGGGGGGGGAGATCAGATACCAAGGGCAGCAGGTATCATTGCGATCACCTAGTCCAGGGGTAGGCAACCTATGGCACACATGCCAAAGTCGGCACACTAGCTGATTTTCAGTGGTCCTCACACTGCCCGGGTCCTGGCTAACGGTCTGAGGGGCTCTGCATTTTAATTTAAATTTTAAATGAAGCTTCCTAAACATTTTAAAAACCTTATTTACTTTACATACAACAATTTAGTTATATATTATAGACTTATAGAAAGAGACCTTTTAAAAACATTAAAATGTATTACTGGCACGCAAAACCTTAAATCAGAGTGAATAAATTTAAGACTCGGCACACCACTTCTGAAAGGTTGCCGACCCCTGACCTAGTCTAATATGTATAACAGGCGATAAAACTTCCCCAAAATAATTCCTAGAGCACATCTGTTTACCCTTTTAAAAAATGGGTACAACATTCACTTTCCTCCAGAACTTCCCCAGTGCTCCAAGACTTATTGAAAAATTAACATTAATGATCCAGTGAGCTCCTCAATTTGCCTCCAACAGTTTTAAAAGAGCGAGTTATCTGGACTTGCTGATTTAAAATATCTAACTTTTGTTTCTTTAGCCTCCACAGATCCTATTGGAATGGAAAGTGTGTTACTACAATACGATGAGACTATATCATCCGTTTTTCCCCCCAAACACAGAACAGAAAGATTTATTGAACACTTCTGCCTTTTTTGCATTGTTATTGATAATTCTACCATTTCTATCTAGTAATGGACCAAATACCATTGTTGGGATTCTTTTTGTTCTGGATATATTAAAAAATAAAAACAAAAAAAAATCCCCACAACCAACCAACACCAACCACCAAACAAAACCACCAACAAAAAAACCTCATTCTTACTATTCTTAACTCTGCTGGCCATAAATTTCTCATCTCCCTTTGCTTCCCTTATTTTCTACAATTCCTAACTTCTGATTTATATTGATAACTATCAACTTCTCCTTCCGTCCATCTTTTTTAGTTATCTTCATTTCTCCTCTAAACCAGGTAGGTTTTTTAAAACAGCATGGTCTTCTTCCTCATTTGTGTGATTGTGGCTTGTAAGATGTTCTTACATGATTCCCAATTATTATTTACATTTTTCTGATTAAGTTATGAGCCAGATCAGCTGGGAAAAATAATTGTTTTCAGCTTTGTGAAACTGTCTCTAGTAAAGTACCAAGTTTATATATCATTGGTCTGGACTTGATAGCATTTGTATTGTACAAACAGAATAAAGTCATGATCACTTAAACCCAAGCTACCATTAATTTTTAGTTCTCAGATCACTTCCTCTTCATCTGTTAGATATATAATATATCGGTCAAATATAAAATTCCTGTGTGTTCCCTGCCACACTTTTTGAGTTAGGAAATAGTCATCTATAATGTTTAGAAATGCCCAGAATCCCTGGAAAAGAGGCAGTATAGAAAAACTGAAGTTACCTGTTGACTCACTGGATGAGGACTTGGAATGGGTCTTGGAGATAAATCTTCATCTTCCACACCTGAGTCATGATCACTTACTGACAATTTGCTGGGGGAAGAGCCTTGAGGAGGACTAAAAAAATTAAAAAAGACCTTTGTGTAACTTCTATTTTAAAGAAGATAGGATTGACAGAGTGCATGAATCCTGACATTATCTATTTCTCACTTGTGGTCCATACCAGGAGATCTACAGAGCAGTACTGTTACCAGTTTGGAAGAACCACTGATAAACATCACTCCTCTGACTGGCTAGGAAGTGTGAGATGGCAAAGAGAGATCTAAGGATCACAAAAAATGTGGAAAAAATAAATATCCCTTTCTGGATTATCATCCAGTTTTTAGTCAAAGAATCTTTGACAGATACAAGTATTTCAGATGACATTTAAAGCCAAGGCACTGATTTATCAGCCCACTGTAAGACACCGATAGGGAAGGAAGAGTTGAGGAAAAAAATATATAATATGGCTTTAAGCAGAATAAAGGCCATCTTATTGTTAGCTACAAGCTTTGATGGCAAGGTAGATTTATAAAAACCAAGATTCCTGCTATGCACATCTCACAGCTTTGACAAATAAGAAGGAAAAAGGCATTTTACGAATACAAGCAGTTCTCTGTTACAGATTCCTCCTTGGACAACTGGAACTCACCAACACTCAGCACACTAGATGAGAGCCATATGTTAGGAAACATCCACTTAAGTGTGTAAAAGCCTTTAATGCCAATAATATATCTAGTATAGGTACATGCAGGAGTTTCTCTAGAAACATATGGTCAACTTGTAGACCTTATTTCATGAAAAGCCATTAAGTTAAGTAAGGTGCAAGTGATCCATAATTAATAGACTTTATGGACAGATAAGACCATTTTATTACCATCTAGCCTGAAATGCATAACACAGGTTAAAGAACTTCACCCAATAACAGATGTTGGAAATAGACTATGTGTAAATATGACAGGAGAGAGATTCTTCACCTTCTAATAGAAAGATTCATGGAAACTTTGCTGAAGAACTCAGTTTCTGCATTTTGTTTTTCTGCATTCAGCTCAAATTGAATAGGGTGCTTGTCTGAAGGTTCAACATTCTGAAATTAAATAATGTGTTGCATTAATGAAATTTGAAGCAAGACAGTGGCATCCAACCGGCTGCCCTGACATGCTATATAATGGCTAACAGAAGAAAGTTTGTATTTGGTTACCAATTAAAAGACAGATTCCCTGTAAAATGCCCTGCAAATCTGCCACTCAGGTGTATGAATCAGGCTCATCACTACAGGGAGTCAGGCTGTGGCTACACTTAGCACTTCAAAGCTGCCGCGTAGCGCGCAGAAGCGCTGTAGTCAGCACCAGGCAGCTGGAGAGCCCTCAGCGCTGTCCCTCCCACACCTCCCTCCGGGGGCGCTGCGGGACAGCGCTGCGGCAGCTGGGCTGGCTGGGCTCTTCTGGCGCTGCACGCGCCTGGCGCCAGCGCTGGAGAGGCTGTGAGTGTGTGTTTTCACACCACTGCGCACTGCAAGCTGTAGCCAAGCCCTCAGTAACGATGCCTCCCACCTGTCTCTCATTGCTTCCCCGGCAGCTCTAGAAGCAGATCTGGTGTGAACCATGAATAGTGAGCAGAGGCTGTCCCTT